>NC_133129.1:144923749-145526249 GCF_048418815.1 Hemitrygon akajei
AGGTACATGGGGGGGAGATGCTCTACATGGCATTTGTATAGGTACATGGGGGGGAGAGGCTCTACATGGCATTTGGATAGGTACATGCGGGGAGATGCTCTACATGGCATTTGGATAGGTACATGGGGGGGAGATGCTCTACATGGCTTTTGGATAGGTACATGGGGGGGAGAGGATCTACATGGCATTTGGATAGGTACATGGGGGGGGGAGAGGCTCTACATTGCATTTGGATAGGTACATGGGGGGGGAGAGGCTCTACATGGCATTTGGATAGGTACATGGGGGGGGAGATGCTCTACATGACATTTGGATAGGTACATGGGGGGTAGAGGCTCTACATGGCATTCGGATAGGTACATGGGGGGGAGAGGCTCTACATGGCATTTGGATAGGTACATGGGGGGGAGATGCTCTACATGGCATTTGGATAGGTACATGGGGGGGAGAGGCTCTACATGTCATTTGGAAACGTACAGGGGGGGGGAGAGGCTCTACATGGCATTTGGATAGGTACATGGGGCGAGAGGCTCTACATGGCATTTGGATAGGTACATTGGGGGGGAGAGGCTCTACATGGCATTTGGAGAGGTACATGGGGGGGAGAGGCTCTACATGGCATTTGGATAGGTACATGGGGGGGAGAGGCTCTACATGGCAATTGGATAGGTACATTGGGGGGAGATGCTCTACATGGCATTTGGATAGGTACATGGGGGGGAGATGCTTCATGTGGCATTTGGATAGGTACATGGGGGGGAGATGTTCTACATGGCATTTGGATAGGTACATGGGGGGGAGATGTTCTACATGGCATTTGGATAGGTACATGGGGCGGGAGAGGCTCTACATGGCATTTGGATAGGTACATGGGGGGGAGAGGCTCTACATGGCATTTGAATAGGTACATGGGGGCAGAGGCTCTACATGGCATTTGGAGAGGTACATGGGGGGGAGATGCTCTACAAGGCATTTGGAGAGGTACATGGGGGGGAGAGGCTCTACATGGCATTTGGATAGGTACGTGGAGGGGGAGAGGCTCTACATGGCATTTGGATAGGTACATGGGGGGGGGGGGAGAGGCTCCATGTGGCATTTGGATAGGTACATGGGGGGGGAGATGCTTCATGTGGCATTTGGATAGGTACATGGGGGGGAGAGGCTCTACATGGCATTTGGATAGGTACATGTGGGGGGAGAGGCTCTACATGGCATTTGGATAGGTACATGGGGGGGAGAGGCTCTACATGGCATTTGGATAGGTACATGGGGGGGGAGATGCTCTACATGACATTTGGATAGGTACATGGGGGTAGAGGCTCTACATGGCATTCGGATAGGTACATGGGGGGGAGAGGCTCTACATGGCATTTGGATAGGTACATGGGGGGAGATGCTCTACATGGCATTTGGATAGGTACATGGGGGGGAGAGGCTCTACATGGCATTTGGAGAGGTATATGGGAGGGGAGAGGTTCTACATGGCATTTGGATAGGTACATGGGGGGGAGAGGCTCTACATGGCATTTGGATAGGTACATGGGGGGAGAGGCTCTACATGGCATTTGGAGAGGTACATGGGGGGAAGAGGCTCTACATGGCATTTGGATAGGTACATGGGGGGGGAGAGGCTCTACATGGCAATTGGATAGGTACATTGGGGGGAGATGCTCTACATGGCATTTGGATAGGTACATGGGGGGGAGATGCTTCATGTGGCATTTGGATAGGTACATGGGGGGGGAGATGTTCTACATGGCATTTGGATAGGTACATGGGGGGGAGATGTTCTACATGGCATTTGGATAGGTACATGGGGGGGGAGAGGCTCTACATGTCATTTGGATAGGTACATGAGGGGGAGAGGCTCTACATGGCATTTGAATAGGTACATGGGGGCAGAGGCTCTACATGGCATTTGGAGAGGTACATGGGGGGGAGATGCTCTACAAGGCATTTGGAGAGGTACATGGGGGGGAGATGCTTCATGTGGCATTTGGATAGGTACATGGGGGGGAGATGCTTCATGTGGCATTTGGATAGGTACATGGGGGGGAAAGGCTCTACATGGCATTTGGATAGGTACATGTGGGGGGAGAGGCTCTACATGGCATCTGGATAGGTACATGGGGGGGAGAGGCTCTACATGGCATTTGGATAGGTACATGGGGGGGGGGAGAGGCTCTACATTGCATTTGGATAGGTACATGGGGGGGAGAGGCTCTACGTGGCATTTGGATAGGTACATGGGGGGAGATGCTTCATGTGGCATTTGGATAGGTACATGGGGGGGAGATGCTCTACATGGCATTTGGATAGGTACATGGGGGGGGAGATGCTCTACATGGCATTTGGATCGGTACATTGGGGGGAGAGGCTCTACATGGCATTCGGATAGGTACATGGGGGGGAGATGCTTCATGTGGCATTTGGATAGGTACATGGGGGGGTAGATGTTCTACATGGCATTTGGATAGGTACATGTGGGGGGAGAGGCTCTACATGGCATTTGGATCGGTACATGGGGGGCAGAGTCTCTACATGGCATTTGGATAGGTACATGGGGGGGGGAGAGGCTCTACATGGCATTTGGATTGGTACACGGGGGGGAGAGGCTCCATGTGGCATTTGGATAGGTACATGGGGGGGGGAGAGGCTCTACATGGCATTTGGATAGGTACATGTGGGGGGAGAGGCTCTACATGGCATTTGGATAGGTACATGGGGGGGGGAGAGGCTCTACATGGCATTTGGATTGGATTTGGGGGTGGAGGGGCTCTACATGGCATTTGGATCGGTACATGGAGGTGAGATGCTCCATGTGGCATTTGGATAGGTACGTGGGTGGGGAGATGCTCTACATGGCATTTGGATAGGTACATGGGGGGGGAGAGGCTCTACATGGCATTTGGATAGGTACATGGGGGAGAGGCTCTACATGGCATTTGGATAGGTACATGGGGTAGAGGCTCTACATGGCATTTGGATAGGTACATGGGGGGGAGATGCTCTACATGGCATTTGTATAGGTACATGGGGGGGAGAGGCTCTACATGGCATTTGGATAGGTACATGCGGGGAGATGCTCTACATGGCATTTGGATAGGTACATGGGGGGGAGATGCTCTACATGGCTTTTGGATAGGTACATGGGGGGGAGAGGATCTACATGGCATTTGGATAGGTACATGGGGGGGGAGAGGCTCTACATTGCATTTGGATAGGTACATGGGGGGGGGGAGAGTCTCTACATGGCATTTGGATAGGTACATGGGGGGGGAGATGCTCTACATGACATTTGGATAGGTACATGGGGGTAGAGGCTCTACATGGCATTCGGATAGGTACATGGGGGGGAGAGGCTCTACATGGCATTTGGATAGGTACATGGGGGGGAGATGCTCTACATGGCATTTGGATAGGTACATGGGGGGGAGATGCTTCATGTGGCATTTGGATAGGTACATGGGGCGAGAGGCTCTACATGGCATTTGGATAGGTACATTGGGGGAGAGGCTCTACATGGCATTTGGAGAGGTACATGGGGGGGAGAGGCTCTACATGGCATTTGGATAGGTACATGGGGGGGAGAGGCTCTACATGGCAATTGGATAGGTACATTGGGGGGAGATGCTCTACATGGCATTTGGATAGGTACATGGGGGGGAGATGCTTCATGTGGCATTTGGATAGGTACATGGGGGGGAGATGTTCTACATGGCATTTGGATAGGTACATGGGGGGGGAGATGTTCTACATGGCATTTGGATAGGTACATGGGGCGGGAGAGTCTCTACATGGCATTTGGATAGGTACATGGGGGGGAGAGGCTCTACATGGCATTTGAATAGGTACATGGGGGCAGAGGCTCTACATGGCATTTGGAGAGGTACATGGGGGGGAGATGCTCTACAAGGCATTTGGAGAGGTACATGGGGGGGAGAGGCTCTACATGGCATTTGGATAGGTACGTGGAGGGGGAGAGGCTCTACATGGCATTTGGATAGGTACATGGGGGGGGGGGAGAGGCTCCATGTGGCATTTGGATAGGTACATGGGGGGGGAGATGCTTCATGTGGCATTTGGATAGGTACATGGGGGGGAGAGGCTCTACATGGCATTTGGATAGGTACATGTGGGGGGAGAGGCTCTACATGGCATTTGGATAGGTACATGGGGGGGGAGAGGCTCTACATGGCATTTGGATAGGTACATGGGGGGGGGGAGATGCTCTACATGACATTTGGATAGGTACATGGGGGTAGAGGCTCTACATGGCATTCGGATAGGTACATGGGGGGGAGAGGCTCTACATGGCATTTGGATAGGTACATGGGGGGGAGATGCTCTACATGGCATTTGGATAGGTACATGGGGGGGGAGAGGCTCTACATGGCATTTGGAGAGGTACATGGGAGGGGAGAGGCTCTACATGGCATTTGGATAGGTACATGGGGGGAGAGGCTCTACATGGCATTTGGATAGGTACATGGGGGGAGAGGCTCTACATGGCATTTGGAGAGGTACATGGGGGGAAGAGGCTCTACATGGCATTTGGATAGGTACATGGGGGGGAGAGGCTCTACATGGCAATTGGATAGGTACATTGGGGGGGAGATGCTCTACATGGCATTTGGATAGGTACATGGGGGGGAGATGCTTCATGTGGCATTTGGATAGGTACATGGGGGGGAGATGTTCTACATGGCATTTGGATAGGTACATGGGGGGAGATGTTCTACATGGCATTTGGATAGGTACATGGGGGGGGAGAGGGCTCTACATGTCATTTGGATAGGTACATGAGGGGGAGAGGCTCTACATGGCATTTGAATAGGTACATGGGGGCAGAGGCTCTACATGGCATTTGGAGAGGTACATGGGGGGGAGATGCTCTACAAGGCATTTGGAGAGGTACATGGGGGGGGAGATGCTTCATGTGGCATTTGGATAGGTACATGGGGGGGAGATGCTTCATGTGGCATTTGGATAGGTACATGGGGGGGGAGAAGGCTCTACATGGCATTTGGATAGTTACATGTGGGGGGAGAGGCTCTACATGGCATCTGGATAGGTACATGGGGGGGAGAGGCTCTACATGGCATTTGGATAGGTACATGGGGGGGGGGAGAGGCTCTACATTGCATTTGGATAGGTACATGGGGGGGGAGAGGCTCTACGTGGCATTTGGATAGGTACATGGGGGGAGATGCTTCATGTGGCATTTGGATAGGTACATGGGGGGGAGATGCTCTACATGGCATATGGATAGGTACATGGGGGGGGAGATGCTCTACATGGCATTTGGATCGGTACATTGGGGGGAGAGGCTCTACATGGCATTCGGATAGGAACATGGGGGGGAGATGCTTCATGTGGCATTTGGATAGGTACATGGGGGGGTAGATGTTCTACATGGCATTTGGATAGGTACATGTGGGGGGAGAGGCTCTACATGGCATTTGGATCGGTACATGGGGGGCAGAGTCTCTACATGGCATTTGGATAGGTACATGGGGGGGGAGAGGCTCTACATGGCATTTGGATTGGTACATGGGGGGGAGAGGCTCCATGTGGCATTTGGATAGGTACATGGGGGGGGAGAGGCTCTACATGGCATTTGGATAGGTACATGGGGGGGGGAGAGGCTCTACATGGCATTTGGATAGGTACATGGGGGGGGGGAGATGCTCTACATGGCATTTGGATAGGTACATGGGGGGGGAGATGCTCTACATGGCATTTGGATAGGTACATGGGGGGGGGGGAGATGCTCTACATGGCATTTGGATAGGTACATGGGGGGGGGAGAGGCTCTACATGACATTTGGATAGGTACATGGGGGGGGAGATGCTCTACATGGCATTTGGATCGGTACATTGGGGGGAGAGGCTCTACATGGCATTCGGATAGGTTACATGGGGGGGAGATGCTTCATGTGGCATTTGGATAGGTACATGGGGGGGTAGATGTTCTACATGGCATTTGGATAGGTACATGTTGGGGGGGGAGAGGCTCTACATGGCATTTGGATCGGTACATGGGGGGCAGAGTCTCTACATGGCATTTGGATAGGTACATGGGGGGGGAGAGGCTCTACATGGCATTTGGATTGGTACATGGGGGGGAGAGGCTCCATGTGGCATTTGGATAGGTACATGGGGGGGGGAGAGGCTCTACATGGCATTTGGATAGGTACATGGGGGGGGAGAGGCTCTACATGGCATTTGGATAGGTACATGGGGGGGGAGAGGCTCTACATGGCATTTGGATTGGATTTGGGGGTGGAGGGGCTCTACATGGCATTTGGATCGGTACATGGAGGTGAGATGCTCCATGTGGCATTTGGATAGGTACGTGGTGGGGAGATGCTCTACATGGCATTTGGATAGGTACATGGGGGGGGGAGAGGCTCTACATGGCATTTGGATAGGTACATGGGGGGAGAGGCTCTACATGGCATTTGGATAGGTACATGGGGGGGAGATGCTCTACATGGCTTTTGGATAGGTACATGGGGGGGAGAGGATCTACATGGCATTTGGATAGGTACATGGGGGGGGAGAGGCTCTACATTGCATTTGGATAGGTACATGGGGGGGGGGAGAGTCTCTACATGGCATTTGGATAGGTACATGGGGGGGGAGATGCTCTACATGACATTTGGATAGGTACATGGGGGGTAGAGGCTCTACATGGCATTCGGATAGGTACATGGGGGGGAGAGGCTCTACATGGCATTTGGATAGGTACATGGGGGGGAGATGCTCTACATGGCATTTGGATAGGTACATGGGGGGGAGATGCTTCATGTGGCATTTGGATAGGTACATGGGGCGAGAGGCTCTACATGGCATTTGGATAGGTACATTGGGGGGAGAGGCTCTACATGGCATTTGGAGAGGTACATGGGGGGGAGAGGCTCTACATGGCATTTGGATAGGTACATGGGGGGGAGAGGCTCTACATGGCAATTGGATAGGTACATTGGGGGGAGATGCTCTACATGGCATTTGGATAGGTACATGGGGGGGAGATGCTTCATGTGGCATTTGGATAGGTACATGGGGGGGAGATGTTCTACATGGCATTTGGATAGGTACATGGGGGGGAGATGTTCTACATGGCATTTGGATAGGTACATGGGGCGGGAGAGTCTCTACATGGCATTTGGATAGGTACATGGGGGGGAGAGGCTCTACATGGCATTTGAATAGGTACATGGGGGCAGAGGCTCTACATGGCATTTGGAGAGGTACATGGGGGGGAGATGCTCTACAAGGCATTTGGAGAGGTACATGGGGGGGAGAGGCTCTACATGGCATTTGGATAGGTACGTGGAGGGGGAGAGGCTCTACATGGCATTTGGATAGGTACATGGGGGGGGGGAGAGGCTCCATGTGGCATTTGGATAGGTACATGGGGGGGAGATGCTTCATGTGGCATTTGGATAGGTACATGGGGGGGAGAGGCTCTACATGGCATTTGGATAGGTACATGTGGGGGGAGAGGCTCTACATGGCATTTGGATAGGTACATGGGGGGGAGAGGCTCTACATGGCATTTGGATAGGTACATGGGGGGGGGAGATGCTCTACATGACATTTGGATAGGTACATGGGGGTAGAGGCTCTACATGGCATTCGGATAGGTACATGGGGGGGAGAGGCTCTACATGGCATTTGGATAGGTACATGGGGGGGAGATGCTCTACATGGCATTTGGATAGGTACATGGGGGGGAGAGGCTCTACATGGCATTTGGAGAGGTACATGGGAGGGGAGAGGCTCTACATGGCATTTGGATAGGTACATGGGGGGGAGAGGCTCTACATGGCATTTGGATAGGTACATGGGGGGAGAGGCTCTACATGGCATTTGGAGAGGTACATGGGGGGAAGAGGCTCTACATGGCATTTGGATAGGTACATGGGGGGGAGAGGCTCTACATGGCAATTGGATAGGTACATTGGGGGGAGATGCTCTACATGGCATTTGGATAGGTACATGGGGGGGAGATGCTTCATGTGGCATTTGGATAGGTACATGGGGGGGAGATGTTCTACATGGCATTTGGATAGGTACATGGGGGGAGATGTTCTACATGGCATTTGGATAGGTACATGGGGGGGGAGAGGCTCTACATGTCATTTGGATAGGTACATGAGGGGGGAGAGGCTCTACATGGCATTTGAATAGGTACATGGGGGCAGAGGCTCTACATGGCATTTGGAGAGGTACATGGGGGGGAGATGCTCTACAAGGCATTTGGAGAGGTACATGGGGGGGAGATGCTTCATGTGGCATTTGGATAGGTACATGGGGGGGAGATGCTTCATGTGGCATTTGGATAGGTACATGGGGGGGAGAGGCTCTACATGGCATTTGGATAGTTACATGTGGGGGGAGAGGCTCTACATGGCATCTGGATAGGTACATGGGGGGGAGAGGCTCTACATGGCATTTGGATAGGTACATGGGGGGGGGAGAGGCCTCTACATTGCATTTGGATAGGTACATGGGGGGGAGAGGCTCTACGTGGCATTTGGATAGGTACATGGGGGGAGATGCTTCATGTGGCATTTGGATAGGTACATGGGGGGGAGATGCTCTACATGGCATTTGGATAGGTACATGGGGGGGGAGATGCTCTACATGGCATTTGGATCGGTACATTGGGGGGAGAGGCTCTACATGGCATTCGGATAGGAACATGGGGGGGAGATGCTTCATGTGGCATTTGGATAGGTACATGGGGGGGTAGATGTTCTACATGGCATTTGGATAGGTACATGTGGGGGGGAGAGGCTCTACATGGCATTTGGATCGGGTACATGGGGGGCAGAGTCTCTACATGGCATTTGGATAGGTACATGGGGGGGGAGAGGCTCTACATGGCATTTGGATTGGTACATGGGGGGGAGAGGCTCCATGTGGCATTTGGATAGGTACATGGGGGGGGAGAGGCTCTACATGGCATTTGGATAGGTACATGGGGGGGGGAGAGGCTCTACATGGCATTTGGATAGGTACATGGGGGGGGGGAGATGCTCTACATGGCATTTGGATAGGTACATGGGGGGGGGAGAGGCTCTACATGGCATTTGGATAGGTACATGGGGGGGATATGCTCTAGATGGCATTTGGATAGGTACATGGGGGGAGAGGCTCTACATGGCATTTGGATAGGTACATGGGGGGGGAGAGGCTCTACATGGCATTTGGATAGGTACATGGGGGGGGGAGAGGCTCTACATGGCATTTGGATAGGGACATGGGGGGGGAGGGGCTCTACATGGCAATTGGATCGGTACATGGAGGTGAGAGGCTCCATGTGGCATTTGGATAGGTACGTGGTGGGGAGATGCTCTACATGGCATTTGGATAGGTACATGGGGGGGGGGAGAGGCTCTACATGGCATTTGGATAGGTACATGGGGGGAGAGGCTCTACATGGCATTTGGATAGGTACATGGGGTAGAGGCTCTACATGGCATTTGGATAGGTACATGGGGGGGGAGATGCTCTACATGGCATTTGTATAGGTACATGGGGGGGAGAGGCTCCACATGGCATTTGGATAGGTACATGGGGGGGAGATGCTCTACATGGCTTTTGTATAGGTACATGGGGGGGGAGAGGATCTACATGGCATTTGGATAGGTACATGGGGGGGAGATGCTCTACATGGCTTTTGGATAGGTACATGGGGGGGAGAGGATCTACATGGCATTTGGATAGGTACATGGGGGGTGAGAGGCTCTACATGGCATTTGGATAGGTACATGGGGGGGGAGAGGCTCTACATGGCATTTGGATAGGTACATGGGGGGGGAGATGCTCTACATGACATTTGGATAGGTACATGGGGGGTAGAGTCTCTACATGGCATTCGGATAGGTACATGGGGGGGAGAGGCTCTACATGGCATTTGGATAGGTACATGGGGGGAGATGCTCTACATGGCATTTGGATAGGTACATGGGGGGGAGATGCTTCATGTGGCATTTGGATAGGTACATGGGGGGGAGATGTTCTACATGGCATTTGGATAGGTACATGGGGGGGAGATGTTCTACATGGCATTTGGATAGGTACATGGGGGGGGAGAGGCTCTACATGGCATTTGGATAGGTACATGGGGGGGAGAGGCTCTACATGGCATTTGGATAGGTACATGGGGGGGGAGAGGCTCTACATGGCATTTGGATAGGTACATGGGGGGGAGATGCTTCATGTGGCATTTGGATAGGTACATGGGGGGGGAGAGGCTCTACATGGCATTTGGATAGGTACATGTGGGGGGAGAGGCTCTACATGGCATTTGGATAGGTACATGGGGGGGAGAGGCTCTACATGGCATTTGGATAGGTACATGGGGGGGGGAGATGCTCTACATGACATTTGGATAGGTACATGGGGGGTAGAGGCTCTACATGGCATTCGGATAGGTACATGGGGGGGAGAGGCTCTACATGGCATTTGGATAGGTACATGGGGGGGAGATGCTCTACATGGCATTTGGATAGGTACATGGGGGGGAGATGCTCTACATGGCATTTGTATAGGTACATGGGGGGGAGAGGCTCCACATGGCATTTGGATAGGTACATGCGGTGAGATGCTCTACATGGCATTTGGATAGGTACATGGGGGGGAGATGCTCTACATGGCTTTTGGATAGGTACATGGGGGGGGAGAGGATCTACATGGCATTTGGATAGGTACATGGGGGGGGGGAGAGGCTCTACATGGCATTTGGATAGGTACATGGGGGGGGGAGAGGCTCTACATGGCATTTGGATAGGTACATGGGGGGGGGAGATGCTCTACATGACATTTGGATAGGTACATGGGGGTAGAGTCTCTACATGGCATTCGGATAGGTACATGGGGGGGGAGAGGCTCTACATGGCATTTGGATAGGTACATGGGGGGAGAGGCTCTACATGGCATTTGGATAGGTACATGGGGGGGAGAGGCTCTACATGGCATTTGGAGAGGTACATGGGGGGGAGAGGCTCTACATGGCATTTGGATAGGTACATGGGGGGGAGAGGCTCTACATGGCAATTGGATAGGTACATTGGGGGGAGATGCTCTACATGGCATTTGGATAGGTACATGGGGGGGAGATGCTTCATGTGGCATTTGGATAGGTACATGGGGGGGAGATGTTCTACATGGCATTTGGATAGGTACATGGGGGGGAGATGTTCTACATGGCATTTGGATAGGTACATGGGGGGGGGAGAGGCTCTACATGGCATTTGGATAGGTACATGGGGGGGGGAGAGGCTCTACATGGCATTTGGATAGGTACATGGGGGGGAGATGCTTCATGTGGCATTTGGATAGGTACATGGGGGGGGAGAGGCTCTACATGGCATTTGGATAGGTACATGTGGGGGGAGAGGCTCTACATGGCATTTGGATAGGTACATGGGGGGGAGAGGCTCTACATGGCATTTGGATAGGTACATGGGGGGGGGGAGATGCTCTACATGACATTTGGATAGGTACATGGGGGTAGAGGCTCTACATGGCATTCGGATAGGTACATGGGGGGGAGAGGCTCTACATGGCATTTGGATAGGTACATGGGGGGGGAGATGCTCTACATGGCATTTGGATAGGTACATGGGGGGGGAGAGGCTCTACATGGCATTTGGAGAGGTACATGGGAGGGGAGAGGCTCTACATGGCATTTGGATAGGTACATGGGGGGAGAGGCTCTACATGGCATTTGGATAGGTACATGGGGGGAGAGGCTCTACATGGCATTTGGAGAGGTACATGGGGGGAAGAGGCTCTACATGGCATTTGGATAGGTACATGGGGGGGAGAGGCTCTACATGGCAATTGGATAGGTACATTGGGGGGAGATGCTCTACATGGCATTTGGATAGGTACATGGGGGGGAGATGCTTCATGTGGCATTTGGATAGGTACATGGGGGGGAGATGTTCTACATGGCATTTGGATAGGTACATGGGGGGGGAGATGTTCTACATGGCATTTGGATAGGTACATGGGGGGGGAGAGGCTCTACATGTCATTTGGATAGGTACATGAGGGGGAGAGGCTCTACATGGCATTTGAATAGGTACATGGGGGCAGAGGCTCTACATGGCATTTGGAGAGGTACATGGGGGGGAGATGCTCTACAAGGCATTTGGAGAGGTACATGGGGGGGAGATGCTTCATGTGGCATTTGGATAGGTACATGGGGGGGGAGATGCTTCATGTGGCATTTGGATAGGTACATGGGGGGGGAGAGGCTCTACATGGCATTTGGATAGGTACATGTGGGGGGAGAGGCTCTACATGGCATCTGGATAGGTACATGGGGGGGGAGAGGCTCTACATGGCATTTGGATAGGTACATGGGGGGGGGAGAGGCTCTACATTGCATTTGGATAGGTACATGGGGGGGAGAGGCTCTACGTGGCATTTGGATAGGTACATGGGGGGAGATGCTTCATGTGGCATTTGGATAGGTACATGGGGGGGAGATGCTCTACATGGCATTTGGATAGGTACATGGGGGGGGAGATGCTCTACATGGCATTTGGATCGGTACATTGGGGGGAGAGGCTCTACATGGCATTCGGATAGGTACATGGGGGGGAGATGCTTCATGTGGCATTTGGATAGGTACATGGGGGGGTAGATGTTCTACATGGCATTTGGATAGGTACATGTGGGGGGAGAGGCTCTACATGGCATTTGGATCGGTACATGGGGGGCAGAGTCTCTACATGGCATTTGGATAGGTACATGGGGGGGGAGAGGCTCTACATGGCATTTGGATTGGTACATGGGGGGGAGAGGCTCCATGTGGCATTTGGATAGGTACATGGGGGGGGGAGAGGCTCTACATGGCATTTGGATAGGTACATGGGGGGGGAGAGGCTCTACATGGCATTTGGATAGGTACATGGGGGGGGGGAGATGCTCTACATGGCATTTGGATAGGTACATGGGGGGGGGAGAGGCTCTACATGGCATTTGGATAGGTACATGGGGGGGATATGCTCTAGATGGCATTTGGATAGGTACATGGGGGGAGAGGCTCTACATGGCATTTGGATAGGTACATGGGGGGGGAGAGGCTCTACATGGCATTTGGATAGGTACATGGGGGGGGGAGAGGCTCTACATGGCATTTGGATAGGGACATGGGGGGGGAGGGGCTCTACATGGCAATTGGATCGGTACATGGAGGTGAGAGGCTCCATGTGGCATTTGGATAGGTACGTGGTGGGGAGATGCTCTACATGGCATTTGGATAGGTACATGGGGGGCGGGGAGAGGCTCTACATGGCATTTGGATAGGTACATGGGGGGAGAGGCTCTACATGGCATTTGGATAGGTACATGGGGTAGAGGCTCTACATGGCATTTGGATAGGTACATGGGGGGGAGATGCTCTACATGGCATTTGTATAGGTACATGGGGGGGAGAGGCTCCACATGGCATTTGGATAGGTACATGCGGTGAGATGCTCTACATGGCATTTGGATAGGTACATGGGGGGGAGATGCTCTACATGGCTTTTGGATAGGTACATGGGGGGGAGAGGATCTACATGGCATTTGGATAGGTACATGGGGGGGGGAGAGGCTCTACATGGCATTTGGATAGGTACATGGGGGGGGAGAGGCCTCTACATGGCATTTGGATAGGTACATGGGGGGGGGGAGATGCTCTACATGACATTTGGATAGGTACATGGGGGGTAGAGTCTCTACATGGCATTCGGATAGGTACATGGGGGGGGAGAGGCTCTACATGGCATTTGGATAGGTACATGGGGGGGAGATGCTCTACATGGCATTTGGATAGGTACATGGGGGGAGAGGCTCTACATGGTATTTGGAGAGGTACATGGGGGGGGAGAGGCTCTACATGGCATTTGGATAGGTACATGGGGGGAGAGGCTCTACATGGCATTTGGATAGGTACATGGGGGGGGAGAGGCTCTACATGGCATTTGGAGAGGTACATGGGGGGGAGAGGCTCTACATGGCATTTGGATAGGTACATGGGGGGGGAGAGGCTCTACATGGCAATTGGATAGGTACATTGGGGGGAGATGCTCTACATGGCATTTGGATAGGTACATGGGGGGGAGATGCTTCATGTGGCATTTGGATAGGTACATGGGGGGGAGATGTTCTACATGGCATTTGGATAGGTACATGGGGGGGAGATGTTCTACATGGCATTTGGATAGGTACATGGGGGGGGAGAGGCTCTACATGGCATTTGGATAGGTACATGGGGGGGAGAGGCTCTACATGGCATTTGAATAGGTACATGGGGGCAGAGGCTCTACATGGCATTTGGAGAGGTACATGGGGGGGAGATGCTCTACAAGGCATTTGGAGAGGTACATGGGGGGGAGATGCTTCATGTGGCATTTGGATAGGTACATGGGGGGGAGATGCTTCATGTGGCATTTGGATAGGTACATGGGGGGGAGAGGCTCTACATGGCATTTGGATAGGTACATGTGGGGGGAGAGGCTCTACATGGCATTTGGATAGGTTACATGGGGGGGGAGAGGCTCTACATGGCATTTGGATAGGTACATGGGGGGGGGAGAGGCTCTACATGGCATTTGGATAGGTACATGGGGGGGAGAGGCTCTACGTGGCATTTGGATAGGTACATGGGGGGAGATGCTTCATGTGGCATTTGGATAGGTACATGGGGGGGGAGATGCTCTACATGGCATTTGGATAGGTACATGGGGGGGGAGATGCTCTACATGGCATTTGGATCGGTACATTGGGGGGAGAGGCTCTACATGGCATTCGGATAGGTACATGGGGGGGAGATGATTCATGTGGCATTTGGATAGGTACATGGGGGGGTAGATGTTCTACATGGCATTTGGATAGGTACATGTGGGGGGGAGAGGCTCTACATGGCATTTGGATCGGTACATGGGGGGGAGAGGCTCTACATGGCATTTGGATAGGTACATGGGGGGGGAGATGCTCTACATGGCATTTGGATAGGTACATGGGGGGGGAGATGCTCTACATGGCATTTGGATCGGTACATTGGGGGGAGAGGCTCTACATGGCATTCGGATAGGTACATGGGGGGGAGATGCTTCATGTGGCATTTGGATAGGTACATGGGGGGGTAGATGTTCTACATGGCATTTGGATAGGTACATGTGGGGGGAGAGGCTCTACATGGCATTTGGATCGGTACATGGGGGGGAGAGGCTCTACATGGCATTTGGATAGGTACATGGGGGGGGAGAGGCTCTACATGGCATTTGGATTGGTACATGGGGGGGAGAGGCTCCATGTGGCATTTGGATAGGTACATGGGGGGGGGGAGAGGCTCTACATGGCATTTGGATAGGTACATGGGGGGGGGAGAGGCTCTACATGGCATTTGGATAGGTACATTGGGGGGGAGATGCTCTACATGGCATTTGGATAGGTACATGGGGGGGAGATGCTTCATGTGGCATTTGGATAGGTACATGGGGGGGAGATGTTCTACATGGCATTTGGATAGGTACATGGGGGGGAGATGTTCTACATGGCATTTGGATAGGTACATGGGGGGGAGAGGCTCTACATGGCATTTGGATAGGTACATGGGGGGGAGAGGCTCTACATGGCATTTGAATAGGTACATGGGGGCAGAGGCTCTACATGGCATTTGGAGAGGTACATGGGGGGGAGATGCTCTACAAGGCATTTGGAGAGGTACATGGGGGGGAGATGCTTCATGTGGCATTTGGATAGGTACATGGGGGGGGAGATGCTTCATGTGGCATTTGGATAGGTACATGGGGGGGAGAGGCTCTACATGGCATTTGGATAGGTACATGTGGGGGGGAGAGGCTCTACATGGCATCTGGATAGGTACATGGGGGGGAGAGGCTCTACATGGCATTTGGATAGGTACATGGGGGGGGGGGAGAGGCTCTGCATTGCATTTGGATAGGTACATGGGGGGGAGAGGCTCTACGTGGCATTTGGATAGGTACATGGGGGGAGATGCTTCATGTGGCATTTGGATAGGTACATGGGGGGGGAGATGCTCTACATGGCATTTGGATAGGTACATGGGGGGGGAGATGCTCTACATGGCATTTGGATCGGTACATTGGGGGGAGAGGCTCTACATGGCATTCGGATAGGTACATGGGGGGGAGATGCTTCATGTGGCATTTGGATAGGTACATGGGGGGGTAGATGTTCTACATGGCATTTGGATAGGTACATGTGGGGGGAGAGGCTCTACATGGCATTTGGATCGGTACATGGGGGGGAGAGGCTCTACATGGCATTTGGATAGGTACATGGGGGGGGAGAGGCTCTACATGGCATTTGGATTGGTACATGGGGGGGTGAGGCTCCATGTGGCATTTGGATAGGTACATGGGGGGGGAGAGGCTCTACATGGCATTTGGATAGGTACATGGGGGGGGGAGAGGCTCTACATGGCATTTGGATAGGTACATGGGGGGGGGGAGAGGCTCTACATGGCATTTGGATAGGTACATGGGGGGGGAGAGGCTCTACATGGCATTTGGATAGGTACATGGGGGGGGATATGCTCTACATGGCATTTGGATAGGTACATGGGGGGAGAGGCTCTACATGGCATTTGGATAGGTACATGGGGGGGGAGAGGCTCTACATGGCATTTGGATAGGTACATGGGGGGAGAGGCTCTACATGGCATTTGGATAGGTACATGGGGTAGAGGCTCTACATGGCATTTGGATAGGTACATGGGGGGGAGATGCTCTACATGGCATTTGTATAGGTACATGGGGGGGAGAGGCTCTACATGGCAATTGGATCGGTACATGGAGGTGAGAGGCTCCATGTGGCATTTGGATAGGTACGTGGTGGGGAGATGCTCTACATGGGATTTGGATAGGTACATGGGGGGGGGGGAGAGGCTCTACATGGCATTTGGATAGGTACATGGGGGGAGAGGCTCTACATGGCATTTGGATAGGTACATGGGGTAGAGGCTCTACATGGCATTTGGATAGGTACATGGGGGGGAGATGCTCTACATGGCATTTGTATAGGTACATGGGGGGGGAGAGGCTCTACATGGCATTTGGATAGGTACATGCGGGGAGATGCTCTACATGGCATTTGGATAGGTACATGGGGGGGAGATGCTCTACATGGCTTTTGGATAGGTACATGGGGGGGAGAGGATCTACATGGCATTTGGATAGGTACATGGGGGGGAGAGGCTCTACATGGCATTTGGATAGGTACATGGGGGGGGAGAGGCTCTACATGGCATTTGGATAGGTACATGGGGGGGAGATGCTCTACATGACATTTGGATAGGTACATGGGGGGTAGAGTCTCTACATGGCATTCGGATAGGTACATGGGGGGGAGAGGCTCTACATGGCATTTGGATAGGTACATGGGGGGGAGATGCTCTACATGGCATTTGGATAGGTACATTGGGGGGGAGAGGCACTACATGGCATTTGGAGAGGTACATGGGGGGGGAGAGGCTCTACATGGCATTTGGATAGGTACATGGGGGGAGAGGCTCTACATGGCATTTGGATAGGTACATGGGGGGGAGAGGCTCTACATGGCATTTGGAGAGGTACATGGGGGGGGAGAGGCTCTACATGGCATTTGGATAGGTACATGGGGGGGAGAGGCTCTACATGGCAATTGGATAGGTACATTGGGGGGAGATGCTCTACATGGCATTTGGATAGGTACATGGGGGGGAGATGCTTCATGTGGCATTTGGATAGGTACATGGGGGGGAGATGTTCTACATGGCATTTGGATAGGTACATGGGGGGGAGATGTTCTACATGGCATTTGGATAGGTACATGGGGGGGGAGAGGCTCTACATGGCATTTGGATAGGTACATGGGGGGGAGAGGCTCTACATGGCATTTGAATACGTACATGGGGGCAGAGGCTCTACATGGCATTTGGAGAGGTACATGGGGGGGAGATGCTCTACAAGGCATTTGGAGAGGTACATGGGGGGGAGATGCTTCATGTGGCATTTGGATAGGTACATGGGGGGGAGATGCTTCATGTGGCATTTGGATAGGTACATGGGGGGGAGAGGCTCTACATGGCATTTGGATAGGTAAATATGGGGGGAGAGGCTCTACATGGCATTTGGATAGGTACATGGGGGGGAGAGGCTCAACATGGCATTTGGATAGGTACATGGGGGGGGAGAGGCTCTACATGGCATTTGGATAGGGTACATGGGGGGGATAGGCTCTACGTGGCATTTGGATAGGTACATGGGGGGAGATGCTTCATGTGGCATTTGGATAGGTACATGGGGGGGGAGATGCTCTACATGGCATTTGGATAGGTACATGGGGGGGAGATGCTCTACATGGCATTTGGATCGGTACATTGGGGGGGAGAGGCTCTACATGGCATTCGGATAGGTACATGGGGGGGGAGATGATTCATGTGGCATTTGGATAGGTACATGGGGGGTAGATGTTCTACATGGCATTTGGATAGGTACATGTGCGGGGAGAGGCTCTACATGGCATTTGGATCGGTACATGGGGGGGAGAGGCTCTACATGGCATTTGGATAGGTACATGGGGGGGGAGATGCTCTACATGGCATTTGGATAGGTACATGGGGGGGGAGATGCTCTACATGGCATTTGGATCGGTACATTGGGGGAGAGGCTCTACATGGCATTCGGATAGGTACATGGGGGGGGAGATGCTTCATGTGGCATTTGGATAGGTACATGGGGGGGTAGATGTTCTACATGGCATTTGGATAGGTACATGTGGGGGGAGAGGCTCTACATGGCATTTGGATCGGTACATGGGGGGGAGAGGCTCTACATGGCATTTGGATAGGTACATGGGGGGGGAGAGGCTCTACATGGCATTTGGATTGGTACATGGGGGGGAGAGGCTCCATGTGGCATTTGGATAGGTACATGGGGGGGGGGAGAGGCTCTACATGGCATTTGGATAGGTACATGGGGGGGGGGAGAGGCTCTACATGGCATTTGGATAGGTACATGGGGGGGGGAGAGGCTCTACATGGCATTTGGATAGGTACATGGGGGGGGAGAGGCTCTACATGGCATTTGGATAGGTACATGGGGGGGGATATGCTCTACATGGCATTTGGATAGGTACATGGGGGGAGAGGCTCTACATGGCATTTGGATAGGTACATGGGGGGGAGAGGCTCTACATGTCATTTGGATAGGTACATTGGGGGGAGAGGCTCTACATGGCATTTGGATAGGTACATGGGGGGGGAGAGGCTCTACATGGCATTTGGATAGGTACATGGGGGGGAGAGGCTCTACATGGCATTTGGATAGGTACATGGGGGGGGAGATGCTCTACATGGCATTTGGATCGGTACATGGGGGGAGATGCTCTACATGGTGTTATGATACCAGCCCCCTCCTTTGTGAGAATTGCAAGAGCCCGAGAAAAAGGGGGGGTCAATGACCCAAGAGAGAGAGAGAGAGACAGGCTGAATGGACACAGGAAATGGAAAGACATTCCACTGGGACAAAAGCTGGAGACTGTGGCATTGTTCTCAGGAGACACCTGGGAACTGCCGACGTGCCAACTCGCAGGGACATTGTAAAGCCCTCGGGCAAAGTGGGCTGGTTGAGAGAGAGAGGTTGCATCACCTGCAACCTGATTGACACCTGAGATCCCGTGAGGCAGTATAAAGAAGGGTCTGAAAGAGGACGACCCTCAGACGCACCAAGGAGACACCAAGAAGCACGATAACGCTTCCCGTGGGAACGGGAAGCCATTTTGAAATAAGCCACGTGCGTTAAATTCCGAATGCGGGGTTTGTGGCTGGAACCAACGGAAGATCGCTTTTAACTAACAACGGGGAAGATCGCTCCCCTGATTCCACGGATGTAAACGGCAAGTTTTTCCGTTTTATCTCTCTCTCTCTCCAACACGTGAAACCAAAAGAGAAAAGCCTGCAGACTTCAGAGTGACTCTTTATATTTCCAATTGGACTCAGTATTATACCCTAGACAACGAAAGAGCTTATTTCTGAGTGATTATTAATGTACCTGCGTTTTAGATTGAGTATTGACGCATGAAATCTGAATGTTTATATTAACCTTAATTTTTGTGCCCCTTTATTAATAAAACTTTTGAAAATAGTAGCATCCGACTCAGCTGATCCATCTATCTTTGCTGGTAAGTTACCTGGTTACGGGGTTTTCGTAACAAGTGGGGGCTCGTCCGGGATTTGACACCAAAAAGGGGGAGGTCAGTCAATCGGGATTGTAAGTCAAAACAAAATAATTTGGATCTGGTACGCAGGTAGCCAGACAGAAAAACCAGCAAAGATGGACGTGTGTGAATTTATGAGCACCAAATCAGACTTGTTAAATTTGGCGAAGGGGTTAGAGATGGAAAACGAGCAGAATCAAGCTGAGAGGCAAAGACAGCATGAAATTCGGATCAGAGAGTTAGCAGCAGCCGAGAGAGCGGCAGCGGGGAGAGAAAGAGAGAGGGAGGAGCTAAGGAGAGAGCGGTTTAATGTTAGTCGGGAGCTGAGAGTAGTACCTCCGTTCGAAGAGACGGATGTTGATAGTTATTTCATTACTATATACCAGAATCAGAAGTGGCCGGGGGAGCGGTGGGTCGCGTTGTTGCGAAGTGTGTTAGCAGGAGGGAGGACCCGCAGACCAGCGAGTGCGGTGGACCCGCCCCTGGAGTACCAAAGCTTTCGCGCATGCGCGGTCACTCGCAGCCTGTCGGAAAAAGCGGCTGAGAAAGAGGACAGTTTAAATGAAGCCAGCGGTGATCTGGCCAAGATGTTTTTACCGACCCTGTACCATGAGGGTTCCGAGGGTGGTAAAACAGAAAGCAGTAAAGTAAAAGGGGGTAAGGGAGAGGAAATAGCCCTGCCCTTAGTGAAGAGAAAGGTCCTAGAGGTAGGAACTAAAGTTGAGAAACGGATAAAGTTGTTAAAATGTCCAGAGTTGGACATGGTTAATCTGTCTGGTTTGGCAGAATTGTTTGAAGAAGTTCAGAGTTCTAAAGGTGTTCTCGATGGTCCCGAGAGTGAAATGAGGGCAGTCTTAGAGAGGAAGGGTATCCTTGCTGTGGAGAAGTCAGCTGAAATGGCCGAGGAGGTTGTTTCAGCTCGCAGGGTTGCGCCTTCCCCAACGGGGGGCTGCCTAGAGAGTAACTGGAAGGATCGGGGGACGTTAGAATTTGAAAAAGGTACGGGTATTGAAAGCCTGGAAGGGGCCAATGTCCCGTTTGAGTGTGTCCAAGATGGGGGCGCACGTGGTGCTGAACCTGGTAACAGAGCTCAGGGGAAGTCTGAGGTGTTTGATTCAGGGGGACGGGGCGGCCGTCTTTGTGGATCAGATAGGGTTGGTTCAGTAGGAAAAGGGTTAACCTTGGTAACCGTGGGAAGTGTGAGTTCCACGGTGTTTGTATTCGAGAGTGGGGCCAAGGTTAATGCCGAATTTAAGGGGGGAATGAGGATTGTTATTGAAGGAAACGGAAAGTCTGTAGTTCCCAAGTCGAAGGAAGAAATTTTAAACCTGGCAGATCGCTCACAGAGTGAGTCGGGAAATAGCGGGGCCCCCCACTCTATTGTTACGCCAGGGTGGGGTGTGAAGAGGTTGCATTCGAAATGCTACCTGAAAGAGGAGTTGGAATTAAAAACAAATAGCCTGAAGGGTCTTGACAGTTTGGGGCATGGTGTTGAAAAAATAGCCCCGATGAACGAGGCGGGCGGGAGTTCTCGCCAGAAAAGAGGTGACGGTTAATGGGGATGCCATTTTTTTTAAACAGCAAAGCAGGTTTTACGGGTTGCGCTAAAGCCTGTGAATAATAAAGACAGACCTTTGGAGACCTGCCGGCGAAGTAAACCGACCGAAACGATTAGTATTCGCATAAACTTTTGTAGATGCACCTAAGCTAAGATCACACCTCCGCAGTTTTGTGGCTGAAAACAATAAATAAATAGGTGGTTATTGAATTGAAGTCTGATGCTACAAGACTTTAAGATATTAAGATGTTAAGATATTAACTAAAGGGGCACTGTACTTGTTAACTGTTTAGATGCTGACTTGAATGTATAACTGTATTACTCTGTATTAGATTCAAAATTTCTGTAAGACTGTACCACTCTGGGTTTTAACCGCTGGTAAAAACCTTTTTAAGAGGGGAGGTGTTATGATACCAGCCCCCTCCTTTGTGAGAATTGCAAGAGCCCTAGAAAAAGGGGGGGTCAATGACCCAAGAGAGAGAGAGAGAGACAGGCTGAATGGACACAGGAAATGGAAAGACATTCCACTGGGACAAAAGCTGGAGACTGTGGCATTGTTCTCAGGAGACACCTGGGAACTGCCGACGTGCCAACTCGCAGGGACATTGTAAAGCCCTCGGGCAAAGTGGGCTGGTTGAGAGAGAGAGGTTGCATCACCTGCAACCTGATTGACACCTGAGATCCCGTGAGGCAGTATAAAGAAGGGTCTGAAAGAGGACGACCCTCAGACGCACCAAGGAGACACCAAGAAGCACGATAACGCTTCCCGTGGGAACGGGAAGCCATTTTGAAATAAGCCACGTGCGTTAAATTCCGAATGCGGGGTTTGTGGCTGGAACCAACGGAAGATCGCTTTTAACTAACAACGGGGAAGATCGCTCCCCTGATTCCACGGATGTAAACGGCAAGTTTTTCCGTTTTATCTCTCTCTCTCTCCAACACGTGAAACCAAAAGAGAAAAGCCTGCAGACTTCAGAGTGACTCTTTATATTTCCAATTGGACTCAGTATTATACCCTAGACAACGAAAGAGCTTATTTCTGAGTGATTATTAATGTACCTGCGTTTTAGATTGAGTATTGACGCATGAAATCTGAATGTTTATATTAACCTTAATTTTTGTGCCCCTTTATTAATAAAACTTTTGAAAATAGTAGCATCCGACTCAGCTGATCCATCTATCTTTGCTGGTAAGTTACCTGGTTACGGGGTTTTCGTAACAATGGCATTTGGATAGGTACATGGGGGGGAGATGTTCTACATGGCATTTGGATAGGTACATGGGGGGGAGAGGCTCTACATGGCATTTGGATAGGTACATGGGGGGGGAGAGGCTCTACATGGCATTTGGATAGGTACATGGGGGGGAGAGGCTCTACATGGCATTTGGATAGGTACATGGGGTGGATAGGCTCTACATGGCATTTGGATAGGTACATGGGGGGGAGAGGCTCCATGTGGCATTTGGATAGGTACATGGGGGGGGAGAGGCTCTACATGGCATTAGGATAGGTACATGGGGGGGAGATGCTCTACATGGCATTTGGATAGGTACATGGGGGGGAGAGGCTCTACATGACATTTGGATAGGTACATGGGGGGAGAGGCTCTACATGACAATTGGATAGGTACATGGGGGGGAGAGGCTCTACATGGAATTTGGATAGGTACATGGGGGGGAGAGGCTCCATGTGGCATTTGGATAGGTACATGGGGGGGAGAGGCTCCATGTGGCATTTTGATAGGTACATGGGGGGGAGAGGCTCTACATGGCATTTGGATAGGTACATGGGGGGGAGAGGCTCTACATGGCATTTGGATAGGTACATGGGGGGGGAGAGGCTCTACATGGCATTTGGATAGGTACATGGGGGGGGAGAGTCTCTACATGGCATTTGGATAGGTACATGGGGGGGGAGAGGCTCTACATGGCATTTGGATAGGTACATGGGGGGGGGAGAGGCTCTACCTGGCATTTGGATAGGTACATGGGGGGGAGAGTCTCTACATGGCATTCGGATAGGTACATGGGGGGGAGATGCTCTACATGGCATTTGGATAGGTACATGGGGGGGGAGAGGCTCTACATGGCATTTGGATACGTACATGGGGGGGGAGATGCTCTACATGGCATTTGGATAGGTACATGGGGGGGAGAGTCTCTACATGGCACTTGGATAGGTACATGGGGGGGAGAGGCTCTACATGGCATTTGGATAGGTACATGGGGGGGGGAGAGGCTCTACATGGCATTTGGATAGGTACATGGGGGGGAGAGGCTCTACATGGCATTTGGATAGGTACATGGGGGGGAGAGGCTCTACATGGCATTTGGATAGGTACATGGGGGGGAGAGGCTCCATGTGGCATTTTGATAGGTACATGGGGTGGAGATGCTCTACATGGCATTTGGATAGGTACATGGGGGGGAGAGGCTCCATGTGGCATTTGGATAGGTACATGGGGGGGGGGAGAGGCTCTACATGGCATTTGGATAGGTACATGGGGGGGAGAGGCTCTACATGGCATTTGGATACGTACATGGGGGGGAGAGGCTCTACATGACATTTGGATAGGTACATGGGGGGGAGAGGCTCTACATGACATTTGGAAAGGTACATGGGGGGGAGAGGCTCTACATGGCATTTGGATAGGTACATGGGGGGGAGAGGCTCTACATGGCATTTGGATAGGTACATGGGGGGGAGAGGCTCTACATGACATTTGGATAGGTACATGGGGGGGAGAGGCTCTACATGACATTTGGAAAGGTACATGGGGGGGAGAGGCTCTACATGGCATTTGGATAGGTACATGGGGGGGGAGATGCTCTACATGGCATTTGGATAGGTACATGTGGGGGGAGAGGCTCCATGTGGCATTTGGATAGGTACATGGGGGGAGAGGCTCTACATGGCATTTGGATAGGTACATAGGGGGAGAGGCTCTACATGGCATTTGGATAGGTACATGGGGGGGAGAGGCTCTACATGGCATTTGGATTGGTACATGGGGGGGAGAGGCTCTACATGGCATTTGGATAGGTACATGGGGGATGAGAGGCTCTACATGGCATTTGGAAAGGTACATGGGGGGGAGAGGCTCTACATGGCATTTGGATAGGTACATGGGGGGGAAAGGCTCCATGTGGCATTTGGATAGGTACATGGGGGGGAGAGGCTCTACATGGCATTTGGATAGGTACATGGTGGGGGGGAGAGGCTCCATGTGGCATTTGGATAGGTACATGGGGGGGAGAGGCTCTACATGGCATTTGGATAGGTACATGGGAGGGGAGAGGCTCTACATGGCATTTGGATAGGTACATGGGGGGGAGAGGCTCTACATGGCATTTGGATAGGTACATGGGGGGGAGAGGCTCTACATGGCATTTGGATAGGTACATGGGGGGGAGAGGCTCTACATGGCATTTGGATAGGTACATGGGGGGGGGAGAGGCTCTACATGGCATTTGGATAGGTACATGTGGGTGGAGATGCTCTACATGGCATTTGGATAGGTACATGGGGGGGAGAGGCTTTACATGGCATTTGGATAGGTACATGGGGGGGGAGAGGCTCTACATGGCATTTGGATAGGTACATGGGGAGGAGAGGCTCTACATGGCATTTGGATAGTTACGTGGGGGGAGAGGCTCTACATGGCATTTGGATAGGTACATGGGGGGGAGAGGCTTCATGTGGCATTTGGATAGGTACATGGGGAGAGAGGCTCTACATGGCATTTGGATAGGTACATGGGGGGGAGAGGCTCTACATGGCATTTGGATAGGTACATGGGGGGGAGAGGCTCTACATGGCATTTGGATAGGTACATGGGGGGGAGAGGGTCTACATGGCATTCGGATAGGTACATGGGGGGGGAGAGGCTCCATGTGTCATTTGGATAGGTACATGGGGGGGAGAGGCTCTACATGGCATTCGGATAGGTACATGGGGGGGGGGAGAGGCTCCATGTGGCATTTGGATAGGTACATGGGGGGGGAGAGGCTCTACATGGCATTTGGATAGCTACATGGGGGGGAGAGGCTCTACATGGCATTTGGATAGGTACATGGGGGGGAGAGGCTCTACATGGCATTTGGATAGGTACATGGGGGGGAGATGCTCTACATGGCATT
This sequence comes from Hemitrygon akajei, assembly GCF_048418815.1. NCBI lineage: Eukaryota > Metazoa > Chordata > Chondrichthyes > Myliobatiformes > Dasyatidae > Hemitrygon > Hemitrygon akajei. The sequence continues at coordinate 144,949,707 of NC_133129.1, forward strand.
TGGATAGGTACATGGGGGGGAGAGGCTCTACATGGCATTTGGATAGGTACATGGGGGGGAGAGGCTCTACATGGCATTTGGATTGGTACATGGGGGGGAGAGGCTCTACATGGCATTTGGATAGGTACATGGGGGGAGAGGCTCTACATGGCATTTGGATAGGTACATGGGGGGGGAGAGGCTCTACATGGCATTTGGATAGGTACATGGGGGGAGAGGCTCTACATGGCATTTGGATAGGTACATGGGGGAGATGCTCTACATGGCATTTGGATAGGTACATGAGGGGGAGAGGCTCTACATGGCATTTGGATAGGTACATGGGGGGGGAGAAGCTCTACATGGCATTTGGATAGGTACATGGGGGGGAGAGGCTCTACATGGCATTTGGATAGGTACATGGGGGGAGAGTCTCTACATGGCATTTGGATAGGTACATGGGGGGGAGAGGCTCTACATGGCATTTGGATAGGTACATGGGGGGGAGAGGCTCTACATGGCATTTGGATAGGTACATGGGGGGGAGGGGCTCTACATGGCATTTGGATTGGTACATGGGGGTGAGAGGCTCTACATGGCATTTGGATAGGTACATGGGGGGGAGAGGCTTCATGTGGCATTTGGATAGGTACATGATGGGGGTAGAGGCTCTACATGGCATTTGGATAGGTACATGGGGGGGAGAGGCTCCATGTGGCATTTGGATAGGTACATGGGGGGGGAGAGGCTCTACATGGCATTTGGATAGGTACATGGGGGGGGAGTTGCTCTACATGGCATTTGGATAGGTACATGGGGGGTTGACGCTCTACATGGCATTTGGATAGGTACATGGGGGGGAGAGGCTCTACATGGCATTTGGATAGGTACATGGGGGGGGAGATGCTCTACATGGCATTTGGATAGGTACATGGGGGGGAGAGGCTCTACATGGCATTTGGATAGGTACATGGGGGGGAGAGGCTCCATGTGGCATTTGGGTAGGTACATGGGGGGGGGGAGAGGCTCTACATGGCATTTGGATATGTACATGGGGGGAGAGGCTCTACATGGCATTTGGATAGGTACATGGGGGGGGAGAGGCTCCATGTGGCATTTGGATTGGTACATGGGGGGGAGATGCTCTACATGGCATTTGGATAGGTACATGGGGGGAGAGGCTCTACATGACATTTGGATTGGTACATGGGGGGGAGATGCTCTACATGGCATTTGGATAGGTACATGGGGGGAGAGGCTCTACATGACATTTGGATAGGTACATGGGGGGGAGAGGCTCTACATGGCATTTGGATAGGTACGTGGGGGGGGAGATGCTCTACATGACATTTGGATTGGTACATGGGGGGAGAGGCTCTAAATGGCATTTGGATCGGTACATGGGGGGGAGATGCTCTACATGGCATTTGGATAGGTACATGGGGAGGGGGAGAGGCTCTACATGGCATTTGGATAGGTACATGAGGGGGAGAGGCTCTACATGGCATTTGGATAGGTACATGGGGGGGGAGAGGCTCTCCATGTGGCATTTGGATAGGTACGTGGGGGTGGGGGAGAGGCTCTACATGGCATCTGGATTGGTACGTGGAGGGAGAGGCTCTGAAGGTTGTGGGCCAAATGGAGGCAATCAGACTAATAGGGAGAATGCTATGGTCAGCAAGGACCTTTTGGCCAAAGTGCCTGTTTCTGTGCTGTATTACTCTATGACTGAGTGACAACCACCCTGTTGCTTGCATGGCTCTTGTTTGTATTGATTGGTCAGCTGCAATGGTAGCACTGTGAGCTAGTGGGAGAAAACCAGGAAAGCAACAGATAGTTCTGGGAAAACGGTCCCTGCTAGACATCGAACACATAAAGAATTTTGGGAAGTGCTTGAGCAGTTCTTCAGTTCAGAACTTGCCCGGTCAGCTCTCCCAATGTCAGTTGGGTGTCTTTTTAAATAATGACGATAAGCTGCTCCTAACTGCACTCCATTGGTTGCATCTTGAGGCCCAGATCAGAATCAGGTTTAATATCACCGGAATATGTTATGAATTTTGTCATGTCAGTAAAGAAGGAAATGGGCATTTGGCAAATAATGATGTCATTAACAGCATGCCTGATGCTGGAAGGGTCACCAAATGTGCGATCATGAATTGGGTTAGAAGTACCTGGTCTAAACTCCTGATGGCTAGCATGGACTACATCAGGTTAACAGGATTTGCAGAGAAAATAATTGTTTGATGTGCTATCCTTAGATGACAGTAGCAGGAAGCACAAACATAGCCACTTGTAGGCTTCCCCTTGGCACAGTCATTCAGGGTCTAACCTTGTTGTGAGCACAAAAGGATCTCTGCACACCCCCCCCCCCCCCCACAACCCTCCAGACATAAGCAATGTATCCTCCAGGGCATTTTTCTTCAATATCTGCCTAATTTCTCCTGAATTCTTGATATCACTCCTCCACCCGCATATTCCTTCCCCTTCTCCACCTCCCCCCCCATCATTGCTGTCACATCCCCAGTAGCTAAAGTGTATCACTTGGTAGGCTTTGTAGGTGAGGCAGAGTTGTGATGGCACTCAATAGCTACTCCTTGAGTTCACCCTATGAAAACAGCTTAATTTCTTATCTTTGATGACTCTCTTCATTTCTTTTTCAGGGTGGATGGGATTCTGTTAAGGACCCTGACCTGGAGTTCAACTCAGAATTTGGTTCGTTGTGTTGGTGGGACCCACTCCCAGGGGTTCATGACTGGCTACTTTTTGAAATCCCAAGAATGCGGCCTAGAGACGAGCACGCCTTCGGGTCCCGGGGGTTTTGCGGTCCTGTGGACGGTCTGATTCTAGACTGGCATCACCAAATGAAGTGGCCACGGGTGACTACGCAACATCAGGGACAGCTGATGAGGACTCTGTACTCAGCGAATTGCATGTTCTCACCCTCTGTCCCGTTGGTGATGAGACTTTGTTGCCGACTCTCCAGTTGGAAAACTTGGGGGAGAAAGAAAGCAGCCACCGACAGAGTTTTAACACTGGAAATAAGTGACTCGTTTTGTTATGTCTCCCTCTCGCTGCGAGAGAGGACACCTGTCTTTCATTTTACTAGGGAGAGAAAGAAGCTATGTAGAATTGTTGGGGTGAACGATTAGTTTTCGTTGTACTGCAGATCATGGTCTTTACTGGGGCCCGTGCTACTGCAGCTTGGTGAGTGAAGTGTGCTGATGCTTATTGCGGAAGTGGGTGGGAATGGGGGAGGGACGTATCTTGCTGCTTCTGGTGGGACTTTGTGGTTCTAACGTTTAACTGTCACTCATTCTTTCGGGGACTCTTCTGTTTTCGTGGATGTCTGAGAAGAACAAGAATATCAGGGTGTATATTGCATACATTTCTCTGATATTAAACGGAACTACAGAAGCTACAGTGTTGTAACTCCCTCTAACAGATGGGGTGCTGGGATCACCGCTGCATGGCTACAGGCTGGCAACAGCAAGAATGTTCAGTCATTCAGTACGGGAGGTCCTGCTGTGTCTGCTCTGTAGCTTTCAGTAACGACAGCACAGTGAAGGCCAACAACACTGCTCTGTGAACCTCCGAACTGCAGATCTCCATCTCTATGTGGCTTTCAGAAACAGTGTCAGAATGTCCCACAGCACTGATTTAATGCTGTTAAGAGGTAGAAGAGTAATTTCTAGGCCTAAGTCAGCACCTATCTGGTGAACTACTTGAACATAATTACAGAGCTGTGTAGATAGATAGATAGATAGATAGAAACTTCCTTGATCCCAAAGGACATTAGTGTCATTACAAGTGCACAGATATACAAATATAGAAGAGAAGTAAGAAAGAATAAAAAATAAGTTATCACACAGACTAACAGAAGGGGACAATCACTTCCCAGGCTATAGATTGACTCATTATAGAGCCTAATGGTCAAGAGCAAGAATGACTTCATATAACGTTCTTTGGACAGTGCAGTTTGTCTTAGTCTATTACTAAAAATGTTCCTTTCTTCAGCCAAGGTGGCATGTAGAGGGTGAGAAACGTTGTCCTGAATTGCCAGGATTTTCCATAGGGTCCTTTGTTCTACAACAGCCTCCAGTGTGTCCAGTTTGATTCCTATAACAGAGCCAGCCTTTCTATCAGTCTATTAAGCCTGTTGTCATCACACAAGTTGATGCCATTGCCCCAGTACATCACTGCATAGAAGATTGTACTGGTGACAACAGACTGGTAGATCATGTGAAGGAGAGGCCTGCATACTCCGAAGGACCTCAGTCTCCTCAGGAAATAGAGGTGACAGTGTGTCATCCAGGTGCACTCCCAGGTACGTGTAGGTCCTCAGCACTTCCATGTCCTCTCCATCAATAGTAACATGAATGCATGAGAGGAAAGAGGCTTACCATGTGTATGCTTGTTGTAAGGGAGGTGCTCAACTATTATGTCTTCATTCACTAGGTAGCTTGATAGAGAGCATGTAACATTGTCTGAAACTAAAGAGCACCGTAGATCCATTCTGGAATGCCTGATGGAATATTTGAAGGCTGGACCCTTTCCTCCCATGTCTCTTGGTGATGGATATTTCTTTTTCATTAACTACATTAGTTCCCAATCACTAAGCATATGTTTATTCGTCCTAAAATGTACAGTAAGAGCATTGGTGACCTTTCCTTGAGCTCCTGTATCATTTGTCCAAAATCATTGCTTAGTTTGTTCTCTTTCGATTAACCAACATCTCATGAATTCTTTGTTAATGAGTAATAATGAAAACAGGCGGCACTAACACAACCTGCAACACACAATTGTGATAAGACAATTCAGATTAGTGTTGCTATTGCTCCTTTAGATGTTGTCACACAGAAATTAGTCTCTCTAGTGGGTATCAAAAGGCAAGCTCATAAGGACTAATATCTCACCTTTACATCAGAAATGTCATTTGTTTACCCAACTACTATAGTTGGCTGAATGCTTTTGAGCAGAAACCTATTCAGGGAATTTTTACAGGAAGCCATATTCATTTGTTTTTCTTTTGCCAAATGGATGAAATACTACCCGTGTTGTAAATTTTCCACCCACCTTTTGAAAATCACGGTCTGCTTACATGTTCAATACTGAAAAAAGCCATCAGAGAAATGGTGGGCATTTGGAGGGCAATATTGCATTATCTTAATCACCATCTTTTCAAAGTTCAAAGTAAATTTACTATCAGAATACATATATGTCACCAAATTCACATTCCACCCTGAGATCCATTTTCTTCTGGGAATTCACAGTAAATGCAAAGAAACGCAATCTTCATTAGCACACAGGACAAAAATGAACAAACAACCAATGTGCAAAGGACAATGTATTGTGCCAATACACAAAAGAGAAAAAAATTATCATAATAAATCCAATAAATAATCATATATTGAGAAGGTGAGTTGTAGAGTACTTGAAAGTGAGTCCAAAGTTATGGAATCTGTTTAATGTTGGGATGAGTAGTTTTCCATTCTGGTTCAGGGGCCTGATGGTTGAGAGGAAATAACTGTTTCTGAACCTGGAGGTGTGTGACAAAAGGCTTCTGAACCTCCTTTGTGATGATAGCAGGAAAAGACAGCATGGCCTAGATGGTGGGGGTCCTTAAAGATAGATACTGCTTTTCTACGATAGCGCTCTTTACAAATGTGCTCAATGATGGGGAGGGTTTTACCCCTGATGAACTGGGCTGTATCCAATACTGTTTGTAGGGGTTTTGTGTTCAATGGCATTAGTGTCAAGTAAGTTGCAACATACACAGCTCTTCCTTCTGTCGTAATTTGATTATACAGTCACCAGCCATATAGGTGATCCAAGGATAAAAGTGAAGTTTCTTTTGTAAAGGAGTGGCAATATATTTTCCATACCTGGAAAATAGCTCATAGCTTTTAGGAAAAGTGCAAAAGTGAGTATTCATTCAAAATGAATTAAACAATCTGTATAGTGCACCGCTTGAGGAATTGACATTTGAGTTTGAGGAAGAAACATTTATGTTGAGGAATTGAAAAAGATAAAATTCCAGAGGCATATCTTTTCACTCGTTCGGTCAATGTTTATCAATTCAACCAATATATTTTCATTCACAGCTATAAGATTGTGTAACATGCAAAGAAGCTGCCACACCTGCCACTGTCCACCAAGTCAATTTCAAAGTAAATCATTGCTTGCAAAGTCCTTTGAGAGTTTTTATAAAATACAATATAAACAGCTGTTTCATTCTTTAGAGGCACCTACAGATAACAGAGGCTCTTTGTATGAAATAGCGAGCTGCACTGAACTAGGTTCTTTATTAAAGTGGTCTTGCCATGAGAATAAAATTTAAAGAAACAATCCTACTACACAGATGCAGTTTCCTTATCTATTTTTCTTCCTGTACCTGACTTGCTAGTGTACCAAAATCAGCTGTGATTTCACTAAATGGTGGGGCAAGGCTCGAGAGACTGAATGGAAGCTTCTGTTCCTATTTCTGCTGTTCTTTTGTATCACTCAAAGTTTCAGCAAACATTCTCCAGAAAAGAAACTAGTGAGCATTAGGTGATAGGAGGTAGAGCAGAATCACATGGAGACAAGTGACATGCAGGCTATTTAATGATCAAGTGGTCAGTGTATTAATGCCAATACAAAGGAGGAAATCCTACATAACTATTATGATGGCTGCCCGGACATCTGAACATTAACCATAAAGCCACTTTCTTCTTGGAGGCAAATGTTCCGCCCACAGTTTCTGTCGTAATTGTCTGTAGTACTTATTTGGAGAAATGTACCTTGGCTTTGGAAGCTGGCAAGTTTCACTTTCAAAATCTCTTTGAGAGAGAATCTCAAGAGCGGGACATCATTGGGGGCTTATTGCAAAATTCAGACAGCCGCATATATTCAGATTAGTTTTATCATCTGATGCTTTTGTGCCTGACTAGCACCTGGCATACAAAGTAGAAGTTGCTATCATTCAGATGGGCAGGGAAGTCTTTCTATATCACACTCACTAGATTAATATTGCTGCAACAGATTATTTGTTCATTTATCTTTTATTATTTTTGTGCCCCAGATTTTGGTTGTCCAGAAGTTGGCAGCTGCATTTCCCTATTTGACTAACCTTTAAAGTATTTCATTGGCTGTAAAGTACTTTCAGACATCGCAACCTTGCTACAATGTAATTTCCTTCTCTTTCTTAAATTCGGACATTGCAGAATTTTCCTTTTAAAAATAAGTGATTCCATGATCCTTTGGCATTTGAGCTCACAGCAAAGTTCCCAAGTTAGGTGAGATTGCCTTTTTCATTGGAGCTGAATATTTGCCGAATACTCCCTTGAGATGATCCTGGCCTCTTTGAAGGAACTGATATGTCTAAAATTTCCAAACCACCACCCCCCCCCCCCCCCGGACGATCCCTATAACACGAACTGAGCTGACCTGAAACTCCCCCAATGAAAAGAGACTTTTACCAGAACACTCATTTCAGCCCTTTGTCGCAGTGTCAGGACTACACATTTCACTGGAAGTATGCAGGACTAACACTCTCTAATGAGATGAAAATGCTTCTTTAATAGACACCAATTCAGACCAAAAACTCCTGAGTGACTTGGGCTCGTTCCTTTAATTAGAAAGAAATCCACCTGCAGACTTACCTAATAGATTGCAATTGTCTCTTTAAACAGAGAAAAGGAATGCTCGGAATTTTAAACAGTACTACTGGCTTACAGCCAAAGAAAGATTCACAAGTACAATGAACTCTATTTATAAAAAGATTTCTTAAAAATACGTTCATTCAAAAGCCCTATTCCTTCAGCTTTACTTTGTTCTTTTACCTGGGTTAGAAAGCAATCGAAGGATATCAATGTTCTTCTACTTTAAGAACATCTTATGAACATATTAAACACTTTTACATATTCTCCTTTACACTTGTGCACTGGAAATGACATTAAAACACCCTTTATGTAAAGCCCATGAATATTAAATACAAACTATTGTTCAACAAATGTTTCAAGCTCGCTCTTAAAAATAGAAAACATTGATAGGATGTGTCATTGTTTGCTTTTCTCATATGTGGTCACATATCTGGCTGACAAATGACATTATAAAGTCGACTAAGAATGGAGTTTGGATGAAGAGATGTGACCTTGTTGGTATTATTGTCGGCTCATTTACTGGAAGGTCCAAGAAAAGGATGGGCCAGTGTTCGGAAAAGGGTCCCTTCTCCTCAGTAACAAGAAGTCTTTTATGAAATATGGGGTCAGTGCTTGAAAACAATTTAGAGGTAAAGATAAGGGCATGGTCTTTCTGAACTGTGGAGCAAACACAAGTAACTGACTGACCTAATCCTGCTTTTATTTCTTCTGTTAAAAAGTTAACAAGGATATAGTGTCTAAGCATATGGTATAGGAAAGTGACAGAGGTTTTACAAGTCCCGTCTACTACCCCATAAATCACCCAGGGTCAGTACCAGATTGCATTGGTATCTGTAACCCCTGATGCAGTCACTGGGACGAGGGTCAAGGCATTTCAAATTACAAGCGTCATTAACAATCCAGAGAGACTCAAATTTCCCACAACATTGACTGAAAAAAGTACTTACTTGTAACTAAAAACATAGTTCGATTTCTTTCTCCTAAATCCATCAGTGGCACATGGCAAGAAATTGCAGAGGTATCTCTTTCATATCTGCATGCCAGCATTTCCCCCTAACGACAGCATCAACATTAAAAGATAATGAAATTTAATACAGAAGTTTTGCTAATAACAATTAACTATCTGATTCCATTTAGATTGCAGACTAATATTTTGACTTGATTTTGAAAAAATACTTGAAATAAATAGGGGATAGCTATTTGATTATGGAAGTATGAATTCCATAAATGGGAATATTTTTTGTACTTAATATTTTAAATTAATATGTCAATTCATGATTTTGTCAGCAATAACAAAAGCGGGAAAAAAATTGTGTAACTATATTTATGACACCGTTGCTCATCGTGACTAGAGGAATCTTTCTCTGTATATTTTTGTTCTCTTGAGAAGGTATTGTGGATTCCTCATAACGGTTGACCTTAGTCAGTCACTCCCCCTTGAGTGTAATAGGCTAAGAGTTAACAACCTGTTTAAATAGTGTAGTCTGTTTCAAACTAGTATGAACTGCTTTAACCCGAGGCTAGAGGTAACATTCTGATAAAATTTCTGAGCTGTTTAGATTAATTGCCTGCAAATGTCACAGCAAAGACCATGCACTTCATTCCAATCATCACTGCCATCTTTCACTTAAAACTGATCATCCTTCAATACTAAGAAGGATGTCGTACTGCGTGTGTGTGTGTGTGTGTGTGTGTGTGTGTGTGTGTGTGTGTGTGTGTGTGTGTGTGTGTGTGTGTGTGAGTGTGTGTGTGTGTGTGTGCGTGCGTGCGTGCTTGCAGCCATTTATTTGCATTAAACCCCTGGGTAGCAGTTATGTGACTCAACTGAAATAAATGATCCTTGTCAAATTGTCGGATGTAGCTCGTAAAATGTCTTGTGAACTACAGAGTGCCAAGTCCCAGTTCATTGTATGCTTTGATTTCGATTGTTGTCCAAGTGTCCAACACCCCCCCCACCCCCCCCATCATTGATTCTCAAAGGGCCTGTTTGTAGCAGTTTGACTCCAATTACCCTGCTTTTACTTCACAGTGCAAAAGTAAAAAATACTACTTTCATTGTAAAATTTCCTTTATTTATTAGTTTTAGTATCAATATGCCTTGTGTACCAAGTCATATTACATATTACAAACCAGCTTCTGGTTCAAAAAAGATATCAGAGACCCGTTTATTCTCAGTGGCAATTTAAAATAATCTCAGCACTTAAGAAGGAGGTTGCATTTTCAAGCACCATTCAGATTTAAGTGAATAATCATTTCAGTACAATACTGAAGAGTTCTATCTTAAGGCTGGTGTGCAAAATTCAGTGGCAGCCCTTTAAAAAGGAATCGCTTGAAAGAAACTACTGTACAGCTGGGGGAAGTGGCGAGGAAAATGTGCGCAAATGGCTGTTTTATAAGCTTTCCAAGAAATCAAAGTGATCACTTGAGCACTCTTCTGCTCATGTCTGTCAATTTGTATTTTATACAGTATTAGTGGGAGAGAATCTCCCTAAAGCAGTGATTCACCAAATAATGTTGATAGAGGTGATCGTGTGGTGGATTTGGGTTCTGACGTTACTTTTACGTTAGCACTCTGATGGAGACATTTCAGATGACACAAAGACCCCCTTACCCTTTCTCACTGTACAGTTCTGAAAGGTGCAGGGAATTCCATTCTGGACAGTGGTGCTGGTGTGTCTAATTCACAACAACGCACTTAGATTGCAGACCTTTAATGAAGTCAGGGGATGTTAGAGGAACTCAGCTTTGTCCATTCCTCTGCAGCGCAATGTCAAGGTCTACTGTGTTTGTTCCATTCCTTTTAGCAGAATTATGACTTCATTTATACCGCAGAGCACTGATGTTCAGTCTGATACAGTATTATGTGTCAGAACATTAACCACACAATTAGTATGTTTCCGGCTTCAGTAGAGCTTGAAGATACAAAGGGATATAGATGGGTCAATGGCCGATGGATTTCAATATCTTCTTGCAGCGGGCAATGAATCTCTGAAAATTCTCTGCCCCAGACAGCTGTAGAGGCCAGATCATTTGAATAAATGAAAAGAAGATGATAAACTTAGAAAGATCTGGGAACTGAAACAGAATAGGAGATAAAGAAGCAGATCACAGTCATTGAATGGTGGGATATGTGTGAAGGGCTGAGTGGCATATAGTTGCCTACTTTTTCTGCTGTTCTTATACGGGATTAGAACAACTAACATGGAAAACTGGGAGGACATCCACTTTGGGCTATGAGAATTCATAGTATTTAATAACGAGAAATATACAGATTAATGAAGAGCCAAGATTTGTTGGTCTATCTGACAACAAAAATCACAAATGTTCATTGCAATTACAAAAAGTATCCAGAAAGGACCAATAAGATGTTTGATTTTTGTCCACCCAAAGGGTTTGGAATTTAATAGTGAGGACGTGATGGTTCATTTTGTTCAGAACATTGGTCAGGCTCCTTCTGGAAAACTGCAGTCAGTTTTTGGCACAAAACCTTAGGAACTATATATTGGCCTTAGAGAGGATTCAACACTGATTCACCATAATTACACCAAGGTTTCAAAAGTATGAAGTCAATTGCATTAACTTGTCTTGCAACCATTCAAAGGTCATTACTGGATGGTTTCCTCTAGGCAGGAACAGACAAGTGTTCTGCCCACTCCAGGCAAACGGAACCAGAGGAGCAGAATGTACCCTGAAGTTCACTTATTCAGCATCAACTAAAACTGCGTGACATTGAGATATCTATTCTAGTCAACTGTCACAGTGTAATTTTTCCGAAGGCAGACCTGAAATATTCAAGCTGTTAAATGGATGTATATTATAAATAGGACTGTTAAAGATCTCAGCTGACACTCCTTGCTTTACCCACATGAGTAATACATGCTTTATTTTGCCCAGCCTTCCTTTCAGGTGCCAATATTATTGCATGCACCCATGTGACTTGTGTAAAATAACCTGCCCTCGGGAGCTATGGAAGAGATTAACCTTGTATCAGGGCAATGGGTTGTGCTTCCTATTCCATCATACATATAACAGAACACAGACGTGATGTTCCAGGGTGTTGTCTGAATTTGTACAAAAGAAAAGAGTAATTGTGTAACGTTCAAGAGTGCATCTAGGAAGCAGAAAGCCATATGTGGCCAGTGTGCAAGCATTCAGAAAAGGAAAGAAAATTACTGGTTGTAACATTTTATTTATCCACCAGTTCAGTCATGAAAGAATGCTTGAATGTAATTGAATTTAATATATGGGAACATGGCTATGAATGAATGATCCTTCAATAACATCCAGGCTTTTTGTTTGGAATGAACATTTCTTTGAGATCAAATTACATTTTAGAGTAAAAATGTTTCCTGTACTTAACTATTTCCATCCAGTGTAATGTCCAATACGATGTACAAATGTAAGGATTTAAAGTAAAAACATATTGTAGAAATATGATGTTACTTGACAATACTCATCCAGAAAATGGTCCTAATGTAGTGAATGCTATTCAGAAAATAGTTCTTGAAATCAGGGAAAATAACTGAAAACAGCTAAAAATCAGAAGTGTCATACATTTCCTTTCTTCACATTCTTCAACTGAGATCACACTTAAGATAGATTTATAACTTGACAGCCCTGCCGACTTTGCAGATTTTAGTGCCTGATATTCTCTGGGGTTCAGTGTCACAGCTCACACATTTTCCTGCCCAGATGTAAAAAAAAACAATGGGGTTGCCTTAACCACCTATACAGCAATATGAAAGAGGATGAAATTCTTATACTTTTCATTTCAAGCACAATTTTAAATCATCCCATCATGTAAAATGTTTAAAGAATGAGAATGAATGCTTTTCTAATATATTTCATATAAGTTACAATAAAGAAAATAACTTTTGATTCTATAATATTGATATTTCTCTAGCTGAGCAATTTTGAAGTTGCAACAGCCTCCTTGTTGTTGTGGGAATATAATTCATGTTGGAAAAAGAAAAAAAATAACAATGGTAGGGTGTGAAAGATTATTGACAAGAACACTACCGTAATTCTGTTTTTCCTTCACTGATGCTGAGCAATTCCAGCATTTCCTATTTACATTTTTGTAGCATTTTGCTTTTGATCAGGGATGGCAATAACTTATTTTGATTGCTGATTCAGTAGTGTAAATTTCTTACTGATGTGGTTATGTTGCATAAGTCAGGTCTTTGGCTGCATCTACTTATTTACTTTGGTCTTTGACTTAAGAGACATAAATAATACAGAGCAAATAGTACTGTTTGGCCCATCACAGAGCAGCAGGATATGTTGGCCTACAAATAGAGATAGTAATTTATTGCTGATGTTAAAAATGCAAATTTCTGTCAGCTGCTAAAGCCCTCAGAAACATGCACAGATTTCCTCTTGTTGGAAATCCTCAGGTTGGAGGAGCAACACCTTATATTCTATCTGGGTAGCCTCCAACCTTGTAACCTTGTGGCATGAACATTGATTTCTTGAACTTCTGGCAATTTGCTCCCCCCCCCCCCCAACTTCACCATTCTCCATTCCTGTTTTCGTCTTTCACCTTATCTCCTTACCTATCCACCACCCTCGGGTGTTGCTCTCCCTTGTTCTTCTGTCCTCTCCTATCAGATACTCTCTCCTCCAACCCTTTAATCTATCTCACCAATCAACTTCCCAGCTCTTCCATTTCACCCTCTCCCCCTCTCATGGTCTTACTTATCACCTGCCACCTTGTACTTCTTCCTCCCCTCCCCCCCCACCCACCTTTTTAAACCGACTTCTCCCCTTCCTTTCCAGTCCTGATGAAGGGTCTCGGCCCAAAACTTCAACTGTTTACTCTTTTGAACAGATGCTGCCTGGCCTGCTGAGTGTGCGTTGCACAGAATTCCTCCATCCTGGTATACGTCCATTATCAGGGGCAGAAAGCCACTTTATTTTGGAATTGCAGGGACCTGATGTCCAGAGCCTGGAGTGAGACAGTTATAACCCTCAAGCTGATTCTGGTGGCAAAGTTCATCAGTTTGCTGCTGCTTATTTCCAAACTAGTGTGATGGCACTTCAGCAGAAGGTATTAACAATTCCTGGTGAGAACGGAACCATAAGGTACAACAAGATAGGAACTTAATATAGACAATAAAGAATTCAGCAAAAACACCTTCATCCAGAGATTGGTTAGGATGTCAGAACAGATGGCATGGCAGCATTGTGGTTAGTGTAATGCTATTCCAGTGCCAGTAATTGTTCAATTCTGCCACTGTCTGTAATGAGTTTCTATGTTCTCTCCATGACCAAGCAGGTTTCCTCCAGGTGCTCCAGTTTCCTTGCACATTCAAAAGATGTGCAGGTTAGCAGGTTAATTGGCCACATGGGTGTAACAAGGGGGCGTGGGCTCATTGGGCCTGTTACCATGCTATACCTCTAAATAAATCTAAATCTAAATGTGGAAGTCATAATGACTAGAATTAGTCGAGGTGAGTCACTTTGTCGCATTTAGACAGACGTATAGATGAAATAGATAATATATTGGTTATATTTAATGGAAAATGATGGTGGCAAAACTATGTGGAGGATATACAGGATCATTTTGACCAAATGCTCTGTCAATATTCTACTCAGCATATAACTCTGCAGGCTTACTCCTTAAAGTGCTTTCACCATGAATAGTTTGTGTTTAGGAGAATTGCTTTGCTGTATTTATCCTTCAAGAGGCTCAACATAATCATATGACATTCTTGCTTAAATGCGGTCTAGGATATTTGGTTAATGCTCCTTGGACTTCACCCTGTGCCTGCACTCGGGTGGGCTCGCTGCTGCTAAACCCTGATAATGAAAACAAACTGGCTGCCATGAATCCGAGGGGAAAAGCTCATGCAGAGAAGAGAAACACAGACATACCTTGTTTTCTGAGCGCTGCACACGATTGCTTTATGTTTACTAGCCGCCTGCAGACCAGGATTAATGAGGAAAAGGCAGCCCCCCCCCCCCCCCCCCCCCACCCCCCCGGCTTTTAACAGAGGGCTGGAGAAAAAAGCTAATCGAATATCACCTCAGCTGCTTGTGTGGGTTTCTCTGATGAATGATCAGTCTTTCCATAGGGAGCTAATCCATCTTCCCAATGGTGGCTGTCTGAAGAGCAACAGAGGGAATTTGCTACCAGTCATGACTATATGGGCACAATATTTGTGTATTTTCACAGTTTTTGATAAAAATACATTTGAATGTTTCTATTGTACAATAATTGGAAGGATGTGTTGGTATATGAGGCATTTTTGATGTTCATTCAGAGCATTCTCCTATATCAGGTACATTACAAGTTACTGGAACTGTCCCTAACAAGAGAATTACTGTATTTGTCAACATCTGTTCTCAAGTAAAATTAAATAGGTTTTGCCTATTTCTTCTATTGAAATGGAAAACAGGAAAATTTCATAGGGTTCTACAAAAATAATGGAAGGCATCCTTCTGACAATGCCTTGCTATCAGCTGCTAAAAAAAAAGAAAACCAAGCCTGCTGTTTTTCAGCATATTTATGATTTCAAGATAAGCGGCACCAGGAGGAACTGTCCATTTCTAAAGTCACTTTATGTAGCCAACAGAGTCATACTCAAAGTTCAAAGTAAATTTATTACCAAAGTACATACAGTATATGCCACCATATACAACCCTGAGATTCTTTGTCTTTGGGGCATGCTCAGTAAATCCAAGAACCATACATAATATAATCAATGAAAGACAGCACCCAACAGGATGGACAGACAACTAATGTGCAAAGACAACAAACTGTACATATACAAAAGTAATAATAATAATAAATAAGCAGTAAATATTGAGAACGTGAGATGAAGACTACCTTCGATTTTGCAATCTATAGATTTTGTCTTGCACTGTACTGCAACTGCAAAGCAACAAGTTTCACGTCAAAGGTCAGTAATAATAAATGTGATTCTGATTCTCATTCCAAGTGCTGAGATAATTTTATTTTTGCCATGTATCCTGTCGAGCTTTAACCTTTCTCATTGTTTCTGACAAGTGCCATGAGCCTGGAAGTGGAAGATCAGTTATACACACTTCATAGTCAGCAACTGGACCACTTGAGGTGTCGTTGTCGGGTACCAGGGAGAGACTGATAGCATAATTATCCACCAGTAGATGAGAAGGATACATCAAAAGATTACTGGCAATAGTAAACATGCAGGTAGACATCACACAATCACTGCACATCTGGGATAGATAATAATGATCAAGTTATCCCATGAAATGAAGCTTAGTTCTCTCTGAAATGCACTGTAATTCTTTCCTTGTTGCATAGAATGAATTTATGATTGATGCTTCAATAACGATCTTATCATCTGGTTGGCTACTGCCATATGGAGAAGTAACTATGTGAACATTTATACAGCTTGAGGATTGTTTTAGATCATTTTTGTTCATCCTTGATGTCTCTGACTCTGCTTTGAGATAAAAGACCTTTGTGCTAGAAATATTAAGTTGTTTTTCCATGTTACAAACTCAAATCTCAGCAAAAAGTAAATTGTATTTCCATTAAAGGTCATATTGATGCCATATTTGGTCTGGTCATATCGCATGTGGAATTCATGCAGCTAGTTGGAAATAGGCAATGACATTTGAGGGCTTTTAGCATACTAACAAATCACTCATTTAAAATTCATTTGTGCAAATGTGGCTTTATTGTGGGCGAGGGCAAGGAGATTTAGCTTACTTAGTCCATTGCCACAGACTTCAACATTTGCTCAGTCCCTTTGAGCTTTCAGTTTACCTGCTGCACTTATCATCCACCACTGAAACCTTCAGGCAAGATGACCTGTCCCACTCAGGTTTCTGCAGATGCTCTCAACCAGTGGTTGGTTAGAACTCTGACAGTCCCTCCCCTATAGTCCTGACCTCACCCTTCAGGTTTTAGTCACCCTAACAACAGGAAGTCTGGCCCTTCCCCCGCCTACTCTCTCAAGCCTCTCCCCATGATGACTCCTGTAACTTACATGATCCAACAACCACAATTTGTGTCTTGGGTTCCAAGAACTGATTAACTTCACTATTGCAAAGGGACAAGAAGAAAGACCTTTGTACACATTAGGCATTCCACAGAAAACAAGCACTGACCACCATACATTGCCAGCTTAGTGCTCCGTTTGAATTTTCAGATCCTTGTCCTAAAGTCTGAGGCATGAGCTAGAAAAGGTTATTTGATCATGATGAGTATCCCACCAAAACCTGACTCTTCACTGAAACACAGATCAACAACAGAGTCCATTTGACTCATTGGACCTCTATTCCCTTTTTGGTGAAGATATCCAATGAGTTCCACTCCTTGAGTTCTTTTAATTTTACATGAGCTCCACAGAGACTTTCTTACCCAACAGAATGCTCATGAGCTTACTATTAAATAGTACACTTGTTGCTTAAGATATCTTTGTGCTTTGAGACGCAAAGTGATCATAGATTAATCTGGCTGCATTTATTTACAGTGATGTCATCTGTTCTGTCTTCAGCCACATTGTGCAATGTAATCACCACTAAATTCTTGTTTTAAAACTGGATTATCCTCTGACTGGTGTTTATATAAACAACATGCCACAGCCAATTTACACTTTCCCTGTTTGTTTCAGACCAAATCCTGTTCATTTATTCTCACAGGTTTAAACTAATTCACATTCCTCACACATCTGCTTACAGCCACAGCTCTATCTTCTTAAACAGCTAACCCTGAAGTGAACTCTAATCTGATTACTCTCCCCCATCTCCTCTTGCCATTGCTGTTAACCACAAGAAGAACATGGGGCATCACACATTTATCCTCCTTCTGTACTGTGCAAAGCAAATACAAGGACAAAATGAGTGTCCACTTTATCAAAAATCTATTGTTTGCTAAGATGTTTATATCAACATGTTTTCCAAATTGTAATGTGGAGAAATGTTCATAGTTACTCAAAATTCTAAATAGATGTAAAATGCTATTACTCAATGCAATTTTAGCTCTTTCTCCTTCATTCCATTTTTTTTGAGTGATGGATAACTGTTCATCCACTCCCAGCTTCAGATGAGGCCATGTTGTGAGATGCTGTGCAACTGCTGAACGGGATCTATGCTTAGGACAAGGACTCCTGAGGCAAAACATGTTCTGATTGCTATTGCTGTAATCAAAGATGGGTTTTTCCTCATCCTTTATGTGCAACGAGAGGCTATGAAATCCTTGGTTCACTTGGAAATGATTCAGAATGGACAGGATTTTGCAAGGAAGGTTAAATCTGAGACCTTCATGCTCTGGTCCAATGCCAAAGTGCTGATGGTGATATCATTGATTAACCAAGTACTTAGACATCAATTAGCCTTATATCTAAAGAATGTTGTTTCTGTTTCAGTCAGTGACTTGAACTGTGTCCAGGGGTGTATATGGTCCTCCTATATTGGGACTGCTGCATTTACTGATAATCAGTTATACTCCCTAAATAGTTATTCTTGACAAATATCAGAAGTCTAATATATGGCAATATGGGAAACAGCCATAGATAGAATGATGTCAGCATTCCCAAAGAAAATCCTTAAGGCTGTCCTTGGATGAATACGTATGGCATTCATGCACAGTTCATCAAACACACCAGCTTGCAATACTCTGCTGTCAGCTACAGCAGAGGAGGGGTAATTTTGATAAGCCATGTCTAGCTATCAGCTAGACCAAAATAGTTGAAACTATGATAGCTCACATTGTCAGACAAGATTGACTCCAGCTTTGAAATTTGTTCCAGTAAGTCTGGAATTGCCAGACAGAGCTCAAAGATATGCTAGAAGTAAATTAGCTACTCTAAAATACTCTTTTTGTAGGCAGTGGCAAAAGGAGCCAAATGGGAGTGAACGCATGTACATGAGGGAAACTAAGAACACAGGAAAATTAGAAGAGTGGGATTAGAACTGATTGGATTTGCTCTCATTGGAACTACTAAGGACGGGATTGGTCTCCTTTGTCATTAAGGTATATGTTTAAAGCAGCTCTCATGCTGGTTCACCAATATCATGCCACCTTCATCACTAAAAAGGAATTCAAAAAAGAACGGAAGTGGTATATAAAAAATAAAACTAAAATTTTAGCCTATTTATCTGCTTTGCTGTGACAATGAAGACATCTGTTTTTGAGCAGGACATCAGCATAGCTGGCATCGACCTTCATTGTTCAAAGTTCAAAAGTTCAAAGTAAATTTATTATCAAAGACAGACAGACAGACATACTTTATTGATCCCAAGGGAAATTGGGTTTCGTTACAGTCGCACCAACCAAGAATAGTGTAGAAATATAGCAATATAAAACCATAAATAATTAAATAATAATAAGTAAATTATGCCAAGTGGAAATAAGTCCAGGACCAGCCTATTGGCTCAGGATGTCTGACACTCTGAGGGAGGAGTTGTAAAGTTTGATGGCCACAGGCAGGAATGACTTCCTATGACGCTCAGTGTTGCATCTCGGTGGAATGAGTCTCTGGCTGAATGTACTTTTGTGCCTAACCAGTATGTTATGGAGTGGATGGGAGACATTGTCCAAGATGGCATGCAACTTGGACAGCATCCTCTTTTCAGACACCACCGTCAGAGAGTCCAGTTCCACCCCCACAACATCACTGGTCTTACGAATGAGTTTGTTGATTCTGTTGGTGTCTGCTACCCTCAGCCTGCTGCCCCAGTACACAACAGCAAACACAATAGCACTGGCCACCACAGACTTGTAGAACATCCTCAGCATCATCCGGCAGATGTTAAAGGACCTCAGTCTCCTCAGGAAGTAGAGACAGCTCTGACCCTTCTTGTAGACAGTCTCAGTGTTCTTTGACCAGTCCAGTTTATTGTCAATTCATATCCCCAGGTATTTGTAATCCTCCACCATGTCCACACTGACCCCTTGAATGGAAACAGGGGTCACCGGTGCCTTAGCCCTCCTCAGGTCCACCATCAGCTCCTTAGTCTTTTTCACATTAAGCTGCAGATGATTCTGCTCACACCATGTGACAAAGTTTTCCACCATAGCCCTGTACTCCGCCTCATCTCCCTTGCTGATGCATCCAACTATGGCAGAGTCATCAGAAAACTTCTGAAGATGGCAAGACTCTGTGTAGTTGTTGAAGTCCGAGGTGTAGATGGTGAAGAGAAAGGGAGACAGGACAGTCCCCTGTGGAGCCCCAGTGCTGCTGACCACTCTGTCTGACACGCAGTGTTGCAAGCGTATGTACTGTGGTCTGCCAGTCAGGTAATCAATAATCCATGACACCAGGGAAACATCCACCCGCATCACTGGCTGATCAAAGTACATCTATGTCACCATATATTACCCTGAGATCCATTTTCTTGAGGGCATTCAATTTCAACTTGTTTGCTTCCTGCCAGCCATCTGCTGTTCTTACATCACCAGCAGAAAACAGCAACTATGTGGAGAGGCTATATCTATGGCTGCAATTAATTCACCAGCCAGCATCCTTTTGGTTTTCCCTTCGTATCTCCACTGCTGGCAACCAGCTGGAGATGTTCCTGATCACCTGAAGAAGTCCTCCCGAGGTTTTTGCGGACAATTCAATCCATTTAGTCCATTGTACTCCTGATGCCACTGGGATATTTGGCGACAGGGCCATTTCATTGTTTTGACGTCTGCATTCATTTGTATTCTTTGTTAGAAAATGGCGGTTAAATTCCATCGTAGGGAACATCTCACTGCATTGGACAGTGAAACCTTAAAGAAAAGCAGCAAGAATTTGAGCAGGGTTTGCCAATGGAAGCAGACTGTTCTTTTTTGTACAAATGTACTGTCGGATGAGTACCAGCCAAAAGAAGTTAAATGATTTGTTTGAGCATCAGTGGTTTCCACTGAGGCACATTACAATAACTACATTGCAAGAAAACATTTCTGAAGAACTCTTCAAACCTGCCTCAAGCGGTTTCAAATGCTGTATGAACACAAAACAAGAGCATCTGTTTGGAAGGGAGAAATAGACAAGCAAATTGCTTGGTTTGTGTGGGTTATCCAGATTGCTAATGGAAGGGTATTAAATGTCATACTATATTGCAGGCCTCTTAAAATGTGATTATTCCTGGATCACATGTTCTCTGCAGTTAAGTTCAAAGTTCAAAGTAAATTTATTATCACAGTATATTTATGTTACCATAAACTACCTTGAATTCATTTTCTTACAGGCAAAATAAAGAGATGGCATTGAAATTAAGAAAAGCTATTCATAAGCAAAGACATAAACAACCGATGTGCAAAATAAGACAAACTGTGGAAATAAAAAAAATACTGAGAACACGAGTTGTAAAGGGTCCATGAAAGTGAGTCTGTTGGTCATAGAATCAGTTCAGAGTTGTGGTAAGTGAAGTCCAGGACCCTAATGAATGTAGGTTAATAACTGTTTCTGAACCTGGTGATATAGGAGGAGGAGTATAGGAAACTGATACAGGACTTTGTGATATGGTGCAACTCAAACTACCTGCGTCTCAATATCACCAAGACCAAGGAGATGGTGGTGGACTTTAGGAGATCTAGGCCTCATATGGAGCCAGTGATCATTAATGGAGAATGTGTGGAGCAGGTTAAGACCTACAAGTATCTGGAAATACAGTTAGACGAGAAGCTAGACTGGACTGCCAACACAGATGCCTTGTGCAGGAAGGCACAGAGTCGACTGTACTTCCTAAGAAGGTTGGCGTCATTCAATGTCTGTAGTGAGATGCTGAAGATGTTCTATAGGTCAGTTGTGGAGAGCGCCCTCTTCTTTGTGGTGGCGTGTTGGGGAGGAAGCATTAAGAAGAGGGACGCCTCACGTCTTAATAAGCTGGTAAGGAAGGCGGGCTCTGTCGTGGGCAAAGTACTGGAGAGTTTAACATCAGTAGCTGAGCGAAGGGCGCTGAGTAGGCTACGGTCAATTATGGATAACTCTGAACATCCTCTACATAGCACCATCCAGAGACAGAGAAGCAGTTTCAGCGACAGGTTACTATCGATGCAATGCTCCTCAGACAGGATGAAGAGGTCAATACTCCCCAATGCCATTAGGCTTTACAATTCTACCGCCAGGACTTAAGAACTTTTTAAAAGCTATTATTAATGCTTTTTGAGATAGTGATTTAGATGTATATCATATTTTTTTACTGAGTTAAGTATTGTATGTAATTAGTTTTGCTACAACAAGTGTATGGGACATTGGAAAAAAGTTGAATTTCCCCATGGGGATGAATAAAGTATCTATCTATCTATCTATGGGACTTATCCTGCACGACGGTAGTAGTGAGAAAAGAGCATGACTGGGACAATGGGTATCTTTGATAATGAATGCTGTTTGAGGCAGAGCTCCATGTAGATGTACTCAGTAGTGGTGAGGGATTTACTTCTTGTCTTCATTGAACATAGTCTGCATCAGTTATTGGTGATGTCAATTCACTGGAAAATAAAAATAAGCGGTATTTAAAATGGCCAAGCCAACCTGTGATGCCAAATTCACAGATCAGTGATGTTGAAAACCTACTCCAATATCTCTCCTTAGAAACAGAGAATGTGTTAATTTTTCAACCTTCTCACTATGAGAAGTGGCTGTCTGGGTGTCAGGAGGTAGGGACTGGGATCAGCTGAGTTCTCTCTTATGCACCATTTAATCACAAATGCTCCCTGATGAACTAAGAGGCGATATCTTGAAGAAGGGAATGGAGATAATTCAAAGCAAAACAAAATATTAAAAAAGGAATTAAAATGTCCTGTTTGATTGACATATTGGTTTCATCGGGCTTCTGATAGCTCAGCATTTAATACTATCAATCCTACAGTTCTAATCAGAAAGCTCCAGAACCTGGGCCTCTGTACCTCCTCTGCAACTGGACCTTCAACTTTCTAACCGGAAGACCACAATCTGTGCAGACTGGTAATGACATCTCCTCCTCGCTGACAATCAACACTGGCGCACCTCAGGGAAATGTGCTTAGCCCTCTGCTCTAATGTCTCTATACTCATGACTGTACAGCTAGGCATAGCTCAAATGCCATCTGTAAAGCTGCTGATGTTACAACCATTGTTGGCAGAATCTCAGATGGAGACTAGAGGGCATATGGGAGTGAGATATACCAGCTAGCTGAGTGGTATTGCCTCCATAATCTCGTTCTAAATGTCACTAAGACCAAACACCTGATTGTGGGCTTCAGAAATGGTAAGACAATGGAACATGAACCAGTCCTCATAGAGGGATCAGAAGTGGAGGGAGTGAGCAATTTCAAATTCCTGAGTGTCAATATATCTGAAGTTCTAACCTGGTCTCAACATATCAATGCAGCTATAAAGAAAGCAAGACAGTGATTATATTTCATTTGGAGTTTGAGTAGATATGGTTTGTCACCAAAAAGCATTCAAAAACTTCTCCAGATGTACTGTGGAGAGCATTCTGAAAGGCTGCATCATGGTCTGGTATGGGGGTGGGGGGGGGGGGGGGGCTACTGCCCAGGATTATAAGAAGCAACAGAAAGCTGTAAAATTAGTCAGCTCCATCATGGTTACCAGTCTCCACAATATCCAAGACATCTTCAAGGAGCAGTGCCTCAGAAAGGTGGCGTCCATTATTAAGGATCCCATCACCAGCACATACCTCTTCTCATTGTTACTGTCAGGAAGGAGGTACAGAAGCCTGAAGGCACACACTCAGCGATTCAGATACAGCTTCCTCTTCCCCGCCATCCAATTTCTAACTGACATTGAACCCATGAATACTGCCTTACTTTTTTCCCTGTTTTTGTACTATTTTTAGTTTAACTATTTAATATACTGTATATATACTTATTATAATTGATTTATTTATGTTTCCTATATTATCATGAATTGTATTGTACTGCTGCCACAAAGTTAACAAATTTCATGACATATGCCAGTGATATTAAACCTGATTCCGATTCTGATTCTTGAGCAAGAAGGAGAGTGGCTAGATTGTAGTCTCCCTGGCTTTGTGCTACCTCTTGAGAAGATATACCAGATGTGGACAGATTTATCTTCCAATCCCATTTATATTGTTCCATTAGCAGTGGCAGGAGTGCTTTCCTATGCTGTCAGAGTTCATGAGCTGGGAACAACACATTCAGTTGCCATGGTGTTGACCTGGCAGAGAGCAATGAGTTCTGCGCCGACAAATCTACATGCTTTTAACTTCTGGAGTAATCGTACAAACAGTATGCACTGATCACAAGCATTGACAGTTTATGGCTTCAATGAAAGAAAATGGTTTTTTTAAGAGTAGTATTTTTCAGAACGGATCAAACTGTGAACTCTGGTAAGCAAAAAGGTAGTGGCCTGTGCTTTTTAGTCAATTCTCATTGGTGTATGGACGTTGGGGTTATGTTGCCCTCTTGTTCCCCTGACTTAGAACATCTGATGATTAAATGTAGATCATTCTAATTGCCTTGGGAGTTCTCATCCATGATCCCGGCCACGGTTTATATACCACCAGCGGCCGATTATAAGCAAGCACTTGTGAAGCTGCACGATGTTGCTTGCCGGCAAGGAACAAGCCATCTTGACACATTCCAAATTATAGTCAGCAACTTTAACTAGGCCTGTTTGAAGAAAATCCTGTCTGATAAACACCAGCATGTAATTTGTTGCACCAGATGTCCCAACACTCTAGACCACTGCTATCCTACGATAAGGAATGCAGATCGTTCCTTTCGGAGACCTCGTTTTGGCAAATCAGACCACTTGGCTGTACTTTTACTACCTACATGCAGACAGCAAGGCTCCAGAGATAAAACAGCTAAGAGGTGGTCACGGGAATCTGAAGAATGGTTACAGGATTGACCTGAGTCAGTGAACTGGTCATCTGAGGACTTGAATGACTACACCACACAGGAAGCATCCTCTCCACATCCACACTATCAAGGCCTTTCAACATTTGATAGGTTTCAATGAGGCCACCTTTTGTTCTCCTGAATTCCAGTGAACACAGCCCAGAGCCATCAAACGCTCTTTATGTGACAAGTCTTTCAATCCCTGAATCATTTTTGTGCACCTCTCCAATGTCAGAACATCCTTTCTGAGATAAATGGCCCAAAACAGCTTATAATATTCCAAGTGAGCCTCACCAATGCTTTATAAAGCCTCAACATTACATCCTTGCTTTTATATTCTATTCGTCTGCAAATGAATGCTAACATCGCATTTGCCTTCCTCACCAGACTCAACCTGCAAATTAACCTTTTGGGAATCCTGTACAAGGACTCCCAAGTCTCTTTACCTCAGATTTTTGAATTTGCTCTCCATTTAGAAAATAGTCTATGCTTTTATTTCTTCTACCAAACTACATGGCATCCTCTTCCTGACACTGTATTATTTATGCCTCTTCTTTGCCCACTCTCCAAATCAATAGCCTCTGTAGCCTCTCTACTTCCTCAACACTACCTGCCCCTCCACCTCTCTTTGTATCACTTGCAAACTTGGCCAGAAAGCTATCAATTCCACCATCCAAATCATTGACACATAATGTAAAAAGCAGTCCTAACACAGACCACTGTGCGACACCACCAGTCACCGGCAGACAACTAGAAACGGCTCCCTTTATTCCCACTCTTTGCCTCCACCCAATCAGCCAATGCTGAAAGGACCTTTTCCAGAAAGGGTGGAGCTCAGAGATGAGGATAAGACTGGTCTGGACTCAAATACTGACAACAATATTTCAGTCTGTCAATAAGAAGAACCAAGGTTCACCGAAGAACGGTCGAGTTGCCTGATTACTTTAAAAAAACTAAAAACACTATAATAGTTGTGATTGTATTAACATAAGTTGTGCTGATACTGGAAGGCCAGACATGTTTCTGAAGGAAAATTGGTCCTTTATCTAAATTATTTACTACAACAAAAACATTCACTGGTAAGCATCGCATTTTTTTCCATGACAGCTTCAGTTTCCTCCGGGTATTCCGGTTTCCGCTCATATCCTAAGACATACTGATAGGTTAACAGACCACAATAAAGTACTCCTTAGTATAGATATATGGAAAAAGAATGAAAGGAGAGTTGAGAGCAAGCGTGAGAGAAAGTTTAGGGAGTACAGGGAAATAAGGAGAATGGAATGGGACTGATGGAATTGCTTCCCTGGAAGGCAACATGGATCAGATGGGCTTGGGTCATTGTGAGATTAAGATAGATAAGTAGGTTGCCTGGAGGCTGCTGTAAAGACTTGAATTCAGTCAGTGAATACCTGTCCTCAAGTCCTGAAGAAGGGCCTCAGCCTGAAACGTCAACTATCTATTCCTTTCCATAGATGCTGCCTGACCTGCTGAGTTCCTCCAGCATTGTGTGTGTGTGTGCGTGTGTGTGTGTTACAGTGTATACCTGTGCTTTGCAGAGTCCTGGATTTCCAGAAAATCTGCATGCCGATTCGGCCTCTATCTGTGGGCTAAAGGAAAAAGAGATGAAATTTCTTCTCCTTGGGCATAGAGTTTGGGTGATTTCCCTAATGTAGCTGTAAACTGCAGGCTGTGAGGTGGGCACAGACAAACAGCGGCAGCCTGATCATGCCACAAAGATGAGATTGCATGTGAGGCTGCAGGAGGTCACAGATCTCAGCAGAGGCAAAGATTTCAGTTTAGATATTGGCCCATTAAGCATCCAGTTTTTAGGATTTGTAACATCATTTGGTTCCACAAGCAAATAGGACTGTTATGACTCAGATCAAGGAGGGTAAAAACCTGACTGGAGATGATCTTTTGCAGGTTGTGCTACAGCTGACATAATTTGAGGGGAGTCTTTGGTGGGTAAAAGTCTGAGTGAGAGCAAGAATTCCAAACATAGATAAGGAAGCGAAAGTTGAGATAGATATTTAGACATCCAAAAGTTTTCACAAAATTGCCCTATTCTAGTTTAAGATCTTTTCTATAAGGCACACACAACATTCATTTAGAGTTATATGAACAAAGTTGTCTCTGCATGTTTCTATGTAAATTCCTAGATCACTTTACTTTTTGCCTATTAGCTTCCCTCTAAATGTCTTACTCCTTTGTCCCCTCAATTAACCAAATGGAAGCTGAGATGAGCAGCTGTCTACTCATACTGACAGTATTTTACCATGATTAATACTTTAAAAAAAGCTGTTTTGCATTTTGAAATGTGAAGCTCCCAACACTGTTCCTGGAAGAAGACGGCCCTGTTTGGTGGGAAGTAAGGAAGGGAATGGCGGTAGATTTGAAAACATGTTTTGTTCCAATCCCAAAATCCCACAGTGTGAGTAAAACCCAGAAATGCGAATTTATTAGGCAGGGGAAGGGTGACAGACACTGTTCTGCTTTAAACCCTGAAAGGCTTTTATAGACTAAATTAGAAAGGAAGCTGTTCAGTTGCCCTTTATCAATTCCAGATGTTGGCTGCATTTATTCATTGCTGCTGCCAATAGGCCATGGTTGGTTCGGAAAGAGTCCAGAACCCTTCATACTTCTGGCTGAAGAAAATAACCAAATTTATTCAAACAGTTTTATTCAAGTAAATTAAACTTAAGTGCTTCACAATCCACCCAATGCTTTTCCTTTGCCATAACTTTTTATGGCATTGATCTCCTGAATGCTCTTTCTTTTTGTTTTAACATTGGGGTTCAAGCCCAACCAATCTTATAGCTACATAAAGATTAATAAGTGCCCTATTTTGAAGTAACATTGTAATAGAGTCCAAATTGACTACATTGATTATCTTTGCATGTTGCTAAATCCCAGAACCAGGGAATCACCAGGCCATTATACAGGATAACCAGTCATTCACTCTTCTCTATCTTAGTTGACCTTTTAAATCCTAGCCATTGATGCAAAGTTGTCTGAAATGACTCATTTCCAGTTAGATTTGCTCAGTGCATCTGTTTTGGAAATTCCCACTAAGAGCTGAACAAGTGCTTTTTTTTCCCTCTGCCTTTCACATTTTATATCACATTCTCTGCAGATTAATTACAAGTGGAAAACTAATAGCTTCATTTATACTACTGGTCTGCTTCTATGTTGCAGAGGTTGTGTAAGCTGCTTGGGCTCCTGATGCTAATATGCCATTTACGTTGCAGATCAGATTCCACAGTGTCAACAGCGATTAGAACATATCCGCACACAACTTTATCATCATTAAAACATTCGTTCTCCAGCCATTGTCTTTTTCCAAGTAGCTGCTGACATGAAAATGGCAGCCTGCACCAGTAATGGCAGCCATTTATGTTTTCTATAGGAAGATTGCTAATTTAGAAGTGCAGATAAAACTGTTCTGAGAGGCTATCATTCATTACAGTACACAATGGACAGGGCTTTGAATAGAGCAAAACATATCCTACTACAAAACATAAGGCAAAAATTTTGATTTAGTATTGTTAGTTGACTATACAATAGAAACCATATGTAGGCATACTGACATCATTCTCCTGTTGGTAAATCCTGAACATTTGCAGTAAGGGCCTGATTCCTTCTGTGGGCACTCTAATGCTTTGTTGGTACATGCTTAAAAGTTACTTAGCTCCAGTGTGAAGCCCCCAGAAAACAGAACGATGCTTTCAATGTCAAAATGTTCACTGTGGATCTCTGTTGCTCACCCTGTCCAATTTAGTAGAATCAGGAAAGAGCCACACACATAAAGTGCTGGAGGAATTCAGCAGGCCAGGCATCATCTAAGGAAAAGAGTAAACAATCAATGTTTTGGGCCGAGACCCTTTATCAGAGCTGGGAAAAAAGGATGAGAATTCAGAGTAAGAAGGTGGGCAGAAGAGAGGAAGAAGTATAAGGTGGTAGTTGATACCAGGAGGGGTGAAGTAAAGAGCTGGGAAGTTGATTGGTGAAAGAGATAAAGGGCTAGAGAAGGGGCAATTGGATGGGAGAGGGTAGAAGACTATGGAAGAAAGGGAAGGGGGAGGAGCACCAGAGGAAGGTGGTGGAAGGTTAAGGAGACAAGGTGGGAGAGGAAAATGTGAATGGGGAATGCTGAAGGAGAGGAGGACATTTATCAGAGTTCAAGAAAGGTTCCTTATCTTGTC
Organism: Hemitrygon akajei; assembly: GCF_048418815.1. NCBI lineage: Eukaryota > Metazoa > Chordata > Chondrichthyes > Myliobatiformes > Dasyatidae > Hemitrygon > Hemitrygon akajei. Next base: position 144,978,322 of record NC_133129.1, read on the forward strand.
AATGGCAAAAACCTTCTACCTGAAATGCTAATGGTGCCGTTTTGTGGAGTGGGTTGTTGCAGTGACCCCCTTGAATAAAATATTGGATACCTCAGCCTGGATCAAGTTTGGAAACTTTGGAAATCTCCTCCACAGCCAATCTGACCATATGTCATCTCAACAGCAAGCTATGGGAGCAGTCAATGAAGCTTTCTCTTCTGCTACTTCCCTTCTCTACCCCTACCTCCTCTTTCTTTCTGAACTCTGACTCACTCAAACCTCTGCCTTTCTCCTACGATTACCTTGAAGCACCTTGTGGAAAGCTCTCTCTCTGAGAGCAATCGCAGCATTTATTGAAAAGCTGGGGCAGCGTCTGGCATGTTTTCCTGGGATACCAAATGGCAACCGTGAGACTTTGCAGAATGACAATCAGGCAGTGTTGCCTCTGCAACTTCTGAAGCAGGGGTCCAGCACGGAATGCTATTGTTTGTTTTTATTAATCACCATATTCCGACCTCTCTCTGGGGTGAGTTCAGGACTCAGAAGGACCGATCTTAGTAAAAGGAAAGGACTGATGAAATGAAGATGCTCTTGGTTATTTTATCACATCAGCGCCTAAGGGAGTTCAGTGCTCGTCCCTATCTGCAAGATCAGCCTGCAATGAAACACACTTATTTGCATATTCCAAGAGATCAAATTGTGCTGAAATATGGCTATGTGACAACGTATCATCAAAGAGACTTTTTTCCTAATGATTCCAAATGGAATGCACCCGAGGCGCTTGCATGTGAATAAGGAGTCGGGCGGGGTGATTGCAACTGAGTCGTGTCCTTTTCTTTCCAAAGGCCACATATGTGCGGTTTACAGCTGAGATTGGTTTGGTCAATTTCAATGATGATAAGGACTCTTTCAGCTCTGTTTCTAAGCCACAAAGCAACACACATCCACTGCCTAGCCAACGTCAGTAGCAGAGTCCATAGTTTTTATGCTCTTGGTTCAATGGGGGCCACTTACCTATAAGGTTGATGTCCTGGTCATTTATTTGAATGACAGGCTGTTAAAAGCACACAATGAAAATCTTACTTGTGAAAATTAAAATCCAGTTTTCAGTAAATGTCAGGCTGCAGCTGGAGAATGTCAGTGAAATTAAAACAATGCTTTTGCAAAGATTCAATGAAGCATTAATAATGAAAATGTGATTTATGAGAATGCTGTCCTCAGAATGTCTTTTACTGACGAATCAGTGAAGCAAATTCAGGGCCTTCAGTTCTTCATTTTCTATAGGTATCCTTCATGTACTTGTAAATAAAGTGCCCATCTCCCCAGTGACATCATCTGAATGGACGCATTTAAATATCTAGAGCAGCAAAAACATTTAAACATTCTTTCTCTTCCAGATCCCGACTTTCATTCAAACCTGAGAAAATCTGCAGATGCTGGAAATCCAAAGCAACACACACAAGATGTTGGAGGAACTCAGCGGGCCGGGCAGCATCTATGGAAAAGAGTAAGCCGTCGACATTTTGGGCCCAGACCCTTCACCAGTCCTGAAGAAGGGTCTTGGGCCGAAACATTGACTGTTTATTCTTTTCCACAGATGCTGCCTGATGTGCTGAGTTTCTCCAGCATTTTGCGTGTGTTGGCTTCACTCAAATCTTCCACTTTCCAAATTTTATCTATCCTACCATGATTAGTAATGGTAGGAATATTTTCCTACCATTAATAATCATGAACTTTTCTCTTTCAATTTGTGGGAGATTTAAATATACTTCCTCTTTATTACTCTCACTCTGTTCCAAAACAAGCAAAATTCTTACATTTATATTATGCCTTTGATATATCATCATGTACCAACATCACATTTTCAATTCCCTCCAGTATCCCTACACATGACTAATTTCAGGCTTCCCACAGACTGCAACCCAAATAGTGATGTTTGGGGACTTTAAACCCAAACACGCTCATGTCATGTCTCCTCCTCTCTTCAACCATGGTGACGTGCTGCAAAACTAGTTTAAAATAAAGGTGCCCTAAAGCCTGAGCTAAGGTAACACAAAATTTATTTTGGAGCCTTTATCTAATCTGAAATCAAAATAAATTATGTTTTTCTCAATCCTGTCAAACTTAATAAAAATTGAAATAATTGCCGATGCTTCCTGAAGTAACAATAACAATGATTTTTATGAAGTGATACCAAGAGAAACACTTTATCAACTTACCTGTGCAAGTCTTTCTCGTTTCTACTCAGAATTAAAACTAACAAATAAGGCTGGACTTATCGATAACAAAGCAACAGAAAAAGCCAAGAATGTGACCTCCTGCCAATGAAAGATTTATCCTTTAGAGTATAAATTAGCTAAAATGACATATCTATTACCCTCTTCTCCCAACACTTCTGGTTCAACTGAAGTTCAGCTGGCATTTTTTTTTAGTTGCCCTGTTTCTCCAGTTGTCCATTCTCTCTATTCCTGACCTACCTATATGCAACTCTCTTCAAATTTATAATTCTGATTCAAATTATAGTTGAGACATGAAGAGCTATAACATGACTACTCACTATGTGCATATATATCTTATTTAAATTTTCAAAGAATGTTCCTTTCATGATTAGGAAGCAAAAACAAACAAAAAAAATTCATCCATAAAATCAGGAGATTCTGCAGAGGCTGAAAAAATTCAGCAACACACACAAAATACTGGTGGAAATCAGCATGTCAGGCAGCATCTATGGAGGGAAATAAACAGTCAGTGTATTGGAATGAGACTCTTCTCCAGTCCTGATGAAAGGTCTTGGCCTGAAACGTTGATGGTTTATTCCTCTCCATAGATATATCCTGACTTACTGAGTTCTTTTAGCATTATACATGTGTTGTTCAAAATTCACCCATAGTTAGATAGCACTTCCTTTCTGTAGTGTGCTTTTTGGTTCAGTATTGAATGATGCTGTACTAATAGATCTCATCTTTCAGGGGAAAAGTGAAACTGAACTTCTATCTGCCTTTGCAGTTGCCAGTCTGAAAAAGAGTAAACGTTATATAAACTCTGAAAGACTGCTCCTGTCAAAACAGGACTATTTTGTTTAATTTTGGGCACCAAGTTTTAAGAAAGATGAGAAGGGTAAAGTGAAGGTGGAAAAAAGATTCATTATAATAGTCTCAAGGATAATGGACTTCAGTTGCGTAGACAGACTACAAAAGCTGGGTTATACTCCTTGGAGCAGAAAAGGTTAATTAGGAGATTTATTCAAAATCTAAATTTCTGTAAGATTAAATTTTTTAAAAATTGGATCCATTTGTGAAAGGGCTGAGAGTAAGAGACTGGAGATTTGAAATGACAGGTGAAAAGAAGATCATCTAGTCTAGAGGAGAAACCTTTGCCTACACTGAGAAGTTTTGAACTGGAAAGCAATGCTGAGTGGATGCTAAAGGCATTTTTATTATGGCTTTCAACTAGTGAATAAATACATGAAGAGAAAACAATGTCAGGGCCAAGGGAAAATGAAAGACCATGGATCTAATTGGATCCCTCTTCAAAAGGCTGACATGGATTCAGAACGATGAATGGGATTCTAAGGGTTTGAAATGTTTCTGAAATTAAAGTCAACGTGGGATATTTCAGAAAAGGCATGAGACATTGTACAGTTACTGCACATGATTGATGGTAAATTGCTGCCACAGATTATCTCTCTGATCTAGCCAATTATTACTGCTTAACTTGAGCTGCACTTCAGAAGAGAATATGAGAGAAACAGGAATAAAATTGTGTGGTGGAAGGCATACGTGATAAGGATAATATTGTAGGAGACTTGTGTGGTTTAGAAAGGGCTTGTAATTGTATTGTTTGTTTTCTTTAATTCTGTACAATCACTCCCATTACAAGAGACATATGCTATGTAAAATTATAATAATTCTTCTATTTTGACCACATTGATGCACAGCAGGAAAGAAATTTCACAAAAAAATTATTGGACTTGTAAAACCTCTTAATGTGCTTGGTTGAGATTAAACTTTACTATTTTATGAGTCCTCAAAATTACTATAGGAAGCATCATCTCACTATTGACTAACATAAATTACAAAATGTTGCACTTAAAAAAACTAAATTAAAATTAGAGAACTGATTGGAAGGAATGTAGGAGAATGGTATCAAAGACAACAGGAATCCGCATGATTACAGGGTGCTGGCTGACAAGAGATGAGAACTCACTGGAATGTGGCAACTGCAGTAACAATAGCAGAGATAGGACTAACCAGGAGGAATGGGAGGGATTTGGATTAAACAGACAGATAATATCACTGACCTTTGACTTTCTACATTCCTATAATTTCAACCATGTAATTTTTTTCCTCCCTCACACCTATTAACTCCTTCAAGTCTAATTTATGAAAGTGGCATCACAGACCATTTAAAATGCAGAAATGTAAAGACAAAACGCTGACTTAGTTACAGTTCATTGCCACAGTTTCACATTTAAAAAAATAAAGATAGTGTAGATGAGGATATAATGCTTAAATTTCATTTGTGGACTCATCATGTTGCTTATCTGTTGCTGGGTAACCACGCTGACTTTTAGCTTGATGCAGCCACTGAAGGTCAGGCAATAGTTTGAATCATCTGCATAGGAGTCAGCATTTTGTAGAATTACTCACATTTATATTATTTTATCTATTTGCCCAGTTTGTCTTCTTTGTACATTGGTGGTTGCTTGCCTGTCTTTGTCTGTTTATCTATATTTTTCTTAAAATTCTATTGTATTTTTTCCCCTGTAAATATATGCAAGGAAATGAATCTCACGGTAGTATATGGTAACATTTATATACTTTGATAATAAATTTAACTTTTATCTCCACAGATGAGTTGTAATCAGGAACTCCTGCAGTTTATGATTAGGGCCCATGATTTACCTTCAGGAGAACAATATATCTGCTCATCCATCTGCATCTGTGGCAGGAAAAAGAATTGTTGATGACCAAGATCAAAGCATGGCATCGAGACTGAGAAAGGAGCGGAGAGATAGGCTGTATAAAGAGGAGATGGGTGTATGTTGAAACAGGGATGAGAGGTGCTTGGTGGATTAAGGAGAGTGAAGGATGATGGGCAGAGGGAGTCAAGTAGGGGGACGGTGGGTGAAAGGGGAGACAAATAGGAGGGTGATCAGCCGATAAGCAAATACCATCAGTACAGGAATCTGACGAGTAAAGAAGGTAATGCTGCGGACCGTTAAGGGCAGATGGAACTAGAATCAGATGGGGGAAGTGTTGGGGGTGCCGGTTGTTGAAACGTACAGATGGTAAGTGGATGGAACCGGGGCGGAGGATGATGATGATAATAATAATAAATACATTATTGATACCGAGTGGGAGATTCTTTTGTTACAGCAACTATATTTAAAAACACTTAGCAGTGTGCAGACTTAACTAATAATAAAGTACAGAATAATAATATACACAATAATAATTTACTAATGTGCAATAATAATTTACAAAACAACAAAACAGAGACTATTGTATTGCAGGGATGTGTGTCCTTCTGTCGCACAGAGATGAACTGTTCATAGGAAAGCATGGAAATCGATTCCTCCCAAGAAAGATTTAAAGATTAGCTCTGTCACATGTACATAAGACCATAAGACACAGGAGCAGAATTAGGCCATTCGGCCCATCAAGTCTGCTCTGCCATTCTATCATGGTTGATTATTATCCCTCTCAACCCCACTCTCCTGCCTTCTCCCCGTATTCTTGATGGCCTGATTAATCAAGAACCTGTCAACCTCCGCTTTAAGTAAACCTTATGGCTTGGCCTCCACCTCCCTCTGTGGGAATGAATTCTACAGATTCACACAGCTGTGCAGTGAACTGTGTCATTTGTGTCAATGACCAACACAGTCAGACTATGTGCTGGGGCAGCCCACAAGAATTGCCATGCTTACAGCACCAACATATCATGCTCATGCTTTACTAACCCTAACCTGGACATGTTTGGAATATGGGAGGAAACCGGAGCTCCAGGAAGAAACCCGCACAATCATGGGGAGGATATACAAATTCCTTACAGGCTGTGGCAGAAAGTGAGTCCCAATCGCTTAATCACTGGTGCTGTAGAGCATCGTGCTAACATGTCACTCTGAAGAAGGTAATTCCTTTATTATGCAACTTTCTGAGATAACATTTATTATCTTTGCTAGAACTTAACCTTCACATTCCACTGAAACTGGACTATATTGCTTCTCAGTGCCATTCATAAGCAGAAAAATTTTGGGGAAAAAGGACAAATCCTTGGTAATAATAAAGAAGTAGTCATCTTTGAAGTACTGAAGCTTACATGTATTAGATCCTCTGTCATAATGGTAAATGACAACACAAACCCTTCAACACTGAGAGACTACACATATTCCATGTTGTCCAGCAATACTAGTGCTCAGCAAAACTGTGAATGGCTGATAGACGTTTGCATGCAATTCCACAGAATCAGCACAGTAACTAAAACAAATGAGGAACAAACATACCCAAGCATAGCCATTGTTTTCAAAATCAGCATCAGAATCAGGTTTAACATAACCAAAATATGTCATGAAATTTGCTGTTTTGTAGCAGCAGTTCATTGCAATGCATAATCATATATAAATTACACTAGGAAGTATATTTGTAAATCTATTAATTAAGTAGAACAGAAAGAGAGAAAAAATACTGAGGTACTGTTCGTGGGTTCATTGTCCATTTAGAACTCTAATGGTAGAGGGGAAGGAGCTGTTCCCGAAATGTCATCAGGATCATGTGCCTCCTTCTTGATGGAAACAAAGAGAAAACTGAGATAGGTGCTTCAGCAAAATCACCTTAATTGAAGCTGACAATGTGAGGACTTTCTTTGTGGGTTTAGAGAACCCTTTCTTTCTCTGCCCACGAGGAAAGCAAAACTGAAAAATTGTTCGGGCTTGTCTGTTCCTACTGCCTTCCACCTAGTGGAAAAGCTGCAACAGCTTCTGCACTACAACCACAAGTAATAATGACAATTTGTGATGCCAATTTGCATCCTTAAACAAGGACTCTCAAAACTTCAGGTGGATTTCCTTTCTATCTGCACAAAAAAGCAGGTTAAATTAATAGTACAGAGTTCGAAAGCTACTCAGTGGATTTTAACCACCCACAAACCCAATTCCACCAGGGGATTAAAATTCATCCAATAATTGTCTTAAACAAAGTTAAGTACCGTTAGTAGACTGGCCTTCCTCCATCTCAACAGCATAAACATCCTTTTGACATTAATAACTGACCAATACCAACAGGTGAAAGAGATTTTGTTTTGTTATATTATGGGGAGATTTGGCCTTGGGCTAGGTGTGCTGTCATGCGTGTGATCAGTTATGGAATTTTGCTATAGTCAGCTATCGATCATGTACTTTGTCCCATTTATTGACAGCAGATCAGTTCTCCTCATATTGTACACAAGAGATCACATTTGTTGGAGGATGCTGCTTAGGAAGTGTATAAAAATAATCCAACTGTAAATCAAGGATGTATAGATATAAAATTGTGTGCATATGCTATGGCAGTTTCTAAAGGACATCCTTCCACATTTGTGTAACTTCACTACTTTCAGGTCATTTCCATGGTCTTTTATTGTTATACTTTGCTCTTTACTGCAGAGTTCCATACGTGACTAAATGAAATATTATTTACATATTTTTCATATATGTGCACCTTTATTTTTGTGTACAATCTGAGTGAGATTTCAAGTCAATTCATGTCAAGTTGAGTTTATTATTATGTTTACAAGTACAATGAGATGAAGATTCAATAAAAATCACTAATTTCTACAGATATAGTGTGGAGAGCATTCTATCTGGCTGCATCACTGTCCGGTATTGGGGGTGAGGGGGAAGCACTGCTCAGGATCAAAATAAGCTGCAGAAAGTTGTAAACTCAGTCAGAACATCTTCAAAGAACAATGTGTCAGAAAGGCAGCATCCTTCGTTCAGGATCCCCATACCCAGGACGTGTCCTCGTCTCATTGCTACCATCAGGAAGGAGGTACAGAAGTCTGAAGGCACACACTCAATGATTCAGGAAAGCTCCTTCCCCTCTGCCATCTGATTTCTGAATTGACAATGAACCCATGAACACTACCTCACTACTTTTCTCTTTTGGCTCTGCTTATGTAATTTAACTTTAAAAATATATTTCCAAGTAGCGCCAGAGGACCAGAGGCCATTGTAGGACAAGCCACTGCAGGGGATGTAACATCGCCAGATATCAGAGATGGCTGACATAAGAAAGTTCTACCAACGACTGGAAATGGCAGGGCTGAGAGATAGCACAGAGGTGCTGCTCATAGCTGCACAAGGACAGGCGCTGAGCACAAGAACAGTAGAAGCAGGGGTCTATCACATCAAGATGGAGACTGTGCAAGGAATCCACTGAAATCATAGTAGCAGGGTACAAGATGGAGGCTGGGACAGCATGCACTAAATGGCACAACCAAATTGCACTAATTGTGTACAGAAACATCTACACTGAGTAAGGATTGGGCACTCCTAAGTCCAAATAGAAAATTGGAAACACTCGAGAAGGTAGTGGAGAATGACAGAGCTAAGATCCTCTGGGACTTCCAAATACAGGCCGATGAGCAGGTACTGGGCAACCAACCAAACGTAGTAATATCAGACAAGGAACAGAAGAAAGCAATGGTAATAGATGTGACAATCCCAAATGACAGTAACATCAGGAAGAAAGAACATGAGAAGCTGGAGAAATACCAGGACTTGAAAGAGCAGATAGAAAGGATGTGGAAGATTAAAGATGATAGGAGCACTTGGAGCAGTGACACCTGGATTGGGAGTGTGGCTCCAACAAATCCTGGGAACAACATCTGAGATTTCAGCCCAGAAGAGTGCACTGCTAGGAACAGCAGGATACTGTGCCGAACCCTTTAGCTCCCAGACCTGAGATTGAGGGACAAATACACATACACACCACTCATAAGGAATGAGAAAAAGATTATATATGTCTAGATAGATGTGTACTGTAAGTACAGACAATTCACAGAATACAAATTATACACTATCTATTCTTTAACAAATACATGATAGTTCGTTCTTTAACTCTGAGTCTTTTTTAAAGGTTCCCTATCAGGACAATCTTTGTAGCTGAAGATAATTGAAATATAGAAGCTTTGACGTATAGAGTGAGCTTGGCAAGTTTACTTAACTCTGCACTGCTGTCAGTAGAAATTGGCTCTGGGCAAGATACTGACCGTGTCTCATGCATTCCAACTGTGACCACACTTCGGAGAAAGTAGGAAAGCAAAACTAAGTCTGAACTATTTTGAGATTTGAAATAACCATCAAACTGCACCCGAGAGGTGAAATTTCCTTTGACAGAAACAGCCCCATGGGCTATGAAATAGAGTGATGTGACACGTGCATACAGGTCCATTTTCAGCATCTTTAAGCGTCTTTTAGTACATTTGGTTTGCTATCCACAAGTGGAGAGTCCATTTGTAATGAACTGGAGGCAGATGAGGCCATTGCAGATTTTGTCTGCAGTCTGGTACCAATTTTCCAGCAGAATTGCTTTATTCCCACTGGAAGATTAGCTATTTCTGCTGGATGGTATTTTGTGGGGAGAATGCACCTCATTCAATGGGACTCATTCAAATTCAAACAAACAGTATTTTTTTAAAAAAAGGCACAAATGATTATTGAGCATGTGTGTCCGATGGTTTAGACTGCTTGCCCATGAATCAGACTCTTCTCGCACCTCTCCCCCTCCGCCCACAGCAGCATATCCAGGATTCCAGTTTACCATCATAGTTACCACTGTTTCTAATTGACTGCAGGTATATCTGTGCCCACCTGCTGTGATAGTGATAAACTGAAGTACTAGAAAATCTAACACACACTCATCTCTGCTGTTAGCCACACATACCTGCCTGCTTACAGGCACCGCTAGCTTTTTATCCAACACTCACTCATGTTCCTTGTCTTGCAGATGACGTGGCGCACAGTGAGAAACAGCTTCCAGACTCCCCTGGAAGAAATACCTCATGGTGGGGGCACTGCTTCCCTGCTTAACTCACCTGCAGCCTGACTTAAGGTTCATATCCTTGTGGTTCAGCTGCGTTTGATGGAAAACCACATCAGTGGAGGAAACTCTCTGTGAAGCCTTAGTGAATAGCTAGGGTGCAGTGCATACTGTTTTGGTGCCACAGTTTAGAAAGAAAGCAAGGCCTTTGACAGAGTGCAGAGGAGAGCTGCTGAAAGGGCTCCAGGGATGATGTCAAAGTGAAGTCGGGAAGTATTTATTTAGGACAATGCTCTATCATGGAGAGATAACCAGGCAGATAAAAGAAAAAAAAATCAATAATAGCTCAAAGCCTCCTTGAAGAAATGCAGCACTCCCACTGACTCCTGAGAACATTTGGCCAAGGATCACTCAGAATGAAGAAACTGCATTTGTCATGGTCTTGTGAGAAACAGCATTTGTGAGTCCCGATGAAGGGTCTCGGCCCAAAACGTCGACTATACTCTTTTCCATAGATGCTGCCTGGCCTGCTGAGTTCCTCCAGCATTCTGTGTGTGTTGCTTAGATTTCCAGCACCTGCAGATTTTCTCTTGTTTGTGGTGGTCTTGGGGTCTTTGCATCTGTGCATCGGGAACACACAAAAGCCTTGAGAGGAGGAAACGTCCCTCCAGTTCACTAAATCAGCCATCTTCTGCCTCGTCTGTGTAAATATCAGTGGTTCACACACTGGTCTCATCAGCTACGTGTTCACTCCAGTGGTTGTTTGAAAGGCTAGAGTTAGGAGACCGAGATTATATTTTTTAAAAAATCAGTGGCTTTTATAATCTCAAAATACACTTCCAGCAAGGATAGGGTAAGTAATTTTGAAGAGACAAACCGAATATTAATAGGAAAAGACGTTTTGGCTCTGGTTTAGCCATGGAGACTGTTATATTATCATGTACATCTTACAGAGTAACAATCATATAATATTACACTGGCCTGGTACAATCTCTGCATCTTGTGTTTTTCCCCTAAGCATTACAGGAGAGTAATTGGTCAGTAACATTATGCCTTACCGAACAAGACATATGGATTAGAAGATTAATTGGTCACATGGATGTAATAGGGTGACATGAAAATAGATCTAGCTGAAGGGCTAGAATGGATATACACTTCATCAGAAGCTTATACAGTTTTGCAGCTATCCAGGTTTTAAAAGATACGTGCAAACTCAGTCCAAGAGACTAATCTAACATGCCAAGCAGAATTTGACTCTAGAAGGATTTTACATCATTTAACCCACTAGTGTTACTCACTCATCCCAAGCATACAGTGGCTGCACCTCAAGGCAGGATAGCGACGTGCATAGTTCTGGAACTGCTTGCGATATGCAGTCTGATTGCTGCCTTTCTGTACTGATGGGAGTGGGAGACCCACTCGTAGATAAACAATGTAAGGTTTGTGAAATAAGCTATCTCATTCAACCACACATGTCCTATATAATTGAGAAAGAATTGTTATTCACTTAATAAAGTTCAGGGAAATGCAAGTTCTATTCAATGGATTTTGGAGGATGCTTCTATAACTGTGTTTATTTGGAAAATCAAACTGTTTCTAATCTGTTCCCAGTTTACCTTCAAGGTTGTGGATCCACAGCAGTGTTCAAAACAAAGGAATTATGAGTCTGTTTTCAAGATTCAGTGTACATAAACAGATAGCTCAGTGGAAACATCTTTAGTACAATGAAGCAGTTTGAAATAGAGCAAAGTTCGGAATGATTTTAAAAATAGTTTTGTCTGAATACTGTTCTTTTCTGCTGCATTTAAATTGTTAGTCCATGGGTGAGCCTTAGCGTTCAATAACGCCTCCAAAATGGGAATAAGAGGGATTTATCACATTATTTATTTTATTTATTTAGAGATACAGCATGGTTTCAGACTCTTCTGGCCCAACAAGCTCACATTGCCCAGTTACATCGATGTGAACAATGAAACTGCCAGCCCATACGTGCTTGAATGTGGAAGGAAACTGAGCACCCAGAGGAAACCACAGGTGGTCACAGGGAGGATACAACGGCAGAATTGACTGCAGGTTTCTGGCACTGTAATAGGGCTACACTAACTGCTATGCCACTGGGTGGCTCTTGCAGTAACCAGCATTTCCTGTTCATTCTCAAAATGTTATCATCAGATGCCTGAATTTTTCTGTAAGCCAGCATAGCTCCAATAACTGAATGGCCGAGATTTATGTCAGAAATAATGACGCAGATATTGGCTGAATTAGAGGCAGAGCAACATAAAACACTGTAAAAGATGAGCCCAAATCTGTCAAGTATCTTGGCAAAAATTAAAACAAAGAATAGCTTTTTTTTTACATAAGTGATAACCCACCACAATTAACACAATTATAGAGATAGAGAATGAATAAGAAGGCATAAGAAATCAGTTTTTTAAAAATGGAAGCAGTTGTCTGTGTTCAACACTTTAAACTGGTGAATACTGAAAGCAAAAGGAGCAGGGCCATAGGGTTAATAAGACAATCAATCCAAAGAGCAAAGCAGTTATGTTGGCAGTGGTAAGTGGAAAGGGAAGGGAGAGAGGAATTAACATTAATGGTACAACAATAGATTTAAGGGACTGATGTAAAAATATAAAAGTAAAGGTATTGTATTTGAAAAACAAAGATAAACAAGAAGCAGAAATAGAGCTATTGGGTGACTGACCTTCCCATTTTCTTCACTGATGTTTCAGTTTGGTTCGGTGCCAGCACACTTGCAACTTCTGACGCTCTGCATGTTTGCGAGCATGGTGATTAGCACATCACTTTACAGTACCAGCAACCCAGGTTCAATTCTCGCTGCCGTCCGTAAGCAGCCTGTACGTGACTGTGTGGGTTTCATCCCGGTGCTCCGGTTTCCTCCCACAGCTGTGAGAGCCAGTGGATTTATAAAAGATATCGGTAGATACCTGACTCCAGAGACAGAGAGACCAAGAAAGGGGAGAGAGTTGTTGCAAATGGACCAGGTAAATTTGAGGGCAGGGTGGAAGTTGGAGGCAAAGTTGATGAAGTCGACAAACTCAGCAGCTGACAAAAGGCAGGGATGGTAGAGATCCACGCAAGTGGCCATGGCTACCCCTTTGGTTTGAAGGAATTCTGAGGAGCCAAAGGAGAAACTATTGAGAATGAAGACCAGTTCCGCCAGATGGAGGACAACGGAGGTGGAAGGGAACAGGTTGGGTCTGTTCTTTTTGTCCCAACAAAAGAAGCAGAGAGTTTGAAGGCCCTCCTGATGGGGTATGGAGGTGTAAAGGGACTGAATGTCCATGGTGAAAATGAGACAATCGGAGCCGGCAACAAAGTCAGTGAAAAGATCTAGTGTGTGTGAAGGGTCATGAATGTAGGTAGGATGAAATTGAACCAGTGGGGATAACATAGAGTTGAGCTATGCAATGTAAGTTTGACAGGGCAGGAATATGCAGAAACAATGGGTCTTCCTGGACAGGCAGGTTTGTGGACCGGGTAGGAGATAGAAATGGGACATGTGGGGTAAAGGATTTTTGAGGTTGGAGACAGTGGATGAGAGATGCCTAGAGTTAATAAAGTCAGCAATGGTGTGGGTGACAATGGCCTGATGCTCCTTAGTGGGGCTGTGTTTGAGGGCATTAGAAAGAAGCGATGTCTGCGATTTGTCACCTAGCCATAGCAGGGTAGAGGTCAGTCTGCCAGATTACTACAGCACCCCCTTACCCGCGGGTTTGATGGTGAGGTTAGGATTGGTGCAGAGAGAGTGGAGAGCAGTGCATTCAGGAGTGAGATTAGAATTGGAGGGAGGAGTGGTAAAGTCGAGATGGATGATGTCTCATTGGCAGTTAACAATGAAAAGATCCAGAACAGGCAGAAGACCATAGCAGTGCATCCAGGAAGAGGAGGAAGTCGAAGATGAGAGAAGGGATCATCAGTGCGGGCTGGAGAGTCCTTGAAAGTGGACTTAAAGCCCGAAGACGCGAAAACCTGCAGATTCTGGAAATCCAAGCAACACACACAAAATCTTTTCCATGGATGCTGCCTGACCTGTTGGCTGTGTTCCTCCAGACTTCTGTTTGGGACTTACGGCTCACTTGATTAGCATCCTTGACATTCATTCCCTCCACTACCAGTGCACACTGGCTACATTGCTCACTCAATACTAAAATATAATACAGTACCTACCTGGGCTACTTTAACAGCACCTTCCTACAATGGACATGAGCAGAAAGTTCATGAAAATTTTCCACCTGCATTGCCCTCTCCCAGCCACATACTAACCTGACTTGGAAAAGCTGTACTGGTCCATCATTGTCTCTAGGTCTATATCCTGGAACAGCCAATCCAATAGAGCACGGGAGTACCTTCAACAGAAATACTACAATGTTTTAAGGTGGTGGCTCATTTTCTTCTCAAAGACAGGCTAATATAGTTGATGTTGATAAGGAGCAAAGTGGTGATGGTGTTAAACGGTGACTCCTTTGCTTGCATCTATGGAAACAGCTCTGTTTTCATCTTTAATATCTCTATTTTTCCCTTTCAGGGTTCTTTTGAAGACCTTGACCTGGAGTTACACGCTGACTACTATTCTTTGCGGGAATGGGTCCCATCTTGGGGTTTCACAATTGGCTGTTGTTTGGTATGCCAAGGGCGTGGCCTAAGAGTTTGGCTCAACTTTGGAGGCCTAGGATCCCAGGGCTCTGGAGGTAGGCGAATCAAAGGTTGGTGTCACAGCAGGAGAACCATGTGTCATCGGGGGAGCTGGGAGATTTACGGCTGTGTGCCCAGAGACTCGAGATCTTTGGGCACAGAGCTCAAAAAAAGTGACATAATAGACTTTTAACATCGTAAACCAACAAGTTGTTTGTTATGTCTCCTTATTTGCTGTGAAAATGGAGACGTCTCTTTCTGCCTTATTAGAGAGAGAAAACCTGTGGTATGTCAAATAATGGGTGAACGCGTAGTCTTTGGGGTAACAGTAAGTCTGTCTTTGCTGTTACTTTGCTCATGCTTGAGTGCTCGGTGGTGGGTGCTGATGCTTTTCTTTGCCATGGGGCAGGGATGGGATATCGTTGCTTTGTTGCTGCTTACACGCGGGAGGGAGGAGAGCTGGGTTTGGGGTTCTAACATTTAACTGTTGTTCATTCTTTGGGGCACTCCTCTGTTTTCATGGATGGTTGTGAAAAAAAAAAAGAATTTCAGGATGTATGTTGTATACATTTCCCTGACATTAAATGTACCTTTGAATCTCTGTTCCTACCAAAAATGCCCACAGTCCATAAAATGATATAAAAAGATTTATGATGTTGCCTTATACAGTTGTAAGCCTGGGATTGAAAGAATGTCAGGAAGCAAAAACAAATGGCCAAGAAATTGATAAAAATTAAACCCAAGTGAGTAAAATAGCAAAAGATATAAGCACTGCCTTTGGAAAAGTTCTAATAATAATGTAAGAAGAGAAAGGACAGTAAAAAAAGTGGCTTCCAATAAAAAAAATGACAGGAGAAATTGTCTTTAAGTAGAATAAAGAAATGGGCAATGCGTTAATAATATTTCATGTCTGTCTTTACATCAGAAAACACAATAAACACAACAGAAAATGCAAACTTAATGATAGAAAGGAACTTAAAAATTAATATACAGAAAGATAAAGAACTGAGGAAATCCAGAGTATTAAAATCATAAATATCCCTGCAGATCTGATACCAATGTAAGGATCTTAAAGAGGAGGCTGCAGGAATAGCAGATGCTTTAATTATGGTCTTTCAAATTCCTCACTTGGAACTTGCCCAGCTGATTAAAAAGCAAATGTAACATTATGTAAGAGAGGGAGGAGAGATAAAAGTAATGTATAGTCCTATTAATCTGACATCTGCTGTCAGCAAAAATGTTGGAAACCTTTAAAAACCTTTAAAGAAATTAAGATACTAAGTAAATCATATTAGGAGTGGTCTTATGAAGGGGAAAGCATGTTTCTATCAGGACACTGGAGCAGGGGTCCAATCGCAGACCCAGTACTGTGCACACAGTGATATTAATTGAGTAACAAATCCCAAGGTACAAACTCAGTGCCCAAAGTCAGTGTCAAAGTTCAGGCAGAGATCAAAACATCCAGAGAAATCCAAAACCTAGAATCTGGAAACAGCAGAGTCAATATTCAGACAGACAGAATACAGCTACAAATGCTGGGCCAGCTCAGGAAAACTCATTGGCACAATCTAGCAATAAACAGGTGAAAATACACTGAGCAATAAACAGACAGGCAGATGATAGGTGGAGCACAACGAGGCACAGGTGGCAGCAATACAGGTAATAATGAGAAACAGATGAGAGACAGAGTATTCAGTAATACAGGAGCTGGAGTAGAGCAGGAGCGGGGACAGGAGCACGTGGCAATACAAAACCACAGACTGATAGCTGGGGGAAACACACAAAAAGACAGAGTTCAACTGGAGGTACTGACAGTTTCACAAAGCTACAGATTTTTTTTTTGAAATATATGCAGTAGAGTATATAAGGAGGAATCAATAGATACAGTATTTATGGACTTTCAGAAGTTTTCTGAAAAGATGCAACACAAAAGTTTGTTATATTTAGTGAGGGTTTAGAGCAGGGGCTCCCAACCTGGTGTCCAGGATCCCTCGGTTAATGGTAGGTGTCCTTGGCATAAAGAAAGTTGGGAATTCCTGGACCTATGGTTTCGAGTAACATATGAGCATAAACTTGAGGTTTGAGCAGAGTCAGAATAAATAATTTTCAGATAGTTATCAGTATGGTATCGTAGTCATTGGTACTCAGCTACTTCCAATTCACAAGAATTACTTATTAGAAGAGGGAATAAAATCTGTTCATGCTTTCTGGCAATGCAAAGCTAGTTGGCAAAGATGACTGTCAAGAGGAAACAAGAAGTCTGCAATGGCTAATTGAATGGTAAAATGAGTGATCAAGGTGGTGGCTAGTGAAGTTTAATATGGGAAAATATGAGGTCATGCACATTTGATGGGTTGAATAAAGAAGCTGGTAGTACTTATTGGCTTGAAACTTATACATATAGGAGTTTAGACCATTCTTGGAATTCTGGTCTATAAGATAAAGAAATCAAACAATAAGGAGAAGATGTACAGGTAGAGTTTTGGTGAAACCTCACTGAGAACATACTGCAATGTGTAGTTCCGGTCTTTGCATTTACATCAGTCACATTTATCTTGGAGTCAACACAGCATAGACTTAGTAGGCGATTCATGGGATGAAGATGTTATCTTTTGAAGAGAGATAGAGTAAGACTTGTTAATATCCACTGGAGTTTAGAGGAATTGGAGGTGATCTTCTTTGGATCGCGAGAGAATTCACAGACTATATATTCAGGCACTTTGAATACTCTGGAACAGTGGGCCTCAAGTTAAGTGATCATCCATTTAGGAAAGAAGTATGGAAAAGGAATCCTAGAAACCAGATGGCCAATCACTGAATACTTGCTAAAATGAGATTGATAGATTTTTGAGCACCGAAGGATTACATGGCAAAGTTAACGAGGAAACATGGGATCAGCAGGATTTTATTGATGGCAAAGCATATTAGGGAGGGACTGTGTGCTCTAGTCCTGCTGTACTTCTCCAGCTCCAAAAATATTGGGTGACTTGGAATATCTGTGACTGTGAGTGATTGCAAATGGACTGCCCAGTTATATGTCCTCCGAATTTTATTTCCACTGAAAAAGGACAAGCCATTTGCTGGTTTAGAGATGTGCGGAGCAGTTCAACGTTCCTGATCACATTGCAGCTCAAACCACTCATCCACCGGTTACATACACCCACTTGGCAGCAGCAGTCACTGTATTGTGAGTAACATCAATAGCAACAGGAGAACTCACCTCCCCCATCTTTGAAAGGCTAGGGTCACCGAGGCAAAATATACATTGAAGGGCCACTTTATTAGGGACATCCTGCACCTAAAAATGGCCACTGTGTATGACTGGTCTTCTGCTGCTTTAGCCCATCCACTTCAAGATTCAACATTCAAAGATGCTTTCTGCGCACCACTGTTATAACCTATGGTTATTTGAGCTAATGTCACCTTGAACCAGTCTGGCCAATCTGACCTCTCTCATTCACAAGGCATTTTCACCCACAACTCACTGGATGCTTGTTTTTGTTTTTCATACCATTCTCTGTAAACTCCTGTGTGCATGACAATCCCAGGAGATGAGTAGTTCCTGGGATACTCAAAGCACCCCACCAGGCAAGGACAACCATTCCACGGTCAAAGTCAATTAGATAACATTTCTTCCCCATTCTGATGTTTGGTCTGAACAACAACTGAACCTCTTGACCATGTCTGCGTGCTCTTATGCATTGAGTTGCTGCCACATGACTGGCTGATTAGGTATTTGCATTCATGCACAGGTGTACCTAATAAAGTGGCCACTGAGAGCATTGTCTTGCTCCAGCTGATGTTAACACAAATCTGCGATCAAACTGGAGATCTTTCCAAAATTATTCCTGAGACTTCTCATGGTCTGTAGTAAGAAGCTGGTTTATAACCTGTGCCTTGCACTGCTCGATAGAAAAATGAATAATAATCGCATAAAATATTTTAGTGCCTGTAATGGTTGAAACTAATAATGAGAGGCATGTACCACAGGAACAGCACAAAGAAATACTTATATTGTAGCGGTGTGCTACACGCAGCGCTGAAATAACGACACGGAGTCAGTAAACTGCAGTTAAAAAAGATTTTATTCGAACTTCGCGGCCTCGCTTTAAAGTCTCCCTGATCCCGCCCTCCCCGGGCGCGGATGCTGTAGGGGGCACGTATTCACAGTCCCGCGCGGGCTTTTCCCCTTGCTGGTGAAGCAGACTTGGCGCCCTTTTGGGACTGGCCTTTGTGCCGGCGCGCTGGCTATTTGTGAGCCGGTTCGAGTGCGCTAGGAAGTGGGTCACCACAATATCACACTTCAGGAGCAGTGGCTGTGTACAGAGCACAAAAGGGCAAAGAGCTGAAAGAGGCTGTTGTCTTACAGTGAGTAAATTAAAACCCAGGGCTCCGTCCAGGTTCAGATAGCATAGCAGTAGCACTACAACAGAATTACAAAGGGGGATTTTGATTAAGGTCTCAAAGATAAAAGAAGACGTCAATGCAAGAGCCTGTCAACCACTTGTAGCTTTTACTACCTTTTCATTTACAAACTGAATGGAAATAGTGACAGCAATAGAAAGCATCAAATGAACATGCCCTCAGTCCACTACAGAGTCACTTGGGTCTGTCAGAAACATATGGTTAAATGCATTTAAGTTGCAAATTGTCTCTCTGTCAAAAGCACGGTTAACAGCCTGCATTCCAGACATTGACATGTTTAGGACTCTCAAAAATATTAACATTGCCTCCCAAGCTATTTCCAGCATGTTTATTCCTTTTTCAAGGCTGCATTAGAAATTGGGCATGAATTTAAAACAGTAATTATTTTATTTAGAGATATAGTGCAGAACAGGCCCTTCCACCCCTTCGAGATGCACTGGCAACTACCCCCAATTTAACCCTAGACTAATCATGGGACAACTTACAATGACCAATTAACCTACTAACCGATATTGTCTTTGCACTGTGGGAAGAAACTTGAGAACCCGGAGGAAACCCACGCAATCCATATGGGAAGGACGTACAAACTTCTTACCGAGGACATCGGGATTGAACTCTGAACTCCACCACCCCGAGCTGTAATGGCGCCGTGTTAACCGCTATGCCACGGAGACGCACACGGTAATAATGATCAATAAGCTGAGCACAGTGCATGCTTGTATTTCGGATTAGTTGTCTCCTCACTGTAAGTGAGAAGTGAAATGTACTGAGGTCAATGGTGGACTAATACTAGTAACCTCACTGGATGTACCCTCTGTGCAGGGTCACATTTCAGTAACGGGTGCTGATTTCAGGAATCAAAAATCTACAAAATGAGAAATGCAAGAAGAAATTTTTACAATAGTATCTTCATGAACTGTGGATCAAGGTGCAAAGGAAATGTCTTTGACCATTCTTGTGGCTAATTCTATCATCAATCATTCCTTAATCAAATGTAATAGTGTTGGCTGCAGAGTAAGTTTCACACTTGTGCCTGAACAGTGGAAACGGTTACACTGAAAAAGTATAACGTTTTATTTTCCCTTGTCAGTCTGTGCCCTAGTGAGTCAAATCATTGACAATTTGTCCTTAATTGCTAACCACTCGACTATTCCAGAATACCGAAATTAATTCACTTAACTTTTTTTTGGTATACTTTCATTTAATTTCACTCACCATGATCTGCACTGAGGCTCAGTGACAGAAGTTTCACTGGTCAGTCTCTGGCCTCATCCAGTCCCTGGGATGTGTCTTTGAAGCTGTAAATGTTCTGACAACAGTGTTTATCTGACTAAAGGATATATGGAATCAAATGCCCCAATGAATCCTGTTAATCAACTATCTAGTAAAACAGACAAATACCAGAAGGAGCTGTCAATAGAAATGCTATTGCTCTTTTCAAACTCAATCATCTGTGGTTTCTGCATTGTTTAGAAATAGCATGCATATATTTCAAGGGAATGTTGCTGTCCGACTAATAAAAGGGCAATTTAAGGCTGATAATAATGGAGATTCCTGTGCAGTAAGGTAGAGGCCAAAGCAAAACAGGACAAAATGCAAAACCGGACATCAAGGAAACATAGACATTATTGTCGGATACAGGCATTGTATTCCTTCTTCACTATTCTCTGTATTCTCTCTGTTAACTACATGGATGGGAGGGATGTGTAGGGCTATTGTCCAGGTGCAAGTTGATGGGGCTAGGCAGAATAATTGTTCGGCATTGACTAGATGGGCCCTAATTCTGTGCTGTTGTGCTCTATAACTCTATGACTCTATTCCCATGCCGAAAGACAAAATAGAATTAACTTTGATGAACAGAGCAACATAAGAAGATGTGAACGATACCTTGCTCTCAATACTTTCTCCCTTTCAACTAGATGTTATATAGTCTATGTTAGACTATTGTTTTTTAACTACAGCTCCTCCTTTGATACTATAATTCCAAACAAACTCATCTCCAAACTCCAAAACCTGGCAGTCAACACCTCCGTCAGGAACTGGATACTTGACTTCCTGACCACAGACCACAATTGATAAGGATAGGCAGCAACACCTCTTCCAACATTATTCTCATTATTAGTGCTCCGTAAGACTGTGTCCTCGGCCCCTACTCATTTTACTATACCCTCATGACTACATGGCTTGATTCTGCACAAACACCATCGACAAGTTTGTAGATGATATCTGTAGTGGACTGTAACCCAACTAACAATGATTCATAGTACAGGAAAGAGACAGAGAGCTTAGTGGCATGGTGCTGTGACAACATCCTTTCTGTCAATGTCACCAAAGCCAAAGAGTTGGGTCATTGACTTCAGGACAGGGGTGGTGCACATGCTCCTGTTTGCATCAGCATCAAAAGAGCGGAGATTGAGTGATTTAGAGCTTTAGGTTGCAAGGAGTGAGCAACACTCATACCCTATCCTGGTCCAACCACAAAGCCACCACAGCCACAAAAGCATCTCTACTTCCTCAGGATGCTAAATAAATTTGGCACATCCCCTTTGACCTCAAAATTTTTATTGATGTACCATGGAAATCACCTTATCCAGATGCATCATAGCTTGCTATAGCAACTGCTCTGCCTCTGTTCACAAGGAACTGCAGAGAGTCAGGGATACAGCTCAGCAGGTCATGGAAATCAACCTTCTCTCCACGGCTCTGTCTAGACTTCTCACTGACTCGGTACAGCAGCCAGCATAATCAAAGACCCCACCCACTCCAGACATTCTCTCTTCTGCCTCCTCTTACCAGGGAGAAGGTACAAAAGTCTGAAAGCACACACCGCTGTGCTGAAAGACAGCTTCTATTCCACTGCTATATGACTCTTGAATGGTTGCCTAGTATGGAAGATAGGCTTTTGGCCACACAATCTACCGTTATATGATCTTGCACCTTCTTATTCACCTGCACTGACTTTCTCTGCAACTGTAACTCTTCGTTCTGCATTCTGTTTGTGTTTTACCTTAAACTACTTCAATGCATTTTTGTAATGAATTGATCTGTATGAATGGTATTAAGACAGTTTTATCACTGTACCTCAGTACATTGACAATATTAAACCACTTTACCAATTTATCATTTGTGACTCAACTCCACCCCTATGTTCGCCTAGGTCCCTTAATGTTGGGTAGAAAATCTATTAAGCTTACATTTGTAACTAACCTCAGACAAATTGCTACCTGTGAAGAAGAGTTCCACACTCTCACAATCCTTTACACAGTTAACAGTCTTATAACAAAGCCATAGCTCCAATTTTTTGGCAACACCTTGTAATCATAAACTCTTCAACCAGAGGAAATACTTTCTCAAGTTGAAGTTCAATCGTATACTGTATAACTATACCACCAAACAAAACAGCATTCCTCTGGACAAAGGTGCACAACACAGTACCTATAACTCACACACAACACATAAAGTAATAAGCACAAATAGATTAACAAGTAATAAAATGTATTTCAGAAGATTGACATTTATCATAAGGTGCATTTATGACAGAAGTTGAAGAATAAGCAGTTTAATACATACGTGATGATACCAAGATGGTGGCAGGGAGTTCAGTGGTCTGAAGGCCTGGGGGAAGAAGGTGTTTTCCCTCCAAACATTCCTTCTTATAATGCAACAGTACCTCCTGCCTGATGGTAAAGGGGGATCAAAGAGATTGTGGGACAGATGGAGGGATCCTTGACAATGCTAAGGGCCTTGTGTATGCAGCACTCCTGATAGCTATCTCAGATGGGGCAGAAGAGAGACCCTGCTGATCCTCTCAGCCGTTTTCACAATCCTTTGTAGGGTCTTGCAGTCAGATGCCTTGAACTTCCAGTATCACACAGTGATGCAGCTGGCCAGGACATTCTCGTTTGGCTCAATCTCCTCAGGAAGTGGCGATGCTGCTGGACTTTCTTGACCAAAGTGCTAATGGCCCAAGCAAGATCATCCATAATCTGCACCCCCAGAAACTTGGTGCTCCTAACTCTCTCCATGGAGGAGCTGTTTATGTGCAGTGAGGAGCCTTCCTAAAGTCCACAATCATCTCTTTAGTCTTGTTCACATTGAGACTCAAGTTGTGCTTGCACCATTCTACAAGCCGCTCTACCTCCTCTCTGTATACCGTCCCATCGTTCTTGTTGATGAGGTCAACCATTATTGTATTCTCTTATGGGTCCTCTCATCTGAAAACCATCTGTCAATATTTGCCCATCATAAAAAGCAAATCTTATAGACGGCACTATCCAACATTGACTTCCTTTAACACCACAGGATAGAAGCCATCTGGGATAGCGACCTGGGGATTTACTACTACTTAATGCAATAACATATGTCTGCTCTGTTACGGTAGCTACTCCTAATCAACATCGGTTTTCTCATGAGGTCTAACATGAGTTCCTCATCCTTTGCAAGGCGGAAGGTCCTGATGGAGTACCTGGTAAGGCTCTGAAAACCTGTGCCAACCAGCTGGTGGGAGTAGTCAAGGACATTTTCAACCTCTCACTGCTACAGACAGAAGTCTCCACTTGCTTCAAAAAGGCAACAATTATACCAGTGCCTAAGAAGAATGAAGTGAGCTGCCTTAATGATGATCGCCCTATAGCACTCATATCGACAGTGATGAAATGCTTTGAGAGGTTGGTCATGACTAGACTGAACTCCTGCCTCAGCAAGAACCTGGACCCATTGCAATTTGCCTTTCAACGGGTCAACGGGTCAATAAGTCAACGGCAGATGCAATCTCAATGGCTCTCCACATGGCTTTAGACCACCTGGACAACACAAATACCTATGTCAGCATTTAATACCATCATTGCCACAATCCTGATTAAGAAGTTACAGAACCTGGGCCACTGTACCTCCCTTTGCAATTGGATCCTCGACTTCCTAACTGGAAGACCACAATCTGTGCAGATTGGTGATAACATATCCTCCTCGCTGACAATCAACTCTGGCGCACCTCTGGGATGTGTGCTTATCCCATTGCCCTGCTCTCTATATACACATGACTGTGTGGCTAGGCATAGCTCAAATACCACCTATAAATTTGCTGATGATACAACCATTGTTGGTAGAATCTCAGATGGTGATGAGAGGGCGTACAGGAGCGAGGTATGCCAACTAGTGGAGTGGTGTCACAGCAACAACCTGGCACTCAACGTCAGTAAGACGAAAGAGCTGATTGTGGACTTCAGGAAATGTAAGACGAAGGAACACATACTAATCCTCAATGAGCTATCAGAAGTGGAGAGAGTGAGCAGTTTCAAGCTCTTGGGTGTCAAGATCTCTGATGACCTAACCTGGTCCCAACATGTCAATGCAGCTATAAAGAAGGCAAGACAGTGACTATACTTCATTAGGAGTTTGAGGAGATTTGGTACGTCAACAAATACACTAAAAAACTTCTATAGATGTGCCATGGAGAGCATTCTGACAGGCTGCATCAATGTCTGGTACGGAGGGGCTACTGCACAGGACCAAAAGAAGCTGCAGAAGGTTGTAAATCTAGTCTGCTCCATCTTGGGTATTAGTCTACAAAGTATCCAGGATATCCTCAAGGAATGGTGTTTCAGAAAGGCAGCGTCCATTATTAAGGACCTCCAGCACCTGGGGCATGCCCTTTTCTCACTGTTACCATCAGGTAGGAGATACAGAAGCCTGAAGGCACACACTTCAGGCACGCAATTCAGGAACAGCTTCTTCCCCTCTGCCATCTGATTCCTAAATGGACATTGAACCCTTGAACACTACCTCACTTTTTTAGTATGTATTATTTCTGTTTTTGCATGATTTTTAATCTATTCAATATACGTATACTGTAATTGATTTACTTATTATTATTATGCTTTTTTCTTCTATATTATGTATTGCATTGAACTGCTGCTGCTAAGTTAACAAATTTCATGACACACGCCAGTGATATAAACCTGATTCTGATTCTACCTGCAGACATAAAATAGTTCTCTGGCATACCTCCCACATGTTGGTAATCCCCTCCATTATTTGTTGACATGGGCAGGCTTCTGAATACATTCTTTTTCCTAATACATATGCGTGTACTTCAGGACATACATTTTATTGTCAGTCACTGTTTCCAGAAAGTCTGCCTACTACTGACATTTAGTGGCACTGACCTATCACATTTTATACAATGATGTCTCTGTTTGGTTTCGAGCCAGCATCCTCGCAACTTCTGTCCCAATGCATGCTAGGGGGTTGCACAGCAATGTCGTGGTTAGTACAAAGCTTTACAGTGCCAGTGAACCAGATACAGTTCCAACCAGGAGTTTGTACATTCTCCCCATGACTTGTGTGGGTTTCCTGCAGGTGCACTGGCTTTTTCCCACAGCCAAAGATCTACCATTTGGTATGGTAATAGGTGATTGTAAAGTGTCCTGTGATTAGGCTAGGATTAAGTCAGGATACTGCTGGGCGGTGCAGTTTGAAGGGCCAGAAGGGCCTATTGAACATTTTATCTCAATAAATAAGTAAATGATGATGCTCTATCTTCTACCCGTACACAATCAGTACAGTTCAAATACGCTTTATTCTTCTTTGCTTACAGTGGCACTACCTTCATTGAAGAGATGGTAAGGCTTCAAATATTTTTGAAGGTATATCTAAATGTTGTTATCGTTCCTTTCAGTTCACTCTAAAAGCACTTTGCCACTAATGAAACATTGCTTTAAGTGTAACATCTGCTACAATATGGGAAATGTGCCAGCATGTTTATGTACAGAAAACTCCTACAAACAATACTGTATATAGAACCGATAGTTTGCATTAATGTTGTTGAATGAAGGATAAATGTTGGCTGAGTTGCCGGGGATAACGCCACCTTCCTTCCTAGTGGCGTTTCGTATTCATGCCAAAGAGCTGACTTGGCTTTCCCCTCCCTGCACAGCTCTTCCCCACCTCTGTGCTATGCTTTAATCTCGATTTTTTATGGTTGAGTCTGAAGTGGGAATAGAATCTGTAACTCTATGACTTGGAGACGAAGGTTCAGCTGAACCACAGCTGCCACAGATTGATGTTCAGGAAGTGTGTGCAGTTTATTGATTGCGATCAGGACTGAGCTCAGCTCTGATCTGGACGTTGAGAGCAAAATGTGGCAGGACCAGGATATCTAACCCTTTTGGCTTGTTCATCCTGAATGAGCCTTCACTTTCTCCCATGTTTGCTTAAGTAACTCTGAAATGGTGCCTCTCACTAACCTTACTGAAACTTAATTCCATCTGTTGAAGACTCTGTGAAGGGTAGGCTACTGATGTGACTGTTGTGATTTTGAACTTCTGCCCTTTCTGTAATGTCTTCCAAGGTTCAAAGTCCTGTTGATACTATCTCTGCCCATACTTGATAAATATTTGGATGAGGTAATGAAACAAGAAAAGCAAAAAAAAGAGAAACAGAACATTAAAAATAAAGAATCTCATGTCAACCCCTGAAGTGTAACTTCCTCATATTACAGACACTGATCTTTTTTTTCATGGATTTCTTCACATTTTCCTCTTCTTTTAAAGTGGAAAAAAAAAGCCTCTGGTTACAGACACAAGAAACCAGTCCAATGCAATTGCTGCCCCAAAATCCTGACCAACATTCCCAACAGACTGACATAATCTGTGTGGAATGCTGAGGACATAGAAAAGCTTCCAGACAAAGCTGAAAGCTCTTTCTTCCAGGGTCTGAATCTTACTGGAGGTGGAGGGTAGGATTCAGATATCATACTTTTTCACAGTGTACTTCAAATCCTTATCAATCATTTATATGTTTTCAGCAAAGGGAAATCCTAAAAGAATTACTTAGAAAATCAGAGAATTTAAGCAAAAAATGGCATTTTGATTGTTAATTATACAGTATTTCTCTGCATAATTGTTAATAATGTGCAGCATTATGCATTGACATGAAATTAACCATGAACTTACTGTTAGTTACGTATTTTAAATCAACAAGGATGATTGCTTAACAGGGAAAATGATTCAATTAAATAAGTTTAGGTAACCCTTTAAAATTCACTTCACATATCTTTATTTCTTTAATTCTAACACTTCCAGCCAACCCACTAAGTAATATAAAAGCCAATAAAAGCGTTAGTTTGGGTAAGAGTCTAGCTGCTTTAAAAACTTACTGGATGATCTAACTGATTTGGCTGTACAATTACTGTGCTCTTCCATATTTTGAAATATATATGTCAAATAATGAATATTACAGAGAAAGTTGTTCATCTGAACTTTATCACTTTGAGCTCCCATTTCAATACTGGGATTTACTTATTTTGTTCTGTTCTTTAAGGGGAAGAGTATTACAAATGAAGAATCAAATATTTTTCATCTGCATTTGTAAACTTCAAGTATTTCTAAGTAACTATTTCAGTGGTACAGGACAATTCCTATTACAGAGTAAAACTGTTTTTGCATTCTTCAATAGAGCATCAAGGCTCACGGATCAGATACAGATTTAGTTACACGTAAATTGATCCCTTGGCTCTATCCCATTAAAAAAAATTCTATGTTAAGTACAGACAGAATTAGCTGCAAGATAAATAACTCCCCATTTTCCATCATCACAAGTTTTCTAAACTTTTTACAACTGCCCATTTCAAAGGTCCAATTCAGGTATTGCTAATTGTGTGGCTCTGTCTCCAGTCCTGTTGGCAATGCTTCCCATTTTTGTACTTCAGTCCATTATAGAAGTGAGAATTTTCCATTTCTCCCCTTATGATATTGCATAATGGGGCTGCAGTCCTCTGCCGTCTACATCAGTCTTGCTCATTATGAAGACAGCTGAGGCTGTCCCTCAATATATTTTTATCTGTTTCTGCTATTTTATCCAAAAGCCAAATTAACTGTTCTTTTTTTGCCACATAATCTTAAAAGCAAGTTGGGTTAAAAGATCTTCTGGGAAATTTCCAAACTGGTAAGCACTTCATCAATCAGCGGCTTGGAAAGCCACGTTACAAATTTTCAGTTAGATCACATGGAACAAAGAAATTTTCTATTTATCAGCATTTTAATGTACTTTGCAGAGGCAAAACCAAACAGAAATGAAAACCAAACCAGAAGAAATGTTAAATGAATCCAGTCTTCGCTTAGCTATTCAAGTCCTCCAGGATAGTTGTCCTGTCCATCAGAAAGTCATGTGACCGAAGCTGTAGTTCTCAAGCATTTGCATAGTAAAGCCAATTTTCATATCGCTGAGGTAACTTTCAAGAAAGCTTGGTTTAAAGCCTATGGAGGCAATTTTTGAGGATTAAATGTCTTTTGCTACACTAATTAATTGTTATACTGCTCCTTTGAGTGACTCTAAACATGACATCCAGAAGTTAAGTGTCACTCTTGTTTGAATCCCCAAAGCCCAAGATAGTCAACTACGAACTGAAATCTCAGATTCATTCTCCACTCAGGCCGGTGAGATTTTCAAATCTACAGAAGGCATATCATCCTCAGCATGGACTTCCCATCAATAGAAGAGGCAGTGTGCTGTACAGAAATACTGGCTCATGTACTGGGTCACTCAGGCTGACAGTAGAACATGGACCATCTCTGATCATTTCAGAACCAGTGCTGGGCTTTCAATAACACAGGTTGCTGCCATGGTACTCACGCACAGATAGTTCTGACGGGCTCCGCTTGCACGAACATCACCGATCACAACTGCAGTCTTCTTTTGGGAAATGGAAAGCAATGAGGTTCGGCACAAAAATGGCTTCCTCAATAAGGTGACTGAGTTGCTGAGGGAGAGACTCAGAAAGACGATTCAGTCACAGATCAGTGACCTTCCGTGAAAGCAAACAAAGCACAAAATGTAACGTGGTACACAATTCCTTTCCTGTTATGTTTTTAAACAATAAGCAAGGTTATCAGCCCCCTTTTTTTAAACAGGGCATTTTGCAACATTTTGAGTTAGAGGTAAAAAATGACTGAAAGGTGTAAAACAAAATGGAACAAATATGAGAACGAACGTGCAGGATGTGTGTTTTAAAGTGCTACTCTTCTCCCTCATTTCAGAGTAGCCCAAGGTTGCCAGTGAGAGCCAGGTGGTCGCGATCTATAAGGGTGATTTCCCATGCAAATGGATTTTATACATATAAGGGCTCCTGAGGTTATGAAAGACCAGACATATGGAAATCTGACTGAATGCAAATCTTCCATACATTTTCGACGTCACAGTATAACTACAACAGGAAAGCAACAAATACTAATAAAATGCTTCATGGTGCTCATAAATGGTTGGAAAGTGTGCTTTAGCTTAATTATGGGGAGCACTACAGTGTTTATTCAATAAAATGAAAAAAGATTACAGTAGGTGGTTCTATATAGGTAGCTATATATAAAATAAAACATTTCTGACTTACAGAGAAATTGGCTTACGGTCACTTTATGCAATGCAGCCCTGATGTAAGCTAGGGATAGCCCATATTTTAACTTCAGAACAACTGGTGAGAGCAGGGGAACTCCAACCAAGGCCATGGTTTGCAGGGGATTTAATCCTGATGTCTGTGTTCAGCACTGCATCACCAAGCACTGAGCCAACAATGTGCCCAGAACATTATAATTTAGTGCTGGAGAGCTGGTTCAGCATTGGTGAGGTACCAGCATGGTGTCCCTCAGCCAGGATAAGCATGTGACAGACCAGTTATATTAGAACAGGCCAATCACTGGTTGTGAACGTACTTAGTGGCTAGGAACCAGCATTACAGCATGTGCTATCTCTCATCCAGTTAAGTAATTAGTTCTCTAATCTGGCTAGTTGTAACACGCTCATTTGTATTTGTTACGGGAATCTTAAGAAATTCAGAAAGACTGCTTGCATCTAAAACAAAACTGCAAAATACCAAAAAAGGAATGCTTGAAACTGTCTGAAATGGTATCAGCTGTACACCAGTTAATCTTGTCCCTCAAAGCTGGTGGCAGAAAATACAAAATCAGCTGAACAAAAATTTCAAAGTGAATTTTCTGTTGCCTGTTTTCAAACTGAAATCTCAAGACCACGGAAGATAAGGCTTTGCTTTATTTCTGTATTAGTTATCTTACTCTCTCCCAAACATAACTAAAATATATACCAGAGAAGCCTGAATGCTTGTCTTCAGTAGAGTGTGGAGTCCTTTGTGTAATTACTATTTTACCCAAAGCACACTTTGCAGAGTTCAACACTCCCTCGTGTACTGTACAAGTATTATCTTCTGCCTGGACTAGGGCTTGAATCAGTGACATTCTTCCTTAGATTGTGTGAATGAAAGTCATCAACATTAGTGATAAAGAAAATATAAAATTGAATCTGATTTGGGGAGGATAAACAACAAATATGAAATGGGGAACAGTATGACCTAGAAATTGCTTCACACCATTCTTTTGGCGTTAAAGTAACAATGTGGTTCACCCTAATGTTCTTTCTGAAGGTCACATAATGAGTCCGAACTTCAATTAAGAAATTCATAGATTCCTTGTTTAATGCCACAGTTAAACAGAATGATTGGATTTAGTGCAGCTATTGCTATTGATATATTGCAAATTCTTTCAGCCGTCAGAATGAAGCCCTATAATCCAGACCATCAGCTCTTAAAGGCACATAACGCAATATAAGCAGCACTCTTCCAGCTACATGAGGGTGTTGCTGCTACTGAATAAAAGAAGATCTGGAAAGTTCACTGTCTCCCTGATGATTACATCCATGGGAGGTACACACAGTTGCACATACGGGTGCAACTCCTGACAGACTAGGTCAAGGAACCAGACACGGATTTCAATATTCTCAGGTTCATCCTGGAAGCTGAGAGCATCATAGATGAGGTGGTCGCAGCTAAGAAAGAGGCTTCAGAACAATGGGAGACCACTAAGAAAAGTAAGGTGATTTGCAGTCAGTGCAGGGTCCTCCAGTGTCCACTCCCGTCACTAACAAGCATACCTCTTAGGATAGGGTTGAGAGGGATGCTCATTCAGGGGTTAGGTCTCCGGCACTATGATTGGCTTTGAGGCTCAGAGGGAAGGGGTGAAGTCAGACAGGGTGATAGTGATAGACTTAATAGTTAGGGTGACAGACTGGAGATCCTGTGGCCACAGAAGAGATGCCAAGATGGTGTGTTTCCACCCAGGTGCCAGGCTCAAGAATATCTTGAGTGGCTTCAGAAAATTCTCGAGCAGGAGGGCAAATAGTCAGAGCTCATTGTCCATGTTGATAAAATAACAGCGATAGAAGAAGGATGAGATCCTGCACAATGAGTATAAGGACTGAGGTAAGACCTTAAGAGGGCCTTAAGGGTAGAGATCTCTGGATTACTCCTGGTGTTACATGTTCGTGAGGTCAGGAAGAGAAAGATAGGCTAGATGAGGAGTTGAGTTAGAGGGCAGTGATTCAGGTTCTTAGACCATTATTTTTATTCATTTAGAGCAAACTGCAGAATAGGCCACACCACCTAGTAACCCCCGACAAACTGGATCCAGCTCTAACCTAATTATGGGATAAGTTAGAATCTATCTGGTATGCCTTTGGATTGTGGGAGGAAACCGGATCAACTGGAGGGGCATGGGGAGGACATACTGAGACTCCTTCACAGGATGTCAGATTGAACTCTGAACTCCAATGCCACAAGCTGTAATAATGTCACGCCAACTGCTATGCTACTGTGGCGCCCATGCTCTTCTTGGGCTGCGGGAACCTGTATATGAGAGATGGATGGCACTTGAACTAGACAGGGGCCAATAACTTTGCAGGAAAGTTTGCTAATGATACATGAAAAGGTTTAAACTGGATTGGCGGAGGGATTGCACCCTGAGTAGGAGCAAGTCATAGCATAAAGCAGTAGCCAGCGACAACACGTTTAGTAATCAGGATAGGCAAGGAAAGAAATACCCATTTAAACTACATTTACTTCAATGCTTGAAGTTTAATAGTTAAGGCAGATGAGCTCAGATCATTGACTGGCTCTGGAAGCTGGAATGTTATGGCCATAATAGAAACATGGCTGAGAGAAGGACTGGTCTGGCAGCTCAGTGTTCTAGTACACAGATGCTACAGGTAAGGGAGAAGGGTGTGTAGCCTTTTTGATGAGGGAGAATGTAACAACAGTACTTAGAGATGATGTTCTTGGGAGATCATTCAGTGAGGCCGTATGGGTAGAATTTAGAAAGTAGAAGAACAGGTTATCTTTAGCAGGGCTGTACCATAGAAAAGGATAGGACAGGACATGGGCTAACATTCTAAATTGGAGCAGCACTAATTTTGGGGGAATTAGGCAGGATCGATCAGAGGTGAGCCTGTTTGAAGGGAAGGGAAAGAATGGCAAGTGGGAGTTGAAGAGTCCCAGTGCAGCACCTTACTGTTAGAGTGAGGGTAAACTTCACAAATTTATGGAACCTTGGCTGATGAGGCTCTGATCATGAAAAAAAAAACATTGGTTAGGAGGCTAGAGATGAGTGAATCCCCTGATTACCATAAGAGGTAAAGAATACTCTCAAGATGGAAATCAGGAGGGCAAAGAGAGGGAATTAGATGTATCTGGCGGGTAAGGTTAAGGAAAATTCCAAGAGGTTCTATGGCTATGTTTGTTGTGTATTTAATATTTCAGAAATACTTGAGTAATATTGTAAATATATTGTTTGATTAAGCATTATTTGTTGTGGGTTATATGTAGAATTACATGAGTGGCATATGTCATCACACCACCATGTCATACGTGTGCATCTCACTAAAAGTAAAACTAAAAATATACACATATATATTCCTGGCTCCGAGTTTTCCTTTCAATTTCTTTTATGTTTTGGAGTCACAAAACTTAACAGTGGCAATGAGGAAGTTTTAAACGTGAAGACCTGTTGTAGCATAGCGAGACGTTTGTTAAAAGAAAAGTGAAACACCTTTTATCTTCACAAGTGGAGAGCGGGACATTGAGTTTAATAAAAGGTAGAAACAGGTTCATAAACAATAAGTACTGTGTGATAATCATAATTTTAAAAAAGCAGCAAAAATGGCTGGCTACATTGGAAAGATAGATGCGTTCAATTGCACAAGCGATAACTGTAATATGTATAATGAGCAAATTGAGCAGTATTTTGAAGCAAACAAAATAGTTAATGAGAAGTGAGTACTAGTTTTGCTGAATGCATTGGGTTGAAGTGTATACAGTTTGCTTAGAAATTTGGCGGCTCCAACCAAACCAGTTGAAATGAGCTTTGCTAATACCGTGAATGTATTACAGGAACATTTAGATTCAAAACTATTGTTGATTGCAGAATGCTTTAGGTTTCATAAGTGGAATCAAAAAGGAGAGTCCACTTCAGCATATGTGGCTGTATTAAAGAAGTTGTCCGAGCAATGTCAGTTTGGTAATGGGTTTAAGGATACACTGAGGGATTGTTTAGTTTGTGGAATCTTATAAGAAAGTATTCAAAAACTGCTCCTAACGCATGTACAACTCAGATTTTAAAGAACAGTTGAAATTGCTGTATCATTGGAAAGAGCAGGCAGAGACACAACTGAGCTGCAGGCAGGAATGAAAGTTGCAATGTCTAAATAGAATCCTGCCTTGCCAAACAAGTTGAAGCCACGTTACCATTGTGGCAGGGCCTCACATACACAAGACCAATGCAGGTTTAAGGGTGAAACTTGCAGAAAATGCAACAAACTGAAACACATACTAAAAGCATGTTGGGCGGACAAAAATAAATGCGCTGCACAGGGAAGAGAAATATATAAAAAGTCAAGTTGCCCTTTCAAAAAAGCACTAATCTGCATGCTGCTGATGAAAAATTTGAAAATGATGAGAGTGACACAGGACTGAGTAGCTTTGCAATTAGCAATGTGAAAACTAACATGAGAGAAGCTATATGGCTTACTCCAGAAGTGAAAGGCAAATTAATTAAAATGGAATTAGACACTGGCTTGGCTGTTTCAGACATACCACAAAATGGCATTTCAAAGATACTGAAATTAAGCCTGCAGATATCCAACAAAGAACTTAGACTTAAGAAAAGATCATTCCTGTGGGAAAGACACTCGTAACAGCAAAATACAGTAACTAGTCGCATTGGGCTTAAATGTGGTAAAAGCAGGAGGGCCAGCATTGTGAGTTTCACAGTTGGCTGAAACAACTACAACTTGATTCGATGTCTATTCACAATTTGCATACTACATTCCCTACAAGAGAGTCAACTGAAAGAGAATTGAGAAAGGTACTGGATGATGCCACAGAAGTGCTCAAGGATTACATTATAAAATTCAAGCCCGTCAAGGGTAAAACAGTGTTAAATGAAAATGCCACACCCAAGTTTTGTAAAATCCGTCCAGTTCATTATATCAACCAAGTTGAGAGCTGAAGTGTTGGCAGAGCAACATGCCGGTTATCTAGGTGTGGTCAAAATGAAAGCATTGGCTTGAAGTTTTGGCTGGTTCCTTGGGATAGCTCAGCAAATCAAGCAGATTTTCATGTACTGTTTGGGATGCCACCATGTTCAGAAGATGCCAAGAGATGCATCGCTCCATCCTGGGAAAGGCCTGCATTGCCTGGTAGAGGATTCATGTACATTTTGCCAGAACATTCATGGGCACATATTTCTAGGTAGTAGTGGATTCAACTACAAAGTGGCCAGAAGTGTTCCCAATAGCTTCCATTGCAGCTTCACACACTGCTGATGTGTTGAGAGGCCTCTTTTCAAGCACTGGTGTTTCAGAATACTTAGTCGGTGACAATGGACCACAGTTTGTTGCAGATCTGTTTCATTCATTCCTGAAAATGAATGAAAGAGGACATATTATACCTGCTCTGTACCACCCAGCTACAAATGGCTTAGCGGAAGGTTTATCTAGAGTCTTAAAAAAGGACTGTGAATGATGTTAACAGAACACACTGATTATGCAGGACAAGTAGCTGAGGTAAACCGAGGGCTCCTCAAACAAGGAGGTTCGATGTTTCACTCCTGGTGAGGGGATCAGAAGTGTGTACATGAAAAGATTAAAACTCGACCACTCTTCTACACAGAGGATATTGCATCTGATATCATCTGGAGATAACACATAGATTAGTTGAGGAGAGCAGAATCAATTATTAGAGAAGAAAGGTGGCTGGAGCTGTCGGAATCCCTTCCTGCAGTCTCAAAGTCAACTCCTCCAACCACCATGGATGAAGCTGCAGATTCTGAGATTGTTGCCCAGTTACATGTCTCACCTGCCAAGCGGAGACCCCCCCCCCCCCCCCACCACCATGTCAGGAAAGACATTATCCCACAAGAATAAGAAATCCAACACAGCGATTAAATCTTTAGGTCTGAATGGGACAATTTAAAATTTACTATGCTGAGAATGTCTATATAGTAGTTATACTATATAGTATATTGTACGTTTGTTAAGATGCATTCTATATTGAGTTGGAGGTTATAGCTCAGCAGGGTGCTGGACTGTTGTGTATTTAATATTTCAAAGATATTTGAGGATTATTGCAAACATATTGCTTGATTAAGCATCTTTATTGTTTACACAATGCATTGTAGAAATAAGTGAATGGCATACGTTGTACCTACACGTCTCACTGAAAGTAAAACTAGGAACGTACGAGAGTTATTCTCGGCTTCGTGTTATCCTTTCAAGTTACAAAACATAGCATTGATGGTAAAAGGTGGCCGAGGAGATTGCAGGCTCCCTTCGAGACTAACAGGAACAACTATGTCTCGAGCTGCAGGAGATTGACAGGATTTTTAACAAATTTATTCTTGACTATTCTCAAGGGATAAGAGAGACAGGTGGAGATGTTCTGGAGGACACTTGTATTACCAGGGAGGAGATATTTGATGTCTCACAGCTCATTAGTGTGGATACATCTCCAGGGTCTGACCAAGTACATCTTTGGACTCTGGGAGGCTAGAGAGGGAACTACAGAGAGCCTTGCAGAGATATTTGCTTCAGTATTAGCCACTGGTGAAGTTCCCCAAGACTGGAAGGTGACTGATGTGGTTCTGCTGCTTAGGAAGCACAGCAAGGACAAGGCAGTTGGCCTGACTTCAGTAGCTGGGTTGTTACCTGAGGGAGTTTTGAAGGACAGGACTCGCCGGTTTTGGTTAGGCAGGGTCTGAATGGAAGGGGATCGCCATGGCATTTTGCATGGAAGTTCTTGCCTGATGAACCTTGTAGAGTACTTTGGAGACATAATCACTAAGGTAGATGAGAGTAGGGTAGTAGATGTTGACTATTTGACCTTTAGTAAGGCATTCAACAAGATGGTAGGCTGGTCTGGAAGGTCAGGTCTCAAGTAATTCAGGGAGAGCTAGTTCAGTAGATTTAAAACTAGGGTTAGGAAGCAGAAGGTGGCGGTTGAAGGTTTTATTTGGAATGGAGACAAGTGACAAGCAGTGTGCCACATGGGTCAGTGTTGAAACCCTGATAACTGTTATTTATATAAGTGATTTTGACATGAGTGATTAGGATATGATCAGCAAGTTGGCAAATGACCACAAAAGTTGATGTTGTTGATAGTGAAAAAGGTTATTGTAGATTAAAGTGGGTAATCGTTATCAGTTAGGGAAGTTGCTAAGGAGTAGCAAATGGATTTCAATACAGGATAGTATGGAGAGCTGCATTTTGGAAAGTCAAACTAGTGAAGGAGTATATTGCAAATGGTAGTGTAGTAGTGAACATAATGGAATTAAGAGAT
Organism: Hemitrygon akajei; assembly: GCF_048418815.1. NCBI lineage: Eukaryota > Metazoa > Chordata > Chondrichthyes > Myliobatiformes > Dasyatidae > Hemitrygon > Hemitrygon akajei. Next base: position 145,015,066 of record NC_133129.1, read on the forward strand.
CCACGAGCACAAGTGCATACAGTAGTTAATTAAAAACAGCGTTATACAAAAGACAAGAGGGTGAGAAAGGCATTTAGCACACTTGCTTATACCATTCAGTACAATGAGAGCAGGAGTTGGGACATTATGTCTCAGTTGTATATGCTCAGTGGCCACTTTATTAGGCACGCCTGTACACCTGCTCATTAATGTATCTATCTAATCAGCCAATCATTTGGCAGCAACTCAATGCATAAAAGCACGCAGACATCGTCGATTTTCAGACCAAATTTCAGAATGGGGAAGAAATGTGATCTAAGTGACTTTGAACGCGGGACATCTTGGCGCCAGATGTGGTGGTATGATTAACTCAGAAACTGCTGATCTCCTGTGATTTCCACACGCAACAGCCTCCAGAGTTTGCAGAAAATGGTGTGAGAAACAAAACGATACCTTGTGAGCAGAAGTCAGAGCATGAGCGAGGTCAGAGGAGAATGGCCAGTCTGGCTCAAGATGAGAAGAAGGTGACAGTAATTCAAAAAAACCACACGTCACAACAGTGGTGTGCAGAAGAGCAGACAAATGCTTCATGATGTACTACAGCTGATATAATTTGGGGGAGTTTTACTCTGGAAAAATCTGTTTGGCAGAAAGAAGGCTTCCACTGAAAAATGAAGAGATGAATTTCCCGACAGTCTGTAAGTCAAACAAATATCTGTGAAAAAATCACTCCACTTCAGTTTAAGCCAATAGAACAGACCCAGTGTCTTCCTATTTGCATTAAAGCATTTTAAGCCTATTTGAATATCTTACTGATTCAGTTTCTTGTCCTAGAATTTCCCAAGAGCTGTTCTCAATTTGGTCTGTAATTTCACTGCAAATAGATTACACCAACAGCAAGCAAACTTTCTCAAAGACTTTCGGGATTCTCATCTGTGTCTGTGCCTGAGCACGCCAAAAATTGAAAATGCTGGAAACGTTCAATAAGTTGAGCAGCTTTTGTGGAAAGAGGAGCAGTTAACTTAGAGTTTGTCAGAACTGCTCTGAAGAAGGACCTTCAATCTGAAGCATCAACTCTGTTATCTATTGAATGTTGCCAACAACTTGAGTTTGCCTTTTCTATTTTTTTCAGTTTTCATTTGCAATATCTCAGTTCTGTTCGTGGGGATTTGCTGTGTATAAATTAGGTATTTCCTAAATGAACCATGGAAAACACGGATCAAAGCATCTTTCATCAGCTATGAAGCACATTCGGCACTTTGATTAGAAATTAGATCTCACCCCTTTTATTACAGCATTAAATATGTGCTGCACCCAATCTGAAACTCTTCAAAAATACATTAAATTGACCAAAAATTCATTTGAAACAGCATTTTAGCAATTTCCACAAAGAATGATGCACTAAAGTGGAGCATTTTCTGTTCCGGATCCTATTCATTTAATAAAAGTTCTTCATATAATCTGACTGAAAAGTTCATAATTGTCAAATTTTTCTGCTTTGAAGTTCAGGAAGGCAGTTACCGTAAATCTAAAGGAATTCCTCTCATAGTGACCACAGAACAGCTGCGTTAAAGGAAGCCATGGAGACGTGGGGGAGGAAGGATATGGTGGGAATGCAATGCAATTCAAGATGTCTAAAGTGCTTCAGGTAAAATCAATTTTGTACACAATTTGCATAAATCATATGGTAGACTCAAACAGTAAAGAAACATGCCCTTCAGCCCCTCATGTACATGATCACCATCCTGTAACCAGCTATTAGTCCAAGTCCTGTCACTTGGTCTATAGCCTCCTTACCAATTTAACAGCTTGTCTGGATGCTACCTGAATGTTGTGATAGCCTTTACTCTCACCTCCCCTCATTCTAGATTCCAGCCATGCACTGGGTGAAAGGTCTTCCCTCAGATCCTCCATCACTTACCTCAAGTCTGTGTCCTCTGGTTTTGGACACTTCTACTGCAGGGAAAAGTCTATCCTATCCATTCCTCAATGGATGTGCTAATGGATTTAGTTTCCAGATCATCTTCATTAATGTGTACAGTACTCCTACGAAAGAGTATCGTAAACCTCGAGATTTTCCTCTTGGTTTCAGCAGTTTGCTTTTGAAGGCAGAATTGAACTTTCAAAACATTGGAATTAAAAGATGGTTTCCATCCAAATGAAAGATGTGAGGTTTGGGACACGCTGGTCTTAACATCCAATCCAGAAAAGTGGACAACTCAATAACCAGGCCCATTAAAATGTCTCTTTTTGCTGACTACAATAACTTGCTGTGTGGAGGAAGGTGGTTTTATATTGTCAGTTTACCACATTTCCCACTTTATACAAATACAAAACCATGTTTTCAATGACTGTTGGTATTTCACCTTCCTCCATTATTTCAATGTGGTTTCTACAGTTGGCTGAATTGCTGTCTATACTTTGCATTTGATGTGTGCCCAATGTGGGTAGTTCCTTTCTGTGTCAACATTTCCTGTCATTTCCCTTTATAGACACTTTTGACATCAGAAAACGCAATTTTACAAAGAAGGCTTTAGTTTTTAGCACAACTCAACGATGATAATAATGTATCAGCATCCAAAAATCAAAATGAGAATATGGTAATGGCCTATTACATTGAGATAGTTTATTGAGGTAGAGACTTCATTGATCTCAAAGGAAATACAGTGTCATTACAAGTGCACAGATGCACAGATATACAAATATTAGAAGAGAACTAAGAAAGAATTAAAATGTTACCTCAAGCAGTCTAACAGGAGGGAATCATCACTTCCCCAGCTATAGGTTGGCTCATTAGAGAGCCTGGTGTCCGAGGGTCAGTTGGACTGAATCAGGACAGGGCATGGAAGAGAGCAATGGGCTGTATGCCAGAGGATGTAATGCTGGAGAGAGAGCAATCCTTCACTCTCAAGGGTAAAGACAGCCCCCTGAGTCCAAAGTCAAACACCCATGGGAGGAAATTACACCCCAGTTCACTGCCATGAATTGAGTTCCAAGAACATGGATTCAGTGACTTCTGATCACTGTCAAGCCACGGATTAAATTATCAAATTCCGTCTCTGACAACTGCATCAAGAACCCATCAACAAATTCCATCGAACGTGTTTCTGACTACTAAATATACACTCAGTGGCCACTTTATTAGGTTCACCTGCTTGCTAATGCAAGTATCTAATCAGCCAATCATGTGGCAGCAACTCAATACACAAACGCATGCAGGCACGATCGAGAGGTTCAGTTGCTCTTCAGACCAAACATCAGAATGGGGAAGAAATATGATTTAAGTGACTTTGACTGCGGAATGATTATTGGTGCCAGGTGGAGTGGTTTCAGTATCTCAGAAACCGCAGATCTTCTGGGATTTTCACGCACAACAATCTCTAGATTTAACAGAGAATTGTGGGGGGAAAAAGACCAAAAAAAAATCCTGTGAGCGGCAGTTCTGTGGGTGAGAACTAACAGGAGGGCGACAGTAACTCAAATAGCCATGTGTTAGAATGGTGGTGTGCAAAGAACATCCCTGAACCTTGAAGTGGATGTGCTACAGCAGCAAAGGATCAGACTGGGTACCTCTCTAGCTAATGAAGTGGCCACTGAGTGTATATATATATCTCTCAGACATTTATGCTTGAAAGCAGACTGTCCATGGCTCCGCATGGACTAGCTGACCCCTTTTCCTGTGACTATAATCTCCTGTTGCATATGGTCTAGCCAATGTAAACAGCCTTTCATTCTGCTAAAGTTTATTCTACTCTATCTTTCAAACCCCCTTTAAAACCCACCTCTTTCCATAAAGGGACAGAGAAAGCAGAGAAAATGGCAGCTACATTTCAGCAATTAATAAAACGGATAATGCAGCTCTAGTTGTCACTGTGGCTTCCTTGTAAATTATAAACATGTGTGAGCTGAAGGTTTGAAATGGCAGCTAACAATGACAGCACACTTCCTCAATGATTCAATCAAGACATCTTGTATGAAGTATTGAAAAAGTGGGCCGTGGATTAAAACTATCCTCCACTACTGTGCTAACCTGAGAGAAAACAGTTGGAAACAATTATAGCTGATGTGCAAATGACAGTCTCAGAAAGAGATGGTATAACTTGATAAAAACGTAGCTGCTGAGCGCAGTTAAGAGCTGTTAAACTGCATTCCAGTCGAACTTTAGTGTGAAGAAACCGCTGGTAACCAGCAGACGTTGATCCCGAGCGCCCCCTCGTGGCTTCCATGCAAATTTCAGTAGCCGTCTTCATAAAGAGAATTTAGGAGTTGGAGCTGGAAATGGATGAACTCCAGATCATTCGGGAGGCTGAGGGGGTGATAGATAGGACATACAGAGAGATAGTTACACCCAAGGTGCAGGACACAGGAAACTGGGTGACAATCAGGGATGGGAAAGGGGTTAAGGAGCCAGTGCAGAGTACACCTGCGGCCACCCCCCTCAACAACAGGTATACTACTTTGGATGCTGTCGTGGGGGGATGACCTAACAGAGGAAGGTCACAGTGATTGGGTCTTTGGCACTGAGTCTGCCTCTGCGACTCAGAAGGGAAGGAGAGAAGAAGAGGCACACTGTGGTGATAGAGGATTCATTAGATCGGGGAACGGACATGATGTTCTGTGGGCTAGAATGAGATTCCTGGATGATATGTTACCTCCCAGGTGCCAGGGCCTAGGATACCTGGGATTAAGTCTTCAGCATTCTTAAATGGGAGGGTGAATAGCCAGAAGTCATAGTACCAATATGGGTAGGATGAGTGACGAGGTTCTGCATAGAGAGTTCAGGAAGGTAGGTGTTAAGTTAAAGGGCAGGACCACCAGGGTTGTGTCCTGAGGATTGCTACCCATGCCATGTGCTAGTGAGGCCAGAATTAGGACGATTATACAGTTCAACACATGGCTAAGGAATTGGTGTAGGAGGGAGGGCATCAGATTTTTGGATCATTGGGCTCTCTTCCAGGGAGGGTGGGACCTGTAGAGAAGGGACAGTTTATACCTGAAATGGGGAATAAGTAATATCTTAGTGTGAAGGTTTGTTAATGCTGTATGGTGGGGTTTAAGCTAGAGTGCAGGGGGATGAGAACCAGAGCGTCAGAACAGTTAGTGAAGAGGTTGTGGAGGCAGATGTTGGTAAGGCCTCGGACAAAGTTAGGAATTAAAAGATTGAGCATAGTGTGACAAAATTGAAAAGGGAGAATACAGGATTGGAGGTGTTGTATCTGAATACGCGCAGTATACGGAATTAGGTAGATGAACTTGCAGCATAGTTACAGATTGGCAGGTATGATGTTGTAGGCATCACGGAATCATGCTGAAAGATTATAGCTGGGAGCTTGATGTCCAAGGATACACATTGTATCAAAAGGACAGGCAGGAATGCAGAGGGGGCGGCATTGCTTGATTGGTAAAAAATGAAATCAAATCATTAGAAAGAGATGACATAGGGTCAGAAGGTGTTGGATCATTGTGAATAGAGATAAGGAACTGCAAGGGTAAAAAGGACCCTAATGGGAGTTGTATACAGGCCCCCAAACAGTAGTAAGAATGTTGCCTACAAATTAAAACCGGAGATAGAAAATGCATGCCAAAAGGGCAATGTTACAGTAGTCATGGGGGAGTTCAATATGCAGGTAGATTGGGAAAATCAAGTCGGTGCTGGATTACAGGAGAGGAAATTTGCTAGAGTGCCTACAAATGGCTTTCTAGAGTAGCTCTGGCTGAGCAGCTAGAGGATCAGCTATTCTGGATTGGGTGTTATGCAATGAAATAAAATTGATTTGAGAGCTTAAGATAAAAGAACCCTTAGGGGGTAAGTGAACATGATATGATCAGATTCACCCTGCAATTTGAGAGGGAGAAGCTAAAGTCAGATGTATCAGTATTACAGAGGAGTAAAGGGAATTACAGAGGTGTGAGAGAGGAGTTGGCCAGAAGTGATTGGAAAAGAACACTGGCAGGGATGACACCAGAGCAGCAATGGCTTGAATTTCTGGAAGCAATGCAGAAAGCACAGGATATATACATCCTCCAAAAAAAGAAGTATTCTAAAGGAAAGTTGACACAACCATGACTAACAAGAGAGTGAAGGCCAATGTAAAAGCCAAAGAGAGGGCGTATAATAGAGCAAAGATTAGTGGGAAGTTAGAGGATTGGGAAGCTTTTAAAAGCCAACAGAAGACAACTAAAAAAGAAACTAAGAAGGTAAAGATGGAATACAAAAGTAAGCTAGCCAATAATATGAAAGAGGATACCAAAAGTTTCATCAGATTCGTAAAGTGTAAAAGGTAGGTGAAAGTTGATATTGGACCACTAGAAAACAATCCAGGAGAAGCAGTAATAAGGGATGACAAAATAGCAGACACACCAACTAAGTATTTTGTTGAAGACACTAGCAGAATGGCATGAAGTGTATGGAGTTAACATAACTAGAGAGAAGGTTCTTGGGAAAAGTCTGAATGTACTTAAGTCACCCGGACCAGATGGTGTACACCCAGAGTTCTGAAAGTGGTGGCTGAAGAGATTGTGGAGGCATTAGTAATGATCTTTCAAGAATCACTAGACCATGGAATGGTTCCAGAAGACCAGAAAATTGCAAAGAGGGAAAGAGGCAAAAGAAAGGAAACTATAGGCCAGTTAGCCTGACCTCAGAGTTTAGGAAGATGTTGGTGTCAACTGTTATGGATGAGTTCTCAGGGTTCTTGTAGGCACATGATAAAATAGGCCATAGTCAGCATGGTTTCCTCAAGGAAACATCTTGCCTGACAAAGCTGTTGAATTCTTTGAAGAAGTAAAAAGCAGGATAGACAAAGGAGAATTGGATGATGTTGCATACTTGGATTTTCAGAAGGCCTATGCAAGATGCCACACTTGAAGTTATCAGCCCATGGTATTATGGGAAAGATACTAGCATGAATAAAGCAGTGGATGATTGGCAGGAGGCAAAGAGTGGGAATAAAAGGAGCCCTTTCTGGCTGACTGCCGGTGACTGGTGATGTTCTACAGGGGTCTGTGTTATACGCCAGTGATTTGGATGATGGAATTGATGGCTTTGTTGTAAGTTTGCAAATGATATGAAGATAGGTGGAGGGGCAGGTATTTTGAGGAAGAAGAGAGGCTACAGAAGGATTTAGACAGATTAAGAGAATGGGTAAAGAAATGGCAGATGGAATAAACTGTTCAGAAGTGTATGTTCATGCACTTTGGTAAAAGAAATGAAAGGGTTGACTATTTTTTAAATGGAGAGAAAATACAAAAAAACAAAGAGACTTGGGAGTCCTTGTGCAGGATTCCCTAAAGGTCAATTTGCAGGTTGAGTTTGTGGTGAGGAAGACAAATGCAATGTTAGCATTCATTTCAAGAGGACTAGAATATAAAAGCAAGGATATAATGTTGAGACTTTATAAAACACTAGTGAGGCGTCATTTGGAGTATTGTGAGCAAGTTTGGGCTCCTTAGCTTAGGAAAGATGTGCTGAAACTGGAGAAGTTTCAAAGGAAGTTAACAAAAATGATTCTAGGTTTGAATGACTTGTCATATGAAGAGTGTCTGATGGATCTGGGCCTGTATTCTCTAGAATTCAGAAGAATGAGGGGTGAGCTCATTGAAACTTATCGAATGGTGAAAGCCCTTGATATAGTGGATGTAGAGAGGATGTTTCCTATGGTAGGAGAGTCTAAGACCAGAGGACACAGCCTCAGAATAGAGGGACATCCTTTAAGTACAGAGATGAGGAGGAATTTCTTTAGCTAGACAGTGGTGAATCTGTGGAATTCTTTGCCACAGGCAGCTGTAGAGGCCAAGTCTTTATGAATATTTAAGGCATAAGTTGATAAATTCTTGATTGTTCAGGGCATGAATGGATGCTAGGTGAAAGCAGGAGACTGGGGCTGAGGAAAATTGGATTGGCCATGTTGAAATAGCAGAGCAGACTCAATGGGCCAAATGGCCTAATTCTGCTCTTGTATCTTACGGTCTTATGGTGTTTATCTGGATGCTTGGATGGATTTACCATCTAGAAGGGGTGATGACCTGTTCATAAATGATGCCTCTAGTTTTAGATGCCCCCATACTCAATCATCCTCTTAAGTTTCCCTGTCAATCATCCTTAGTACTTTATGTGCACTAATAATATCATCTTACATTCTTGCAAACTTCAATGAGTATAGGCCCAACTTTCTCAATCATTCCTCATAAAAATTTGATTGCAGAAATGAATGAAGTGTACCTTCTTTGAACTGTTTCCAATGCAAACATATTCCACCTTAACTAAAGGAAACAATTTTGTGCACAGTACTACGTCCAATCTCATCAAATAGCCAGTAGGCATCTGAAAGGGTAATGCCTCTTTTATGAGCCCACTCCTCATCCAGGTTTGACCACAGTGGTAGACTAACAATAGAGTAGATTGCAAATGATTGTAAAAACTTCCTTCCATTTCCTTATCATCCCTGTGAAGTTGCATTGGTTCCTTTACTAATGCATTTAGAACAGTGATTGCCCTTTGTAATTATTCTATTGGGTACAAAACACTTCCAAGCTTGCAAAGTTTGTGAAGTGTGCTACAAAACAAAAGTCTATTAATGCATTTCTATACTTTAGTCACGACCAAAAACTTAGATGATGAAAGTTCATAAGCCTAAGATATGTTAATTCTCCAGTGATGCATGCTGACTTGCTGAGGAAAAACCCATTTACAATTTCAGATCAAGTACAATTTCATCCTCAGATAAAAGGTCATTGACCTGAAATCTGTCACTGCAAAAGCTGCATGACCTGCTGAGTATTTCCAGCATTTTCTCTTTCTACGTCAGGTTTCCAGCTCGGGTGTTTCCCATAATTTTATTCCATCATAAATGCCAGCAATTAATGTCCATCTTCAATTTCCCCTCACTGAGAAAGAAGTTAACAGTTAAACAGGTAGATAAAATTTCAATCACATTTAGTGAGATTGCCTTCCTTGTGACCTGAAGGATTTTTACAAGTACCGTAGATTCCGGACTACAGAGCGCACCTGATTAAAAGCTGCTGGCTCTAATTTTAGAAAGAAAATCAATTTTTTACTTGTACAGGCCGCACCGGATTTTCGGCCGCAGGTGTCCCACGTTGTAATATGAGATATTTACACAGAAAGATATTACACGTGAGGATTTTTTAACTTTTAATTAAATCCATATGGTAACATAAACAAATACATATTGCAAATGCTTTTTTTCGAACCGTGCCTGTAACGCGGCTACTTTTAAATATACGTTGCGTATACTTTTTTACTGAACAACATTCCAATATCTCCTAACGACTGGTAAAAAATATATATACTGCAGCCTACCAGGAAAAGTTATTGATCGCCTTTAACTTAAAAGCAGCGTTCGCTCAGATCCAATGCCGCTCGCGTAATGTGCTCGCCCCCCGCCTTCCCGTTTATCGCAAACCGGCATTTTTCCCACAAGACACGGCGAAACCGGGTGTGACGTCATAGCATCCCGCGATGTAGTACAGAAAACAAATATAGTTAAAACACTTCTAACTTTAACTAGAAAATGAATTACTAAGCAAAAATATTATAAACTAAATAACTGCCATAAAGGCAGCACAATGCTTTTCTTCGAGTGTTTTCCATGTTGATGAGGGTGAGTACAAATGACTGTTTTACAATAATTTAATTGTGAAAGTGCGCTTGATTTATCGTACAATTTCATTGGACCTCTGTGAACTACTCATCAATTTTATTGGTCTACTGTTACGAGGCAAAATGTTTTTGGCGGCATGAAAAAAATCATGCATTAGCCGCACCGTATTAAAGGCCGCAGTGTTCAAAGCTGTTCAAAATGTGGGAAAAAAGTAGCGGCTTATAATCCGACATCTACGGTATCTAATGGTTTCATGGTTATTGTTACTGAATCTAGCAATAATACTTTAAAATCCTCATGTGCCATGATGGGATTTGAACCCATGTCTCCAGATAGGGACTGATCCAGAACTCTAGCTGCTAATCCAGTAATTTAGCAATTCTGTCACTGTGCCCCCGTGCACACAGCTTTTTGAGTGTACCAGCTACATCTGGTCACGCTGTTTGGGAGGAGTTGACACATATTTTATATAATGAAACCACAATGTTCCAGAAACTACATTTCCTGTCCAACACTGGATTCTGCTCATCAAAGAACTTGATTTTGATCATATCCTGAAATGCCTGAGACTATTAAAGCTCAACAAACACATCCAAAACTGACATTTTTTGGAAAAGCTTGGAACTATATCCTAGAACCGAGATACATTGTTAATAGACGGTGGGGGAGCTGAATTAGATGTGGCCTGTTCACCTTTGAGACCATTTTGAATATATCTCCAACTATTGAATTGGTTGTCCCTGTGGTCAGCTGTCTATAACTTCCTGAGGGCTCTGATCATAAACTAACTGGTAAAAGAATTGTAATGAGAAATGATCTGGGACTGGAAAATATAAATAATGACTGTCTTTACATGGCAATAAACTGCAGAGCAGAAATTTGCACGACTTCTACCCAGAGTATGGTAAGATGGACTTGATTTCACAATCCGCCTTGTTATTGTCTACCTGCTCTTTCTCTGTAGTTGTTTTATCTTCTACTACCTCAATGCACCATTGAAATGAACTGATCTGTACGGAAAGTATGCAAGGCACGTTTTTCACAGTGCCGCAGCACACGTGACAATCTACCACCGCAGCACAGTCTTATGTAGAATTCTTTTCTATTGCAAAGGCATTGTCTTGCACCTCCATACTTCTGTGCACACCAAACTCCTGTCCTCTCAAAAGCTTTTAGAAGAGAATTGAGACCTCTTTTGAGCAAAGCTGCTGGAAGTCTTCAGTAGGTCAGGCAGCAGATGTGGAAGGGAACACAAATCTATCAGTTTAGCTTGCTGACCTTGCATCAGAACTGAACTGTTCTAATAAAAAGGCACAAACTTATTTCTTTTCTAGTGACCTGAGTATTTTCAGCATTCTCATATTTCTGATTTTCATCAGTACTATAATGCTTCGGACGCATTCAATATTTCTACAGCAGAGAAGGCTTTGCCATCATTACTTTTGCCTTACCCTCATGATACAACAACATACTCATCATGGACAATAGTATCCATCTCTCACTTCCAGCTAGCAATCCTCTTTTTCCCTCCACATTGACGTGTTCTTGCTTTTTCCTCTTATTGAGACATTGAGGTGATTCCATCACCTAATTATCTTGTTTGATTTCCTCTCAAATGGAGTATGTCAAATGTCAAGTTCCATTTTCTGTATGCTCTTCTAACCCATGGGCCTCTCTCAATGATTACCTACCTCTGCGTTGTTCCGCCTGTAACAACTCAAACATGAGGTTACTTAAGAAGTACGTTGTGATTTATGTAGGAGGTCTTTCACACCTAAGAAACACATAGTAACCTGCCTCTCTGACTATCGTCCAGTAGCACTTACATCCACTGTGATGAAGTGTTTTGAGAGGTTGTTGATATCAACCTCTGCCTGAGAAGCGACTTGGATCTGCTCCGATTTGCGGATAACTGGTCAACAGCAGATGCCATTTCTTTAGCTCTTCACTTAACCTTGGAACACCATTGATAGTGAAGATCCGTACATCAGGATACACTTCATTGACTATAGCTCGGCATTCAATACTATCTTCCCCTCAGAACCAATCAATAAGCTAGGCTTCAGTATTTCCTTGTGCAACTAGATCCTTCATTCCCAGTCAGTTCGGATTGGCAACAACTCCTGCACAATCTCGATCAGCATAGGTGCTCCATAGCCCTGTGTGCTTAGCTCCCTGCCCTACTCACTTTATACTTCTGACTGAGAGATTAAGCACACTTCCAATGCCATATTTAAATTTGCTGACAACACCGCTGTCGTTGGTTGAATTAGCATATAGAAGGGAGATTGGACATCTGGCTGAGTGCTGCCACAATAACAGCTTCACACTTGTTGTCAGCAACCAAGGAGCTGATTATTGACTTCAAGAGGAGGAAATCAGAGATCCATGAGCCAGTCCTCATCGGAGAGTGGGGTGGGTGGTTGGAGGAGGAGAGGGTCAGAAACTTTAAAATCTTTGGTGTAATCATTTCAGAAGATCTGTCTTGGTCTATGATGCATCTCCCATTACAAAGAAAGCATGGCAGCACCTCTACTTTCTTAGAAGTTTGTGAAGTTTCAGCATGTCATCTAAAACTTGTCAAACTTTTATAATTATGTTTTGGAGAGTATATTGACCTGCTGCATCACAGTCTGGTGTGGAAATACCAATGCCCGTGAATAGAGAAGTCTACAGAAAGTAGTGGATACAGCCCAGTCCATGTTGGGTAAAGCCCTCCCCACCACCGAGCACATCTGTTACAGGAAAACAGCATCCATTATCAAAGATCCCTGCCATCCAGGCCATGCTCTCTTCTCACTGCTGCTGTCAGAAAGCAAGTCCACGAGCCTAAGGCCCTACACCACCAGGTTCAGGAACACTCATCACCCCTCAATCATCAGGCTCCTGAACCAGAGGGGATAACTTCACTCAACTTCATCCACCCCAACATTGAACTGTTCCCACAACCTATGGACTCATTTTCAAGGGCTCTCCATCTCATGTTCTTGATATTTATTGCTCATTTATTAATTTCTTTTTCTTTCTTTTTGTACTGAACAGCTGTTGTCTTTTGCACATTGGTTGTTTGTCCATCCTGCTGGGCACAGTCTTTCATTGATTCTATTGTGCTCCTTGTATTAACTGTAAATGCCCACAAGACAATGAATCTGGGGGTTGTATGTGATGACATGTATGTACTTTGATAATAAATTTACATTGAACTTTAAAAGCAAAACTCATAATATATGACTTATAATTGTTTGAAGACATTCAGAACAGAAAACAAGATTCTCTCAGCTTGATCATAATAAGTCATAAAAATACTTCTGTTAAAACCAATTGATTCTGCAACTACCTACACATGCTAATAGGGACAAGTTCCAACCATGTGATAACACTAGAAAATAGGACACAGAGGACTGAATTCAGTTCCACATCTGCAATCACTTTAGTCCATGTCAATGAGTCATTCTATCCACTGATAACTACATTGTAACTCTTTGTTTCCAACAGCTCTTTGCTGCCTTGATACTGATTTGATCCCCAACTTTCTGATTAATTTCCGGTTTCGAAACAGCAAAATTGAGAATTCCAGTTTTTACCCTGAAGGGCCTCAGGAGAGATTTTCTCTTCTATGGACTATTCCTCCCTTTTTCACAGATCTCCAAGTTGCACCGGATCCCAGACTTCAAGCTGGTTCACTGACCTGTTTCTTGCCATTTTTGTGATTTATCTGAATACTGTGACCACCCATGGAAAGGCCTGGTGTGAATAATTGTTTGAAAAGGTAAAGGGTAAACCTGGGACTTCTCTTTAATGTGAAAAGAGTAGAAAAGAGGAATATATAGATGATAAAAAAACAGCAGCTACAACAACTAAAGAAGAATGTAGTGAAAGGACTTGGAGGGGGGGGGGAAGGGAGGCTTTGTGTCTCTCTTCAGACGCTGGGTGGCCTGGAAAGTGTGCATGAAGGAGGAATGACATCACTCAATTTCCACATACGTTAGGCATAAGAAGGAAACATGAGGAAAAATGAAAAACACATTTTTAGGTATAATTAATTTAACATATTTCCTGAAATTCAGAAATTAACACAGCATCAGACTTGATTGCAAATTCTATGTAGCTATCAGCATCTGATTGAGGTCTTAACTGCCATGAGATGAGCAGGTTAAAGTCAAACCTTTCATACCTAATGTCCTGAGAAACAGATCCAGAGGATAATACTGGCAGCTTTGAACATCTTTGAAATTGCTGCCTTCTTGTGAGAAATATCAGTAATCTGTCAAAGGAGAAGTAAACATTAGCTAAATGCTAATATCTTGCACAGTTGGAAAGAGGAACAAGAAGAGAATGGAGGCTTGCAATTGTGATGTAATACACCTTCACATATTGGATGGGTTCTGATACAATACACACTCTTTCCTGTTTGTGTCTGTCTGTGTGCTTGACACCTTAAAATGCCGTGCACTCTATAAATGACATTAAGGTTCAACGAGTCATTTAAGAGATAACATATCAATCCATTTTGATGATATCAAATAGCAATGAGCCAAATGACTAATGAATTGAAAGGTTTTAGGTTGATAATGAATGTACGTCCTCACATCAATGCATATTTGTTGTGTGAAATATAGCTTTCTAGAGCCCAGAGGATAAGTAATTATTTCACAGCACATTTGTCAGTGACACACTTGTCTTCTCACTAATTCCGCACAATTCTGAAGAACCAAATGAAAATTAGCAGGCACAATGTAATTCTAAAGTTTATTTTAATAGAGTACATCAACATTATATCTATTGATTCAACATAATATTTATTGATTCAACTTAATTATCACTTGTTTACTGTTTTATCACTAAGGACCATTTTTTTTGTTTTTAAGTAATAAACAGGCATCTGTTAGACTCTAGAGACCATGGATTTGTGTCTTGGAAAGTTTCCAGGGTGCAGGCCTGGGCAAGGTTGTATGGGAAACCGGCAGTTGCCCAAGCTGCAAGTCTCCCCTTTCCACACCACCGATGTTGTCCAAGGGAAGGGCAAGGGCCGATACAGCTTGGCACCAGTGACGTCGCAGAGAAATGAGTGGTTAAGTGCCTTGCTCAAGGACACAACACGTTGCCTTAGGGGGGCTTGAACTAGCAACTTTCAGATCACTAGAACAACGCCTTAACCACTTGGCCATGTGCCAACTTTTTGGTTTTATAGTTCAAACTATTATTCATTTTTGAGGATATTCTTTGTAAATATTCTGGAAATAAAGTAATTTTGGCTGCCTACTTGACACTGAAGTATCACATTAGTGCACAAAGCATCCATCAGAGGGAAGAAAAAAGGTGCCCTTGCATTTTGGGTTTACATTTACCTCTCCACCCTCACGGCTGATTAATAGATCAATGATCCCATTGTTGGATCCTGTAAAGAAAACCGTGATGTCACAAAAATAAAAATCATTTTACATCATGGTAATTTGCACATTGCATATTTAGACGAGATGTAATGTAAAGATTTTTTGCTTCTTATGTATGTAAAGTCAATTCAATTCACACGGATGTCACGGAGCGTGCTGGTTCACAATGGAGTTCGAAGATCAATGAAACAAAACAAATGAAGGATAGGATTTGAAAGCAATGTGCAAATCGCCTCAAAACTGCTCAAGTTCATTTGGAACTACTTAGATCTGATTCTAGCATTGCTGGTGGGATAAGGGCTTCTCAAGTGTGGTTCATTTCCCTGGAAATGATTAGAGTAATCAGCTGAGCCTCGCACTCAGCAGGGCTGGAAGTATCAGAAGGCTGCCGAGTCCCATTGCATAGACTCAGGGCAGATAGTACAATGATTAAATTGAAAGTCTGCTGAACCATATGTGGATTTGCCCTTCAGATGTGATGGTAAAGCAATGAACGACGTATTGTAATGATCGAAGGCTGAAAGCTTGAAATGCAGTTACTGTAATTTGTGGAAAATACTAACTTTCTATTAATCATTTATGTATGAAACAAGCACTGACAAATTATAGCATTTGAAACAATGGAAGATTAGTTTTCTTGTGGGAATGATTTTTAAACTTTTAAGAGAGTCTGTAAAAAGTAACAAGCATGCATATGTTTTGCCCCGAGGTAACTTCCACGCTGATAGATTACCAGTCTGCTAAAATTGACATGTGTCAAATTGGAAATTTAGTTTGGGAAGATGCAAGTGTCTTTTTTTAATTAGACCTCAGACTATTTCTCAGAATGTTACACAGAATGTCTTGTGAAAGTGGGTGCCATAGTTGTTCTTCCATGAATGGTATCGAATTCAGTCCGTCCAAAGATAGCACCTGCTCTTCTCCTTAATGCCAAGAGTCTGGGCCATGTGACAAACTTAGCAAGAAAATCTCCTTGCAGACTTACATTTGAACACTTCAGTGAAACCCTATAGCTGCTGATCTCAGGATTAAAGTTACAGGAGCTCTCCTCATGAGAAAAGATGGCTGCTGAGAGACGAAAGTCAAGATCACTTACCCATAGATGGAAAGATGAATATTCCCAGAGCAGATGGTTATCAGCTGTAACACTGATCTGGCCCCTTTAAGTAAAAGTATCTCACAAGACAACCTCTTAAATAAGGGGCCTGATTTAATGATGGCATCATTAAATCACCCTTCTCCCATTTATATCATATCAATCGTAACAGTAAGACTAGCTTGAACAGGTTATACTAAGACATCAATGTAAAATGTAAAATCTATGTAAAATCGATTTATTATTTAATCCAATTTGTACTGATCAACTTAAATATTACTGTCATGAGTGCTTGTTTTGAATTTAATTTAAGTTACAGTAATAAATGGTAATAGATAAATATGATTCAATAAGATCTTACTAAACAACCTTGGACTGCTTCTTAGA
Source organism: Hemitrygon akajei (assembly GCF_048418815.1). Lineage (NCBI taxonomy): Eukaryota > Metazoa > Chordata > Chondrichthyes > Myliobatiformes > Dasyatidae > Hemitrygon > Hemitrygon akajei. The sequence continues at coordinate 145,031,544 of NC_133129.1, forward strand.
ACATTATTTTGCATTAAAGTCATCTGACTTAAAATTATGTTATTTCCCATCAAATAATTAATATTTTTTTCTGATGGATCAGTAACACTAATCAGTTTGAAGACTGTCGAATCATATTTCTATTTTAAATTGGCAATCTATTCCCAGCCCCATATGTTTAAAGCAGAGCACTGAAAGATGGTATGTGTGACACCAAAGGGGATAGAAAATGCTAGCATGACATTACTGGAATTTACAGACCTTTACCCCAGACAGCTTTATAGCTACATTTTCTTAACTTGCCTCTTCAGAAAACTTGCTGAGTGCCATAGAGTGATACAGCTTGGTAATAAGCTCTTTAGCCCAACTTGTCCTTTAAGGTGCACACCTGAGCAAGTTTCAATTGCTCATTTTTGGACGGTATCTCTTTAAACCTTTGTTTTCTATGCACCTGTATAAAAGTCTTTTCGTGTTTCCCTTACTTGTTCCCACTCTCTCTCAAGGATGCAAACAACTTTATCCTCTCTGCCAGTTCCCTAAACATGGCTTTTTGTCTGCCACACCTCCATGATATGACGTCTCCACACGGTCCTGTGGCCATTTCCCTTCAGTTACTTCTGCTTTTTCACAACATAATCTAATTTGTCACTTAAACTAAGTTAACATATAAACTAGATTAGATTGCAAAGAACAGTAGGCTAGAATTTCCTGTCTTATTAGCTCAGAGATAACTGGAATCAAAATGGGCAGCTCCGTGAAGCAGCTGATAAAAATTCTGCCTTACAGCTGCTGCAGACCAAGTTCGATCCTGATCTCTGGTCTAGTCTGTGTGGAATTTGTATGCACTCTCTGTGACCGTGCGATTTCCTCTGGGTGCTCTTGCTTTCTCCCATATCCCGATTGGTTAGTTAATTGGCTAGTGTAAAATGTACTTAGTATAATATGTGGGTAGAACCTAGGGCAAGTTGATGGGAATGTGGGGAGACTAAAATGGTTTTAGTGTAGCAGTAATGGGTGCTTGATACTACTCTTCAACCTGTCACCAAACTTCCACTCACACTGATGTTACCTCACATGGCATCTTTGGTCTGGCCATTTTAGGCTTTCACAAATGGCTCAAAGCCACATTTCTGCCAGCAGAGAATATAGTGCTGTATACCTAATGTATTGTGATGCTACAGTGGAAAATCCAGTGTAGAGGCAAATAATAATGCAACTTCAGGGGCTGGAAGTGCCCTGAATATTTGGAATTATTGGAGCCACTGAAGACTGGGACCCACAACAGTCACATCACTGCGAACAGTATTCATAAAAAGTAGACCATTCAAAGGCCTTTTCACTACCTGGAAGCAGTCCAGAACGGTTTCCAATGTTTCCTCAGACCCACTACAGTAGGATTTTGATAATAAAGTCTCAGGTACGATTCAGCTAAGCAGAATCATATGACTGGCACTGTAGTATGCCCCATATCCAGTGTGGACCAGTTCAGATTTTGTTGTGCTTTCAAAATTTACATGGATCATTGAATTCCAGCATTGTACTCAATAAAAAATCTGGTATTATAGTCAGATTATAGTTCAAAATTATGATATATTTCCTGTAGTTTACTCACCCAGTAAGTTCTTGATGCGAAGAGTACTTTACAAAAGTTTGTGATTTTCTACATAGGGCCAGTAATGACATGTGAAATAAACCAAAACTGCAGGCAAGATCATTTCTTATAGTGAAATGAAGACCGAAGTCAAAAACTCGAATTTGAAATGCAATTAATGCAGTGTCCAGTGTTATTTTCCACCTGGTAACATAGTTGTCTATCAAGGGCAAGATACTATCCTTCTGCTTCCCCAAAAGGTCTCTTTGCCTCTCCCACTCTGAAGGAGTTCAAAAGCAAAAGACACATTTGCGAGTGCCAGAACTGATAAAACTGATGGATGTGACCAAGGATCGTCCACAAGTGAATATACAAGCTGTCCTGAGAGCTGAACATGACCCCTTAATGCTGAACTGGGTGAATATTTAGGCAATGATTCCCTTGGCCCCTTTCAGACGGCTGTAACATCACACTGCACTTGGCCTGGCATTTGTCAGTACCCCCTAAGCACAAACAGCAGCCTGAAGTTAGGTAGGGTCATACAAAAAAATGCTTTTCTTGGCCAGGAGCCAAGCAACGTGCACGCCTCAGACATAGCAGCAATATTACTCAGCCAGAAACATTGTGGGAACAAAATTGATGGATAGGGCATGACAGAGCAATGAAATCTATGGGAACATAAAAATAATTATGCTGCCGTATAGTGCACTTTAGGAAGACTTCAGTCTGGGTGTGAGTTTCTGTTTATTTGAGTTTGTTAATCGCTATGGAAATCAGCATTATTTAAACATCTGGCATATAGTCAACAGTGTCTACTTCGATATGTACAGGGCTGATGCAAAGAGAAGCATGCTATTTTCAGCTGATGCCTTTATAACATTAATATCACAGTTGTGAAAAAGTATTAGCTCATGATGTGTAGAAACTGACCTGGGTAGCCAGCCATATGGGAAAGCTAAGTGCTAAAGATAACCAAAAAGAAAATTAAACAGAGCAGACAGGATGTAGTTCAACAGAAGATGATAGAAATTCTTCTTTGTGATGGCACAAAATAGTACAAAAGATTGGCTGGCGATTATTCACAGCACCTGATTATTGTGTGTATAATGGAACTGATCCAATACCCCACACTTTGTGGTGCTGCCCAAGGCAGATTTCTGGCCCGAGGACTTCTTCCCATGTGTTTCATAATAGAGAATCTGAAGTACTTTCACAGTATAACACATTGGAAAATGAAGATGTGTACAAGGTAGGGTGTTCACCAGGGTGTGGGTGCTACCAATAGACATCAATAAGAAATGACTTCTCAGAGATGCATGAATACTTGCCTGATAATGTTAAACACACTCATGTATCCTCCACAATGCTGATAACTTTAAATCCCTGTGCAAACCTCAGCTGGGAAAACAATAAGCGAAATGATAAAAGATTAATTAATCAGTTTAATGTGCTGTTTGAGGCTGAGGTTGGATTTGGGCAGGGCAGCAGAGAACCTCCCATGTTCCTCTTTACGTAGTGAGTATCACGCAGTCTTTTGTATTCACCTGAGAAAGCTCAGATTTGATGACTGCAACTAGGCAGTGTTCTGTGCACTTTCAGAATGAATGGTGGCATGTGATCCCAGCCATATTAACTCTTGAGATCCTGTTTAAGTTGTGCTGAATTGCCTCTCACTTGAAAAAAATAGGAAATAGTGGCCCTGCAGTGTGCTGCTCTATGAACAGGGCAGGGGCAGGAAGCAGGAGCCGGCCAGTTAGGCACTGAGAACAGGGTTGGGGTTGTCTGCATTGATTGAGATAAAAGAAACCTAATATCATTTCTGATAAGAAAGGAGGAAGGTGCCAAATAAAGAGGGTCTTCTCCCTTCCTTTTCAGTCTGATGCACCATCAATAACTCACTCTGAGATGTAAAGGCGAGATATCGGCTTTTATTGACTGGAAGAAGGAACAAGCAGTGCGTGACCACTATACTACATCCTGGAGACAGAGAGGCCGGGCTCAGACCTCCATCACCGTTATACAAGGGTCTGTGGGAAGAGCCACAGGAGCAGTCATCAGGGGGCGTGTCCAGACAGGTATATGTAGTTCACCACACAGTCCTGGAGAAGGGTCTTATCCTGAAATATTGACTGTTCAATCATTTCCATAGATGCTGTCTGACCTGCTGAGTCCCTCCAGCATTTTTTGTGTGGTGCTCTGAATTTCCAGCATCTACAGATTTTCAGAATCAGAATCAAGTTTATTATCACTGGCATGTGACGTGAAATTTGTTAACCAAGTAGCAGCAGTTCAATGCAATACATAATCTAGCAGAGAAATAAATAAAATAAAATAATAATAATAATAATAAATAAACAAGCAAATCAATTACACATATTGAATAGATTTTTTAAAATGTGCAAAACCAGAAATACTGTATATTAAAAAAAGTGAGGTAGTGTCCAAAGATTCAATGTCCATTTAGTAATCGGATGGCAGAGGGGAAGAAGCTGTTCCTGAATCGCTGAGTTTGTGCCTTCAGGCTTCTGTACCTCCTACCTGATGGTAACAGTGAGAAAAGGGTATGCCCTGGGTGCTGGAGGTTATTAATGATGGATGCTGCCTTTCTGAGACATCGCTCCCTAAAGATGTGCTGGGTCCTTTGTAGACTAGTACCCAAGATGGAGCTGACTAGATTTACAACCTTCTGCAGCTTATTTCGGTCCTGTGCAGTAGCCCCTCCGTACCAGACAGTAATGTAGCCTGTCAGAATGCTCTCCACGGTACAACTGTAGAAGTTTTAGAGTGTATTTGTTGACATGCCAAATCTCTTCAAACTCCTAATAAAGTATAGCTGTTGTGTTGCCTTCTTTATAACTGCATCAATATGTTGGGACCAGGTTAGATCCTCAGAGATCTTGACACCCAGGAACTTGAAGCTGCTCACTCTCTCCACTTCTGATCCCTCATTGAGGATTGGCATGTGTTCCTTCGTCTTACCCTTCCTGAAGTTCACAATCAGCTCTTTCACCTTACTGACGTTGAGTGCCAGGTTGTTGCTGCAGCACCACTTGGCATATCTCACTCCTGTATGCCCTCTCATCACCACCTGAGATTCTACCAACAGTGGTTGTATTGTCAGCAAATTTATAGATGGTATTTGAGCTATGCCTAGCTACACAGTCATGTGTATATAAAAGATAGAGCAGGGGCTAAGCACACACCCCTGAGGTGCACCAGTGCTGATTGTCAGCGAGGAGGATATGTTATCACCAATCTGCACAGATTGTGGTCTTCCGGTTAGGAAGTCAAGGATCCAATTGCAGAAGGAGGTACAGAGGCCCAGGTTCTGCAACTTCTCAATCAGGATTGTGGGAATGATGGTATTGAATATTAAATGTCTTGTGTTTATCATTACCGATAAAGGGTTTTCTGAAACATTCTAGATGCTGTCTGTCCTCCTAAGGATTTCCAACACCTGGATTTTTAAATTTCAGATCCCAACCATCAAGTTTTTGATTTTTATTAAAGTTTCTAAGTTGGGTCTTGAGAACACCTCCTGATCTTCCTTAGACTACAAGGAAACAGTGAATGACTAAGCCAGACTCTACTAATCATTTACTTTACTGAAAAGTTATATTACTAAATCAAAATCAATTTTTATAGCATTCAACCTGGTGCCATACATTTAAGTGGTTCACTTGTGCAAGAAAAACTCAGAAGATTCCAATGCCGTTTTCACAGATGTAGCTCATCCACTAGGTGGAACAATAACAAACTCACAACTTTGAAGGGAGGCTTTGATGATCTAATTTATATCTTTAGACAAAACCTTCCTGAGTCAGTGGAAAATGTGGTGAATGTAATGGCCTAGATTTTGCAGATAAATTTATCCATGTGAATACCAGCACCTTCAAAAATTTGGAATGAATGAGATCCAAACTTGACTGGCTGCATTTCCCTGGCTGTTTCACAGCTGTTCTCTGCCCTTGGACATCACATGTACTCACAGAGTCATGAGTCATACAGCAAGGAAACAGCCCTTTTGACCCACTAACCATCATTCACCCACTTACACATTAATCTCACTTCATTCTTCCTTTATTTTCACAAACTCACCCCAGACTTTACCACTCATTCACACAACTTAAAGTGGACTTTCAACTTGCTAGTCTTTGGTGGTGGGGGGGGGGGGGGGTGTTGGAGGAAAGTAGAACGCCCAGAACAAACCCTATGTAAACAGACACAAGGAGGATGGGAAAATGCCAGAAAGACAACAAGGGACATAAGCATTGAAAGGAGATTGCTGGCCCTGTGAGACAACAGGTCTATAAGCTGCAGCACTGTCTCAACAATGAAAGAGGAGCTTTCAACAACAGAATCAGAATCAGAATCAGGTCTATTATCTCCATGACATGAAATTTGTTAACTTAGCAGCAGCAATTCAATGCAATATATAATCTAGCAGAGAAAGAAAAATAATGATAATAAATAAAATAAAACAAGAATAAATAAACAAGTAAATCAATTACATATATTGAATAGATTTTTTTTTAAATGTGCAAAGACAGAAATTTTGTATATTTTTTAAAAAGTGAGGTAGTGTCCAAAGCTTCAATGTCCATTTAGGAATCAGATGGCAGAGGGGAAGAAGTTGTTCCTGAATCGCTGAGTGTGTGCCTTCAGGCTTCTGTATCTCCCACCTGATGGAAACAGTGAGAAAAGGGCATGCCCTGGGTGCTGGAGGTCTTTAATAATGGACGCTGCCTTTCTAAGACACCGCTCCCTAAAGATGTCCTGGGTCCTTTGTAGGCTAGTACTCAAGATGGAGCTGACTAGATTTACAACCTTCTGCAGCTTCTTTCGGTCCTGTGCAGTAGCCCCTCCGTACCAGACAGTGATGTAGCCTGTCAGAACGCTCTCCACGGTACAACTGTAGAAGTTTTTGAGCGTATTTGTTGACATGCTAAATCTCTTCAAACTCCTAGTAAAGTATAGCCGCTGTCTTGCTTTCTTTACGACTACATCGATATGTTGGGATACATAACACACAACACCCACACAAGTCAACTTATTGGAATGGTGATTACAGGGCTGCTGTGAATGATGTTAAGAATAACATTTATTTTAATTACTTGTACTTAATGTTTTAATAATTAAATTGTTTTAAGCATTTTTAGCTGGTTGTCTTATACTCAGTAGTCCTCTGGCCCTTTGCAGATACAGGACACCACCAAACTTTCATATCTAGCATTAGAAAACTCTTGGGTTATGCTCACCCTTGTGGTCATTACTGCTTATGAATGTTCTTGGATTCTCCAGAGACCACACTGCATCTTTAAGGAGACTTTTGTCCTGTAGATCTAGCTTTAAAAATGTAGCAATATTGGACACTAGCAGATCTGTGGAGTGGCATGGAGTGGGACTAGTTGCACAAAGCACTGATTATAATTGGTAAGTATAGTAAAGGGAACTGATCATTGAACAGGCTTGTGATCATCAAATATTGCAATCCCTGGGCCCATCTTAATGAGCTGCCTCCTTCACCTTTACTCCAAATTCCCTCTGTGTCTGGCTGAATGAAAGTTGAGGTAACGCTATTTAAAATGTCGAAAAGGTACAAAAGCGCATGTGCAGAAAAATGGGAAATAATGTTGAAAATTTTGGCGGGCAATCAGGAAACAAATTTTCATACTTAGTATAGCGGGAGCCTACAGTTCTGTACTGCAAAGTCTGGAGATCCTGGCACAATCCGTCTGCTTAAGGTCAGGAGATGAATTGATTTCTATTAGGAAATCATAAACCAAAGCAGGAAAATTAGGCTGTCATCCCAGTCAGATCTGATAAATCAAGTGGTGTGGTGGATCTGGGGTATTGAATAATCTACTCATGTTCTGAATGCTTTATTAAATCTAGGTTTGTACTCTTATTTTTCTGAATAACTTGTTAGCTTCAGATTTGGTTGTACTATACAGTATATAATACGTATCGCCCCTATTCATTGTTATTGCCAGGCTAGGTTTAACCTTGTCCTTTAATCGGCAGCATTAACATAAGTTTTTCCATACTGAAGTAACATGTAATCACTCTTGGCACGATTTACTATTTGAATGCTAAATCAAAGAATCAGAAAGAGTCACATTTCAGCCAGGCTGCTGAATATTTGGTAATCGATAGTATAACAGGTGCTCATGTCAAGTGAAGACGTATTACTTTGGAGGGGAACTACTGTGAAAAGAAAGTGGATGCTTCCTAATAGCAAATCTTCACTTCTCAGTAGTTCATTGAACTTCCTTGATACCTTATGCTGAGAGAAGAGCCGAGCTTTGTTGCAGGGCAAGGCCTCAGAGCACATGACAAACTCAAAATACCATAGTATTTAGTACAAAGATTTCAATCCAGTCATGATTCAGTCTCTTGCCAAAAATTATGCCTTCAGTTAGACATTAGGCATTCCTTAGTGTCTGCACCTGCGTATTAAAGCACGTTTTTCCTCAAGGGTAAACTCCAGTGCCATAGTTAAAGAATTTCTTATTTCCTCCAATAATGAAAAAAGATAGCTTATGCTTGGACTCCTTAGCAGAGGAACATTTATGATGGTGTCATTACAGAACGCTCTTAAAGCACAAAGGAAGACAGAAGTATGTATGAGGAAAAGCTTATTCAAAGAGATGGATTTTAAGGGAAGAATGAGAGGGAGAAGGGGTTCAGGAAGGAAATTCTAGAGTCTGGGTCTAAACAACCTTAAGTAAAGTTGCCTACAATGGTATGAAAGAAATGAGAGAAATGTAGGATGCTTAACTTTGCACAACAGGTATACAAACAGAGGGGTCCCAAAAAGATTTAGTGGAATGGTTCGAGAGATGAAGGATTTTAACTACAATGTTATCACCTTGTTCTCCATGGAGACGCGATTTGATTAGAAAGTACAAGATCATTACCAGTTTACTTTTAAAAAAAGCTGGTAATTATTAAAACCTACTGAATGTTGAAAGGCCTTGATAGAGTGGATGTGGAAAGGATGTTTCCTAGGGTGGGTGAGTCTAAGCCTAGAGGAAACAGCCTCAGAATAGAGGGGTGTCCTTTTAGAATGGAGATGAGGAGGCATTTCTTTAGCCAGATAGTGGTGAAACTGTGGAATTCATTGCCAGTGCGGCTGTGGAGGCCAGGTCATTAGGTATATTTAAGGCAGAGGCTGATAGATTCTTGATTAGTCAGGGCATGAAGGGATATGGGGAGATGACAGGAGACTGGGGCTGAGAGGGAAAGTGGATCAGCCTTGATGAAATGGCAGAGCAGACTTGATGGGCCAAATGGCCTAATTCTGCTTGTTTCTTATAGTCTTATGGTAGTTATTCTAATCAGTAGATGCGTTAATGCCCAGGCACACAGATTACATATTTCAAGAGACACATGAGAACAAGAATTTTTTCACAAGATAGTTATGATCTGGAATTTATTACCTTCAAAAGTATCAAAAAGGAACTAGATTATACAAGGATTTGGAAAAGAATAATGCACAGGAATTCTGCCTAAAAAGCAGCGAATAAAAGTGATAGAATTGCATTTACAGGAGTTGATAGAAATTCAATGGCCCTAGACAATTAATAATTCAATTATTCTGATATACACTTCCCCATGTCTTATATTTAATGAAGCAAACCTGAGATGACACAGCGCAGTTCCATCCGTGTACCAAATTAATTTGACTCAAGCAGCAGCACTGTTCTGTAATTACCTATTTCTGGATAGGATGGAAGCTGTTGTCACCTCCTTGTTTGGATGCTTCGCTCTCTCCAGCCTCCATGGTAACAAGCCAGCCAACCAAACAACTCTACTCTGTCTGCTGAACAAGATAAAATCCTATGGTGTTACAGGAAAGATACAGACATGGATAGAGGAACAGCTGATAGGCAGGAGGCAGTGAGTGGGAATAAAGAGGGCCTTTTCTGGTTGGCTGCTGTTGACTAGTGGTTTTCCTCAAGGGTCAGTATTGGGACCACTGCTTTTCACATTGTTTGTCAATGATTTGGGTAATAGTATTGATGGCTTTGTGGCAAAGTTTGTGGATGATACAAAGATAGGTGGAAGGGTAGGTAGTGCTGAGGAAGCAATGTGATTGCAGCAGGACAAATTGGAAGAATGGGCAAAAAAGTGGCAGATGGAATACAGCATTGGGAAAATGTATGATAATGTATTTTGGTTAAAAGGACAATAGTGCGGACTCTTATCTAAATGAGGGGCAACTCTTTAGAACAGAGATAAGGAGGAATCTTTTTAGCTAGAGGGTATTAGATCTGTGGAATGCTCTGCCACAGACTGCAGTGGAGGCCAAGTCTGTGCAGATATTTAAGGTGGAACTCCTGATCAATCAGGGCATCAAAAGATATGGCAAGATGACAGGTGTATGTGGTTGAATGAGAGCTGGGATCAGCCATGATGGAATGGTGGAGCAGACTTGATGGGCTGAATGGCCTAATTCTGCTCCTATGTCTTATGGTCTTATGATCTGTTATACTGGGGTAGTGGGAGCTGCAAATCCAGCCAAAGAGAGGGGGATGCAGCAGCTTCCATCATACTCAACAGGGTCTGAGGAAATCCAAGTGGTCTGTCACCATCTAGAGTAGCCCGAGCAACACCTGCACTCACTAACCCTGCCAGTGTGCATCCCCAGTGCTGACCTGCTGCCCCACTTACAGCCCCCAACAGGCAGGCTCTGCACACAGCCTCGGTGTCCAGAGTGCACCCAGCCCTGTGATGCTGTTTCAAGGCTGTGGGAGCACCAGGTTCTGGGCTCAACAACATGCAGCCTGAGTGGATACCGTTATTAATTTATGGGAGGTATGACCAGTGAGTGGACCAAGAATACAAGCTCTCTGGATTGGTGCTGAGAGCAGCACATATTCAGTTTCCTACATGTTTAACCAAATTAGTTCTGCTAACTGGCAACTATAAAAATACCAGTAAGTTTACAAGTGTACTATTCCAGTTACTGGATGCACAAATTCGCTGAGAAATGGAGGTTAAAAAGAATAAACCAATAAAGAGTATTGGATATAATACTAGAATATATGAGTAATAAACCAACAAAATGGCTGGAGGAACCCAACAGGTCAGGCAGCATCTATGGAGGGATTGAAACGTTGATGTTTCGAGCTAAAACCCTTTGAAATAGCAAGTGTTTCCTCCATAAATGCTGCCTAACCTGCTGAGTTACTCTGGCATTTTGTGTGTGTTTCTCACGATTTCCAGCATCTGAAGAACCTCTTGTGTCTCTGTAAACCAATAAAGACTTCACTGTGGTTATTTAAAAAGATAACATCTTGAGTTCCTGTTTCATCTTTGGTTTGCAGTTAGCCATCTCCAAAGCCAACAGAATGATCAATTTGAGAGAAAACTCTTTGTTTAATGTAATAACAATTCTGTTCAGCATCTGCTTCAGTTCCTACAACACAAAACATTTCCTAAATTGCTACAATAACTAAACTTCAGAAGTTCTGCTCATTGGCTCCACGTCACAATGGAATGTCCCAAACTTCTGGTCTTTTTGCTTCACCGACTAAGCTGTGACTGCCTGTGAGCTTCTGTATTGGCCTGCAACATGAGGTTCGTGAGAAACCACAGGATGACTCATTGTTCCTATCCTTTGGAGGGTGAAGGTGGGATAGCTTTGGGTGCTGGTATTTTCTCAGAGCATTCTTACAGCGAGCCAGTAGAGGTCAGGCCCAACTGAGTGCAAGCTCATTGTTGCATGGCTGAACACAATCTGCAACATGTGCTAGCTATCCTACCAATCAGGAGCAGGTCACTCTGCTTCTCAAGCCTGTCCCACCAATCAATTAGATCATTGTTGATCTGACTCAGGCCTCAACCCCTCTTCTGTGCTAGATCAACATGGTTTTCAATCCCTCAGGCTCTCAAACGTCCATCTAGCCCTACCTTAGATATTTCTAATGATCCAGCTTCCACAACTCTCCAAGACAGAAAACGCCAAAGATTTACCGCCTTCTGCAAGTTAAAATTTCTTCATACCTTGGTTTTAAGCAACCAGCCCCTTACCTTAAAACTTTGTCATCTTTTTCAAAATTCTTCCACTAATGAAATCATCTTGACATCTCTCCTGTCATGCCTGGTTAGGATTTTCTATATTTCAATGAGACCATCCTTCAGTCTTCTAAGGTCTAAAGCGCTCAATGACAGAATAGCATGTTAACAATGAACTACAGTGGGATTGTGTTGAAGCTGATCAACAAAAAGTGGGACTACTACATCTCACAATTACAGGCAAAGGTAACAGATAATATTTTCTGTATAAAACCCCGGCTTCCTATTGATAACCACTCTGATCGGAAGAGCAACATTGAAGATTTCCTAGAGATAAAATTAATCTTAACCCATCATATGGTCTCATGGTAATTTTTTTTTTTTACACAGCTCAATGTTAAACCTTTTTAAAAAGTATTGATATGTCTTTCATATCTTTAGTCTTTCTTTATTTTGTTTCCCTGTGACACAACCAACCTCAGATGGAAGACTAGTGCCCAGTCTGCAAGCTGTCCTCTAATAAGCCTTTGCCAATGCCCATTTGACATGCATCATTCAGTTTGAGTCATATCTCTCTAAAAAGTAACAAATGACCCATCTGGCAGTTAAACGTTGTATAAAAATCTGTCAATGGTGTGTGATTCTCTAAAGTGTGCTTTGCTGCTCATTTCAAATTCACAGCCAAAATCTGTACAGTTTCTCCTGACAGCTATAAGTGGTTGGGTCATCTTTGCTCATTTTGGTTGCAGTGAACCTTCGGTCCACACCAATTGGTTCTAATGAGTGTCAGTTGAATTTATTATTTCAGAAGTCTTTCACCAGAATTGCACAATTTTTAAATTGTTGTTCATTTAAATAAAAGCCCAGTATCTATGGCAACTGCACAGAATGTACAATCTGGAAGCAATATTAGATTATGGAACTTTCCCTTCCTCCTTTATTGAATTTGGCTACCAGATCAAAGTGGGAGCGCCTTACATCTGTTTCCTGTTCCATTCATCAGATATTTGTGAGAGACAGAGTGCACAGCCAAGTTCACAGTGGATCGGGACACACAGGGACAAGAGAAACTGCTGTCATTGTACATGCACTGTTCAAAGTTCAAAATTCAGTATACGTTTATTATCAAAATGTGTATACTATATACAACCTTGAGATTCATCTTCTTATGGGCAGCCTACAGAACAAAGAAACACTATAGAACCCATTTAAAAAACACCACACACACAGAGCAAAGACAGTCAAACATCTAATGTGTGAAAATGTGTTGGAGGAGCAGCTGTTGCTAGGTACTCCAAAAGTAAAATACAAAAGATGTTGGAGATCCAAAATAAAACTGAGAACATTAAAAAATCTTAACATGTTCACAGTATCTGTGGGGAAAAAAGTTTTCATGTTTCAAATCTACAGAAATCTTGGCTGTTTCTCTCTCTACAGATGCTGCCTGATCTGCTTCCATAGAACAGAGAGATGGAGTTAACCTTAAACTTTGTCTGCCTCTTCTTTGAACTATTCTATCAAAAACACTAGCAACGCTGATCTTTGAAGGATTGAAAATTCCCGGGATATGACCTGTTATGTATCCATAGTCTAACTATATGTTAGCACTTACTTTCACAGAGGTTGGAGGTCAAAACCTGACTGGCAAAATTATTCCATGGCCTTTTGCTCCAGGGAAAGAGATGAGCTGAAGAGATAGGTCTATAGCTCTTTAGAGTGACCCCTGACTAAGGCTCCCCATGATCTCACTTCCAACTCTACATCGTAGAGTTAGCTATATAACATAAGGCATCAGTTACAACAGTGGATCCAACTGGTAGAGAGTGATTAACTTGGCAGAATATAAATAGAACCTTTACTCCTCAGTTGTGGTATTCTGACCAAGGTGTTGAGTAGGAGGTAATGTGCAATTTCCCCCACTGGGGGTAAATAGCCCCAATGCCTTGTGTGCAGCCTTGGGAGAGACAAAGGCTACGGGAGTAAACCCAGACAGAAAGTCTGGAGTGGAGCCCCTAAGGCAGCTGACCATCACTAAACATCCTTCCAGCAGCTCCTGCTGCCGAGCTGGTGCCAAATGTATTGTTTCACTTTCCTTTGGTGTATACTGGTGAGGATCTTGATGACTGGGCACCCCATATTCTCCTTACCTTCTGCCCAGGCTTGTGTCCTGGAGAGATCACTTCAGTGCCGCTATCCATTTTCTATCAAGACAGACAGAAGCCATCATCATCATCATCATCATCAATGTTCAATTTACATATTGAGGATGATGACTCGATTACCTGTTATGTGTTTGCCCAGTCTTCCTCAACACTCATGTAACCAGGTGATCACTGAATATCTTTTTTTTTATTGTTAAAGTGCACTTATGTATTTACCCTGGTAATGCTAAAGCAGCTGCCTGTGCCTTTAAGAGACAACGGTGATATCATTTTGCATGGGTGGAATAGAATGAAGAGTTACCATATCCTAGAGAGAATGGAGTTCGAATGCTTTTCCCAGGTTTGGTGAGGAAAGATTTTCGCAAGTGAATTGATCAGCGCTGGAATAGTGTGGTTGTGCGCAGTTTCTTATCAGCCTTGTAGAATTGCCACTATCATATTGGTTTTGTATATTTTCTTTTATTTATTTTCATGCTGCATACGTAACAAGGGTGTGGTCCGAAATTAAGCTGAGATTGTAACAGCGGGAACTGTTTTTTAAAAATTCATTTCTTCGTTCTTATTTCGATGCCCTCTTTCTGCATTAAAACATCTAAAACAGATAAAAGAATTAAAGACCCAAAAAAGTGTTTGTTGAATTGCGTGTGTATTTTTCCCCAGGCTACAAAACTTATAAAAAATTTAACTTTGATACTTTCCAAAATGTATTACCTGAATATTTTCATATTTCCTCACAACAATATCACCTATTGTCTATGTCAGCTCACAGAGCAATCCCATCCAAACTATTTTCCTACAACCTTCAACTTCCCTTTAATTCCCGAACCTTCCACCTACAACAAGGGTAATTTACAATTACTAATTACCCTACCAATTACCAGCTCTTTGGGACGGAGGAGGAAGCTGGAACATCCATGGGAAGCACACATAGTCACAAGGGTAATACACAAACTCCACACAAAGGGTATTGGAAGTCAAGAAATAATCTTTCCCACTGGAGGTACAAGGTAGCAGCACTATTCACAGCAGCACTTAACCAACCACAAGGCTAATATCTCAGAGTATGAATGCTACCCAATGTAAGATATTCTGTCTTCATTGGCTCTATCAAATCCAAATGAAGTGAAGCACAGCTACTTCTGGAGAGTGAAATATAAAGATCCAAGGCAGAGAGGACATATTCGGCCGGTGTTGAGGGTGGACTAGTTTATTTTTACAAGATTGCTAATGGGCTTCCATATTTAAATGTTAATCGATTCACCTATATCATTAAAAAACTTCGTGCAGAAGAGTGGGACACAACAGCAGTGTCATCAACCACCCACCACCCTTTACAATAATCAGTAAACATGTTTAGGACACTAGCATGTACGTCTGGTTAAAGTACTTCTGAAACAGTGTCTAATATTAAATTTCTGTACATTTTAAGCACTATTCTCCACACCAACCCTTTCTGTAAAATGTTGATCATTGTTTAACTTTCCATTTTTTTCTCCTCCTTCTCTGCCACCTGAAGATACAAAGAACTGGAAGAGGACCTTTTAAACACAAGAGATTCTGCAGAAGCTGGAAATCCAGAGCAACACATCTTCAGGAACTCAGGCAGCATCTAAGGGCAGAGATATAGAGTAGATGTCTTGGGCTAATACTTGTGGGCTTGAAGATAGATAAGTCCCCTGGTCCTGATGGAATGCATCCCAGGGTACTGAAAGAAATGGCAGAAGTTATAGTAGAGGCTTTGGTGATAATTTAGCAAAATTCTCTGGATTCTGGGCAGGTCCCAGTGGATTGGAAGACGGTGAATGTCACGCCATCATTCAAAAAAGGATGTAGGCAGAAGGTAGGTAACTATAGGCCAGTTAGTTTAACATCTGTAGTTGGGAAAATGCTTGAAGCTATCATTAAAGAAGAAATATCAAGGCACCTGGAAAGAAATGGATCCATCAGGCAGATGCAGCATGGATTCAGCAAACACAGATCCTATTTGACAAACTTACTGGAGCTCTTTGAGGATATAATGAGCACAGTGGATAGAAGGGAACAGATGGATGTTATTTACTGGGATTTCCAGAGGCGTTCAATAAAATACCACATAAAAGACTTACCCATAAGATAAGGACGCATAGAGCTGGGGGTGATTTATGGATAGAGGATTGGTTAACTAATAGAAAACAGAGAGTTGGGATACATGGGTGCTATTCCAGTTGGCAAACAGTGGTGAGTGGTGTGCCACAGGGGTCGGTGCTGGGCCCACAACTGTTTACGGTATACATTAATGATCTGGAAGAGGGGACCAAGTGTAGCATATCTAAGTTTGCTGATGATACTAAATTGAGTGGAAAAACAAATTGTGCAGAAGATACAGAGATAATTTGCAAATAATAATTTGCACTTGTATTTTGACAGATAGCCTCTTGTGAGTTTATACAAAGAACATCTTTATACTTCTTCTCAGTAGGGCAGGTGAAATGAGAGCAACAGAGGTCAGGGGTTAGATAGTATCGGCCACAGAGAGACCCTCAGCTGCAAACTCCCAAGAGCTTGTATGCTGGTAAAAGTTTGTAAAACCACTAAAACATTGACAGTCTAAAACTGGAATACCACAGAGTAAAGTTAAAAAAACTGTAACTATTCAAAATCAAAGAAATTTACCCTTCAGGAAAATAAATCCAATGTTATTTCCTGAAACAAATTGTTTTGGGTGCCAGCATTCAGGCTAAAATCTACAATGGTTTAACAGAACATACCACGTTTGTTTCTTCATCATGTTTTGCAATGATACAGTTTTATTGTAAATGAGCATGGAAACATCCAAATAGTTATGGAAAGTTTTAACGACTTTTCATAAAACTAATTTTTACTGTAATAAATTGTTCATTGTAGCAGGTGCAGGTGATTCTGGTGTTGCATGGGGCTGCCTATTCAAAATTGTCACAGAACTGTTTGCTGGATTGAAAATTCCAAAATAGAAGTCAATGTTTCTAACTGAGTGATATTGGATAGTTTGCACCAGCACATCGTCAAAATCATTTCTCACTGTTGCAAACTGCATGGAACAAGAGAAAAGGAAATTATCCCCATCTGGAAAGCAAATTCCAAAGCATCATAATTCATTAAGAATACTGTTCAAAACTTCCATTTTATCCTTCTTTCAAGAGAATATTTATATTCATTAGTCTCCAATTTACTTTAATTTCTAACAAAAAAAATCTTTAACTTCCCAGTAGCCCCTCCCTGCCCCCTCCTCCAAATCTCCAAATCACAGCCAACTCAAGCTCTTCAAATTTTTCCACAGTGACTGTATATTGATTTTCAGGTTCCATCATTTGTTAGTTGCCACAATTTTTGACCAGAAACTGATAGATTTTATTCTATTAGCTAACCTCTATTTATCTCACTATGATGTAGCTTGGGATCAATTTTAGAAAAGCAGTATGATGAACAAATGGCACTACAGGGGGATGAACCTATTTTTAAAAATAGTTAAATTTTTAAAATTTAAAATATTTAACATTTTAATATTTAAAATATTTTTTCACTCTGATCATAACCCCCATTTTTGTTCACCAATTACTAGTCACACTGCAATGGAATATTACAGACCAAGAGAAGTTTAAAGATCTCACAAGAAAAGGGTTAGAGATATCAAAAGGCAGAAAGAAACTGATTATATCTTTCTATACTACCCAGAAACACCTAATTCTGGCTAACCTTTGAAATTATGCAAACTCAAGCCTGTCTAGCATTCATATGCTAGAAGAGGCAGGCTTTCTCTCAAGAGATAATAGGCACAATTTACCGTTTGCTCAAGAATCATCTATAATTCAGATTTGGAAAACCAACATATACTTTTCTAGCCTTAGTGCATCAGCCTTGGTTCCAACAACTCCTCCTTCTCTCATGCATAAGTTTCCTCAGCTCAATGAATACTCTCCTAATGCTCACTAACTTGAGCAACTCTGTGACACAGTCACCAAAGCACCATATTCATAGCCCACACAATGACTGAAGGATTCTGCAACAAGTACTTGCATTAACCAAAGTTTCAGTTTCCCCATGATCAAACAACTCTAGCTTAACCTCAAACCTGCATGTGAATGAGTAAGGGTAGTGGTGGAAGGATCTTCCTGTAGCTAACTACATCTTAAGCATGTACTTTATAAAGTTCATTGATTTTAATGATTTTGGCTCCATTTAACAATGCTTGTGTCAGATCAGGGCTTCCTGGTGATTTATATAAACAACCACCTACTGTACAAACTCCTAACAAATGCACACCCCAAGCATTCTACACAGATTTCCAAATTATGGGGCTTGCAATTCACACTGCAATTTGGATGCACTTCACCATAATGCCAAATCATATTCATTAAAGAAATCAATAACTTCCCCCTTTCTATTATACAAAAGGAAATTGCTCTCTCTTCCACACTAATTTCGCATAGCATTTTGGTATGGACTGTTTCTGGTTAGTACAAGAATTGAATCTATCCAAAATTATCCACAAGCATCTTTAAATTAAGTCTTGGCATTCTGCAAATAATTGGCTGCTGAGCACTGCTGTATCAGCACTCAAACTGTTTTCTCTGATAAGGAGCAGAAAGAAAAGGATCATTGTTTGCATTACACCATTCCATTTTGGTGTTGAAGGACTATTATTTTCACTGACATTTATCATGCACCTCTCCAATTTAATAAATTCAGCAGGAGTATTAGAGCTCCACACATGCTTCTCTATACACTTACTTGTTATATACTGCATAGTTCAACACTGTTTACTGATTTATTGAGATACTGTGTGGAATAGGGCCTTCGAGCCATGGGGTCCAGCAATTCTCCAATTTAATTCTAGCCTAATCACTGGACAATTTACAATGGCCAATTAGCCTACCAACCAATATGTCTTTGGACTGTGGGAGGAAACCAGAGCATCCAGAGGTAACCCACATGGCCATGGGAAGAAAGTACAGACTCCTGACAGGCAGTGGCAGGAATTGAACCCTTGTCACCTGTACTGTAAAGCGTTGTGCTAACCACTATGCTACTGTGCTGCATGGATAACAACTCACGAAGGTGAACTCCATGAACACCTTCTCATTAATTATTGTCCCTCTGATTTTGCGATATAATACATAATTCATCACCTCAGTGGGTTTTGAAAAAAAGAATGACAAAATATGTGAGAAATATTTATTTTTCAAAGTTTGGTGGTCAAAATGAATTGCATACAGTATACTCAGGATGATGATGATCAAGCTAGATTATATTCTAAAGCACATAGATCTTTCAATTTTATAGACAGTGACCTTACAGAAAGATTTTTGCATTTTTCAACACAATTCATTACAGAATTCATCTGCTGATCAGATTACAGTCACTGTCTTCAGGATTGCACTAACTAGAAGGTTACTGAAAATGTCGGTGTATCTGTAGGAATATGACTGACTCATGGAGAGAGGCTGTTCGGCCCATTGACTCCATGTTAACCATTAACCATTCATTAATCTAACATTCTCACCAATTTTGCCCAGATTCACAAATGACATTTGGAAAACTATTCTAAATCTCATGATCAGTTTCTTTCCTCATCCCAAAGACATGTGCAAATGAATTGTAGAACCTGTGGGTGGGGGGGGGGCAGGGGTAATTGAACAGAATTGACCACATATGCAACTTCACTCTCAGTTTAAGCTACTGACCTCCACTGCTGTTTCATACAGACGTCTGTTTTTCATAAGATAAATAAATCTGTGATATTTGTAATATATTATATTCTGGAGATTATGGTGATTTTAAAATAATGCCTCTTATACACATAAAATAAATGAATGTTTCTCATTCATATAAATTAGGGAGAGCTGCAATTTTATTCATAGCCAGTGATCAAAGATCCTTTTTGACCCACTGTGTAATTCCATCATTTCTTTCTTCTGGATTTCCAGTGCAGTCACTTCTCTTCGGGTTAACTGTAATATCCAGTCATATGTATCTGACATGTGTTAAAATATACCAGGAGATCATCAGTGCTGTCTGAAAATGTGGTACTCAAGCAGAATGAACACAAATGGAATGTTTTTCTTCATAAAAAGGTTTGAAAATGTGGATAAAGAAAATTTCCATGCTGAGACAATCAGCAACTGTTTGCACAGTAAAGCGTCATTGGCAACATCGGAGGCATTACCCAGCAGTTAGCCAGTTCAGTCTACGTTCCTCTTAACTGTTACTGAATATGATTTTCTCTTCCATTTTGTGAATGAAAGGTGATTTTTATAGGCATATTTGCAAAGATTTTCTGAAAATAAGGAGACTTCCTTTCAGTGCATGTATTGCAACACTTACAAAAGTGTTTACCATGAGAAAGATATTACATAGTTTCTGACGTCATCTGCAATTTCTCAAGTCCAAGGACCTTAAATTATTTACAACCTTTTCTTAAAATAAGTGAATTATGCTTTTTTAGAATCAGTGACTTCTGATGGAAAGCACAAATAAATGGATAATTTTTGTGAGCTTTTGCCAAGTTACTGTAAATTCTTCTCACTATCTGCCTCTTAAGATTAGTCTAAATAAACACCCACTCGCAGGACCTTGTCCTGACAGACTAATGAGTTTCAGCTGTTGTCTGACTCTTACAGTTCCCATTCCACAGATGTACTCTTTTAAGTTTCAGAGAATCAGTCTGCAGTGCAACACTTCCCAACAGCTTGCAGCCCGGCAAGAAGTTATTAACTTTGCAAGGATTTGGTACTCGGAGCCCCGTATCTAGAAAACTGAAACAAACCATTTAACATCCTATATTTGAGTATTGGCCGAATGCAAATAATAAGTCTCATCTGCCTAAAGGAATGAAAAGGAATAAGACACTCACAGAGAGATGCGTATGGTATGGGAAGAGTTATTCACTGTCATGTGGGCTCCCCAGTCAGTATTGGTATACTCTGTTGTTAGTATCAATTGGAGTGTGGAGACAGTCACTTGGGTAACAATGAGATTCATTTATTTAAGAGTCCTTTTTATACGTTGAAAGGTTGGCTGAAGTTTATTTATTTCATTATTGGGGTACTGCATGAATTAGGCCTTTCTGGCCCTTCGAGTTGCACCACCCAGCAAAACTGATTCAACCCTAGCCTAATCACGGGACATTTTATAATGACCAATTAAACTACCAACTGGACTGTGGGAGGAAGCTGGAGCACCCAGAGGAGACCCATGGGAGAATGTACAAACTCCTTACAGACAGCAGTGGGAATTGATTCCGGCTTTACTAATGCTGCAAAGTGTTGTGCTATCCACTGTGGGTTCTTTCTGCAGTACCCTTCTTCCTCCTACGTCCTCTCTTGTAATTAACCAGCATAATCCAGAGCAGCTGTACAGAGACTGTTCCATGATGGGTGTAGGCTACACTCTAAAGCTCCAATATGTATTGGTGAAGATAGCAATGACCACGGCATCAACAGTGATATCATTAGGTACACACCATATGCCAAAGAATTATTGGACCTAGTAATGTGAAAAGTACACAAGAGAGGCCTGTCCCGTTTGCTGATAAAAGTAATTGAGAACACAATCTTTTTTAGACTTAATTATTTTTTAAATGATTTGCACACAGGAAGTGTATGATCTGATCCATTTTACCTGTTAGCATATACTATCAATTTGTTTTACAAATTAAAGACCACAATTTTCAAAACAAAAGAAAAGCCAACATGTTCAGTCTATAGTAATATTTGGAGTAACATTCGTGTAACTTTTTACACCATTTACCGTATCTCAATATTTGCTTCAAAATATGGTATTTATAAATTATCCACAGTGATTCCAACAGTGATCTTCACACAACCCCACTACCTCTATTCTGCTGTTCTAAACACTCACTACTACAAGCCAGCAATTTACTCATTAATTTGAGGTTGTCATTGAAAACCCTACAATAACCATAACATAATTTTGCCAACTGAAGACAGTTTATTGTATAGCTTTGTCCTTTCAAGATTGAAGGAGGCAATAAGCCCATCAAGTTCATGCCCGCTCTTTGGACAATCCCATTAATCCCACTGTCCACTTATTTCTCGGCAATCTGTTCTATTCCAATTGCCCATCCACCCCACTGACTGTCCCACCATCCTACAATATTAGAGGTAATTCAAAGAAGCAAATTCATTGACCAGCTAACACATGTTTGGAATGTGAAAGGAACCCAGAGTACTTTTGGTCACATAGAGAATGTGCAAATGCCACTCAAACAACACCAGAGGCCAGACAACCATGCTACCTGTATCATCACTCTACCACCCATCCTCTTTCACTAAATTTAATTTTCCTTCAGCTCCGAGGAAGTTATTTATGGATGTTTTAGTCTGACCATCAAATACTGAATTGCTTTGAAAACCATACTCAATAGCCCCATGGCTAAATTATTTTCCAACATTTTTCATCTCTCTACTCAACCATGTATTTTCCCCATAGGATGTCAAGTTGAAAGCTGAGTAAAAAGGTGGTCATGGATCAGGGGAAGCTCTGAAAGGCCCTGAAATGAATTGGAAGACAGCTAACTCCAGTCATATTGGCAAGGGACAAGGGGGTAGGGGCAGAAAGATGTGAAGATAGACATGGGAAGGGGTGGATGAGGCAATTACTAATGACATGAATGGAATTCACCAATTTACCTTAAGGAAGAACAAAATTTAACGGATGATTCTTCACAGCTGTATACTGGGCAGTAGCCCAGCTAGAGAATGAGCTTTTTACATAATACAGGAACAGACCTTTGACCTCTGGTTAAGAACTATTTCTGCAATTGAGGCTCATGTCACTCATCGACTGAATAAGCATATTGAAACATTGACCATGACATCTGTGCAGTATAAATTGCAGGAACCTACAATGCGCATATAAAATATATAATAGCAATGGATTCTGAAGAAGCCCAATGATATTCTGCTTAAAAATGCAGCTCACACACAATAACATTTCTAACTTTCATCTCTCTGTGACGCTAGCCCCTGTGACTCCATCAAAATCAAAACTTTCCCAGCTGGGGATTCAGCTGGGAAAGTGGAAATAGTTATTGTACAGTTAGACACCACAGTCATCCCAGAAGTCTTATAACTATTTGTGAGCTTATCACACAGAGATAATGATGCCAAGTTTGTGGGCCAATTATTATCATTACTGAGCATAAATGGTTGTAAAGAGAAAGTGCATACTCTGAAGTGAGAAAGGATTTACAGATAAAAGCAAATTCTTTGGGTTTTCAGAAGTCTCCAGAAGGATGCGGGCCTTCTCCTGGGTTTCTCAACTTTAACAAAATATGTCAAAAAAGGGTTAAACACATAAATTTTATGTTCTTATTTCCAGAGAGCAAATTACAGCTAGATCAGCCAATATCCATAACATGCCATCACTCATCCGTAGTCATGAGAGATGTTTATAAATACAGGAAATTAGCCTATAATATTACACCAAAAGGTAAATTCAAACAATTTCTCCAAAGGTTACCATTGTGCAAAAATACCTTTGATCCATTTGTTAATTGTAACTATCAAAGATCCAAGTCACTAGTCTACATTTTCCATTTGACAAAACTCCAGAGCTTTAGGTTCAGTTAAAACTATCAGTTAGATTTATGAATAACTTTGTGCCTTGACTTGAAAGCAGTCTTAATTATAACAAAGTGGGGACTGCAGATGCTGTGTTATTAATGCTTTAGCTCCATGGTACCGTTGCTTTCAGCAGTGTGCACAAGCTGCTGTGCAGAGCGCAGAGGAAAGACCACAATCAAAACATCAACAAATCGTACCTCTCTGCTTGACGCCAAAGCTCTTCACGTTTCTGTCTCCGCATTTTATGTCGGTGTTCCAAGTCATCCATCCTGCCTTGCCTATTCTTTGTTTCCCCTTGCCTTTGGAAAGCAAAAAGCTCAAGGTTTTCGCTTGCTGAGTTTTCAGCTGAGCTTTAACGGGCGATTATTCTTCCTGTAATGTTAGAAAGTAAAACCTGACCAAACAGGAAGCCAGTTACGGAGAAATTGAGCTGAAATGCCTTTCTCTCATTCCAGCTGTGCCAAAAGAAGGAGGCCTTCAGGCAGGGGCACACTGGCATTCAGCTCCCCTCACCTCTTATATCTTGCCCAAAATGAAACAAATTCTGACGTCTTTGAGCAATTGGTTTCTCTAAACATTCATACATGAAGAGCTGGCAAACCCTTAACTCTTTGAGTGCTTTAGTAATTTCATTCTTCAGAATAAGTATTTCCTTTGCTATTTCTCACTGTAAAACTGAGATTTTAATGTAACTATTTTAACATCCTGTGAGCACTATGGTTCTACAGAAATGATGAAGCTGTATTTTAGGTGTCATCGTCCTTGTGATGCATTAAATTTAGTTCTAATAACCCCAAGGATCAATAAAGGCAGAGAACACTGGAACCATCTTCTCTATTTTAATTTTACTAACATCTACAGATATGACTGATGCACATTGGTTGCAAGATTTTCCTTATTTACTAACAGATTTATGTAGCAACAAGGTGACTCACAGTTTTGCCAGTATTCACTGTCCGTTTTGTTGTAGAAGAGGGTTAAATTACTACATTGGCACCGGAGGATCTGGAAATAAACTTGAAATATATCAGAACCAGAACCAGAATCAGGTTTATCACTGGCATGTGACGTGAAAGTTGGTAACTTAGCAGCAGCTGTTCAATGGAATATATAATCTAGCAGAGAAAAGAAAAAAAATAAACAAGTAAATCAATTATGTACATTGAGTACATTTTTTAAAACTTGC
Organism: Hemitrygon akajei; assembly: GCF_048418815.1. NCBI lineage: Eukaryota > Metazoa > Chordata > Chondrichthyes > Myliobatiformes > Dasyatidae > Hemitrygon > Hemitrygon akajei. Next base: position 145,056,087 of record NC_133129.1, read on the forward strand.
AAAAACAGAAATACTGTATATTAAAAAAAGGGAGGGAGTGTCCAAAGATTCAATGTCAATTTAGGAATTGTATGGCAGAGGGGAAGAAGCTGTTCCTGAATCACTGAGTGTGTGCCTTGAGGCTTCTGTTCCTCCTACCTGATGGTAACAGTGAGAAAAGGGCAATGTGTATGCCAAGAAATCTGCCATGTAGCAAAATATTTATTTGTGATACAGGCACAGGATTAGATAGCTCATGCAGAATAGAACAGGTCTTTTGACACTGGCATTTGTGCTCCATTTAAGCCAACTCCCATCTTTCTCCAACTAAATCTATCAATGTGACCTTCTATTTTCTTCTTCTTTGTATGGTTGTCCAGCCTCCCCTCAAAGTATTTGTACTATTTGTCTCAAACACTCCCTGAGGAAACAAGTCCCCTCTGAGGGTAAGTAAGTATCTTCTGTATTGGATGTATTGGCTAGTCCCCTACACAGTAATAAAGGCCCCCATGCTATGCTCATCCTCACAAAAGGAGATGTTCTCTCTGTATCCAGTCTATCAAATACTGCACCTTTTACACTACCCCTGGGCCATTTTGATTCTCAAGACAAAAGAGACATATTCTGTTCACACTTTCATGTGGCATATTCCCTCACTTTTTCATACTATTCTTGTAAATCTTCTTTGCATCCTCACCAGTGCCTCCAAATCATTATTGGTCAGCCAGAACTGTGTGAATATTCTACAGACCACCAACCTGAAACATTTCTGTTTCTCCCTCTTGAAATGCTGTTTGACATTTTGAATATCTCCATAAGCCGCAAAATATAAGAAAGTCTGCAGATGCTGGAAACCCAAAGCAACACACACAAAATGCTGGAGGAACTCGGCAGATCAGGCAGCATCTCTGAAATGAATAAACAGTCGATGTTTTGGGCTGAGACCCGTCTTCAGGACTGAAAAGTGAAGACCCAGAATAAAAAGGTGACGGAATGCGAAGGAGGCTAGCTGGAAGGTGTTTGGTGAAGCCAGGTAGGTAGGAAAGATAAAGGGTTGGAGAAGAAGGAATCTGTTAGGAGAGGAGGGAGGACCATAGGAGAAAGGGAAGGAGGGGACCCAAGGGAAGGTGATAGGTAGGTGAGAGGTTAGAGTGGGAATTAGAAGAGGGAAGGAGCAAAGGAATTTTTTTTTACTGGAAGGAGAAATCAATATTCATGCCAGCAGTTTGGGTGCTACCCAGACAGAATATAAGGTGTTGCTCCTCCACCCTGAGGGTGGCCTCAACTTGGCACAAGAGGAGGCCATGGACCGACATGTTGGAACAGGAAAAGGAATGGGAATTAAAATCCTTGGCCACCAGAAGTCTTGCTTTCGGCAGATGGAGTGGAGGTGCTCAACGAAGTGGTCCTCCGATTTACGACAGGTCTCACCAATGTAGAGAAGGTGCATTGGGAGCACCAAACACAGTTGACAGCCCCAGTAGATTCATGGCCAGCCTGCAGGATACTCAACTGAAATTTATTGACAACCCTGCTTCTACAGTATGTGAACTTCTCCCATGTGGGAGTGGCTATTTGGGTGGCATAGGAAAATAACAGTTTTATCTACCACTATATCTCCCCTTCTTAAAAAAAAGAAAACATTAGTATGTACCTCCTGTCTATAGAACTGCATTGAAATTATAGTCACTGCAAGTGAGCAATTCAGTTCACTTTACCCATAGCACATAACTTATGCTCCTTACATAAACATAAAAAAGAATTGCTAACATTATAACTTTCTTTCTCTTTGTTTTTAATGGTCTCTCTCTCTCTTTGTTTTCCTTCTCTTTCACCAGTTCCTATGTTTTAAGAACAGTCTCATTTTCTGAAATGTTTTCAACTTTAGAGCTCTTTTTAAAACACTAAATTAATGGAGGTCGGGGTGGACTACCTGAATGCTCTGGCAAAGTGAGTGGATTATTCTGCCTCTTCAGTCACTTGCCCCAAGCTGTTAGGCTATGGATATATCACAGTGGTGGGACAAATAAACAACCCAATCTGATATAGGTTCCTGGAAGTGGTAGAGTGGATGGAGATTCTTGAACAGGTACATCCACCTCAGATAATTGGTCCTTGTCATAAGGATCAGGCCACTCTATTTCTTCCTCTACATATTGTGGACTTTGAAGGTGCACGAGTGCATCCCTGTTCTGCCTAATTTCACCTTGTAATGTTCTGATCACAAACGACCGTGGTGTATGCTACCCAGCTATTGCCCCTTTGGTGAACTTGTCTGAGACCCATATAGCTTCACCACTCCTGAGTGGCATACAGGCAGGAATGATGATTTTGGAGCCCTTTAGCAGCAAACCATCAAGAACGGTGAGTGTGTCTCTTTCAAGCCAGTAAGGTGTGAGTTTGTGAGCTCCTTTTGGAACAACTGGCCATCTATGCTCACTGTATTGTCTGACCTTGCTTCAGATTTGGGCCATTTTCAGCTCAGCGCAAGTTTTGTCCAGTTTACTCTGTGATGCAGGAAAGTTTTCACGTACCTGAGCTAAGTGGATGTTGGTATCTTCCATAAGGGTGGAGTCAGCTTCCATCCACTCACTTCTGTAAGGAATCCTCAACAGAGAGTCTGGTGTTGTGGAAGAATTGCCGGGGACATGGTCATTGTCATAACAGTATCACACAACCCTCATTCTGAATCTTTGTAGATGTTGAGGTAAGTCATCCAAGAGTTTTAAGCTGAGAAGGCTGACAAGTGGCTTGAGGTATGTTTTGAGGAGGAATTTAATGCCTGTCGAGTAGCAGCTAAAGCATTCACAAGCCCACACAAGAGGCAGCATCTCCTTTTCGATTTCAGCGTAATACTGTTCGGTAGGAGTCAGTTCTCTTCATGCAAATGCCACCAGTTTCCATACACCGCTGCAGTATTGTATGAGCACTCCCCCTAGGCCAAAGGAAGAGGCATCTGCTGAGACCTTGGTCACTATACTCATACTCAGATCAAAGAACGCCCACGTTGTCAGAGAGATATGTTTTGCTTTAAGCGTTGAGAATCACTTTTCCTGTGGTGAGACCCAGGTCCAAATGTTTCTCTGAGAAATTATGTCGTGTCATGGCCTTTTTTCCTCTGCCAAATCCAGAATGAACCTTCCCAGCTTGTTGGCCGTGCCAAGTAAACTGCAGACCTTTGATATATTTGTAGGTTGTTCTATGTTCCAAACTCCTGCCAGTCTGTCTGAGTCTGTTTGCACTCCCTCTCAGGACAGTTGGTGGCCTAAGAACTTCACCTCCAACTTTGCAAATTAGCATTTCTTTTTTCTCAGGGTGACTCCGACCTGCTTCAGTTTCAGCTTCCTCCCTTTTGTCATGTTCCTCACTTGAGCCTCTGAAGATGAGTATATCATCTATGTGGCAGACTATCCTGCCTCCAAAATTTCGTTCAGCCTCATCTGAAAGACTTCAGGGGCTGATGATATGCCACCAGGGAATCTCTTGAAGGTATAGCGTCCATATGGTGTGACAAAGATCGTGAGCTTCTACGACTCAGGAACTAAATCACATCTATCAGAACCCTGAATTGCAACTAGTTTGGTGAATAACTTTGCTCCACCCATCGTATCCAATATGAGCTCAGCAGAGGACAGAATAAACTTCTCCTGCCTCACTGTATTATTCAATTTTGTTAGATCAACCCAGGTCCTCACTGTGATTTGGTATGGGAACAAGAACAATGCCTGCACACCATTCAGCAGAACTGTTCACTCTAGTTATGACCAAGCGCCTCCATTCTCACATGTTCATCTTTAACTTTGCTCATCAATTGGGCTGGTATGTGCCTCACTGTAGTCAGAGAGTAGGATGTCACTCCTGGCCTCAGTTGGATAAGGTACACTTCTTTCAGTACCCCCAGGCCTGTGACCAACTCCAGGCACTTCTCCTGCCTTTAAACATTTAGCAAATCCATCCTTGCAATGAGGTTCAGTTTCTTGATGGAACGTCATCCCTGTGGTGTTGAGAGGAGATTCTGAATAACATAGACAGCCTCTTTTAACTGTTTCTCACTTCCTCATTTTGCAACTGAACTGTAGCACATCAGCTTTTTTTTATTTGAATCTAGAGCCATAAGGAAAATTTTCTCTCTCAATTTGAATCATAACTTCCTTGGACATCCTGAAGAACTGTTCTTGAAGGACAATGGCTTTCATAATGGCCAGATCTATTGCATTGGTGGCATTTCACTTCTTTTGCTACAGAGTTCTTTGACTTTGAATGGAGACTTGCTGCATCTCCTGCAGTTGAAAATTTTACCTGCTTTCTGTTTCAGTTTGTCTGAGCTGAGCTCTACTGTCCCTTCTTTCTGATTGCACATTATTTGTGCCCTTCTTTTGCACAGCTGCTAGCTTTACTTCAGTATTGTTTTGCGTCTAAGTTCTGCCTGTTGCTGACAGACATTCTCACTCTGTCTAACCATAGTAATAGCTTTCCCTGGTGTGAGATTTGCCTGAAACTGAAGTCTCTCTGACAATTTGGTGTCTAGTAAACTGACAACAATCTTGTCTCTAGTGAACTCATCTCTCAGATTTCCATTTGCACAGTTGTTTGACAGGGCATATATTGCTGTGATGAAGTTATTTATACTTTCATCTGGCTCCTGGTTTCTGGAGCTGGACTTTGCCCTCTCATATATCACATTTTGCTTTCCTGAGAAATATTCTTTGAACTTGTCCTGCACTGTTTTGTGCTCCTTCTTCTGAATATCTGTAAGTCCTAATCCACCCATGATTTCATCTGCTTTGTCACCCATGCAGTATATCAGTGTGCTTACTTGATGCTCTTCTGAATCCTGAATGAGATTGTTTGCAACCCTAAATCTCTCAAAGCGTCTGAGCCATCTCTCAAAGTCCCCTGGTTTAGAGAAATCAAATGTCACGAGGACCTTTATTAGGAATGTAGATGTAGGTACTGCAGTATTTGCACAATTTTCCTGTTTACTTATTATTTTATTTATTTGGACTACAAAAGTCTTCTTCTCTCTCCCAAAGAATTTGACCAACCTCTCTGACTTCTCTGCTGTGTCAGTGTCTCTGTCCAGTACCCCAGGCTAGTGGCTCATAAATTATTACAATGAATCCACTTTGGGTGTAGCTTGAAGACTTTGCCTAGCATCTCTGGCTCTTTCCTACATCAGGTCTCATGGTGCATACAATTAGCAAACTGGCAAAGGCAGTTTAGCTTGATAAGTCTCTAGATATTTTTCATAGATAGGAACTATAAAGTCTTTCTTGTTGGGGATCATACTTGGTCTGTAGCACAAATTCACCAGTGATCAACCACTTCTGACACAATGTTGTGTTCGATATTGAGGGTTAGTCCAGAGAACACCAGGAATCCAGCCTGCAGGATGCTCAACTGAACTGTATTGACAACCCTGCTTGTACAATATGTTAACTCCCCCCAAGTGGGAGTGACCATATGAGTGGCATACGGGTATCACTCTTAACTACCACTACAGTTATGATCTTGCATTTTATTGTTTACCTGCACCACACTTCCTCTGTAGCTTTTGCAGTCATTCTGCACTGCTATTGTTTTACTTTGGTTTCCTTCAATACACTGTGTAATGATTTGATCTTTATGAACAGTCTGTAAGATAAGCTTGTCACTGTATCTTGGTACATGTGGTAGTAATAAACCCATACCAATAACAAAACCAGTACTTCATCACAAATTAGTAACGACTTGCCTAACCTCAGGATGTACAGTACAAAATCAGTTCAGGCTTCAAGAATGTTGATCTTAAATTAATTTATGTCTTTTGTTCTAGCTTGCCTATGTCTCCCATACTTTCACCAACACCTTATCCAACCCCCTTTATGTTAAACTTCCTCCGTAAATAGATGCCAACCTCCATCCCCTTGCATTTCTCCCTGACTCCCTCACTTCATCAATCCCCCAAATGCACCACCTGAGACTCACAAATCTCACCTTAATCCTTGCTGTTTTCTTCTACTAGTTTCATCTTTGGGTCCATTAAGCGTGGAAGGACTGATTGATTGCTCATGGCTTCTTGGCTTCAAGCAATATGAAATTTTGCAGCACCACGGTAACGAGATACATTACGTCTTAGTCTGATTGGCATCACTAACACAACAGCACAGCTCAAATTCAAGCCCCTCAGCCGCAATATTGTGCCGATTGTTTAACCTACTCTAAGATCAATCTAACCCTTTCTTTCTACATAAACCTCCATTTTTCTATCATCTATGTGCCTATCTAAGAGGTTCTTAAATGTCCCTAATGCACCTGTTTCACGCAACCGCCACTGTCTGTGCAAGAAACTTACCTCTGACATCCCCCGTAAACTTTCTTCTAATCACCTTAAAATTATGCCCACTCATGTTAGTCATTGCCACCCTGGGAAAATAGTGCTGGTTGTCCACTCTATCTATGTCCCTTATCCTCTTATATACTTCTGTCGTTACCTCTCATCCTCCTTCAATCCAAAGAGAAAAACTTTCACTCACTCAACCTTTCTGTATAAGACATTTTCTCTAATCCAGGCAGCATTCTGTTACTCTCCACTACACTCTCCCTAAGGCTTCCACCTCCTTCCTGTAATCAGATGACCAGAACTGAATACAATATTCCAAGTGTGATCTAACCAGAGTTTCTATAGAGCTGCAACATTATCTCATGGTTCTTGAACGCTTTCTCCTGACTAACAAAAACCTACACACCCCATGCCTTCTTAACCACCCTGTCAACCTGTGTTGCAACTTTGTGGGATCTATGGACTTGGACTCCAAGATCCCTCTGTTCCTCTATACTATTTGCTGACAACTGAATATCACCAGGCATTGGAAGAGAATGATGTTAAGGTGGATACTCTTTGTTTAAATAAATTCTGATTTTCAGAATTCTAGGGTTAGATATAACAAACTGCAGGTCAGATATAATAACGACAACAAGCACATGTTTGAACATTTGTGTGCACATCAATACCAGGGTCAATGCTTCATGGATATCTTTGTTGGATGGCAATGGGCTATGGTAGCGCTCCAACTGCTGCAGGATCCAATAAAACAACAATGATCCTTTACACCTGAGATCTGCAGCATAACAAATCTCAGCATAGGAGCTGGACTTGGACAATTCCAACCAGTAATACCTGCCCAATAAACTACATGGTGCATTGCTTTATAGGATGGGGGGGGGGGGGGGGTTTAATGAATCTCTTCCCCACATGAGAAACTTGGAAAACGAGTTTGAAATTAAATAGTTTAACCATCAAATGCTACATTCAAAAGCCAAGCTGTGATACTCATGCAGGACCCACTGCCATCAAATGACTGGCCTGGATGGCTTGAGATTTTTGGCTGAGTCCATGCTAACTCCCGTCAACACTCTCCAAGATTTATTAGCTGTCTGTGAGGGGGAAGGCCCATACACTGTGGAGCAAAGTGAACAAGTAGAAGATATTTTCCTAACATGAGAGGCATGTATAACAATGAATGGTATCACATTATGAATTGTATCATGCGACCAACTGCTTTACTCTTGTAATAACAATATTTTCAAAAAGAACTTCTTAGAAGCTCCTTATTTCTGTGGATTTTATGCACAGTGGAGAAATGCAGTCTGGCTCTAAGTTATTTCAGAAATAAAACTCCTCTGTTTTTTTATCAGCTTAAGGAACCACTAATCTCTCAGTATCTAAGCAAGAGAATGAGACACGATATTTGAAAATATTAACATGGTAGAGAGCACAAAATTCACTAATTACTTTCCTAATGAGCTATCAAGAGCAATAAACTTCAGAGCTGATTTTAAGAAATTGTCTTGATTTTCTATTGAATAAGGTGAGGCCATTTTGGTTAAGTAGTTTGCTAGTGCATAACCAGCTACAGAATTGGCATTCCCACAAATACTATGGTATTTATTTCTTGTGTACTTCATGAAGACTTATTTCCCAGGCAACATGGAGATGAAAGAGGGAGTGGGACCCCACCACATTACACTGTCTTGAGTTATACACTCTTGGTACAGAGATTATGCCAATAGAGAGAGATGAGTGGTGGGAATGTGGGAAGGACCATTCATGGAACATCCAGTTCAGGGAGTTGTCTAGTTTGAGGAATGACCATTAATACCTGTAAATGCCTTCAATCACAAACACGTCAAAGCTTTAAATTCCCTTCAATAAAATTATTAATTATTAATTAGGTACCTCCTATACCTAATGAACTGCCCTCTGAGTGTACGTTTGCTACCTTCTGCTGCTGTAGCCCGTCCACTTCAAGGTTCATCGTGTTGTACTTTCCTGTCAGCATGAGCCATTCTGGCCATTCTCCTCTGTCCTCTGTCATTACTAAGGTGTTTTCACCCTCAGACCCTCCACTTACTGGATGTTTTTTTGCACTGTTCTCTGTAAACAATAGAGACTATTGTGCATGAAAATCCCAGAAGATCAGCAGTTTCTAAGATACTCTAAACACCCTGCTTGGCACCAATAATAATTCCATGGTCAAAGTCAATTAGATTACATCTCCTTCCCCCATTCTGATGTTTCGTTTGAACCTCTTGACTGTGTCTGCATGCTTTTATGCATTGAGTTGTTGCTACATGACTGGCTGATTAGATATTTGTGCTAATGAGCAGGTTTACACGTGTACCTAATAAAGTGGCCACTGAGTGTATATGCCTTCATTTGGTGGAGAATTTTACCTTCAAGTTGACATTACAGTGCTGGACTATTTTGACTCTTTAACTTTCCTGCACTTTAATTACTGCAATAGTCAAAAGTCGCTCCAAAGAGCAGAAAACGACTAAGGAAAGCATGAAATCAATGTGAGCAACACATACAAACTGCTGGAAGAACTTAGCAGGCCAACCAGCAGCTTTGGAAAAGAGTAACCAATCAACCTTTTGGGCCGAGATCCTTCATCAGGGCCCAATAGATGCTGCCTGGCCTGCTGAGTTCCTCCGGCATTTTGTGTGTGTTGCTTGGCATCTGTGTCTGCATCAGTATTAACATCTGCAGATTTTCTCTTGTTTATGAAATCAATGTATACTGCTTGTAGTTTGTGTAAGCTTCTAAATAACCTGACTGAAACAAAGGAGAAATTTACAATTGTGATCTGTCCCAACAAGGGTTTGAACAGACTTGTACCTAGAGACTGGATTAGATAGTGTTAGCCTGTTTAGCAAACTGCACCTGGATATTCCACTGAATGGATTTTATATAAGATAAGGAGTAAGGGAAAGATATAGATTCGAGAAGAGAAGGTGAGACAAGAGTGTGAGTATAGGAAGAAAAATATGTGCCAAATAGGAAATAGAGATTATTTTCTTATTTATAACAGATCTCTGTTACAAAAGGATGGTAGATAACAATGGGCAAAGTTGGCAAGTGGGTGATAGGTAGCTCATTCACTGTGTTCAGATGGTGCAAACTATTATAAAATTCAGACAACTCCTTAAATAATGGTCTGCAGACAGTACAACTTGATTATATTTAAATTTATTTATTGCCTTTACATCATATTGGGGAACAACTCAAGCCTCACGTTGGGGTTGTGAATTTAAGGGCAACGTTTATGTCAAACAAAGGAAGTCCATTAAACTGATCAGTAAGGCAAGTTTCATTTTCAATTCAAAATTTGGAATTTGAAGTATTGAAAATTACATTTGATTCAAGACTTCCCAGAACCTGTTTCTGGAAATCTAGCCTGGTGTCTTCCTCCGGAAAAATATTTTAATGGCAATTTCCATGGATATATCAATGTAACCCCCAGGGTCACCTCAGGCTCGCTCAGCTCGTTCTCGTCTAGGGGGAGCAGCCTTCAGCCCCGCCAAACTGGGTAATCAGCCGGTGTGGATGCTGTGTGATGTCCCCGCCTCGCCAAAGAACAGACAGTACACCATATGCGATTAAATGAGTATCATTTATAAAGATTACTATAACTAAGTGATTAATAACGATACAGTATATATAAAGGAAAAGAAAATAAAGAAAAGGTGCCAACTTATCAAAGTCCAAACCACTTCGTGCACAACCGTTGGAGCTCAATTACTGAAGTCTTCTGGCCACCATTTGATCCCCTCTGAACTCCTCGACTCGTAGCTCAGGACCACCCGAAGTGGTCAACCAAACACATCTATCTTCGTCTCCTCTCCTCAGGGTACCTCCTGACCTTGGACCCCCGCTTGGGGTCCGTTCCTCGCCCAGTTTACAGCATCGCGTCCTCTCTCTCTCACCCCCTCGCACCGATCTCCCCAAAAGCCCGCCAACAATAGCTTACAGACTCAGAAGAAAGAACAACATTAATCCCAATTGGTTTACAAAGGAATACAATTCTCGTTATCAGTAAATTTTAACCCAAACAAGCTTCCAGCACTCTCTCGCAACAAAGAAGCATTCCTACTTTTAACAAAACAAAGAAGCCATTTTGATTAACATACACAGTAACAAAGAAAAAAGAAACCCCCTTTACATAAATATATAGTATTTTCTGTAACTATCAATTAGATTAAACCTTGATCACTGTTCCCAAAGTATTTGCTCTGACAGATTTATGATCTGTAAGATTTAGCACTGGATTATTACAGTCAGACAAAGAAAGGTGGAATAAGCAAATGCTGCATTCTCTACTTAACCACTAGGTGACCTGTTTAATTTAATGGACACTGTGGTTAAGGGTAACTTAGCAGATGCCATTTCATCGTAGACTGGAACATGTGGTGGTTCCTTTAAATCTACCCTGTATTTTACTGTTAGCATCAGAAAACATATTTCCGTCTGAAGCTTTCTCCAGACTATTCTGTCCAGAAGAATAGCCTTTCAGAATTGGACCAGATCATGATGAAATTTCTATACCATCACTGCGATAAAACCATGTTAGTAACTATTTTCAGTACATATTTTAACTTATGCAGCATTTAGCTTCAAGAAAATGCTAAGAAACATCAAATCATTTTTATTACTGGAGGATTTGAGTACCCAAATGAAGATTTCTTACTGTAGTTATTTATGGTCTTTGTGAGACATCAGCTGGAGTATTGTGCATATCCTTTGTCTTCTTACCTAAAAATATAATTACCAAAGAGAAGGTGCAACAGAGGTTCACTAGACTGATTCCTGCCTTTTCTATGCAAGGAGACACTGAGTAGATTGGGCATGAATTCTCCAGTGTTTAGCAAAATTAATGGAGATCTCATTAACATTTACCAACTTCTTCAGGTCTCTTTTGGCTTGATACATGGAGGATTTTCCCTGGTTAAAGAGTCTAGAATTAAGGGTCACATTCTTAGAATAATTGGTGAGCCATCTAGGACTGAGATTACAGTACATGAAATGTCTTCACACCGTTATGATGGATCTTTAGAATTCTTTCCACCCGGACTTCAGAAATTCTTCAAAAGAGTGATTGGTGGATTTCTGGATTTTAAGGGAACTTAGGCCTATGGAGAAAGGGAGTACAATGGGATTCAGTAGTGTATCAGCCACCATCTCAATGAGTAGCAAAGTAAGTTCAAAGTGCCAAACAGCCTTCTCTCGTTATTATGCTCTTAAGAGAACCAAGAAATAGTGTTTGCCATATGCAAAGATTACAAGTATTACTTGCCAGGCTAAGCCATAGGCATGAATATGCAAAGGATGGAGGGAAAAGAATTCCATGTAGGCGGAAGGGCATAATTCAGTTAGGTGTTAATTTCTAGTTTAATTAGTTTGGCATAACATTGTGAGCCAAAGGGCCTGTTCTGTGCTGCGCTGTTCTATATTCAATTCCTTGTCTTTTGTTAGCAACATTGCCAAAACAGCTCCTGAAATTATTGCATTCAAATCAAAGTGTGATTCCTGATTATTGTATACGTTAATTAAGTATTTTCTTAATAAATGACAAAGAGAAAGAAACAATTATAAATTCCAATAGAGAGATAGACAGACAGAAAGAGAAAAAAGAGAGAGTAGAAAGACAAATATGAACCAACTGGGATGTAACAAAATATTCAAGTTCAAATTCCTGAGTGTCAAAATTTCTGAGGATTTAACCTGGTCCCAACATATTGATGCAGCTATAAAGGAGGCAATACAGCAGCTATATTTCATTAGGGGTTTCAGGAGATTTGGTTTGTCACCTAAAACACTGAAAAACTTCTATAGATGTACCACAGACAGCATTCTGACAGACTGCATCACTGTTAGTTATGGGGGTGGGCTCCTACAAAGGATCAAAAAAAGCTACAGAAAATTGTAAACTTAGTTAGTTCCATCTTATCCAAGAAGTCTTCAAGAAGCAGTGCCTCAGAAAGGTGGCATCCATTATTACGGACCCCATCACCCAGGACATGCCTCTTCTCATTGTTACTGTCAGGAAGAAGGTCCAGAAGCCAGAAGGCAAACACTCATTGATTCAGGAACAGCTTCTTTCCCTCTGCCATCCGACTCCTAAATGGACATAGAACCCATGAACACTACCTCACTTTTTAAATATATATTATTTCAGTTTTTGCACTATTTTTAATTTAACTATTTAATATCCATATATACTTACTGTAATAGATTTGCTTATTTTTTTCTTTATTATCCTCTATTACATCCCCTAAGTTAAAAAGTTTCACGACATATGCTGACGATATTAAACCTGATTCTGGTTCTGATATCTTATGCATTATATATATGTAAAAAGCTGAACTAAAATAATGTGTATGACCAATTAAAAAGGGAAAAGCAAATTATCTCAGGGCAAAGGGTGAAATGATGCAAGTAATTAACTGAGTGTTTTTCTTTAGTTACAGTAGATCTGTGTTACAAAGAGAAAGGTGAACAATAAAGCAGAGTGTTGGTAAGGAGGTGGTGTGGAAAACTGAGGAACTGAAAGCATGGGAGTGCAGACCACAGCATTCTGTTTCTTCAAATGCTACAGAATGCCAATAACCACAAACATTCAAACATTGTGAGATGTTGAATTTGTGTCAAAGGGCTGGAAATTTACTAATATGAGACCTGTTTGTGAAAAAAGGGCTATAATGGGTAAAAACAAGAATGCAGCCTATCAATAAAGGTGAGTAAATTCCAAGAAATGATAACAAGTTAGTGAACATCGACTGTACTTCTCCCTATAGATGCTGCCTGGACTGCTGCATTCCACCAGCATTTTGTGTGTGTTGCCTAAGTTAGTAAATTGCTGGTCAGTTTATAAATTTACTAATGAAGGACAGTGGGAAAGACTTATAAAAGGAAATATAATTTTTTTCAGGAAAAAGTGGAAAATATTAATAAAGGAAAGGCCACAAACTATATGCTCTCACTCTGTTTTTGTAATGGCACATAGGACATTTGTTAAATAAAACACTAACATTTGATTGGTAATTGGTTCATTGATAGTAAAGACAAATTTAGTTTGTCATCTTATAAGTTTCATTGATTTTACTTCTGAGAATTTCTCTTGACAACCACCAATCTGCCTGAGAATCATCATTCACTCCCCAAAAATTGTCAAATCCTCTGACCCTCCCATCTCTGCTTTTGATATCCTGTGATCATTTCTAACTTTTTGGACTACTATACGCACATTCTCCACCATGTAAATTTCATCCTTGGATCTTCTCTAGGCTGTGTTTTTTGCTGTAACAATCATTCCCTGACACGGCATTTCCAAGAAGGGAAACTATTTTGAAAAACACAGGCATATGTATGTGAAGCTAAGGGCCCATAATACTTGGGAGAATATAATTCTTAACCAGAATTCTCCCCATTCCCTCACACTTTATTTCAGAGCCTTTTCTAACATGCCAGGTGGTTGTCAGCTAGTTGTAAAAACTTTGGACCCTGTTAATCAACTCAAAGAAGCCCTCTCAAGGGGACAATGTCGTAACTTTCATTACAAAAGCTTCATTAGTTGCACATTTTTAGCCTTCAGTTGAGGAGAGAATCAGCTTTAGTTTGCTTTTAGCTTCACCTCACTGTCAGAAATTGTGTTGATAATCTGTCTGAATTTTCAGAAACAAGAGTCACTTTATTTGTTACACAACAAGACAGTAGTTTCCTTCAAAAAGTCAGCAGATGGAGTGAAAGGACCTCACCGCAGGCCAACGAACAGAATGAACGTGAATAAGTGATATCATATGAAGTATTTTTGGAAAATGCACTGAAATACTTGTGGTACACCCTGTGTTAAACCAATTCTCAAATGAGGAAAGCTAGCTGTGACTTTATTGCCAGGCAGAGTGTCTTAATTTCGGCATTGCTAACCATAGATTTAGTGCCATGTACAAAATAAATCAAGAGTCAAAATGTGGGTAAACTGCATCTGGAAATGATCAAGACATCAGAAGATGAATTGTTGGATTCTGCTGGACAGAAGTTGCTGAAATTCCAGAATGATAATACTTTAGAAGTGCTTCCTTTCTAGTTTTGCTCAATACTAATCTAATATTTGCAACTTAAAACAGTGCTGAATCATTTATCGAGCCTTATATGAAACCATTTTCTTTTACTTTGCTTTTCAGCTCATAAAATGCATTGAGCTTTGAAGTGGATATCTAGTCTTGGTTTGCCTATGAGGCATTGTCTGTGGAGGTAGTTAAGGGAGTAGTCTGTATCATAAGGTCCAAAGAGTTTAAAATTTAAGCATACAGATCATCAAAATACTAAATAAATTGTTCAAAAAAATTATGTGCAATGGAATGTTAGCCATTAAAACAGGCAGACTGGTATATAACAGAGGAGGCCTTTTGCTATAATTATACAAAACTCCGAGTAGACCACAAGTGGGGAACAGAGTTCATTACTGGAAACTGCACACTAGAAAAAAAGGATCAAAAACGATCTAAAATTTTATCAGGGCTTCAGTGGTCAGACCAAGAGAAGTTGTGTGCAAATTATTCTGGGACATATAGAAGATTATTTGACTGAATTTTATAAAGACTTTGAAATCATTTTTTTTCTCGCTGGGAGTAGGTAAACAGAAAAAACTGTTCTCTGGCGGAAGAGTTAAGGACAAGATATCATCGCCATAAATCAAAACTAGATCATTTGTTCAACAGGTAGAAAATTATGGTAATAGTCTCAACAGAAATAATGACCCAGGTTTGCTATTTTTTTGACTTTCTCCCTGTGACCGCATGGGTTTCTCCCAGATTGTCTGCCTTCCTTTCACACCTCAAAGATGTGCCAGTTGTCGGGTCAAATGTCTCTTGCAAATTACTTCCAGTGTTGGGGGGTGGCAGGAGAATCAGGACTTGGGGTTTGTTAATCGGTAGGTTACAGAATAAATTGCAGGGAAGTTATGGTTTGTTCTAAGAGCTGATTCGATCGACTGAGTACCCTTCTGTGTTTAAGGAAATATGAAACATGAGTAAGTGGTAGCGAAAAGTTTTAATCAACTACTGATGTTGCAAAGCACCCCTCTGTAGTATCTAGAAGCCTGACCAAAACTGGGAGAGCTTCCCTGTGTTCAAGTGGAGCAAATGCCCAACAGAACTATATAGAGAATAATACAGGCATATTTAGCAGCCCTGATGAAGGATCTTGGCCCCAAATGCCAAATGTTCATTCCCTTCCATAGGTGCTGCCTGACCTGCTGAGTTCTTCCACCATTTTGTGTGTGTTGTTAGAGATATTTGTTATCAAATCTGAAATCCCATGGCCTCAGATCAAATATCTGGAGGAAACATCTTCCTGATTTCTCTTTCATACCTCCTCAGCAGATCAATCTTTTTTTTTCTTCTCGTAGAAACGGAGTAGCAGAAAGACCATAATATATCGGAACAGAATTGGGCCATTTGGCCCATCAAGTCTGTTCTGCCATTTCATTATGGCTGATCAATTTTTCTTCTCAGCCCCAATCTCTTGCCTCCCGCCCCCACTCCCTGTATCCCTTCATTCCCTGACCAATCAAGAATCTATTAACCTCTCCCTCACCCTTAAATATACATAAACACTTGGCCTCCACATCTGCCTGTGGCAAAAAATTCCACAGATTCACCACTTCTGGATAAAGAAATTTCTCCTCATCTCTGTTCTCTATTCTGAGGCCGTGTCCTCTGTTCTCAGACTCTCCCACCACAGGAAACATCCTCTCTATCAAGGCCTTTCACCATTGGATAGGTTTCAATTGGGTCAGCCTCCTCATTCTTCTGAATTCCAGTGAATACAGGCCTAGAGCCATCAAATGCTCTTCATATACAAGCTGTTTAATCCTGGAATCATTCTCAAAAACCTCCTTTAAAGGCTCTCCACTTTCAGCACATCCTTTCTAAGATAAGAGGCCAAAAACTGCTCACAATACTCCAAATGAGGCCTCATTAGTGTTTTATAAAATCTCAACATTATATCCTTGCTTTTAAATTCTAGTCCTCTTGAAATGAATGCTAACATTGCATCTGTCTTCCTCACTGCAGGCTCAACCTGCAAATTAACCTTTAGGGACTACAAATCCTTTTGCATCTCAGATTTTTGGATTTTCTCTCCATTTAGAAAACAGTCAACCCATCCATTTCTTCTGCCGAAGTGCATGACCATACACTTCCTGACTTTATAGTCCATCTTTGCCCATTCTCCTAATCCTAATCTGCTAAATCCTTCTGTAGCTTCTCTATTTCCTCAAGACTACCTGGCCCTCCACTTATCTTCATATCATCTGCAAACTTTGCAACAAAGCCATCAATTCCATCATCGAAATCATTGACATATAACATAAAAGAAATGAGTCACAACACAGACCCCGATGGAACACCACTAGTCATCGGCAGCCAACCAGAAAAGGCTCCCTTTATTCCCACTCTTTGCCTCCTGCCAATCAGCCACTGCCTTAATTCAATGGGCTCATAGCTTGTTAATCAGTGTCATGTGTGGCACCTTGTCAAAGGCCTTCTGAAAATCCAAGTACACATCATCATCCAATTCTCCTTTGTCTATCCTGCTTGTTACTACTTCAAGGAATTCCAACAGATTTGTCAGACACAATTGCACCTTTAAGAAACCATGCTGACTGAAGATGATCTTATAATGTTCCTCTAAGTACCGTGAAACCACATCAACACCAATTTCTTCCCAACCACTGAGGTCAGACTAACTGGCCTATAACTTCCTTTCTTCTGCCCCTCTCCCTTCTTGAAGAGTGGAGTGAGGTTTACAATTTTCCAATCTTCTGAAAACATTCCAGAATCCAGTGATTCTTCAGAGATCATTACCAATGCCTCCTCAATCTCTTCAGCCACAGCATTCAGATCCCTGGGGTGTACACCAATTGGTCCAGGTGACTTATATACTTTCAGACCTTTCAGCTTCCTAGTAATCATAACTTCACACATTTCATGCCCCCTGACTCCTGGAACTTCCACCATACTGCTAGTGTCTTCTACAGCGCAAAATGCTTATTAGTTGATCTGCCAATTCTTTGCTCCCCCGCTACTACCTCTCCTGCATCCATATACTGTGTGCATTCAAACATAATACCTTTGGTCCTGCATTCACGCTTTTTGATTTTGTCCACGTTTTACATTGCAACTCATCCTATTAACTGAAATTTTGCCCTATCATCAGCCTCTCCTTGATTGGAATCTCATTACACAATTGCCTCCATTTGTAAAACAACTACCTCATCTTCAGCACTATCACTCCGGTTCCCATCCCCCTGCCCATTAGAGATTCCAATGATCCATAAATCTGAACTCCTGCCCCTGCACCAGTTCATCAGCCGTGCATACACCTGCCAGATCATCCTATTCATATCCACACAGGCATCTGGCACAGGCAGCAATCCAGAAATTACTTCCTTTCTTTCTCCCTAGGCCTCCCGTCCCATGATCCTTTCCCTCCTCTAGCTCTGTATCCCTTTTGCCAATCACCTTTCTGGCTCTCAGCTTCACCCCACCCCCTCCGGTCTTCTCCTACCATTTTGCATTTCCCTTTCCCCTCCAACTTTCAAATCTCTTACTGTCTTTCCTTTCAGTTAGTCCTGACGAAGGGTCTCAGCCCGAAACGTCGACAGCGCTTCTCCCTATAGATGCTGCCTGGCCTGCTGCGTTCCACCAGCATTTTGTGTGTGTTGCTTGAATTTCCAGCATCTGCAGATTTCCTCGTGTACTACCTTGGTTGTCCTGTTTCTCAGCTTTCTAGCTAGCTCTCTAACATCTCTCTTCAGGACCCCCTCATCGTGTCTACCTACGTCATTGGTGCCAATATGCACCAAGGCTTCTGGTTGCTCACCCTTGCCTTTGGGAATGCCATGAACACAATCTGAGACATCCCTGATCCTGGCACCAGAGAAGGAACATACCATCCTGGTGTCTCTATTGCACCCTCAGAACATCATCCCTGGTCCTCTGACTAAAGAATCTCCTATCATCACTTCAGTCCTCTTCTCCTCTCTGCCCTTCTGAGGCACAGCACCAGACTCAGTGCCAGAGACCTGGTCACTGTGGCACCCTCCAGGTAGGTCAACACCCTCAATAATATCTAAAGTGGTTTACTTATTATTGAGGGGAATGGCCGCGTGTGTACTCTGCACTGGCTGCCCATTTCCCCTCCTTTTCCTGACAGTCATGCAGTTACCTATCACCTGCAAGCTAGGAGTAACTTCCTCCCTGTAGATCTTGCCTATCACCTCTTCATCCTCCCATATGTTGAGAGTCATCCAGCTCCTTAATACTTTCTCTCAGGAGCTGCAACTCAGTGCACCTGGTGCAGATGTGTTTATCTGGGAGACTGGAAGTCTCCCAGACGTCCCACATCTCACATACAGTACAAAATGCGGCCCCGGAGCCTTTCTCACTATACTATGCTCTAATAGATGAGGAATGAACAAATAAGAACACAGAGTAACTTACAAGACAATTTACCAAGCCTGATGATCCATAGCCGCTCTGAAGACCAACACACTCACAACAATGGTGGCTCCACTTGTACGTGCTATTTTTATTGGCCCTTTCTAATGAATCTGTCTTGCTCATTGGTCACTCCTCAACTCAGAGAAGCTGCTGTGAAACTCTACCTTTGAAATCTTGATCAACTCTCTGACTAAAAAGTAGCTCTTTTTATGCACCCCTGGTGTGGATTCTCCAACTCAGAAAGACACAGAAAGTACTTCTAGTTATTCCCAAAATATATTAAACAGCTCCTGTAACGGTGGAACTGGCTAAATCCAGTGGTAATACAAGAAGGACTGGGTGTCCATTTACCCTCCACCTGAGCAGCATCAACTGGGCACCAGTTGAACTGCTAGCCATGGTTAGAATATCCCTTTTCTGAGATCATCCCCCATTGCACTGGCACCTCCTGGCTGAAGTTAATAAGCATTACAAAGATTTGGGCATTGTATTCTGAAGTAGAGGATTGCTTGTCGTTTCTCCAGATTCACTACCTTGCAGAATCAACTTAAGACACCCATAGCACAGGGCTGAAGAGGTTGAACTATCTTGTAACTGTCTAGCAGTCTGATCTCACCCTAGACTGCATCTATGAGGGTCTACTGAACAGGGAAGGAATAGAAGGATTTCCCTGTGATCAATGGAACCCTTCAGGGAAAATGTGTCAGCACATCCCCTAGTTACCCATCACTGACGCCTACAGATATCCTCTCCAATTATCCAACTACCCATCTCCCTTACCCAACACTGATGACTACAGATATACTCTCCAATTACCCAACTACCCAACTCCCTTACCCAACACTGACGACTACAGATATACTCTCCAATTACCCAACTACCCATCTCCCTTACCCAACACTGACGACTACAGATATACTCTCCAATTACCCAACTACCCATCTCCCTTACCCAACACTGACGACTACAGATACCTCCCTGTTTCACTTATCACCTTGTGTTTCTCCCTCATTTCCCACCACCTTTTAAATCTACTCCTCATCTTTTTTGTCTCCAGTCCTGCCGAAGGGTTTTGGCCTGAAATGTTGACTATATTCTTTTCCATAGATGCTGCCTGGCCTGCTGAGTTCCTCCAGCATTTTGTGTGTGTTGCCTGATGACTACAGATATATTTTCCATGCATATTTACTGTTATATTCTCTAAATGAGAACAGTGATTACACTTCTTTAACTATTGAGCATTTTGCACAACCTGAGCCATAAGTAACGATATAAATTCTATTTTATTTCTTTCAGTCAGGTACAGAAATACGGAATACTGCAAGCCTGATTCACTGATTTATTGGACGGCGAGGGAGCAGCGTGGTCATGGTTGTTAGTGAGGAGTAGGCCTGAAGCCACGACATTGTTGTTTGCAGCTGCCCAGGAGAGAGGTGGCTGAGTCGGTGTGCCCCTAGTGTTCACTCAGCAGAAGACATTTTGCATTGTGTTTTACAGCAGATTGCTGCAACATTCATGGTCTCAGGGTTTTCAACTCTATACTTTTTGTGTGACCATATTTCGTTGATGTTATATGTGTGCTTATCATCTTCTATGTGCTCTATGTGCCTTGTGCTGTGTATGATTGTTGGTACTACATTTTGCACCTTGGCCCTGGAGTATTGCTGTTTATTTTAGCTGTATTCACGGGTATTCATAAATGGTTGAATGACAATTAAACATGAACTCGAACTTGACAAGCAGATCTGGTGACACCTGTAACTGCAGCGCCATCTACTGAACTATTGAACAAGGGGTAATATGTCATTCCTTTTCCCATCTACAAACTCCACTGTCCATCAGCAAACCCCTCCCACCATCAGCAGCATATTTACAAAGAAGATACCCACCATGGATTGTTGGAGAAAAATATGGATCACGGCATACTGATTGTGTCAGACTCACACTCAGGAGTCGGATAAAAGTGGGATGACGGCAGTGCTACCAGGATCAGACTTTATTGCCTGACCATAAATATACCTGAAAAAGTGGTAGTGAGCCACTTCTTGCACTGCTGCAGCTTGGCTGGTGATGGGTAAGGCCACCAAGCTGTGGATGGACAGTCCAGTATTGACAATGAAAAAATAGCAATATATTTCTGAGTTCAGGTGATGGGTGACTTGGAGAGAACATTTCTGGGAGCTGACCTTCAATTGCAGCTGCTGCTCAAGTTTAACCTTGAAGAACTGTAGAGGCTATGAGTATGGAGGGTCTGTGAAAGAAGCCTTGGGAAGTGGCTTCTGTGCATTTTGCAGTTTACACACTGAAGTAATACTGCCTAAAGGTAGAAAGAATTACTTCTTACAAAGGTACTAAGCTCCTTGATTGTTGTTGAACTTGCGTGAACCAGAGTAGTATCCTAACACATTCTTGGAGTGTGTATTGCAGGTGGAGGAAAGGTGATGCGGAGGCAGTAGGTATCTAACTCATTATGGAACCCCTCTTCTCTGAACTGGTCTAAAAGGTATAGCATCCATTTGGTTAGTCTGTAGTTAAATTTGCAGTTATTGCTGGCCCCCACAATTTTGATGATGGTGATCTAGACAAAAGTAATGACTCGCCAGTCAAATCATCAGTTTGGTGCCAGTGTTGTAAATGGACTGCAACAGCTTGTGTAGGGACATTGCTAATTCTGGATCACAGGTCCTCAGCAATTCTTCCGGTCCCATTTGCTTCACTGTATTTAGTGCTCTCTGCTGACTCTTGACACCATGAGATAGGAATTGAATCACCTGAAGAGCAGAGTCTGTGGTAATGAGGATGTTATGATGAGATTGAGACTGATTGCCTTTACAGTTTTGTTGAAAATCATTCAACCTTGGTTTTGGCAATCATGTGTTGCTGAAGGATATTACAGAATTTCAAGGTGGTTCTTGACTCGATTATGGGACCGTTCTCCATAGACATTAGTCTCTAAGATTTTAGGAAGAGGACATTATAAAGTTAACCAGATGAAAGCACCTTTGCCATGTCTGAATCTAGTGCCTTGGTGAATATGAGGTGTTAGGTCCCCCTAAGTTCTTACTGTGTTTAAATTTCACCTTTTGATGCAACTGAGTGGCCCACTCAATCATCTCAGGGCCTACATTGTTCAGTCTCTGGAGTTACACATACATCAAACTGAATGAAGGCATTGTTTCCCACAAGGAAAGAGTATAACTTTTATCTTCCTCAGGTAAATTCATTATTGTCAATGCCTTGCTAAAAATTTGTAGGTCATTTAATTAACTGAATGTAAATTCCCCATCTGCTGTCTGGTCATGAACTGAGGCAACTGTAGAATTTATTACCTTGTTGGTAAAGACAATGATACAGAATTCATCTATTGCTTTTTGTTTCAGTGAAGAAATTGACTGAAGTTTCTTCAGAAGTAATTTTCAACAGACTAGAAATGTGCAAATCTAAATTAAAATTCTTTTGTTCATGGTAGGCAAGTGTAAAGGAATTAATTTTATACATTGACATCAAGTCAACTGCAATGGCTAAAATTGCATTTTGTGCATTTTTCCCTATCTTTCCCTTCCCATTCTCATTCTCCATCTAGAAGAGTTGGGCAAGATGGCCCCTGTGTAAAACACTCCGTTGGTTGACATCTTCTGGATAGACCACAAAACTATTTATTTCACTTTTTTTGCATCTGTTTGTCATCTTAACTGTATTTCTGAAACAGTTGGAGCCTGTGATTTGCAATTTGGAGATCGACTGAGTGATGCAGTGCTTTGCTGTCTCCAAGAAGATTCCTGACTCCGAGTTCGAACTCTTGAGACCGCGAGGTGAAGAACCTTAGAGACAGAACGTGACCCAATGATTGGATCCATTTCATCAAATAAATCTTCCATTATTCAAGCTACGAGGAAAATTGAAACATTGAGGTGACTGTGGAGGGTGAGTGAATGTTGAACACCTTTTGATTCTGTGTTGCTGTAGGAGCCTGTGCCTGGGGATTAGCTTCTCCACTTGAGCCATGTTTCTCTCTTTCCATGATGTTAGAAGGAGGTTACCAACGTTCTGTGTTAATGGATTTGGACTATGGTCTATGGACTTATTCAGTTCTAAGGCTTTTATATTCTATGTTGTCGCCCATTGTTTTTGATTTTTTTTTGCATGGGGGGCCATGGGGGTTTGGGGATCGATGCTCTTGTTGTGCTTCTGCTTGTTCTTTTGTGCGAGGCAGAGTGATTTGGGGGTCGGTGTTCTTATTGCGTTTTTGTACGGGGAGGGGGATTTGGGCTGATGTCCTTGATGCTTTTTTTTGTACGGGAAGAGGGATTTGGGGACCAAAGTTCTTGATGCATTTTATGCAGAGGAAGGGGTTGATGATCGTGTTACCGCACTTCTTTGTGTGGAGGAGGATGGGTTTGCTGTTTCTCTTTGAACTTACTTCCATGTTTTTTGTTTCATAGCTATCTGGAGAAGAAGGATCTCGGAGTTGCATATTACATACATACTTTGATAATAAATGAACCTTTGAACCTTGGCTAAGCCTTTGCCCACTCCAATAATTCTCCAGTATGTATTATAAGCAAGTATAATAATTCACTGATTTGAAATGTACTGTATCTCAGTTTAATTTATGTTATGATTTTAGGTGATGTATTTTTCTGAGTTTACAAAAAAAATCTAACCCTAATACTATTAGGGACAAGTTAGTTGGAATAAACTCCTCATGCCTCACAATGAGAGAGATTAAGGCAGTTCTCATTTTCTAATCCAGTTTTTTTGAGTGGTGATGTGCAATGTTTATGGATATGCATTTCTGGAAGTCAAGTGAAGAAAAAACTCTTCTAAGAAGCTGTTGACTAAAGTTGAAGCTTAGGTTGCTCTAATATAGACAATGGCCAGGTACTAGAAGACAAAATGTACCAGCTATAAATGCCAAGATATGATTGGTAGTTTCTCTCCATGACTCGTGTTGGGATCACACCATTCTACTGTCTTTCCAAACTGTTTAGTTGATGGGATAGAGTAGCAGAAATCCAAGTTCGTCCTTGATATAAAGATACATAACACAAGCAATGCAGATGGATGCATTAAAGTTTGAAGAATTGTTAGAGTTTAAAACTGTTAGTAATTAAAAGATTGTTGCAAATAGATTTCAGCATGGACAAATATGAATTGATGCATTATGATCTGAAAAAGATAGGGCAGAGTAAAAAGCTAGAAGCAGTGATGATATAGTCTTATAGACAGATTTAATAATAACCCTAAAGACTGATGGAATTCTGGTCCTCGTATCCAGACGTCTGGTGTGCGTGAACATAAGAAGCATTCTACAGCTGTACAAAGTCTTAGTTAGACCACATCAGAAGTACTGTGGACCGTATATCTTTGAAAGGCACCATATCTTTGGAAGGATTAAATAAATTTGTACAGCACAGAGTCATCAAAATGAGTCCTAGAATCAAGAATTCATTTACGAGGAAAGGTTGCTATCCTTGGCTTCCAGTCACTATATTTGAAACAGTTATGAATAATTGGACTGAACATTTCAAGGGAAGTTCATAAGGGAATCTGATGTAAATTTAAATTATTTTTTGTTGGTTGAAGAGTCCAAGGCAGAGCTCACAGTGCATAGACAGAAGTGATATAGATAAGAGCAAAGTTCCATACAAAGAATTGTGCAAATTTGGGTCTCTGAAAGCAGCAACTCAAACTTTATTGATCATTAATTTTAGGTTTAAGGTGTATACTTTGTTGGCAGTGCTGTTAAGGGATACAGAAGCACAAGCTACTGGAGTTTAAGTTTTTTTGCTGAATTGCGTATACTGTACTTAACAAAGATTCAAAGGGCATTAAATCATTGTAGGTAAGTTATGGGCAATCTGGAAGTCTGGATGGGCAATTCAAATCACATCAGGGCAGTGGGGGAGATTTGAATTTGATTAACTAAATAATGCTTTATGCTAATAATTGTAACCATGAAACCATCTGACTGTTGTAAATCCACATCTAATATTCTTCAGAGCAGAAAATATAGTTTTCTTAACCAATGGTCCCCAACCTCCGGGCCGCGGACCGATACCGGGCCACAAAACATGCAGGGGTGCAGCAGTAGGCGGAGTGCACCCAGCACATCTTTAAGAACAAATCCAAATAAACAAGCTAATTGATTAGGTGCTGCCGGGCATGTTAAAGTCGGCCCAGATCAGAGGCGATTGCCGATTTCACTTGCTGTACGCAGTCGGCAATCGCCTCTGATCTGGGCCATTATTGTTACTCGAATTATTATTGTTACTCGACTGTCCTGAGGGACAGGGACAAACTTCTGTTTATGTGCCATCCAGATAGAACATTCCAAGCTGGAATGTAAAGGGATTGAATCATCCTGTTAAAAGAAGGAAGGTCTTCTCGCATATTAAACAACTCAAAGCTGACATTGCTTTCCTTCAAGAAACTCACATTCGTAGCTTTGATAATTCTCGGCTTTTGTCAAAGTGGGCGGGTCAGCATTTTCATTCATCCTTTGCCGCCAAAGCTAGGGGGGTCTCCATCCTTATTAATTCAAATATTCCTTTTGAACTCCATAATAAGATATCTGATACAAATGGCCGTTTCATTATTGTTTCTGGTAAACTATATAATACTAAAGTTGTACTAGCAAACCTGTATGTTCCCAATTTTGATGATGTTAGTTTTTTTGAACGTTTTTTCTCCTCACTACCAGATTTAAACTCATACTCTCTTATACTGGGTGGCGATTTTAATTGTTGGTTAGATCCTAATTTGGATCGATCGTCCTCTGTTACTAGATTACCTGCTAAATCTGCCTTAGCTATTCACTCTTTTCTCTCTAATTATGGTATCTCTGATATATGGCGTTTCCTTCATCCTACTGAGAGAGATTATTCTTTTTTTTCGCATGTTCACCATACCTTTACTAGAATTGACTACTTTTTACTTGATAATCAACTTATTCCATTTGTCTATTCTTGTGATTATCAGAGTATACTGATTTCTGACCATGCCCCAATTACTTTGTCTTTAAATTTTCCTGGTCTCCCTCAGAGGAATAAACACTGGCGTTTTGACTCGACTTTATTATCGGATGATGATTTTCTAAAATTTATTAAGGATCAGATAACCTTTTATTTTAACACCAATACGTCATCTGAAATGTCATCCCAGATTGTCTGGGATGCCATGAAAGCATATTTGAGGGGTCAAATAATCTCCTATACAGCAAATCTTAATAGAAAGTCCTGTGCAGATCGATTAGACATTAATCAGATTAAAGAATTAGATCAACTGTATGCTCAAACTAAGAATCCTGAATTATACAAGAAGCATGTAGAACTTCAAACTAAATTTAATCTTTTGTCTACCCAACCTGTTGAACGCCAACTTCTTGAAAGTAAGAGTCGCTTCTATATTCATGGTGACAAATCTGGTAAATTTCTAGCCAATCAGATGAGGCGTTCCAAAGCTAAACAACATATTACAAAGATCCGGAAGGAGAATGGAGACTTTACATCGGATCACTTAGAAATCAATGACGCATTTAAAAATTTTTATTCTCAACTTTATTCCTCTGAATCTCTGAATGAGAATATCTCCGTTGATCATTTTTTAAACAATTTGAATATCCCTTCGCTTTCATCTGATTTTAAAGCCAAACTTAATGCGCCTACATCATCAGAAGAAATATCCTTTGCAATTTCTGCATTGTCTTCAGGGAAATCTCCTGGACCTGATGGGTTCCCCGTAGCATTTTATAAATCATGCTCTTCACTTCTTTCTCCTCAGTTATTCTCAGTTTTATCTGACTCGTTTAATTACGGTAAATTGCCACCCTCTTTTAATGAGGCATCTATTATTCTTTTATTAAAAAAGGGTAAAGACCCAACAGAGTGTTCTTCGTATAGGCTGATTTCTTTGCTTAATGTTGATGTCAAAATTTTGGCCAAAGTTTTGGCTTACAGATTAGAAACTGTTATTCCCTCTATTATTTCTGATGATCAAACTGGTTTTATTAAAAACCGTCTTCCTTTTTTAAATATTCAGCGTTTATTTAACATTTTATATTCACCTTCAACTGGGATTCCTGAATGTGTTATTTCCCTCGATGCGGAGAAAGCATTTGATCGTATAGAGTGGAACTACCTTTTTGCAGTTTTAGAAAACTTTGACCTCGGTCAAAGTTTTATCTCTTGGATCAAATTGCTGTATCTGTGTCCCACTGCTTCTGTTTTGACTAACTTTCAGAAATCCCAGTTATTTAACCTCAAACGTGGCACCCATCAGGGATGCCCTTTAAGTCCCTTTCTCTTTGATTTGGCTATAAAACCTTTGGCGATAGCATTTCGAAACTGTCCTGAACTGACCGGGATTTGGAGGTGGAGTGTTGAGCACAAAGTTTCTTTTTATGCTGATGACTTATTACTTTTTCTTTCAAATCCGTCTACATCCTTACCTCCAATGTTTTCACTTCTTGATCAGTTTAGCCAGTTTTCTGGCTATAAACTTAATTTACATAAGAGTGAACTTTTCCCAATTAATAAAGAAGCACAAGAATTAACATTTCGTGATCTCCCTTTTAAAGTAGTTCATAATCAATTTACTTATCTTGGGATTACAGTCATCAGGAAGTTTAAAGATCTTTCTTGTGAAAATTTTGCCAATCTTCCATATACTATAAAACAGAGTCTGTTACAATGGTCACCTCTATCTATGTCTTTGGTAGGTCGTATTAATGTTGTTAAAATGTATGTTCTCCCTAAATTTTTATATTTATTTCAATCAATCCCAATTTTTATTCCTAAATCTTTTTTTGATTCCTTAGACTCTATTATTTTGTCATATCTGTGGAAGAATAAGCATTCTAGAATTAATAAAGTTTATCTCCAAAAATCTAAAAAAGAGGGTGGCATGGCTTTACCTAACTTTCGTTTATATTATTGGGCAGCCAATATACGCTGTGCTACCTTTTGGTCTTTTTTCCATGGCCCACCTGAGTGCCCTAATTGGGTGGCAATGGAGTTGAGTTCCACTAAAGTTCTATCTATTTCTGCACTTCTTGGCTTTGTACTCCCTAGTAGTTTGTCCAGATTAATTGTTAATCCTCTTGTTAGACACACTTTGCGTATATGGGCTCAGTTTAGGAAATTTTATGGTTTCTATGGTTTTTCCTTTTCTAGCCCTATCTTACATAATCACCTGTTTTTACCTACTACGTATGATTCAGCATTCCATGATTGGTATAGGAAGGGCATAAGACATTTTGAAGATCTTTTTATTGATAATTGTTTCGCATCTTTTCAACAGCTCTCTGCTAAGTTCAATCTGCCTAATGCCCATTTTTTTTGATATCTCCAAATTAGACACTTTATTAATCCTTTAATTCCTAACTTCCCTGAAATGCCTGAGAAAAATGTTATGGATTTATTTCTTTCTATTAATCCACTGGGTAAAGGCTTAATATCATTTATTCGTGATAAATTAGCATTCTTACGACGTGCCCCTGCGGATAGAATTAGAATGGCTTGGGAACATGATTTAAATATCTCCTTATCTGATGAGACTTGGGACTCGATTCTCAAATCGGTTACCGGTAATTCAACCTCACTTTGTGCTTGCCATTGCCTTTTACAGTTTAAGATTGTACATAGAGCCCATATGTCTAAATCTAAACTATCTCAATTTTACCCTAATATTAGTCCCCTTTGTGATAAATGCAAAAGGGGCGAGGCCTTGTCTTATTCATATGTACTGGTTTTGTCCGAGCCTGGAGAAATTTTGGAAAGATGTCTTCATAACTTTATCTTATATTCTGAATCACCACCTAGAACCTAACGCTTTAATTGCTCTGTTTGGTTTTTTGGGTGAGACAGATTTACGTTTGAGTTCGTCTAAGTGTCGAATATTATCTTTTGCTTCTCTCCTGGCTAGACGTTTAATCCTCCTTTGATGGAGGGATGTTGCCCCGCCCACGCATGCTCAATGGCTTAATGATATTATGTCCTGCTTAGACCTTGAAAAAATCCATTATTCAGTTCTTAATTCAGGTATAAAGTTCCATAAGGTCTGGGGACCTTTTATTGAGTACTTTCATAACCTTCCTCTTAACTAAGGTTTTTTTTTTCGGTCCCTTGCTTTCAGCTCCTTTTTTTTTGGTAGTAGGCATTATTATCTTCTGTTTTTAAGAGTATTTACAGTTTGGGGGATTTGAATGTCCTGATTTATAGTCTCTATATTGTGTTGTGGTTGGTCTGGAGTTTTTTTTTGTTGCGGGGCTTGGGGAGGATACTAATTTTACATGTCTTCAATTTGGGTGCTTTCTCAATTATCTTTTTTTGTATTATATTATTATTGTATGTTTATTTTTGCACTGTATTAATGTTCCTCATTTTGATTTGGGGTTTTTAAAAAATCTGTAATGATGTAGAAAATGCATAAAAAATCTAATAAAAAAAAAGAACATTCCAGAGGGGAGATGGATAATCTGCGGCAAGATATACTCAGAAATCTCTTGTGATGCCTCACTCTGGGGCGATTTCTTCCTCTAGGACATTGGAGAGAACTGCCCTCTGTGTTGGTCTCCTGATGAAAGAGGGGTACAGAGAATGGAGTGCATGAGTTAAGGTATCCATTTCCAGCTTGACAGGAAACTAGAGGTCAAAGCAACAGACATAAAATGCTGGAGGAACTCAGAAGACAGGCAGCATCTATGGAAAAAAGTAGTCGCCGTTTTAGGCCGAGACTCATTGATGCTGCCTGGCCTGCTGAGTCCCTCCAGCATTTTGTGTGTGTTGCTCAGTTTCCCAGCACCTGCAGGTTTTCTCTTGCTTGGGACTGGAGGTCAAAGTTGAGTTTATTGTCTATGCCAGCTCCGTGTATGCACAGGTGCAATGAAAACCTTACTTACAACAGCATCACTGGCACATAGCATCAGATAAGCAGCATTCAATGTAAAGCAGAAAGATAACATAAATTATAGAACAAAGAAAAGTCCAATGCAGGAACAGGCCCTTTGGCCCACAATGCTGTGCTGAACTACTTAATTGCTTCACTAAACTAGTTCCATCTCCTACATAGTGTTTATTACTGTTACATGTACCGAGGTCTAGTGAAACTTATTCTTTAGCATGCCATCTATACAGACCACTTCATTAC
This sequence comes from Hemitrygon akajei, assembly GCF_048418815.1. Taxonomy (NCBI): domain Eukaryota; kingdom Metazoa; phylum Chordata; class Chondrichthyes; order Myliobatiformes; family Dasyatidae; genus Hemitrygon; species Hemitrygon akajei. The sequence continues at coordinate 145,086,039 of NC_133129.1, forward strand.
AAACTTGTATTGAGATAGTACAAGGGAAAACAATAACAGAACACTGAATAAAGTGTTACAGTTATAGAGAAAGTGGAGTACAGGAAAACACTGAGTGCAAGGGTCATGATGAGATAGATTGTGAGGTCAAATCCACTTTATCATACTGTGGACCATTCAATGGTCATATTACGGCAGGGCAGATGCTGCCCTTGAGCCTGGTAGTAAGCTTTTGCCTGATGTATCTTTTGCCTGATGGGAGAAGGAAGAAGAGAGAATGATGTGCCTTGTTCCATGTTGAGTGGGGTGAACAACAGAAGGTGTGAGTGGGGGCTGCAGTCAGGGAGCAAAGGGCAGATTCAGAAAATATTTTGAGGGTGGGTGAGGTATTGGGACACCTCTCCTTTCCCCTCATAAGCCCCATCCCCTGGTGAACTCTCAAAGGGACATCTACCTCTCTTTGACACTGCATACTTGCCACACCCTGGCATTAGGCAGTGAGATAATTTTTGAGACAGACATTTCTGGGGTGAGCCAAGACAGTGAGGAGCATCTCTGAGCCTTTCTCTATCCAGCACACTGCCAAAGATCAGAGTGGAAATTACCGTATTCTATCAAATATTTCCAGGTCTGGAAATTGGAAAAGGTCATGACAGCCAATGTTGCACTTAAATAACTTGGACAGAAACGTGGAGACAACTGATTTGACTTTGAGAAGATTCACATCTTTTCCTTCTAATTAAAGATTAATCTCAGTAAACTTTCCTGCAATTAATTCTGAAAAATAAGCAATGTAATCCCTAATATTCTTGAGTTGATTATTGAATGAAGTATTTGAGTCTTTAAAGAATTTTATCACAGTTTCAAAAAAATACATGAAAACATCTCAGGCAATTTCCTTTTGAGAGCAATCTGACTTCTGTGTGCAGCAACAAACATTAAAACCGTTCATCATTCTCAAAACAAAGTTATCGAAATAGTTGAGAATTGAGAGCATGGGACTTGATTTTATTTACCACTGTAATAACAGTATTTAATGATCTGTGCAGCCGATAACTTAGGTTTTTTTTGTGACAAGATGTTGTCTGAATTGAACAGTGAATGGTAAATATGTTAGGTACAGCTTTTTTCAAGAAAGTAATAACCCCCAGGATTGTGTCCTGTCATTGATAGTGCCCCATCTGTTGCACAAGCAAGGATGTTGTTGAGCGGAATGTATTTCTCTTTGAAAAATAGCTCAACAACCCAAAATATTGTCTCCCCCTTTGTATCGGTTTCCAGTACCCTTGCAAATAACAACTCTTGAACCATGTTTTCATCTTCTATGAAGCAACCTTACACAAGAAGCAATGATTCATTACCTGGGAAAGTTGACTCATTCAACTGCAGAGCAAATTCTGTTCTCCTAAGTATGTTGCACAATGGGTCTTCTACAATCTCAGACCTTTCATCTATTCACCTTTGAACAGAGTTGTCACTGAGTGAAATTACTTTAATTATTTGGTCTGGTGACTTATACAAAACTTTACTCAGAACCCCTCCTTACTGCTGACAGAATCAGTTCTTCTATAATTGTATGGTGCTTTCCAGCTTTAGCAAAGAGCAATGAAATGTTTGTATGAAGCACGCAAACCATTACTGTTTTGTTGTGAAATGCTGGCAAACGTGTAATGCCATGGTTAAGATTTTTACTGCTAATACTGTAGAGTATTTCATTTAGTAGCTTTCTTTAGAAGCAGTGTGTCCTGTTGACAGCATGGTTGGGTTTCAGGAAAGATAAAGGGTTATGATGTTCAATTTAGGAGTGTTGTGTCAGCCAATCTGGATGGTGGAATTGGAGAAGTTTCTAGAGAAAGTTGAGCACAAGGTACTTTGTGCAGATAAATGGCTCCAAGGAGGAAGGGCCAATACCTCCAAGAAAGTGCCTGCTTGTTGGAGATGGATTTTGAACGACGTAGAGAATGTGGTGTGTGCTTTCATATTGCGTGAGGGTCCAGCACTTGAGTTAAACAACAAGTTCAAGATTAGCTCCAACGATGTGCATATTTAGACTGGTTTAACTGTAAGAAGTCCTTTTGTTTTTTTCCCACAACAAACACCTTGGCCTCTTTTGGTTGCATGGTGCTGGTATAAGTCCAGATTTCAGATACTCCACACTGTACTGTCTACACTTCTTCTTTTTCAGTCTGCTTCTGCCGTTTTATTATGGATTAATGACCACGGTCAATCACCTATTGTTTAAGCCCGACCTCAAGTGCTGTGATCAATAAAGGGTCACATAGTTCAGGCAAAACCTAACTCGCTGTCTGAAGATACAGTGGCATGCAAAAGTTTGGGCACCCCAAGAGATTTGAGCTCTCAGTTAACTTTTACCAAGGTGTCAGACCTTAATTAGCTTGTCAGGGCTTTGGCTTGTTCACAGTCATCGTTAGGAAAGGCCAAGTGATGCAAATTTCAAAGCTTTATAAATACCCTGACTCCTCAAACCATGTCCCAACAACAGTGGCGTATCTAAGGTATGGCATGTGCCCCGGGTGTCACTTGAAGGGGGCACCACTGAGCAGTTTCTATTAAAGTCAGACAAGCCATCTGCAGATAGTGAAAAAAGAATTTTCTTCAGGTGTATGATCTGTCTTTGATTAACATGGGTGAGAAGCACTAGGATGGGCTTATTTTAGAGCATGAAGAAGACCATGAAATGTTTCTTCACGAAGAAGAAGGAAAGTGGAGCTGAAGGAGGGAAGAGATGAAAGTTGGAAGCGGAGGAAGCCAAGAAGTTGAGCAAGTTCTTCATGCTCATCTTTGAAAAGCCCGGAACAAGTAGTTTGACACATTCCATGGAGTTGCCTGCACCTGCTACAAGTTCGTTAGAATCCGAGGGTGGATCAAGTAAAACTGTGTCACAAGCCGAGAAGGAAGTCAAGTCAAATAAATCCGAGTATGACGAGATTAAGAGTGAGGCTGCCACAGAGAACGTGGACATGACAGGAGGGGAAGACGATGGTGGTGGTGGTGATGTTGAGTTTATTGACAAGATTTTACCTGACGAGATTGAACCTGACGACACGGAATCTAGTGAACTGGATGGTGTCAAAGAACCTTGAACTGTCATATCAGAAGTGATTGAACAACATGACATTGGACTTCTGAAGTTTGACAAGGATACTGGAAAAGCAATTCTGCCTGATTTGTTGTGAACAGAAATAATAAAGCTGGGTTTGAAGTATTTCCAGAACATTGAGGGGCCTTTCCTACTAACAAATAACAGCTCAATGAACAAAACTTGGTTCAAGAGGAAATTGGGAAAAGGTCGTGGTGAGGAAGTGACTTGCTCATGGCCGGTCTATTCCCCTTCTAAAAAATCTGCATTTTGTATCTGTTGTCTTCTCTATTCCCGGTCAGACCATCAATCCTCATTGGAGCAGGAAAGTGGATTCAACCAGTGGAAAGCACCTGAAAGGATTAGTGTTCATGAAAATGCCAAGAATCGTTGGGAATGCTTCACACAGTGGAAAGAAATGGAAATAAATTTAGCTGGAAACAGAGGAGTTATTGACACAGTATTTCAGTCACAGATTGAGAAAGAAAAGCAGAAGTTGTGTGATATCTTGACGAGAATCCTTCACTGCATAAAATTCCTTGCGACTCAGAACCTGGCTTTGCGAGGACACAGTGACTCACTTCAGCTGGACATTGTTTTCAACAACAATAACACACTTCAAGCAAAGTCTAAGAGAACGGTGGGTTAGCAAGAGACAAGTGAGTGCGTGATCATTGTAATCAATTATGTGGCACTAAGGATCAAAGCTTATAATAAGTATCCCCTTTCTTAAATTAAGCCTGTAATCCCTCAGCTGCCCCCCTGCTACTGTGTAACTCCTCTCTGCCCCCTTAGAAACTCCCGCCACCCCTGGGGGGTGATATCGCCCACTTTGGGAACCACTATTTTATGTTAATGCCCTTGCTGTTCATGGTACTTACTGTGTGATGACTGAATGCCATGCTTCACTACACTGTAACAATGGAATATCATTCCATATCTTTGTTCGATCAAAGGAGATGAGACAAAATCAGTCATTGATTGTTGTTGATGGGAAAGAACTCTGTTGCCCGAGTGGCAAATGAACCAACTCACAGTGGCTATAGGTCCACTTATCAGAGCTTGGGGGACAGTCTGCAGTATCAGAACTTAAAACTGCACCATTAGTATGGAGTCTGAGAGCTGCAGGGCATCCTGAGATTGTGGAAGTCTCTGTGACGTAGAAATTCATTGTTTGTTGCTTGCACTAAATGCAGTACAATTCTCATTACACTTTGAGCAGATATTTCATGGATGTCCAGATTAAGGTCCAATTACCTATTGTAATTGTGATAGTTTGTAGAAGGTTAAAATTATTTCATGCAGAACCTTCTCCTTCTAAATTATGCTAATATTCTTATTACTCATATCCACAAAATGCTGGAGGAACTCAGCAGTTCAGGCAGCATGTATGGAGAGGAATAAACAAATGATGTTTCAGGCTGAGACCCTTCATTAGCACTTTCCATAGGTGCTGCCTGACCTGCTGACTTCTGGCATTTTGTGTTTGTTGCTCTGGATTTCCACCATGTGAAAAAAAATCTAGTGTTTACTCATATCCAAATGCTCTCGGTGTTTTGTTTTTATCCACCATAGACAAACTCCAGGACTTTTTTCCATTTACCAATCTTCTTCCTTTTGTAAAATCCTATGATTGCAATGGGAAATACTCCTAATGTTGTTGGTGGTTTACTGCATGCAGCACCTCCACTGGAACATTAGGCTGTAGTGTCATTATTCTCCCTGCTTAGGTGAAGAGAGCCATTTACAGTATCCAACTCATCTTCATTTTACACTCCTCCCACTAACAAGAACACTGCATAGGAATGGCGATCACTATATATGTAGGAGCGTTCTACATGTAGCAAAGGTGACCAAATGAAGCCTCAGAATACTCATGATTAAAAATAGTCAACCCTGCTTTCAAGAGTTTATTTACACTGTAGCTTTCAATCTGGAGTACATAGATCATAAAATAAAAGCTCTTATAAGTGATGCTACAAAGTTATTATTTGCGTTTCTGTAATTCCAAAGTACACTTAACATGTACTAGGGCAGCATGGTGACACATAATGGGCCATAATTTACTGTCAAAATTAAGCTGAGGTTATAGTGTATGCTGTTACTTAAATGGAAATGATACAGTAACTTCATTTGATGGCAGGTTCATGACTAATGGTAGTAATCCAAATGGAGACAGCAAATCACTGTTATTGTTGGAGATTTTTAAAGAATGTAAAATTTAAAATTCTTTCTTCACCCTTCTCTTTGTCTACTTTTTATCTCTTTCAATCCCATCTTCCTTTCCTTCCCTTGTCTCTTTATTCCTCTTTGTATAATTTGACAATGAATTCACACGCTCAAATGTGCATTCCGCTCTCTGTCCCTGTTTTATTGATTACACTTCAATCTGGTTGGTTAGAGAGATGTCCTGCTGTATTACCTGATACCAAGTCTTAGTTCCTCCTTTCATTCATTACCATATTGTTCCTTTAGCAACTTGTGATTCAACATTATCAAGTGGGCAAGGGCAAGTCTAAATAATGCTCATTTCTTGCTACAATAGATTGTGGCCTGATGTCAAGCAGTAAGAAGATGGAGTAAGCTCAAATGCATCCTGACCTCTTCATTCCAGCTGTTATATTATTCATTTATTCTAAATGAAATTAACTAAATCAGCACAAAATATTTCCAATACTGATGAGAACAAGACTGACCTACATATATTTTGTTACAAACATTAAATGTAATGCAGTATTTGGTTTTATAGAGAAGTTTTATTCAGCACCCTCAAACATCTTCTTTCTGCCTTCCATTCCAGCCTTCTCCTCAATGTTCTTACGCCAGTCTCCAACATCCCGCAGATCCTGAAGGGAGAAAGATTTGTATACATTCAGTAAAATGTTGAATTAATCTTTGATAGCACATGCTTCCTTCTGACTATCGGAGTGATAGAATAAACATTGCACAAGGACAGGACACAACCATGCCTATAATGTGAAACTTAATACTCCCTCTGATGGCTTAGGCATCAGTCTCTCTGAAATAGAGGTTACCATTTGATTCTATTCTGCAGCCTAATGTCTATTTCGTACTTCTTGTGTGAATGTGAAATATCACAGCAAACATCCCCATGCCTATTCTGCATTAACTAATTTGATGCAGATCAGAAATGGACAAAAACATCTGCTCTCTACACTGTTCCTGATTGATTGTTAAATTCTTGTTAAATATTTCCCTGCAATGTGGAGCTTACAAATTATTATACTTCTGATATTGGTCAGCCTGATAGATCAAAAACATAATCTCTTAAGATCAGAGTGATGCTGCAAGTGTAACCAAACACAGGGCACCACTTTCAGAATTCTGAATGATTATTATTCATCAGTGAACAGTGAGCACAGGCACTTTATGGGGATTACAATCAATCTGCCACTGTTAGCTACCCATTCAGCTATACTTTCTGAAAGAAGCATCAGTTAGAAGCTGTTAATCTCTTATCCATTATCCTTTACTCATAAATACTGGGGGCTAATTTTAGATTTGCTGACAGTACAAAGTAAGGGAGGTTGCTTAATGGCATGTAATCCAATATTCATCATTTCACATTGTAACCAAATGTTAAAACTACTGCAAGAATTCTGGAAAATGAAATGTCACTCGTTTTACAGATAACTTTTTCCAAGTCCCTCTGTATCTCTGTCTGCTGCTACCTAGCCTCGTACAGTGGTAGTGCTTCCCTACAGCATGTGGTTAGCACAAGGCTTTACAGTACCAGTGATTTGGTTCAAATCCTGCCACTGCCCGTAAGGGATTTGTACATTCTCCCCGTGACCTTATAGGTTTCCTCCGGGTGCTCCAGTCTCCAGTACCAGTTGGTAGGTTGCTTGGTTATTGTAAATTAGGATAGGATTAGGATAGGATTAGATTGGGAGATTGTTGTGCGGCATGGCTTGAAGAGATGGAAGGGCTGATTCTACACTTTATGTCAATCAATCAATCAATCAATCAATCAAACAATCAATCAATAAATAGTTCAATTGATCGATCAATCAATCAATCCTTTGCTAAAGTCCATGTCTCCTATCTAAGTTTCTCTACTATGACTTAGTATTTGTGTTCTATTTTACTCTGCTTTATGGGTAGACAGCTTTTTCTATATTATAGGTGCTGTTGTTGTGTGAGCCTTTGTGTAGCAATCCATGACCAGAAAATTATAGGGTTCTATCCCACTTGAGAAATTTGAGTGGAGAAGTCTAGACTGACTTCTTGTGCTGCGTGGGGAAAGTACTGCATTGCTGAAGGTGCTGTCCCTTCTGATGACATTTTAAACAAGGACCCACTAGTCCTCAAATAAAATTATAATATGTATAATCCCAATACACAATTTTGAAGAAGGGAAGGAAAATGTTCTCTGGTATCCAGTCAATATTTATCACTCAGACAAAAATCACTTTAAAAAAAACAATTATTTGATCATTAGCACATTGCTGTTTTTGGAAGCATTCCCAGCATAAATTGGCTGCCACATTTCCTACATTGCAATAATGACTACATTTCAAATATTACATCATTGGATCTGAAGCATTTTGGGAAGGAATAATGTCATGAAAGGCACTGTATAAATGCATGCATCCTGTCTTTATATAAATGCACATTGTTGTAGTTGCTAATTGAGATCAACCAGCTCAACAAAAGCTGTTGACAGGTCCTAGAACTGTTTACTCAGAGTGCAACATTCCCACAAAACATAATGTAATTTCACACCAATTTTTCCTAAAATAATCTGAGATATATAGGTTTAAAACTTGAGAACCGAACAATGAAGTTGCAATTAATGAGTTCTGCTGGGTGGGGTGTCCGTTCTTGAGTGTGATCTTTAATGCTAAATCCACACGCTATTTTGTTTGGAGGGCATCAAAACCAGAACCTATGTCAGCTAGTTGTTATTGTTGTGTGTGTGCATTCCCTCACATTTAGAAATTACTGAAAACGCCAGCATTCATTGTCCATTCCTAATCACCTCTGAACCAAAGAGACAGGAGTCAACCATATTGGTAAATATAGAGTCACATACAACTGAGACTGTGTAAAGACAACAACGTTTATCAGATTTATCCATTGGTTGAGTTCCTTCCTACCGACATCGGTGCGACTTCATATGCTCTCAATCTCTTCAGCAACCTTCAATTGCCTGGCACTGATCGTTACATTTTCACCATAGATGCTCAGTTCCTGTATAATTCTATCTCTCTTCAAGAAGACCTTAGAGCTCTCTGCTTCTTTCTTGGCAATAGACCTAACTTGTTTCCTTTCACCACCACCCTCCTCTGACTGGCAGAATTGGTCCTCACACTCAGCGGTTTCTCTTTTGGCTCCTCCACTTTCTCCAAACCCAAGGAGTAGCAATGGACCCCAGCTATGCATGCCTTTTTGTTGGTGATGTGGAACAGGCATGTTCCAAGTCTTCACTGGTAACACTCCCCAACTCTTTCTGCACCTCATTGACAAATGCATTACTGCTGCCTCATGCATCTGTGCTGAACTTGTCAATTTCATCAACTTTGCCTCCAACTTCAACCCTGCCCTTAAATTTACTTGGTCCATTTCTGACACCTCTATTCCCTTTGTCAATCTCTATCTCTGTCTATTGACTATCACAGCTATCTTGACTATACTTCTTTCCAGCCTGTCACCTGTAGAAATGCCTTTCCCTTTTCTCAGTTTCTTTGTCTCTGCCGCATCTGTTCCTAGGATGAGGCTTTCCTTTCCAGTATATCAGAGATGTCTTCCTCCTTCAAAGAACGGAGTTTCTCTTCCTCCAATATTAATACTGCCCTCACTTGTAATTCCTCTATTTTCTGGACATATACCTCACCCCATCTTCCTGCCACAATAACAGGGATAGAATTCCTCTTGTCCTTACCTACAACACCATGAGCCTCTACATCCAACACATCATTCTCAGCAACTTCCACCAACTTCTAAGAGATCCTACCATCAAATACATCTTTACCCCCCCCTCCCCCACGGTCCTCTTTCCGTGGGGATCATTCTCTCTGTGGTTCCCTTGTCCATTAGTCCCTCACCACTAATCTCCCCCTAGGGACTTATATATGCAAGCAGAAGAAGTGCCTGTCCATTCACCTCCTCCCTTACCTCTGTTCAGGGCCCAAAGCAGTCCTTCCAGGTGAGGTAACACTTCACCTGCAAGTCTGTTGGGATCATCTACTGTATCTGGTGCTCCCTATGCAGCCTCCTCTACACTGGTGAGAGATGACATAAATAGAGGGGCCACTATGTCAAGCACTTTCACTCCATATGCAGGAAGCAGGACCTCCCAGAGGCTAAGCATTTCAATTCCAGTTCCCATTCCTATTCCGACACATCAGTCCGTGGCCTCCTCTATTGCCACGACAATGCCGCTCTCATATTCTGTTTGGGTAGTATCCAATATGATGGCATGAATTTTGATTTCCCTAACTTCTGGTAATTTCTCCCACTCTCCCTTCCCTCTTTTGCTATTTCCCACTCTGGTTCCCTGTAAACTCTATTCTTCTCCTTACCTGCCTCTCACTTCCCCATGGTGCTACCCTCCTTCCCTTTCTCCCAGGTCCACTCCTATCAGGTTCTTCCTTCTTCACTCTTTTACCTTTTCCACCTATTACCTCCCAGCTTCTCACATTGCCACCTTCCACCATCCACATGGCTTCACCTAGCACTTCCTAGTGTGTACCCCTTCCCCTCCCCTCACTTTCTTATTCTGGACTCTTCCCTCTTCCTTTCCAATCCTGATGAATGGTCTCAGCCTGAAACATTGACTGTTTATTCCTTTTCGTGGATGCTACCTCACCTGCTGAATTCCTGAAGCATTTTGTGTATGTTACGCTGGATTTCCAGCATCTACTGAATATATTGTGTTGTTAAATTTTTTACCGATGGGCATTTATGAACCAGACATATTTACAGCAATCCAGTGTTTTCACAATAACCGAGAGTAACCTTAGCTTTCGAATTTCAAATTTTATTTAATTACTTTAATGCTAATTCCATGCATATCATGGTGCAACTCGTACTCATATCTCTGGAGTAATCATACACAACTCCGTATTCTACTCCAGTAATTTAACAATGACGCTACTGTACCTCTTCTTCCAACAGAGAATATTACAGATTGGAAACCTCCAGTAGTGCAGCCTATCGTTGTCTGTGGTGTTAAGACTAATTATCACACCCTGATTCAAATGGGACACACATCAAAGTTGACAAATTGAATACCATTGACTTAGATATGATGTTGTGGAAAGACTGAAGTACCTACCAATAACATATCTAAAACTACTAGCAAAGGAAAACATCTGAAACTAAAAGAGCATAACCAAGGTGTGCCGAACTTTAGGGCACAGGATTAGGGTAAATGGTAAGAGGTTCAGAGGGGATCTGGAGAGGGTAGGTTTTTCATCCAGAGGATGGTTGGAATCTGGAATGCACAACGTAAATGAGCAATGAAGGCAGGTAGCATCACAAAAGTTAAAAATTGTCTAGACAGCTATGTGAATCATACCGAATGAGATTGGTATGAATGGGAATTTGATGGTGAGCATGGTTACGGTGAGCCAGAAGACCTATTTCTGTCCTGTGCAGAGACTTGAGTAGATAAGCCACAGAGGCATGCTTGAGTTACTCCTGTGCAACCCTCAATAGGCTGATCAGAGCAGCAGTGGGGGTGCACCAGACATAATGGCTCACTCTTGCTGGCACAACAAGCAAAGACATTTCGACTTCCAAAAAAAAAGCAGAGCATTTTGCTTTGCCATTTGTATTAAATGTGCTAAATTTTCAAGATGACATTAGACAACACAGTGATGCAACTAAAATAACCACTGCCACGCAGAACTAGAGATCCAGGTTTGTTCTGCCAGGGTGCCATCTGAGTGGAGTATGCACATTCTCCCTGTCAGAGCAAGGGTTTTATCTAGGTGCCCCCGTTCCCTCCCACATTCCAAAGGCAAGTTGATTAGTGTGTTAATTAGCCACTGTGTATTGTCCTTAGCGTGGAGGAGAGAGGTAGAATCTCAGTGGAGTTGACATGGATGGGGAGAATAAAACTAGGATTAACAAAGGATTAGTTTAAATGGTGGTTTATGGCTGGCATGGACTCAGTTGTCCTGTTCCTGCTCTGTGTGGCTCTCCAACTGTCAATGGCTAGCATAGAAATGAAATTTATTTAAAAAAATACAATATTTTTATTTGTGAGTTGTTTTGCCGTTTGGCACATGGAGAGTAATTTGACACATCAACACAATGAGCACAGATCAAAAAGGTTTGAAACACTTCTCCATTCTTGTTTCACATTGGAAAGGCTTATATTTACATAGTACCTTTCACAGCCTTCAGATGTCCAAAAGTGATTTACAGTCAATGGAGTATATTTTTGATTTGTGCAACAAGTTCTCACCCACAGATCTATGATAATCACTAGGTAATCTGTTCTGGGGGAGGTTGTGGGGTAACCATTAACCAGGGTAACACCCTCTCAGCCTTTCAAAACAGTGCCAGTGGGATTCTTTGCATCCAAGTAACACCTCTTTAAAACCATACTTCTGACAGAGCAGCACTCTCAAAGTCTTCCCTGGGCTATGTCTGTGGAATGGTGAACCAACAAGACTCCGATTTCTGGATACTCAGAGTAGTTAACTCTGGAGAGATCCCAATCCACGTCCAGCTAACAGAGAGGCAATGATCACAATCCAAGCAACACACAAAATGCTGGAGGATCTCAGCAGGCCAGTCCTGATGAAGGGTCTCTGACCGAAACGTCAACTGTTTACTCTTTTCCATAGCTGCTGCCTGGCCTGCTGAGTTCCTGCAGCATTTTCTGAGTGATGCTTGGATTTCCAGCATCTGCAGTTTTTCTCACATTAATGATCACAATCTGATCATCTTTCAAAGCCGAATTGGGGTTGGGAATATGGGAAGATTGAATAGAGCCATTGTTCAGTTCTTTTAATGGGTTTCCTAGTGGTTGATTAAATTATCTAACAGTAGGGCCTCAAATGATCTCCACAGAACTATGAGATCTTGGGGCTGGGAGGGAGAAGATCATAAAATAGTAACAAAAGAATGAAGGGAAGGCAGACATAGAAACATAGAAAACCTACAGCACAATACAGGCCCTTCTGCCCACAAAGTTGTGCCGAACATGTCCCTAATGTAGAAATTACTAGGCTTACCCATAGCCCTCTATTTTTCTAAGCTCCATGTACCTATCCAAAAGTCTCTTAAAAGACCCTATCGTATCCACCTCCACCACCGTTGCCGGCAGCCCATTCCACGCACTCACCGCTCTCTGAGTAAAAAACTTACTCCTGACATCTCCTCTGTACCTACTCCCCAGCACCTTAAACCTGTGTCCTCTTGTGGCAACCATTTCAGCCCTGGGAAAAAGACTATCCACACGATCAGTGCCTCTCATCATCTTATACACCTCTATCAGGTCACCTCTCATCCTCCGTCGCTCCAAGGAGAAAAGGCCAAGTTCACTCAACCTATTCTCATAAGGCATGCTCCCTAATCCAGGCAACATCCTTGTAAATCTCCTCTGCACCCTTTCTATGCCTTCCACATCCTTCTTGTAGTGAGGCGACCAGAACTGAGCACAGTACTCCAAGTGGGGTCTGACCAGGGTCCTATATAGCTGCAGCATTACCTCTCGGCTCCTAAATTCAATTCCATGATTGATGAAGGCCAATACACCATACACCTCCTTAACCACAGAGTCAACCTGTGCAGCTGCTTTCAGCGTCTTATGGACTCAGACCCCAAGATCCCTCTGATCCTCCACACTGCCAAGAGTCTTACCATTAATACTATTTTCTGCCATCATATTTGATCTACCAAAATGAACCACTTCATACTTATCCAGGTTGAACTCCATCTGTCACTTCTCAGCCCAGTTATGCATCCTAGCAATGTCCCGCTGTAATCTCTGACAGTCCTCCACGCTATCCACAACACCTCCAACCTTTGTGCCATCAGCAAATTTACTAACCCATCCCTCCACTTCCTCATCCAGGTCATTTATAAAAATTACGAAGAGTAAGGGTCCCAGAAAGATCCCTGAGCATGCCACTGGTGACCGACCTCCATGCAGAATATAACCCGTCCACAACCACACTTTGCCTTCTGTGGGCAAGTCAGTTGTGGATCCACAAAGCAATGTCCCCTTGGACATTATGCCTCCTTACTTTCTCAATAAGCCTTGCATGGGGTACCTTATCAAATGCCTTGCTGAAATCCATGTACACTGCATCTACTGCTCTTCCTTCATCAATGTGTTTAGTCACATCCTCAGGCTCATAAGGCACGACCTGCCCTTTACAAAGCAATGCTGATTATTCCTACTCATATTATACCTTTTCAAATGTTCATAAATCCTGTCTCTCAGGATCTTCTCCATAACTTACAATCACTGAGTTAAGACTCACTGGTCTATAATTTCCTGGGCTATCTCTATTCCCTTTCTTGAATAAAGGAACAACATTCACCACCCTCCGGAGCCTCTCCCGTCCCCATTGATGATGCAAAGATCACCGCCAGAGGCTCAGCAATCTCCTCCCTCGCCTCCCACAGTAGCCTGGGGTATATCTCACTGGTCCCGGCAACTTATCCAACTTGATGCTTTCCAAAGGCTCCAGTACATCCTCTTTCTTAATATCTACATCCTCAAGCTTTTCAGTCTGCTGCAAGTCATCACTACAATCACCAAGATTCTTTTCCATAGTGAATATGGAAGCAAAGTATTCATTAAGTACCTCTGCTATTTCCTCTGATTCCATACACACTTTCTCACTGTCACACGTGATAGGTCCTATTCCTTCATGTCTTATCCTCCTGCTCCTCACATACTTGTAGAATGCCTGGGGGTTTTCCTTAATCCTGCCTGTCAAGGCCTTCTCATGGCCCCTTCTGGCTCTTCTAATTTCCTTCTTAAGTTCCTACCTGTTAGCCTTATACTCTTCTAGATCTCTAACATTACCTAGCTCTCTGAAACTTTTGTAAGCTTTTCTATTCTTCTTGTCTAGATTTATTACAACCTTTTTACACCACGATTCCTGTACCCTACCATCCTTTCCCTGTCTCACTGGAATGTACCTGTACAGAACTCCACACAAATATTCCCCGAACATTTGCCACATTTCTTCTGTAATTTTCCCTGACAACATCTGTTTCCAATTTAAGCTTCCAAATTTCCTGCCTGATAGCCTCATAATTCCCCTTACTCCAATTAAACGCTTTTCTGACTTGTCTGTTCCTATCCCTCTCCAAGGATATTGTAAAGGAGATAGAATTATGATCACTATCTCCAAAATGCTCTCCCTCGGAGAGATCTGACATCTGAGCAGGTTCATTTCCCAATACCAAATCAAGTACACCCTCTCCTCTTAAAGACTTATCTACATATTGTGTCATGAAACTTTCCTGAATACACCTAACAAACTCCACCCCATCTGAACCCCTTGCTTTCAGTGGTCTGCAAATTAATCAGCTCACACCAATAGCATATTTGAATCTCAATAAGGTCAGGTGTTTAGTAACTAACTGTAATGTTTCAGTCAGATTACATGTCTTGATTTTAGGGGATTGGTCAGACATGCATGCTGCTGCCATCAGAGACAGAACTAAAATCCAGCCATGGGTTTTCATTGGTGATGACTTACCTTCTCCTTTTCAGTGTCCTCTTTCTTCACTTGTTTCAGGTTGGCTCTCAAGTCCATGGACACCTTGTGTTTGGAGCCCAGCAGAGCACGCAGCATGGCATCGGCCGACATGCGCACTCTCTTGAGGGGTGGTCTCTTAAATTTGCCCTTCAGGTCAAAGACTTTCAGGTTCAGGTCATCAATCTGCAACATTTAAGGATTGACATTTGCACCTAAATAGTACATAACTGAAAAATCAAAGAACTGTTCTTGGTTCCCGGATCCTGGCTGGGTTAAAAGTGACTTTTTAATCATTTCAGTTCTGTCTGACAAAGATTGATTGGGCACTTTCACCACTTCCCCGCACTCCCATGACTCCAGCTTCTTGACTGGCAGTTTTTTATATCCCCAACGGAGACATTGAAGAGTGCTGGTGCAGATTTCCCAGGACATGTTTATAAAGGCTTCTCCTCCTTGGTGAGAGTAACAGGCCTTGGCTTTCAATCAGTGATTGAGGATGTTATACACTTTGGAGGTGGCTGCTAAAGGTTGTGCTGAATACCACACATGGTGGGGCAGGATAGAAAGGTTTTAAATATGAGCAAAAACATTTTTTAAGAAACGACTCTGGAACGCAGTTTACCTGGCTTAATAAAGAAATAGCAGTGTACCTTTATGACATCCTTTACAATCCTCAGATTATATTTGAGAGACAATCGAATGACGTATTTGCTAAATGATAATTAATCCTCCAGGATGCTTACCCTAAACATGTTCTTACTTTACATATTAAAGTGTGAAGCCTGTATCTATTAACAGAGCCTTTACGGTATGCTACTTTGTACGTTTCAATTCGGTTATTTTACTAAACCTAAGATTTAGTGATGTAAATAAGGGGATATGAACCAACAAAAGCTAATGTTGTTCATTGATAAACAATTGATAGCTTAAGTACCTTGTTTGGAACAATCCAAAGAAAGCTTTGAGCTTGAGCCTTTATAAAAGACAGGCTTGATTATAGCTCGAATGTTTTGTTCAGTAATGGGCAGCATAGTTTGGAAAATATGTGAAGGCTTTAGCCAGTGTAAAGAAGAGATTCACAAAGAGAGTACAGGGATTGAAGATGAATTATGTGGATTGACTAGTGAAGCTGGGGTTATCCTTTTTTAGGACTGATGAGTTTGATAGGTGATCTGCTCAAGGTATGTAAAATCATATATGGTCTAATTACTGTAGAGTGAAAATGTTCCTATTGGTGGAAAGGTGAAAAATCCTAAAGGATATAGAATAAAGGTGAATGGCTGGGGAAATAGGACAAGTTGAATTAGTCTTCCATAAGCATGGCATGGACTTAATGGGCCAAATGTCCTCTTTATATTCTGCATCATTTCTTAAGAGGCCAAATCATTACACAGAATCGCAGAATCCAGTTTCCTTTCAGGCTCTTGCTCAGAACAGAACGAGTGCAGTGAGTGAAGGGAGAGGAGGAGTCCATCCACCAGCCAGTCTACTTTCATAAACTCTGACTGAGCACGGGTCTACCTCAATAAGGTTTTACACTGGAACTGAGGACAAGCAGATTGAGAAGAAATACTTTCCAAGTTAGTTGTGGAATTCCACAGATGCTTTGGTCTGTTTGTGGTTTGGGTGCAAGTTCTCATCCCCAGTGTTCATAGGATCTCCTTTGATTGGGTCAGATGAGAAGGATATTAGCAATGTCTCATGTTACTTTGAGATATGGGTTCTGTATCTGCTCTTTGTCCAAGGTCATGGCAGCCCAGGTGAGATGAACGGAAAAGGGATCCTGATAGAATGGACTTCACCCATCTTTCCTGTTTTGGCACTGATTCCTCTTCTGATACAATGAAGCAGTATCCCAGTTGTGAGCCCTTGTGGAAATGTTTGGGTACCAAGCTTAAGTTAAGTGAAGGCAGTGTAAGGATGGATGAATAGTGTGTTTTACTTGAATACCTTTGGATAATCAAGTTATTTGTGGAGATTAAATGGGTGGATAAAGAACTGAGTGGGAATTGTTATTCCATTTATTCCATGTAACAAATCTGGAAAAAGAAGAAATTGATTGACACAGGTACTAGAAACTACACATGCAATGAACTAGCAGTGATTTGCATGATTTAGATAACTGATAACTGTGCAGACAGACACTGCTTCACTTTCTTTCCATTTCATTCCATTGATGTTGTCTAACCTTGTGCTCATGGAGTCAATATGCTTAAATTGTTGATTATTATTAATATCGTTTTCTGTTGATATTTTTGGATTTTGCTTGTGGCTCCTTTATTCAGTTTTAGTTCAATCAGTGAGTGGCCTGTTTCATATGATACAGAGGTGTGATTACAGGTTTAAATATTAAGGAACTTTCCTATTGTTAAACAGTTTGCATATAATTATACATAAAAAGGCACTGAATTGATCCATGTTAGCTTCCCATCATCTAATCCCAATAGTTTATTCTATTTTTCTTTTCCCCCTCATGTCTCTGACTTCCTTCCCCTTTAAATATATCTGTTCTAATTACTTCACTTGTTCTCTGTGGAAGAATATTGCACATTTTAAACAATCGTCATTGACTTCATATTCCATTCACTAACCAGGCCATGCAAAAAGTTGCTTCAGAAAAGGAACAAATAAGATGTTGAACATGTTTGGGGGAGGTGGCCATTACCTCTTTGGCAGTCTTATCAACTCTGGTTTGCAGGTCATATCTCTCCTCATCAGCCACATCTATCTGTGAATGAATTTTTTTGCATAGATCCTGTTGAGACAGAAAATCAGCAAATTTAACTCTGAGGTGTCACTGTGTCTTGCATCCATTCTGTAATTAGAGCATAGTTTAAAAAGCACTCGCATTATCACTGTTATTGATGAACAGGCCTGTGAGCCACACTAAAACGACCAGTAACACCTTAAAAGGGAAGAAATAATTGCTTGACTGAAAGGACTTGCTTTCTTACCCTTCCGATTGGCATTGATAAATTGTGTAAGATTCAACTAGAAATCATAATATAGAAGAAAAATCATTATACGTTTCTCATCAGTTTTCTTGTTCATAGTGTTTCTGCAACACTTTGGTCAACAAAAGTAGACCGGAAAAACCTACTTACAATGCATCTGTTATGCAGTTGTCCAACTTAAAAGAAAGGATAAAATGACTGTTTCTACCAAAAGGTGCCAAATTTCTAGGATTGGGGAATAGCTGTTGCTTGTGAGAAAGGGATCCATGTGGACAACAAGTGCTTAATGGAGGTACTTCTGCAAGGCGGCTGGAGCTTCATTGCCCTGAATGTGGTGCGTGATAATTTCTTACAACTGAGGTCAGAAATGGTGAAGAATAGGGAAAAATGGCAATGAACATTTAATGTAGGGCTGCCTGAATTGTGATTAATTATATTCAGTTTAAAGCTTTGGATCATTTCCAAAAAGGAGCATGGATTCAACTGAAGACGGAAAACATGAATTTTGTCCTGAATTATAGTGACACCATTGACAAATGAAGAAATATTTTCATTGCTGGCGCAGATTGCTTCCAAAGTAAAAATTTCTTCTACAATGATCATTGTTCCCAAGCTAAAAATCTTTCAATTGTATGAGCTGTGTACTCCTATGGCTACAAAAGCAAGATTTTATTTGAATAAAATGATATTGAAGTAACCTGTAATTCTGCCATTGAAATCCCATGAACTTGCAGAGCTGCACAATGTTCTGCCATGTACCTCTCCTTCTCCGCTATCCGATCTGCTTCTTCCTTCTCAATCGCAACTTTGGCAAGTGAGAGCAGCAAGCTCTGAAACACAGATGTAATGCAGCAATTGGTTAAATCGAAATCTGTCAGAATCAGTGAAAGGAAAGTGCACAATAAATTGAAAAGGTACCTTCAGATGCATTCTGCGAGAGGAGGTCATCTTGGATCTTTTCTGCAGCAATACATGAACATCAAATATGAGGAACATTTGGTAGGTAATTTGAAATCAGATTATTGTAAAAGAATGTTTAAGCAGTGGGACATGCTGTTACTGTGCAGTAACTTTAGTTAATCTGTTAGAACAAACTTTTCTCCAACAACCCAGAGTTATTTCCAATCAACTACATGGTTTATGTCAACCACTCTTTCTCCTCTGCCTTGCTGATGAACACTAACTTTGTACCACTAATGTTTTTCCCATTGAAAGCAATGGGCTAATACATGCTCATTTTCGCTAAAGGAAGTACAGTTCATTTGTTCATACAACCAACCTTCTGCATCACTATCAGTTTCAGCATTTTTAATTAATTCAATATGGTTATTACCATGATTAAAATACTATGCTCAAATTATACCATTACAATTTAAATTCAGTTAATAAACAAACATATGAATTTATCCTTGAAGTTGATGGTTTGTCATATAGGTTAATTCACTAAAATCATTTGAACTACTAAACTGACAATTCCTACCCTAAGTCACAACCACATTGATTTGTTTTACATTTGGGCATCTATCAGCTCTTTTGCAATCATCAGAACCATAATGGAATGAGTAATCCCATTGCTACCAGACAACACTTCCACACAGTTCTACCTGCTTATAACTTACTCACCAATGGTCACATTGGCAGCCACCCAACAGCAAAGAGACAAACCAACACCTATTGGTGTTTTCATTAACAAGGTCCATCTTAAACTCCTGGGGCTCATCACTGTCCAGGAAATTCCTTGCACTGGTCGTGTACATTCTGCGGCTGGCAGAGCAGGTCTGAAATTAGGCATCATGAGCACAGATGGCCATTTCCAAACCCCTCAAATCTTGCCAGCACCAGTGAGACACTGCTGGCTAACTGCTGTTTGCCTGGATGACTGCAGCAGCCACAAGGGTCAAAAATCTATGCAGGTCAGCATTATTTTTAGTTCGCTTTCTTCATCCTTTTTTCTCATTTAAATAACCATACCTTGACTAACATAGCTCCATTTTAAGCACCATTATACCCAGTGTTATTACTGTCTGGTGGTCAGTGTTAGGAAAAAAAAGCTCACACATCATAATATTATTAAATATTACTGCTTGTAACTCATCATCTCCAATAGCCACTTTCAACACTGTCTCAAGACAGATGAAAATTACCTCACTTGTACAATATGTAATTCCAGGCTGACCCCACATCCAAAAGTAAATTCCCAAGTTCCCCTTTGTGGATAACATGGGTGCAAAATAGCCATGCAGAGGGGCTTGTGGGAATATTTCACACACCTAGTATAAGATATACCAAATAACCCCAGCTGTTGAAACTGTTGGAATGCAGAGCATGATTGTGCATGCTTTAAGCTACACAGTGAAAGTGTTCTTTAAATCATGAGTAAAATTATAATAGGACCAGCTTCACATTATCATGCAGTCACACAAATTGTACTGTAGTGGACATCCAACACCATACCTCGTCACTGTAAAGAAAAAGGGCAGTCATTAGTATCCAAACAAATTCCAGATTTTCCAAATTTCATTGTTTATTACTACTAAGTTAATTGGCACCAGAAAAATCACCATTACATGGACTTCCACAGAGCTTATAACAAGAAAGAGGCCATTTATCCCAAGTTGCTCATGGCCCA
Source organism: Hemitrygon akajei (assembly GCF_048418815.1). NCBI lineage: Eukaryota > Metazoa > Chordata > Chondrichthyes > Myliobatiformes > Dasyatidae > Hemitrygon > Hemitrygon akajei. The sequence goes on from NC_133129.1 coordinate 145,106,400, forward strand.
CACAATCATCCCCGAACCACTCTTCATCTGTCATTACACCCTTGCTTGTATATGGGTGCTATATCCTTGCATACCTTATACTTGCATGTTTTGCATAAAATCTAATATTTCTCTTGATGTTTTAATAAATTCTTATTGTCTGGATGATACTTACGACTTAAATCTCAAATACTGCACTTAAAAATATTTACCCTATGTTTATCCCTACTGCAAACTTCACTTTTCAACAGGAATATGCCACAGACTGTTCAGCCTTATAAACAGTAATAAATATTTCTTCTCAGGTCTATTACCCTCACTGAACATATTTTATCCATGCCCCCATATTTTATCCAAGCCCCCATATTTATTGGATATTTTATCCAAGCCCCCATATTTTCTACCAATGCAGAGATCAGAACTTTGGGCACACCGCACATGGTGAATAGTTATCAATGTTCAATACAACATATATTCTCAAAGTTTTAGGCTTCCAATTTTAGTAAGGAAATAATCTTTTTTTAAATTTGTTTTATTAAGGCCTTAGTTACCTGAGCTGCTGGTTTTTAATTAACCTGAGCTTCTCTATCTCCAGGACTCTTACCCTATTCAGATCTTTGCTACATAAGCAATGCTTGGCTCCTTATTCTTCCTGCCAAAGTATATCACCTCAACTCACACTTGGCTGCATTGAAATTTATTTGCCAATTACATGCCCATTAAATCAGAAAATGTACAAATCAAACTGAACGATTTAAAGCTTAAGGTAATACTCACTCTCCCATTGTGACAGTTGTGTTTTATGACCCTGTAAATAAAGAACAATTAAATGACTAAATTAATGATATAATCTCAAATGTTTACTATATGACTTGTTTTCAATGCAAACAGCCTTAAATATAATGATTTTTGAAATAAAGGTGACTGGACTATATTACTTCATGTAATCAATATGGAAATGGGTGGATGATCTCAATAGCAAAATGCTGATTGCTTGTAATGATTTTCAAAACCAGACCCAAGAGGGAAAGATTAGCTGTAGGGAAACCAAATCCTCCAGAATGGTTGGCATTTGGAAATTAATTTGAGAAAGTGTGTCTAAATTTGGACTGAACACGAAGGGTAGCAGATGCTTGATGGAAGGGCTTCTTAATGTCAGTCATTTCTTAGCCCCACACACTCTGAGACCAATGTCAGGTGGCAGTAACACAACTGTCAAAGAGACAGCTTTCTCCTTGTAAAACTGGAGACTTTCTTCACCCATGTCAACTTCTGCTTCAAATAATTGCTGAAGTAGTTTATGGTAAACATCAAACTTTAAAAAGTCTTTGCAATGCAATTTTTAAGATTGTTTGAATATTCATCATTCCAATATTATATGCAATTATTTTAAAACAATGATACACAGAAATGGAAATACTCTAAATCTATGGGCACTTTTAATTAAAAAATCATAACAGGTCAATTAATACAATATATAAAATTATCTTATAATTATGGAAAATGTTTTGCTTTATTTCATTGATGATATTAGATACTTTTAGCATAAAATATTAAATATATTAAATGGCAGTCATAAAAATAAAAATTGGTGTTTAAAATTAACAATACATAGCAAGAAAGATTGCTAGGAGTGATATGAGAAAAGAGATTGGTAAAGTCAAAATTTAAGCTCACCTGGAAGAAAGAAGGCAAACAGCAGACAGGGAGTCTGGAGAGATGGTTGAAGACTGGCAAGCCACAGGCAGTTTTCAAAAGCAACCGGTATAAATTGCTTTGTGTGATGGGTCAGCAAAATGCAGCTTTCTCTTTATGGCAATGAGTTCTCCTTAGACCAATAGACTCCAGCCTCCAGAAATACCCAAGCTGAGCATCTAGAGTATAAATAAATCAGCTGCAAGACAGCCTCAAGGAACCATTGCACTGAGGAGAACTCTTTAAAAAATGTGAAACTTTTGCCTGCTTCAATGTACTTAATGAAGTCAGGACTGTAGAGGATTTATTGACATCCAAGTAATAGTGGCCCAAAATTCTTCAAAACTTCAGGAGGCACAAAAGAGTCTTAATCTTTCATCCTACAAATCATTTCAGACACTTCCTTTCACTAAGGAAAAATAGAACTGACCATTTTCTGAAGAAGTTACACTGAGGATATCTTTGCTCTAGCTAGGTAGTCTTGTACTGAGACAAAGGTTGGCCATTTAACTGAGGTGAAGGGAGATTTGATGATATAGGGGTATGTTTAACTGTCATTACATCAGATATCTATGGTCCAAATTTGAATGTATTTAACACTAAGATGACTATATTTTTGGACATTATATGAATAGGGAAGAGGAGATGCTACACAAAGATCATTGAGAACAAAAATAATAGAACACGGGAAGCCTGATACAGGATGGCTGGTTCTTCAGAACAAAAGGGAAAACAACCCCAGACAGCCCTGTGATCTCAGCAGTCACAGAGGCTGACATAGGAGCATCCTTCAGGAGGGTGAATCCATGAAAAGCATCTGGTCCAGAGTTGTACTTGGCTGAGTACTGCAGACCTGTGCTAATCCACTGGTTGGAGTATTTATGAACATCTTCAACCTCGTGCTTTGGATGTCTGAGGTACCCAGCTGCTTCAAGCAAGCATCAATCATACCAATGCCAAAGAAGAACGTGGTAACCTGCCTCAGCGATTATTATCCAGTCATAGATACATTCACTAAGATGAAATGCTTCATCAGATGCCATTTCATTAGTTCTTCACTCAGTTCTGGAACACCTGGACATACAAGTTGCAAATGTCAGGATGCTCTTCATTGACTACAGCTCAGCATTCAAAACCATCTTCCCCTTGAAATTCATCCCTAAGCTCCAAGTCCCAGTCTTCAGTGCCTCCTGTGCAACTGGATCCTTAATTTTATCACTTATTTAGTATGCATTGGAAACAACATCTCCTCAATTACTCAGGCTCAACATAGGCACAGGTGCACCTCACGACAGTGTGCTTATCCTCCTGCTTTACTCTCTTTATCCTCTGACTGTCTGGCTAAGTACAGCTCCAATGCCACATTTACATCTGCTGATGATACCATGCTGTTCACCAAAATCAAAGGTGGTGACGAATCAACATATCAGAGGGAAACTGAAAACCTGGTTGAGTGAGGCCACAACAACCTCTCAACTACAAGAGGAAGAAGTTAGAGGTCCATGAAGCAGTCCTTCTTGTAGAATTGGTGGTGGAGATGGCCATAACTTTAAATTCCTTGGCATTATTATATCAGAGGATCTGTCCTGTGACCAGAATGTAAGTGCCATCACAAAGATGGCATCTCTACTTTCTTAGAAGTTTGTGCAGATTTGCCATATCATCAAAATCTTCAACAAACTTCTAAGAAGCACAGTGGAAAGTATCCTAACTGGTTGCACCGCATCCTGGTATGGAAACCAGTTCCCAGGAACAGAAAGACAACTGAAAGAGGTGAATACAGCCCAGTCCATCACAGGCAAATCCCTCCTCACTTTTGAGTACATTTACATGAAGTGTTGAAACAAAAAAGCAGCATTCATCGTCAAAGACCCACAGAAACCAGGCCATGCTTTCTCTCACTGATACCATTGGGCAGGAGGTAGAGAAGCCTTAGATTCCACACAACCAAGTTTAGTAACAGTTATTACCCTACAACCCTCAGACTCCTGAACTGGCACAGAAAGCTTCACATATCATAATTCTGAAATGAGTTACAGGAGCTACAGTGGCCTACAGCCTAACTTTCAGGAACTCTTTACAACTCATGTTTGTATGTACCTATTTATCTATTTGCACAGTTTGTCTTCTCTTTGCACATTGGTTATTTGTTAGTTTTTGTTTACATATAGTTTATCGTAGATTCTATTATATTTATTATTTTTCTTGTAAATGCCTGCAAAAAAAAGAATCTCAAGTACATGGTAACCTACATGTACTTCATAATAAATTTTCTTTGAATACTTTGAAATTTTGAAAATCATCATTCAGGTTCAAAAAGTACACCCAGTGAGGGTTCATAGGATTATGTAAAAACTGTGTACGTATCTTTTATAGAAACTCACATAAATAAATTCCCATCATACAGGATGGATTTGGAAGTGGGAGCATCAGCAGAGCATTGAACAATGATGATGAGACTGGAAGGTGGTGAAATAAATTCTTGCAGATATAACTCCTACCACGAGAGGGAGTGCTAACCAACGCTCCCGCATTCTATGAAGATTTATTAACAGAGAACAAATGAGGATGCATAACAGAGGGAACAAAAGAAAAATTGCTTTAGATCATTTGCTTCCAGGAGTAATTAGTAGAAAACATAACACTGAAGTGCTGTCATTTATATATTTTTCAATCATATCGTGCTGCGTGATTTTTTTAATATGAAAGCCAAATGCATTGGTTGGCACGTGCAGTTCAGCAGGCAGTACTCTGGAGCGAATGCATATGAAAAACTAACTTCCATCTCAGCAGGAATTCCAGTTGGAATTGCACTTTCTACTTTGTGACAAATTTCCCTGAAGTGGAGGGTGGACGATGGGATAATGTGTGACGTACGTTCAGTTGTGACTTTATTAGCTACCCCCTGTACCTAATGAAGCTGCTGCTGAGTGAACGTTCATGGCCTTCTGTTGCTTTAGTGCATCCACTACGTGTTGTCTGCTCAGAGATGCTTTTTTGCACACCAGTATTGTGATGCATGGTTATTTGAGTTACTGTCACCTTCCTGGCAGCTTGAACTAGTCTGACCATTCTCCTCGGACCTCTCTCATTAACGAGGAATTTTCACCCACTCAACTGCCATTCACTGGATTTTTATTGTGCTTTTCGCACCATTCTCTGTAAACTCTAGTGATTGTTATAGATAGACAATAGACAATAGGTGCAGGAGTAGGCCATTCGACCCTTCTAGCCAGCACCGTCATTCACTGTGATCATGGCTGATCATACACAATCAGTACCCCATTCCTGCCCTCTCCCCATATCCCTTGACCCCACTATCTATAAGAGCTCTATCGAACACTCTCTTGAATGCATCCAGAGACTTGGCCTCCACTGCCTTCTGGGGCAGAGCATTCTACATATCCACCACTCTCTGGGTGAAAAAGTTTTCCGCATCTCTGTTCTAAATGGCCTACCCCCTATTCTTAAACTGTGGCCTCTAGTTCTGGACTCACCCACCAGCGGGAACATGCTTCCTGCCTCCAGTGTGTCCAATCCCTTAATAATCTTATATGTTTCAATCAGATCCCCTCTCATCCTTCTAAATTCCAGTGTATACAAGCCCAGTCGCTCTAATCTTTCAACATATGACAGTCCCGCCATTCCGGGAATTAACCTTGTGAACCTACGCTGCACTCCCGCAATAGCAAGAATGTCCTTCCTCAAATTCGGAGACCAAAACTGTACACAATATTCCAGGTGGGGTCTCACCAGGACCCTGTACAGCTGCAGAAGGACCTCTTTACTCCTATACTCAATTCCTCTTGCTATAAAAGCCAGCATGCCATTAGCTTTCTTCACTGCCCGCTGTACCTGCATGCTTGCTTTCATTGACTGATTTACAAGAACACCTAGAGCTCGTTGTACTTCCCCTTTTCCTAACTTTTTTTAAAAACTTTTTTTATTGTGTTTTCAAATAGTTACAGAATAAAAGTATGTGAAAAAGAAAATATGTGTTATCCATCCCCCCTCCCCTTAACCCCTCCCCCCTAACATCCCTACTGAAAGAAAGAAGAAAGAAAGAAAGAAAAAAAAAGGAATGCCTGGATATTGGAGGATCCCCACATGCTCCACGGAGTTCGTAATAACTTTAGTATATATATTTATTTGTTTCCCCAAGTAACCAATTATTTCATCTTTGGAGCGCCTATATATTTAATCCTGTCTTTTGTAAATAAGGATGCCAAATTTTCAAAAATGTTTCATATTTATCTCTTAAATTATAAGTAATTTTTTCAAGTGGAATACAGCCATAAATTTCTTTCTTCCAACAATCTATACTTAAATATGTATCCGATTTCCAAGTAACTGCAATAGCTTTTTTGGCTACTGCCAATGCAATTTTTATAAATTCTTTCTGATATTTATTCAATTTGGATATCGGTTTTATCCCTTCAATATCACCTAGTAAAAGTAATATTGGATTATGTGGAAGTTGTATTCCAATAATTTGTTCCAGTAAAACTCTTAAATTTGTCCAAAAAGGTTGAATTTTAGAACAAGACCAAGTAGAATCTAAAAAAGTATCAATTTCTTGGTTACATCGGAAACACTGATCAGATAAATTTGGGTTTAATTTATTTATTTTTTGTGGTGTAATATATAGTTGATGTAAAAAATTGTATTGCACTAATCTTAATCGGACATTTATTGTATTTGTCATACTCTCAAGACATAGTCTTGACCAATTTTTTTCTTCAATTTTAATATTCAAATCACTTTCCCATTTTTGTCTTGACTTATGGACTCCTTGTTTAATTGCCTGTTTTTGAATCAAATTATACATACAAGAGATAAATTTTTTAGTCTTTCCTTTTTGAATTAAAGTTTCTATTTCATTGGGTTTCGGTAATAACATTGTTTGACCTAACTTTTCTCTTAAATAAGCCCTTAGTTGAAAGTAACAAAAAAGAGTGTTGTTAGATACTTTATATTTATTCTTTAATTGATCAAATGACATTAATATACCTCCTTCAAAACAGTCTCCTATATATCTAATCCCTTTTTGAAACCAATTATATAAAAGTTGATTATCCATTGTAAAAGGAATAAGTCTATTTTGAATTAAAGATCTCTTTGCTAATAAGGATTTCTTTGTCTCATCGTCAACATTTATCTTATTCCATAAATCAATCAAATGTTTTAATATAGGAGATTCTTTCTTTTCCCGTATCCATTTAGATTCCCATTTATATATAAAGTCTTCTGGTATGTTTTCTCCTATTTTATCTAGTTCTATTCTGATCCATGCCGGTTTATCTTTCTCAAAAAAAGATGCAATAAATCTAAGTTGATTTGCTTTATAATAATTCTTAAAATTTGGAAGTTGTAACCCTCCGAGCTCAAATTTCCATGTCAATTTTTCCAACGATATTCTTGACATCTTACCTTTCCAAAGAAACTTCCTCACATATTTATTCAGCTCTTGAAAAAACTTCTGGGGTAATTGTATTGGTAGTGATTGAAATAAGTATTGTAATCTAGGGAATATATTCATTTTTATGGTATTTACTCTACCTACTAATGTTATTGGTAATACCATCCATTTATCAAGATCTTCTTGAATTTTTTTCAATAGTGGTAAATAATTTAATTTGTATAAGTTCTTTATGTCATTATCAACTCTTATACCTAAATATTTTATACCATTTGCTGGCCATCTAAATTGGGTTATTAATCGACATTGATTATAATCTCCTTTAGTAAGAGGTAAAATTTCACTTTTATCCCAATTTATTTTATAACCTGATATTTTCCCATATTCTTCTAATCTATAGGATAATTTACGCAACGAGTGCAATGGGTTTGTTAGATAAAGCAGAACATCATCAGCAAATAAGTTAATCTTGTATTCTTCCTGATTAACTCTGAAACCCTTAATATCTGGGTCCATTCTAATCAATTCAGCTAATGGCTCTATCGCCAACACAAATAAAGCAGGTGATAATGGACAACCTTGGCTAGTTGACCTTGTTAACTGAAATGGTGTTGAAATTTGACCATTTGTCACTACTTTAGCTTTGGGATTAGTATTTAAGGTTTTAATCCATTTTATAAAAGATACTCCTAATCCATATTTTTCCAATACCTTAAATAAAAAATCCCATTCCAATCTATCAAATGCTTTTTCTGCATCTAAAGCAACTGCCACGCTCATTTCCTCCCTCTTCTGCGCTAAATGAATTATACTAAATAAGCGAGTTACATTATCTGCTGATTGTCTATTTTTAATAAATCCTGTTTGATCCACATGTACTAATTTTGGTAAGCATTTAGATAATCTATTAGATAAGAGTTTTGCTATTATTTTATAATCAGTGTTTAATAAAGAAATAGGTCTATATGATGATGGCTTTAAAAGATCTCTATCTTTTTTTGCCAATACTATTAAAATAGCTGTCGAAAAAGATTCTGGAAGTTTATGCGTTCTTTCCGCTTGGTGTATTAACTCCATAAAAGGAGGAATTAATAAATCTTTAAACTTTTTATAGAATTCAGGCGGAAAACCATCTTCTCCTGGAGATTTATTACTTTGAAGTGATCCCAGGGCTTCTTCGACCTCTTTCAATGTAAAAGGCATATCTAATCCCTTCTATTCTTCCGTATTTAATTTTGGAAGAGTTATTTGTGATAAAAACCTTTCTATCTTGGCATTGTCATTTTGTGATTCTGATTTATACAACTCAGAATAAAAATTCTTAAAAGCTTCATTAATTTCTAAAGGTTTATAAGTAATTTTATTTACTCTTGTTCGAATTGCATTTATTGTTTTAGAAGTCTGATCTGTTTTTAACTGCCATGCAAGAACCTTATGTGATCTTTCACCTAGTTCATAATATCTTTGCTTAGTTCTCATAATTGCTTTTTCTGTTCGATATGTTTGGAGCGTATTATATTGTAACTTCTTGTTAATAAGTTGTCTTCGTTTTTCTTCTGTCATATTTCTTTGGGATTCTTTTTCTAATTTTGTAATCTCTTTTTCCAATTGATCTATTTCTATCATATATTCCTTATTAATTTTAGAAGTATAACTTATTATCTGACCTCTCAAGTATGCCTTCATTGCTTCCCACACTATAAATTTATCATCAACTGAATGCGAATTTGTATCTAAAAAGAACTGAATCTGTTTTTTCATAAAATCACAAAAATCTTGACGTTTTAATAATATTGAATTAAATCTCCACCTATAAATTGATTCCTCTTTATCTATCATTATCATTGTCATTATTAAAGGAGAATGGTCTGACAATATTCTTGCTTTATATTCCACATTTTTCACTCTATCTTGAATATTCGTTGATAATAGGAAAAAATCTATCTTTGAATATGTTTTATGTCTATTTGAATAAAATGAATAATCTCTTTCTTTTGGATTAATTCTTCTCCATATATCAATCAAATTTAAATCTTTCATCAATGATAGAGTTAATTTTATTGCTTTTGATTTTGTAACAACCTTTGTTGATCTATCTAAAACTGGGTCTAGACAAAAATTAAAATCTCTACCTATTAATATTTTATCATGTGCGTTAGCCAAATTCAAAAAGACCTCCTGTATGAATTTTACATCATTTTCATTTGGTGCATAAATGTTCATAAGGGTCCATAGTTCTGAAAAAATTTGACAGTGTATAATTAGATATCTCCCCGCCGAATCAGTTAATACGTTTTGTATTTTAATTGGTAAATTTTTATTAACCAAAATTGCAACTCCTCTCGCCTTTGAATTAAATGAAGCTGCAATAACATTTCCCACCCAGTCTCTTTTTAATTTCTGATGTTCTATGTCTGTTAAATGAGTTTCTTGTAAAAAGACTATATCTGTTTTCATTTTTTAAATATATGTTAAAATTCTTTTTCTTTTTACTGGCCCATTAAGCCCATTAACATTCAAACTTTAAAAATTCAGTAGATTAGTCATTATTATTTTTTAATTATATTACTCCAATCTGTAATAATACCTAATCTTTCAACTTTCGTGGTATCCTGGGAATCTTTATAAAAATCTCCATGTTGCTATGTGTATCCCCACCAATCATCCAGGCAAAAAGATAGAAGAAAAATAGAATATAAAGAAAAAAACAAAATACCCCCCTACTAATGTTGTGGGAAAAAAAACACAACATTACCCCCCTCTGTTGTACGGGTCATGGCAACCACCATGATTACACACGTGAATCCCGTAGTAACCGATCCAAAGCTCCCCAGCCCCCCCCGCAACATAAAAAAGTATATGTATAAGAAGAGAAAAAAAAACTATTCTCATTTAGTATTTCTAAAATTTTGCTTTTCTCTTCTATAATATCCATAAATGTCCATCACTTCTGTTCGTTGACTCTATCTTCATCTTTAATCCATTACGTTTGGAAGCCTCTATGTGTAATTAGCCAATAGATTAAAGTTTTTGTACGAACTCCTCCGCTTTTCGATAATCGGAAAAAAATTTTTTTCCCTCCTCCAAAAAAATTATCAGTGTTGCTGGATGACGCATTGTAAATTTATAACCCTTTTCCCATAAGGCTTTTTTCGCTGGGTTAAATTCCTTCTTTCTCTTCAACAGGTTGTAACTTATATCAGGATAAAAAAGAACTGGTTTCCCTTCTATCATCAATGGCCCGTTTCTATTTTTGGCACTTTGGGCAGCCGCCTTCAGGATCTTTTCTTTGTCTTGGTATCTTAAGCATTTTATCAAAATTGATCGTGGGTTTTGATCAGCTCGAGGTCTTGAACTTAAGGATCTATGAGCCCTTTCAATCTCGATTGGAGTTTCTCTTTCCATTTCCAATTTTTCAGGGATCCATTTTTGAAAAAAATTTATTGGATCTTCTCCTTCTATATCTTCTTTAAGTCCAACAATTTTAATATTATTTCGTCTACTGAAATTTTCAAGCTTATCAATTTTTTCCATAAATTGTTTTCTTTCTGATGTCCAAGCAGTATTTTCATTTTCCATTTTGTCCATTCTTTCAACCATGTCTTCCGTTTTAATTTCCAAGTCCATAATTTTCTTTTCCATTTTTTCCTGTCTTTTTGTCATTTTATCAAGCATAATCTCCATATTTGTCATTTTTTTGAGTACTTTTTGATTACTTTTAATTACTTTTAATGTGTCTAATTTACGCATGATTTGCCTCAAAGTCTTTTCTATATTTCCAAAAGAACTTTTATCTCCCTCTTCGTCTGATCTTTCCGGAAGATCTGACTCTCCCTCCGATTCGCTATCACTTTCAGTTGCAGTGGTAGCTGGGCTTTGTAGTTCTTGTTGCTCCTGTTTGCGCATGCTCCATCCTTTGCGTTTGCGCAGTTCACGATGGTCTTTTCCTTTAGAAATGGCCGATGTTGCCGCAGTTTCCCGTTCCATATCGCCGGTGGTATAATGTACCTGAGACCGCGGTTCCTCGGTAGATGCGGGCCTTGTTCCTGTTCCAACTTGCGTAGTCTTCCCGGTATTAGTTTTCTTCATCTTCCTTCTTTGAGGCATAGCTTGACACAATCCGGAGTAGTTTATAAGTAACTTTTAGAAAGTATTGACTAACTTTTCTTCATTTAAACATTAATTTATTAACTTTTTACGGGAGAGCTGGGATCCAGCGTCTTGATCCTACGTCATCACGTGACGTCCCCCCCCCTTTTTCCTAACTTGACTCCATTTAGATAGTAATCTGCCTTCCTGTTCTTGTCACCAAAGTGGATAACCTCACATTTATCCACATTAAACTGCATCTGCCATACATTTGCCCACTCACCCAACCTGTCCAAGTCACTCTGCATTCTCATAACATCCTCCTGACATTTCACACTGCCACCCAGCTTTGTGTCATCAGCAAATTTGCTAATGTTACTTTTAATCCCTTCATCTAAATCATCAATGTATATTGTAAACAGCTGTGGTCCCAGCACCAAACCTTGCGGTACCCCACTGGTCACAGCCTGCCATTCCGAAAGGGACCCGTTAATCACTACTCTTTGTTTCCTGTCAGCCAGCCAATTTTCAATCCATGTCAGTACTCTGCCCCCAATACCATGTGCCCTAATTTTGCCCACTAATCTCCTATGTGGGACTTTATCAAAAGCTTTCTGGAAGTCCAGGTACTCTACATCCACTGGCTCTCCTTTGTCCATTTTCATAGTTACATCCTCAAAAAACTCCAGATTGTTATGTATGAGAATCCCAGGAGGTCAGCAGTTTCTTAGATACTCAGACCATCCCATCTAACACATTCCTTCCCCATTTTGATGTTTAGTCTGAAAAACAACTGCACCTCCTGACCAGGTCTGCATGCTTTTATGCATTGAAGTTACTGCCACGTGATTAGTTGATTACATTTTGGCAATAATAAGGAGTGTACAAGTGTACCTAATAAAGTGGCCACTGAATATATCTATGATGACAAATGGGACATTCTGAAGCTGGCAATGGAATTGCTGGGGCAGCCAAAGCACAGTCACCTTGACCTGGAAAACATATAAATTAGGAGGGTTGTTCCTTTTGCTATTAGCTGGTTTGTGCCCCCTGTTTTTGGAATTTCTTCTCTGAAACCCTCCAAACCCTCCTTCAGCATCTCAAATTCTCTTTCAAAAGTCGACGGTGTACCTAATAGGGAACTGGAAACCTGTGTCAACCAACTGTTGGCAGTGTTCAAAGGCATCTTCAACCTCCCACTGCTGCAGTCATGGGCTCCCACCTGCTTCAAAAGGGTGTCAAACACACCAGGGCTCATACATTCTGAATGTTAAAAGGCCTGAACAGATTAGATATGGCAAAGTTATTTCCCATGTTAGGAGAGTCTAGGACAAGAGGGCATGACTTCAGGATTGAAGGACATCCATTTAGAACAGAGATGCGGAGAAATTACTTTAGTCACGAGGGCGGTAAATCTATGGAATTTGTTGCCCGAGCAGCTGTGGAGGCCAAGTCATTGGGTGCATTTAAGGCAGGGGTAGATAGGTTCTTGATTAGCCAGGGCATCACAGGGTATGGGGAGAAGGCAGGGAAGTGGGGATGACTGGAAGAATTGGATCAGCCCATGATTGAATGGCAAAGAGACTCGATGGGCCAAATGGCCTACTTCTGCACCAATATCTTATGGTCTTTTGGCTCAAGAAGAGTAGGGTGAACTGCCTCAATGACCACCACCTTGTGTACTGTGATAAAACCAGAAGACCATAAAACATAAAAGTAGAATTAGGCTATTCAGCCCATCACATCTACTCCACCATTCCATCATGGGGTGATTTATTATCACTCTCAACCTTATTCTCCTGCTTTCTCCCCACAACCTTTGATACCCTTACTAATCAATAACCTATCAACCTCTATTTTAAATATACAGTTCATATTGAGGGCCTCCACGGCTGTCTGTGCAATGAGTTCCACATATCCACCACCCTCTGGTCTTAGACTCCTCCACTAGAGAAAACACCCTCTCCATATCCATTCTATTAAGCCTTTCAATATTTGATAAGTTTCAATAAGATCCACCCTCGTTCTTCTCAATTCCAGTAAGTAGAGGACCAGAATCATCAAACACTCCTCATGTGCTAACCCTTTCATTCCTGGAATCATTCTCGTGATCTTCCTCTGGATCCTCGTCAATGCCAGCACATCTTTTATTTAGATAAGGGGCTCAGAACTGCTCACAATACTCCAAGTGCGGTCTGACCAATGCCTTATAAAGCCTCAGCATTACATCCTTGCTCTTACATTCTAGTCCTCTCAAAATGAATGCTAACATTGCAGTTGCCTTCCTGAGCCCCGATTCAACCTGCAAGATAACCTTCAGTGAATCCTACACAAGGACTCCTGTCCCTTTACATCTCTGATTTTTGAATTTTCTCCCTGTATATGCCTTTATTCCTTCTATCAAAGTGCATGACAACACACTTGCTTACACTATATTCCATCTGCCACTTCTTTGCCCTTTCTCGTAATCTATCTACAGTAAGTCCTTCTGCAGGTTCTCTCCTTCCTCAACACTACCTGCCGCTCCACCTATCTTCTTATTGTCCGTAAACCTGGCCACAAAGCCATCAATTCCATCATCCAAGGCATTGACGGATAACATGAAAAGAAGCAGTCCCAACACTGACCACTGCGGAACACCACTAGTCACCAGCAGCCAACCAGAAATGCATCTGCTATTCCCACTCTTTGGCTCCTGCCAGTCAGCCAATCTTCTACTCATGTTAGTACCTTTCCTGTAATACCAAGAGTTCTTATTTTGTTAAACAGCCCCATGTGCAGTACCTTCTCAAATGCCTTCTGAAAATCCAAGGAAACATTATCTACTGACTCTCCTCTGTCTATCCTGCCTGTTATCTCCTCAATGAATTCTAAAGTGCTTTGCGAAGGTGGTCATGGCAGAAGTAATTCCTGCCTAAGCAAGGACCTGGACCCACTGCAATTTGCCTACTGCCACAATAGGAGCAAAAGCAACCTTACTGGATCTCCACTCAGTCTTGGACAGCCTGAACAACAGCAATACCTGTGCCAGACTGCTGTTTGTTGATTACATCTCAGCAATCAACACCATCATACCCTCGATACTAATCAACGAGTTTCAAAACCTGAGCCTCTGTACCTCATACTTGACTTCCTCTTTGGAAGATCACAGGCAGTGCGGATTGGAAATAACACATCTTCTCACTGACAATTGACACCAGCACACCTCAAGGATGCATGCTCTACTCTCTACACCCGTAACTCTCTGGCTAGGTACAGCACAAATGCCATCTATAACTTTGCTGATGACACAATTGTTGGCAGAATTTCAGATGGTGACAAGGAGGCATACAACAGTGGTTGAGAAGCGTTACAACAACAACCTTGCATTTAATGTCACTAAGACTAAGGGAACTAATTGTGGACTTTAAGAAGGGGAAGTCAAAGGAACTCAGTTTAGTCCTCATGGAGGAGTCAGCAGTGGAAAGGGTGAAGAGTTTGAAGTTCTTGGGTGTCAACATCTCTGAAGATCTGTCCCAGGCCCAATGTATTGACGTAATTGAATGAAGCTATATTTCATTAGAAGTTTGAAGGGATTTTGCATGTCACCAAAGATTCTTACCAACTTTCTACAGATGTACAGTGGACAGTATTCTAACTGGTTGTATCACTGTCTGGTATGAGGGGAACACTGCACAGGATCAGAAAAAGCCACAGAGGGTTGCAAAATCAGCCAGCTCCATCATAGGCACTAGCCGCCCCAGCATCAAGGGCTATTTTCCTATTTTAGGAACAGCTTCTTCCCTATGGACAATGAACTGGCCATTAACACTACCTCACTACTTCTGCTTTCTACAAACATATTTGCACTATTTGT
The DNA here is from genome assembly GCF_048418815.1 of Hemitrygon akajei. NCBI lineage: Eukaryota > Metazoa > Chordata > Chondrichthyes > Myliobatiformes > Dasyatidae > Hemitrygon > Hemitrygon akajei. The sequence goes on from NC_133129.1 coordinate 145,121,438, forward strand.
TTAATTTATTTTAATGTACTTTTCGTTGTAATTTATGGTTTGTTTTTATGTATTGCACTGTACTGGCGTACCAAAACAACAAATTCCATGACATATGTCAGTGATGTTAAACCTGATTCTGATTCAGTAATGAAGTCTTACATTGTCACCTCTGTCCCAGAGCTTCCCAGAACTGGCAGGATAATCGATAGAGGAGGACCTGAGAGATATGTCAGCCTGTACAAATTGAACCTGCTTGCAACACGAGTGGAGAACAGAGATTGAAAATAAGGAGGAGGAAGACCAGAAAAAGAAGGGGTAGAATACATTTCAAAAAGGATTCTCAGCACTTAATTGGAAAATTTCAATTCCTGTTCTCCAAGATCACCTGGCTTGCATAGATTTATATTGGTTGGGGTTGATGATACATACTGCGTCCTCGCTGTCTACATGATATGCAAGCCAGGGGAGTACAATATGGAGAGCAGTCTGTTGCCCATGCTGCAGACTCCCCCTCTCCACGCAGATGATGAATCCATAGGCACGGCAGAGACTGATACAGTTTGGCACCAGCTGTGTTGCAGGAATAACCAGTCAGTGTTGAACTCAACATACGAGGGGTGATTGATAAATTCATGGCCTGGGGTAGAAGGAATCAATTTTAGAAAACTTAGCACATTTACTTTTCAGCATAGTCCCCTCCTACATTTACACACTTAGTCCAGCAGTCGTGGAGCATACGGATCTTGGACCTCCAGAAAGTGTCCACAGCAGCGGTGATTGATAAGTTCATGGCCTAAGGTAAAAGGAGATGAGTTATACAGCTCTCGTTACATGCACATGCAGTTCAACTCTTTGAGTGATTATGCAGAAAGTTTGAAGTTAATAACTCATCGGGGTGATTGATAGGTCTGTGGCCTAAGGTAGAAGGAGATGAGTTAACTTCAAACTTTCTGCATAATCACTCAAAGAGTTGACCTGCATGTGCATGTAACGAGAGCTGTATAACTCATCTCCTTCTACCTTAGGCCATGAACCTATCAATCACCCATCTGGACACTTTCTGGAGATCCAAGTGTGTAAATGTCGGAGGGGACTATATTGAAAAATAAATGTGCTAGGTTTTCTAAAATTGACTCCTTCTACTTCTAGGCCACGAGCTTATCAATGTCCCCTCGTAGGACTGCAGCTCTGGAATTTTTCTCAGGGTTTAGTCCCGAAGCCTCTCTCATGGATGGGTATACCCACAAGGTGGCAGAGCTTTCAGGTTGGAGTTATAGACTTGTAGAGGACATTGATAGCTTTTTGGAATCTAGACAATTGATGCAGCCAGAAATATTCTGCTGCGGTCCTAACCCTTCATGAATCAAAGTGGACTTTAATGATTTATTGGGCAGGCATGGCAATATCATACCTGAGTCTTTGATTGCCTCAGTCTATAATTCTATTTGCAATTATCTCATCTCCTTCGTTTAACTCTCCTTAAAAGATGCATATACTGTAGTTACCTACCTTAATACCACTTCATGGGGCTTGTGTTTGACAACATTTCAATGATATTCCTTGCAAAGTTTTAGGATACAATATGTGTTATATCAATTCTAAATTCTTGTTATTGTTGATATTCACTATAATCCATAAGGTCATATCCAATATTTTTTATTATGTCATACATGAGCAATCACAGTTGTTGATGCAACGTGATGAAATGATTGGGTATGTTGTATTTATTAAAATATGCTTTTACGGTAACATGGTATGCTATAAATTAACATCATATTCCAAAATTCAACACATCACCTTCAAAATTCACATTTCTTAATTGTGCCTTATATAGTTCATTATGTGAAAAATGACATGCAAATGTTGTGAAGCATCATTCCAGACAGTGTACCTGGTATTCAACAGCTCTGATGTAACTAGCCTATGATAATTTCAAAGAATTCCCATGGCCAGCTAACCTAGGAACAAAATGAACGTTTTAAATTTTTAAAAATATTACACAGATTATCAGTTAAAGATTGCAGTTTCCCAATGTAATAAAAAGAAATGCTGAAGCATCATAAATTAACTTTATTATTTTAACATATTTTTGAAATAGTCATGTAAGGAAGTTGCAGTACATACATCAATTTAGATTTTCAAGTTTTAAAAACCCACTTAGATTTCTTGTAACCAAGTATAAGTTTGCTATGTGACTGGCTCATGACTGTTTAAAATTCATGAAGATCCACTGATTTCCCTTGATTAGATGAGGAAAAATGCAAGTAGCACAATCTCTGGAGAAGTACTAAGTCACTGACAGAAACTCTGTGATTCATCCAGTAAAATCTGCATGTGAGTAAGTCTCAAATTCAATTTCAATTTATAAGAAAACACAATTGTCAGTAGTTTTGCTGCCTCGAATTCCACAATATTCACGCCTGTGTTTCAATGTCACTGGTGGCAATTTATGGGTGAAGGAGTGGGCTCAGGGGCTGGGAAGTCAGTCACTGGATAACGTAGCTCCCATCTGTTTGACGCTTCACGTATAATTTAAGAATGAGGCACAAGATCTGCTCATGCATTTCTGAAAAAATTGATGGTGGACAACATTTGGATGACGCACATAGAAGCTTACAATTCCATGCTCATATATAACTAATGTGCCATTTTTAAAATACGCACTCTATTGTCTACCTGCACTGCATCGTCTCTGTCAGACTTCATATTGTTATTGTTTTATCTTGCATTGTTAATATGAATTGGTATGAACAGTATGCAAAACAAGTTTTTCAAGTATCTCACTACATGTGACAGTAATAAACCAATTTAAATTGCTGCACATATGTGCAATGTGTAAATGGTGGGTTTTAACCGAGTTTGCATGTTGAGATAATTCATATGAATTGCACTGAATGATAGAGAGTATTGGTGCTGGGTGAGAGGTGAAATAAGCACTGGTGGGAGTCAGTATATCTCATTGCGAGAATGATTCATTTTGACAATTCACATCATTCTGCTCACTAATTTTATCAAAAACATGGTAAAGTTAAAAAGGAAACTGTTTGCATCCAGGAAAATTCACCAACTGCTTTTAAAAACTATGGCTTTAATAATATACTTCTTTGTTTCCCCATATTTTTCTAATGGAGTGAAAAAACAACATACAAGGATTTTGAAAAGAAGCTGCTGAGAACTCCACTAAAGAGGAGCTTCTGTTTTGCTGATGAGGATTAGGTTGCTGCTTGCCCCAAAGGCAAAAACAGTAACTCTCAGTTGAGAACTCAAGCAAGACTTGGGGACTCTTGGAATACAAGTGATGAAATATTAATTGCTAGATGAGAAAATGTCAAATCAGAACAGTAAATTGCTTAAATGTAACAAAACCACACACATCGAATTATATTTATTTTCAGTGAGGACTCCAGGATATTTTAAATCATGTTCACAGCTTGCTGCTGAAAATCTAATTTATTTTCTATACTTCAAGTATTTTAAGATGCAGCTAATTAAGAGCTGGTGGGCTGTGGTTGCCATAGCAATGCTCAATTAATTGGAGCATTGTTGACTAGTTTAGTCTACCCTACATGCTGTAATTCCACTACAGTATTAGGGTCAGACACGGAGCTCAGATTGGTCTACAAGTCAAAAGAATATTCCTACGTTAGAATTTTACTCATAGTTCACCACTATTTTTTTCATAACTTTTAACTTTAAAATTTTAGTGGTCTACAAGGGAGTTGAAATTGGGAACTGAAAAGAGTATTAAGTACTTAATGCTGAGGTGTATGGAGAAAACCTTCTATCTCAGGTAGCCATAAAAGCCTGACACTTCTTCATTTCTCACATCAGACACCGTGTTGTTTCTCCTTTAGAGGGCTAATGTTCTTGCTGCTCAGGTATATTGCTTTCTTGAACAGATCCAGAATAATAGAGCACATTAAACATTCATTTCATATTCCTCCTGGATTCTGAAAAGAAACCACACCTTTTCACTCCTTCATGGCAAGGGGTCAATTTAAATCCCTCAGAATTGTGTAAGCAATTCCTCTGAGAGGACCTGTGATTATAAAAGCCCCATTTTCTTCCCCTTCAACTGAATGGGACCACGAGATCTCCAGTGGTCCGTGGAAGTGAATAAAAGGCCAGTAAAAATCCAGAATAGGAGCAATTGCAGAAAAGGAACTCAGAATATATATTAGCCGAACTTTTTGTCCTATTTCTCATAAAATTCTTCTTTTGCAAAACCCAGGAATTAAAGTCTATAAAGAATAAAATTAATCTAGAAATGGTAATAGCAAGATAATCCACCCAAAGGGAGAGTAGAAGTCTGACCATACACTCCTCACACAAATTTCACATTTGATATTTCTCGATTCTTTTGCAGGAACAATTACTGCAAATGTGAAAGGGGTTTAGGGGCTGGTGGGGGCTGCCAGAAGAATTTGCCTTCAGAGCCAAGATTTGCAAAAGCTAATGGGCAAAACAGCTCCTGTTATTAATCTGCCTGTGTGGGCAAACATAGAATTGAATGTATGGGCTGGTAAAAAATGGAGTGGAGAGGCATTTACAATTGGTAATTGTTGCATAGATTTGCCTGAAATTGGGAATTTAGGAGTGAAAGTCTGATGGAAGGTGCTTGCTCCACAAGGAGTACCTTTAGTACTTTCTGAGGCCAAAGGAAGTCAGAGAACACACTAAAACATTCAGAAGTTTACAGTGACACCTGCCCCTTGATCAGAATCAAAGAAAATCTGCAAGATTGAACATAGAAGAGTACAGCACAGGAACAGGCCATTCAGCCCTCAATGTTGTGCTGAACCAGCTAAAAAGCAAATCAAAAACACTCAAACACTAATCCCTCCTACCTACACCACCTCCGTATCCCTCCATCTTTCTTACATCCATGTGCCTATCCAAACGTCTCTTAAAAGCCTCTAATGTATTTTCCTCTATACCACCTACCAGCAGTGCATTCCAGGCATCCAAGACTCTGAGTAAGCGATTTATCCCTCACATACTTTTGAACCTACCCCTCTCACCCTTTGGTATTAGATATTTCAACCCTGGGAAACAGATACTCTCTCCACTCTATCCATGCCTCTCATAATCATTTGAACCTCAGTCAGATCTCCCCTCAGCCTCCCAACTGTTGTGCAGTGGAGAGCATCCGAACATGCTGCTGCATCACTGCAGGGTATGGAAATGGCACTGAGACAGACAGGAAGGCTCCTCAACGGGTAGTGAAAACTGCCCAACGCACCACTGGCACCAGCCTACCCACCATTAAGGGCATATAATAGAAAGGTGCCAGAGAAAGGACCAGCAGTATCGTGAAGGATCCCACTAACCCTGCACGTGGACTACTTGTCCCAGTCCCATCACACAGGAGGCTACGTAGAATGCACACCTGGACCACCAGACTCAAAAGGTTTCTTTTCCCCAAGCAGCAAGGCTGATCAACACCTCCACCCATGAACCTTCCCCTCCACAACCCCAACCACCACTGTTTTATCATTTTCTGTCAGTCACCTTATGTACAAGCACTCCTGTGCCTAGTGTCACTTTATGGACATGTAATCAATTTATGTATACAAGCTATCTCATGTATTTAAATTTATTGTGTTTTTGTTTGATGATCAGATCCTTTACACTTCTGTACTGGAAATGACATTAAACAATCTTGAATCTAATAACCAGTAGAGGCTGCCACCTACCCTACCCATGCCTCTAATAATGTTACAAACCTCTATAAGGTCACCCTTCACCATCTAGCCTATCTAATCTCTCCTTGTTAATAAATCCCTCCATTCAAGGCAACATCCTAGTGAAGCTCTTCCACACTCTAGTGCTTTCACATCCTTTCTATAGCATGGCAGCCAGGGCTGCACACAATATTCCAAGCGTGGTCGAAGCTGTTCTTTATAAAGCTTCATGTCCCAATTTCTATACTCAATTGGTGTTGCCTTTGAAGGGAACCTCACTACCTTATTCACCTGTGTCACCATTTTCTGTGTCAACCTGCACCCCATGGCCCTCTGCTTCCACACCCTTGCCATGGGTGGTGTATGTTCTGCTAGTATAGATGATAAAAATACATTATCTCACACTTTCTGGATTAATTTCCAGCTGACCTTTGTCCCTCCGGGTCCTTAGGCAACCATCCTTGCCCTCCACAACTCCACCAATCTTAGCGCCATCAGCCAATTTACTTATCAGGCCACAGCATTCTCATCCAAGTCATTTATTTATATGGCAAACAATAAATGTGCCAGCACTAATCCCTGAAGTACACCATTGATTACACACCTGTAGTCACAAAAGTCTGTAACCATTAACTCTGGCTGCTATCACTAAGATAATTTTGAATCCAGTTTGTCAAAGCACCTTGGATTCAATGTGTCCTAATTCTCTGGGCCAGCCTTCCTTGCAGGAACTTGTCTAATGCATTAGTCAAGTCCAGGTATAACATAACCACTCTCTTGCCTTCACCAAGGGAGGCAAACTCCTCAAAAAACTCAAGATTTGAGGGGCAGGATTTCCCATGCATAAAACCATGCTGACTTCCCCATCAGACCCTGTTATAAATCCCATCCTATCCTCAAGAAGTTTTTTCTACTACTGACACACACTCAGTGCCACTCTGTTAGGTATATCTGTACAGCTGCTTGTTAATGCAAATATCCAATCAGCCAATCACATGGCAGCAACTCACTGCACAAAAGCATGCAGACATGGTCAAGAGGTTTAGATGTTGCTCAGCCCGAGTGAGGAAGAATGATTGTTGGTGGCAGACAGGGTGGTTTGAGTATCTCAGAAACTGCTGAAACCCTGGGATTTTCACACACAGCAGTCTCTAGATTTTACCAAGAGTGGCGCGAGAAACAAAATGTCCGCTGAAAAGCAGTTCTGTGGGCGAAAATGCCTTGTTAATGAGAAAGGTTAGAGGAGAGTGGCCGGACTGGTTCAAGCTGACGGGTAGGTGATAGTAACTCAAATAAATATGCATTACAACAGTGGTGTGCAGAAGAGCATCTCTGAGCATACAGCACGTCTAATCTTGAGGTGGATAGGGTACAGCAGCAGAGTACCATGAACATACACTCAATGGCCACTTTATTAGGTAGAGGAGGTACATAGTAAAATGGCCAGATTGTAAGCCTCACCAGCCAGCAGTCTTCTGGTTTATCCCAGTGCCTTTCTTCAATTTGGTATCAACAGCAACTACTCTCCAGATTTCTGGAACCGATTGTAAAGCTTGGGAACACTTTGATCCTAATATGTACAGCAGCTAAAAGCCAGCTCTTTTGTTCAATTTTCGCACACCTATCAGTTCTTGTTTTTTTTTTGGTCATTTGTACACACAAAGTTTTTCATTCTTTTACAAAATTTCATTTATAATTAGTTTGGTATTTTAGCTTGTAAGTCATCGGCCACAGTCCTTTAGCGCCAAGCTATATTTTAACACTGACTCAACATTCTAGGCCAAGGATGGTGCAAAGAACTTATTACAGCTATGTTACAATGCTGCAGCCACATCAGTTTATATTAAGCTTCAATTGTAATTCAGATTTAATATAAACAAAAACAATAATTGAATGATTTGCACTCCAGGTGTACAAAAATCTACTTTAGCTAGTGTAGGTTGCGCTGATAATAATTTCCAGGTAAAACCGCAACTGTCCCAAAGTTAAACCAGGCACTGTTGATTGGTATCCAAACAAATGCAGCTGAGCTTTGTAAATGAACAAACAAAATTACATAATAAGTTCAGCACTGTACTTGTCATCATCTACACTGTACTTTCTATGAATACAGAACAACTGTCTTCTGACAGTCAAAAAAACCAAACAAGCAGCAAAACCTGTTAACAATTATGAATGAGACGTGAATTCAGGGGTCATGTTTCTGGTGGCAATCCTTTGCATACGGCACCTGCCAGATTCACCTTGCACTGCTCTAGATTCTTGCAAGCTTATGTTTTTTTAAAGTCCATAAATGATTACAGCTTTGGGACAAGCTGTTTTATTGGCCAGTCAGCACACAGTAGTAGCACGGGATCTCCTGTTCTATAGGGCTCCATCAGGGCAGGCATTTGTGCGAGTGTCCACACAAGCACATAAAAGAGATCATAATGTCCCCCTCCTCCCTCCACCTTTTCCCCACATTTTCTCTAGCGTCTATCTGCCGTGGATGGGATACAGATTTTTTTTTTATATGCCTCTGTGTGTGTGTGGTCGTTGGTAGAATTTTCTTAAGATCTAATGTTCTCCTTGATGAAAAGCATGGCAAATTCTCAGTAGCTGCAGGCTGAGAATTTCTCCGAATACCTTTCTCCACAGGCAAAATACACCTCAAGATTTACCATTTCTTCCCAGGTAGGAGACAGTGTGCTTTAAAAGAAATTGTCATCTAATTTCTCCGCTGTAATTAGAGTGACCCACCTTAGCATTTGTGATAAGTGGAATGATACTACAGTTCACCTAAATGGGTCCAATGGAATATCTTGTCACTCTTTTATTTATTCCATTTGAAAAATGATGCATATAATTCATGGGAAAAATTTAATGCAGAAAGAAAATGATGGACAACTTATAAAAGTGTACATAAATACTCTAGGAAGGAAATAGTTTGTCCAAGTTTTGTATCTGAAATAAAATATTCAAGCCAAACAAACTCGCAGGCAAATGTTTCAAGTTTTAAACTTCTGACCAACAGACACTGAGAGAATCGTTAAGGCATTTATTTGGACAGGCTGTAAAGATACAAGACTTAAAGATTAAGTCCAAGCTATCTTTCGAGACAGTGCCTGTTTAAAACACTCAGGGTCCTTTTTCCCTGGCCTCAGTGACTTCTCAAGTGTTACTAAAAGATTCTGATGGCATTCCTGGATATTCAGTGGATACTTGGATCTCACAAATTCATACGCTGTCATAAGATGCATGTTTTGCTTCAGCATGAGGTACTGTATAATACACGTAGGTGCTAGGGAGTATCCATCCCGGCAATGAACTAGGACTCGTTTCTGTTTCTCAGCTGATGCGCTGATACAGCCATTGATGTCTTCAAAGCAGTGTTCTTTCAAAGGGAAAACATCTTCATTTGAAAAGTCATTGATGTTGACCTTGAGACGAGACCAGCTGTGCTTTACGTTCTTGGAGCAGGTACACGGGATGAGACACATGTTCAACTCTCCAGGGAGGTTGCTCATATCAATAATGCTGTCAATGTTGTTCTTGCACAGGATATGTCCACTGTAGGCGGCATTCAGATTCCCCACATAAATATATTCAGTCACCTTGGCAATGACAGGTTCCGAGTACTGCAGCTGCTCAGGGATGCCGTGCTTGCACTCCTTCGGACTGTCTGTTTTGCTTGAGGCCTTGCGACTGTGGTTCTTCAGTTTTTTGGAGCCAGACCTCGAGGGTGGGTTGGAGTCCGATTCTGAGCTGCTGTTCCAAGGTGGCGAAAATAGAGAAAACCTGCTGGAGGACTTGGTCTTGGCCAGTGTTTCGTTGGAGCCTGATAAATTTGACGTAGATGTGGCTGATCCAGAAGCACAGAAGAGGGAAGCTCTCTCCAAAGACCCCGTGCTGCTTGACGCTCCAGTTGAGTAGGCTTTGTCCATCTGAAAGAGATGGTGGAACTGTCAGGGAAAATATTCTTCTCATTAGACAGAGAATGGTACAGCACAGGCATGGGCCCTTCAGCTCATGTGTGCTGACCAGGATACCAATCCAAACCAAATCCAACCACCCACACATAACGTATACACCACCACTCCCGCCTGTCTCTTTCCACCACTCCACCGGCAGCTCTTTCCAAGCCCCTACCACTCAATGTAAAAAAAAAATTGCTTCATAAATCTCCTAAGTTTCCTCCCCTCCACCCCCGACTTTAAAATGACAGCCTTCTAGTATCTGGCATTTCTACTCCAGGAATAATCACTGACTATTTGCAACTTTAATAATTTTTACATTCTTCTGTTAGGTTTCCCCCTCAGCCTCTGAAAACAATGGAAGTTTGCACAACTTCTTCACATTGCTAAACTTAACAGGACCCTCAAAAATGGCTTAATAATAATGTAATGAAAGAATATGATTTTTTTTAAAGATAAAATTAGTTGTTAGATGATTTTTGCATGGCAGAGTTCTGATACTTTATGAGGCAACAATGATGAGATGCCCTGCAGAGAGGTGGTGAGAAAGCTAAAGGCCTAGTGCCGGGCAAATAACCTTCTCCTTGGTCTTGCTGCCAAAGAGGTTATCAACTTCAGGACAATCTGCACCACCTACACCCTCTTCACAGCAGCGGCAAGCAATTTCAAACACCTGGGAGTGCACATTTTGCGCCAACTTTCACGGTCCCAAAACACATCCTCCTCAGTCAGGGAGGTCGAACACATCGATGCTTTCTGAGGGGGCTGAAGAAAACTGGTCCATGGACATAAATGCTCATGATTTTCTCAGACATCCCACCCTGCAAAAACACATTTCAGGGAGGTAGCGCCCCTGACCCCTGCAACCCCATATCCTCCCCCCCCACCCCCCCCAGTTGACCTCCAAGGGTGTATGTAATACTTTGTTAAGTGATTTTGTCTAATCTGTAAACCAAGTTGGGTACATGCAGAAAATGTGACATTAAAATATGTACTTATATTATCATGGAGTCACTTTTTATTGTATTACAACTTTAAGCAAGTCTACAGGGAGTTTGGCCTCATCACGTAGGACATCAATAGAGTAGCTCCTTAGCAGCTAACCAGCTAGTTTAAATGACGTGAACTATGTTAATGAACGAATGACACCTGTTAAACTCACCTCAACATGTCTTTTACATTTTAACCCACCATGGCCAATAGAAAAGTCACTGTTGAAAACAGTGCAGCGAGCATCACTGTCATTATTTTTGAGGTCGACTGTAAAGCCCGCCCACAGAGAAAACTGATAGGTCTACTTAGCACGAAGAGAGACCAATCAGGATGCTCCCTCTCGCTCTTCCTCTCCAAAAAAAAAAATCAATTTCTGGGATATCGTATACAATTTGCGGCTGTCAGGGAGCCGCTATCAATATGCGGGAGACTCCCGGAACTTCGGGGAGAGGTGGAATGTCTGTTTTCTGCCGATGTACAGTTGTGAGCATCCTAACTTGCTGCATCACTGTCTGGTACAGAAACTGGACTGTGGTGCACAAGAGGACTCTGCAATGAGTCGCTGAAACTGTCCAAAGCATCACTGGCACATGCCTACCTATATCCAGAAAGGTGCCAGAAAAACAAAACCACAAACAAGAGAAAATCTGCAGATGCTGGAAATCCAAGCAAGACACATAAAATGCTGGAGGACCTCAGCAGGCCAGGCAGCATCTATGGAAACAAGCACAGTCAGTGTTTCGGGCCAAAACCCTCTGGCAGGTCTAAAAAAAAGCCAGCTATGTCATGAAGGATCCTGCCCACCCTGCCTATGGACTGTATGTCCCACTCTCATTAGGGAAAACACAGCATCCATGCCAGGACCACTGGATTCAAAAACAATTACTTCCCCAAAGCCATCCGGCGAATCAAATCCTATCAATCAGTCTACGTACATACAATCAGCCTATGAGTAGAACAATTATTTGTACATTGAGTTTTATGGGATTACTTTTGTTTTTATTGCGCGCTTTATGCTTATTGTGATTTTTTAATGCCGCATCGGATCCGGATTAACAATTATTTTGTTCTCCTTTTCAGGAAACCATCCTGAATCTTGAATGGTTTTCCAAAGAATGTGGTTTCAACAGGGTGACCAAGCAAATCTATGAGTGCAGTCACATTGATAGTGCTGGTTGGTTCCCAATCAGGGTGTCACTGGCTGAATGCATGAGGTAATTAAGGCAACATAAGATGAAACAAGGTCAACTATTAATCTCACGGGCTTCCCCTGCACCAGTATGATGTAGGAGTGTGCTAGATTCGCAAGCAGCTGTAATGATGCTTTTGGTTCGTTGTAGTCCATCCTGTCTAATCTGTTTACAATTAGAAAAAGCTGGGAGACACCATGAAGTGCAGAATTATGCGGGTGAACGTCATGTGATTGCCTATTGTGATACCATAAAGAAACCAGGCAACTGAACTGATGTGAGGGCATCCTCCCTCCTGTGCACTGTAGACAAGATATGGAATAATCACTGTAGCACATTCTCTCTCCGCAAAACTGCTACAAGGTTAAGATGAACAAGATGCAAAGGAGTAAGATGGTGCAGAGAACAAAGCAACTTTGGCTTCTTCGTTTGAAGATGAGGATGAGGAAGAATAAAAGACCAAAAAAAGAGGCCGAAGACAATGCCGGCAATATACCACCTACAGCCCACATTCTGCCTGGGATATTCACTGCTGTGATTCTCTTTAGTTGCAACAATACATGTCATCTGGAACCAAATATAAAAGACACTGTGCTCCAAACTACCCTTGTGCACAACGTGATAACCACATTCAGCCCCGTACACAAATCAGCACTCCTTTCACAGCTCCACACCCTCCTGTAGTCATTCATACTGCCCTATTCATCATCATGTCTAAAGAAAATACACCTGCCAACCCACAAACAAAAAAGAACAAGTCCTGCAAAGAAGAACTACAGGCTTAAATGTAACTTCAGAGGATCTTTCCTGGCTCCAGAAAGCTAGTGCCATTACAAAGAAAGCGTGGCAGCACCTCTACTTTCTTAGAAGTTTGCAAAGATTTTGCATGTCATCTAAAACTTTGACAAACTTCTATAGATGTGCATCATGTCCTGGTAAGGAAACAGCATGCCTTTGAATGGAAAGTAGTGGACACAGTCTAGTCCATCACAGGTAAAGTCCTCCCCACCATTGAGCACATTTACAAGGAGTGCTGTCGCAGGAAAATAGCATTCACTTGCAAGGACCCCCTACCATCCAGGCCACGCTGCCATCAGGAAAGAGCTACATGAGCTTCAGAACGCACACCACCAGATTCAGGACCAGTTATTAACCTTCAGCCACTAGGCTCTTGAACCAGAGGTTCTAACGTCACTCAACTTCACTCACCCTAAGATTAAACTGTTCCAGCAACCCATGGACACATCATCAAGGACTCCTCATCTCATGTTTTCGATATTTATTGATTACTTATTGGTTATTATTGTGTTTTTTTCTTTTTACATTTGTACAATTTGTTGTCTTCTGCTCATTAGTGGTTTGCAGTTTTTCATTGATTCTACTGTGTTTCTTTGTATTCACTGTGAATACCCACAGGAAAATGAATCTCACTGTTGTATATGGTGACGTGTGTGTGTATAGATATATAAAATATGTCACCATATACATGAACTTTAAACATTTAACATATCTTAATTCAGCAAAAATGAAGGCAGGATATACACATCCCTGCTCTGTGTTTAGATACTTGAGTCTTGTCCTCAGCTTCTGACCACTGTGTCATAGACTACACCCCACCTCCCCCAGCAGCCACCAGGGAGAGGAGGGACACCCACCATCTCCATGGCAACCTCTTCGCCCACTAGTCCTATTTGCCTGCATTCGGACCATATCCTTTTCTACCTTGCCCAGTTAAGTAACTGGCTAAACATTTCCGCATATTAGATCGATCAAGAGCTATAGGGGCAGAACAGGAAAATGGAGTTGCTGCAGGAGATTAACCATGATCTGTTGAATGGTAGAGCAGGTTCACAAAGCCAAATGGTCAACTCCCGTTCCTACATTTCGTGTTCTACTGTAACTGTGAGGTTTACGCAAAAACCAACTCCACAAAAATTCTCATAAAAGAATGCAAAGTCTTACTGAAATATTTGCAATTTTTTCCAAAGAACTTTAAAATTGGTATTAACTCTGAACTAAAAAAATGCTGATATTTATTGAAAAAAATGTCCTCAATGTGCTCTTGGTGCATTAACTGTTCTGTCCATGACCACTGAAACTACAGAGAGTTGTGGACACAGTTCAGCATATCACAGAAAGCAGCTGGACTCCATCTACACGTCTTACTCACTACATCAGTAAAGCAGCAGGCATAGGCAAACACCCACTCCCTCCCTCCCTGTACATCATCCCTTCTCTCCCCTCTTCTATTGGACAGAAAATATAGAAAACCGAAAGCACATACCAGCGGACTCAAGGACAATGTTACTCCACTATTACAAGACTATTAAATTGTTCCCAAGGACAAGATATATTCTTGACCTCACAGTCTACCTCATTATGATCTTGTACATTATTGTCCACCTGAAGTGCTCTTTCTCTGCAGCTGTTAAACTTTACTCTGCATTCTGCTATTGCTTTACCTTGTTCTACCTCAATGCACTGTATAATGGATTGATTTGTATAAACAGTATGTATGACAACCTTTTCGCTATATCTTAATACATCTGACAAATTCCAGTTAACAAGTTCACCAGGAAGTATAATTGCAATGTCTTCTCAGCTTAAAGTGCTTCTGTGTTAGGAAGGGCAAAAAGAAACATGGAATGTATTTGGAAATCGGAGGGATAGGAAGGTAGGCAGAGAGAGTGGTGCGGCTCTACTGGTAAAGAATGACATCAAATCAGTAGAAAGATGTTGAATTCTTGTGGGTTGAGTTAAGAAACTGCAAGAGTAAAAGGACGTTGATGACAGTTATATACAGGCCTCCCAACAGTGGCTGGGAGGAGGATCAAAGGTTGCAACAGGAAACAGAAAAGGCGAATCAAAAGGGCAATGCTATGGTAGTCATGGGAGATTTTAGCATGCAGGTCGATTGGGAAAATCAGGTTGGTAATGGATCTCAAGAGAGTGAGTTTGTTGAATGCTTAAGAGATGGCTTTTTAGAGCAGTTTGTCGTTGAGCCTACTAGGGGATCAGCTATACTGGATTGAATGTTATGTAATTAACCGGAGGTGATAAGGAAGCTTAAGGTAAAAGAACCCTTAGGAACCAGTGATCACAATATGACTGAGTTCAACTCGAAATTTGATAGGGAGAAATTAAAGTCTGATGTAGCAGTATTTCAGTGGAGTAAGGGAAATTACAGTGGTATGAGAGAGGAGTTGGTCAAAGTAAATTGGAAGGAGTTGCCAGCAGGGATGTCAGCAGAGCGGCAATGGCATGCATTTCTGGGAAAAACGAGGAATGTGCAGGACATGTGTACTCCAAAAATGAAGGAGGACTCAAATGGTAAAATAGTACAACTGTGGCTGACAAGGGAAGTCAAAACTACTGTAAGAGCAAAAGAAAGGGCATACAACAAAGCAAAAATTAGTGGGAAGATAGAGGATTGGGGTGCTTTTAATAACCTACAGAGAGCAACTAAAAAAAACATTAGAAGGGAAAAGATGAAATATGAAAGCAAGCTGGCAAATAACATTAAAGCGGATAGTAACAGTTTTTTCAAATATGTTAAAAATAAAAGAGAAATGAGAGTGGATATAGGACCACTAGAAAATGAGGCAGGAGAAATAATAACAGGGGACAAGGAGATGGCTGATGAACTAAATGAGTATTTTGCATCAGTCTTCACTGTGGAAGACACCAGTAGTACGCCTGACGTTGTAGTGTGTGAAGGAAGAGAAGTGCTCCAAGAGAGAAGGTGCTCAAAAAGCTGAAAGACCTAATGGTCCATAAGTCACCCAGAGCAGAGGAACTGCACCCTAGGGTTCTGAAAGAGGCAGCGTCAGAGATTGTGGCGGCATTAGAAATGATCTTTCAAAAATCAGTGGACTCTGGCATGGTGCCAGAGGACTGGAACATTGCAAATGCTACTCCACTCCAAGAAAGGAGGAAGGCAGCAGAAAGGAAATTATAGACCAGTTAGCTTGACCTCAGTGGTTGGGAAGATGTTGGAGTCAATTATTAAGGATGAGGTTATGGAGTACTTGGTGACACAGGACAAGATAGGACAAAGACAGCATGGTTTCCTTGATTGAATGGCGGAGCAGACTCAATGGGCCAGATGGCCTAATTCTGATCCTATGTCTTATGGTTTTTTAGTCTAAAATGTGGAGATGGCAGGAGATGGTGATGGACGGCAGGCCACTGGAATTAAAGCTAAGAAACAAGTATACAGACCACCAATGTCACCCAGTGTCAACATTATCCACAGTTAGTTCAGCACCATTTGACAAGAGGTAAGGACAGGTTAACACTTCATAAACAACTCAGCCACTCTTGACAGTTCTGATGATGATCCTAGCAAATACTTGTTCATTTCCTCTCCACAGTTTGCTTAGCCCTTTCTCAAAAGTATTCTTTCTGAATGTTAATCAATGTGATTTTATTCTGTAAGAGATGATGTGTAGCATTTTGTTTTGGTTCTAATGTATATACAAAGGAGGAGAGAAAGGAATGCCAAACTTGAAATAATTGCTGGTAACTTTGGTTAATTATAGTAAACCAGTAACACCTCCTGCACAAGTGATTCAGGAGCAGCATGTGCTGAATTTGATGCTTTTAAAAATGGACTCAACTAGACAGAAGAAGGGCTTCAGCAATGTACATAAGCTGCTGACCTTCTTACACCTTAATTGCTACCTAGTCAGCTATAACTTAAAATGGACAACAAGGTGTCAGGTCAGAACAGCACCAGAGATCTGATATCTCATTGTATCCCAGCTACTGCACTCGAATGATACTGTGAACCACACAAACCTGTGGCTGATTTATGGACTGCTGGAGGTTGCAGAACTCAACTACAACATGAATGCCAACCTGAAGAAAATGTAAGAGCAAAAAAAAAGCCAGTAGGCCACTAAGACCCTCAAGCCCGCCTTGACATTCATTTGTTTATGGCTAAGCATTGCCAAGGCTTCATCTCCTCCTTTGTGTCACATCCCCACTGCCCACAATTCCCCAATTCTTTAAAATTTATCAACTTACTCTTTAAATTCCCCCAATAATTTATCATCCACAACTCCTCTGAAAGACAGCTGTCCAGAGATTCACCATCCTATACGAGATGTTCTTTCACAGCTCATTTTTAAATAATAACATCCTAATTTTGTAATTACGCCCTCCAAATGATCTTATGTGCTTCAATGAGATCACCCATCAATATGCTGAACGCCAAAGAACATACATCTAATTTCTTTAGCAATTTATGATTGGAAATCCTCTCAAACCAGGAGGTAGCCTAGTAAATCATTATTGGATTGTCTCTAATGCAATAAAGCATTGAAATATCAAACAAATGAAAGAGAGAACACTAGTTCTAATATTCCTTTCATCTCTTATTTAAATCAACAATGCTGATGAGTTTAATTGGAAGTATAAGAATTCAAGTGACAGGTTCAGAGAAGAAAGTATGGTCTATTCTGCATGGACTCTCTTGCTGAAGGTTAGGACAATCTCTTTTTCGTCCCATCAATATCAACAGAATTTTATGAAACATATTAAAAATACAGAAGACAAAAAAAAAAGATTGGAGTTCCAACAAATCAATTCCTTCCCTATTGTCATCCCTTCCAGGATATGTGAGTCTACTGAGATTTACTAATGGGTACTATTGTTACCCACACTGCCTGGTGGCTCGCTAAAATATCTAATCCTCTTCAGAGTTTAGATTGCTTTCCTTGGCCCTGGCCCACCCGTGACCACACCTGGCAATGTTTCTTTACAGTAGGTACCACACTTCACTTAGGGTTGAAAACATCTCACACATACCTGAGATTTCAGGCTGCTTTTAAAATCATGGGATTCCAAGGCCGCATATCTCCCGTTGCCATCTGAAGAAACTGATAGACAGAGAGGCCTGTGCGATCGGACAGGAAGCTTCGGGGTCGAAGTCATGGTTATGTGCTTGTAGCTGGGTCGCTCGCTTCTACTCATTCCCAAGTTTGGGCATGAACCTGTGGAATAAAAGAGAAAATTATCAAATGGAATTTATATTCTTTGCCATCTCTCTAAAAAAGTAGATATTTCCCATAAATTTACAGCTTGTAATGACTGAAGGCAAGCAAAGATCAATTAGCTGGTGATGCAATGGGGCTCTGCGATAAATGATTAAAACCACTGATAATTATAGAGAGATTGAGGAGAACAAACAAGGTAGACAGCTGAATGTAGATAACTCTGATGTTCTGGGTCAGATATCCAACTAAAATCAGAAGAGTTTTATGGCTCCATTTCCTATCTGACTGCTGTGTAGAAATCTAACAACACACTGAGGTCGGACATACAGAAATCAAACAACACACCAAGGGCAGGTATGCAGAGATCCAATGACACAAAGAGGTCTGGATGACCAGCCTGCATATCAGATTGAATGTGGTACCACTGTTGCCAAGTTTAGGAATGGATATTTTCAAAAGGAATGGTATTCATTCTTTGCTCCCGATATTTGCTGGTAAATAATTTCTCTAAAATCTTTGTTGAAGTACACATACAAAGTCTGCCAAGTAGGGAATACCCTTCCATATTTATTCTGCTCTTTCTGATTTAACAGCAGACAATATTCTAGAATGCTACGAATTTGTTCTTTAATGCAGATTTAGCTTAAAAAAAACCATTCTTCTCTCAATGGATGTTTTGAGAAATGGTGCATGCTAGTGAGGGTTCCTTAGGATAGTGAACTGGTATAATGAAGGATCAGGTGTTACTGAAGGCTACTGCATTTATGATCTTTAGATCTGCTCAGGAAGCTGCCTTTACAATCATGGTCAATGCAAAGTAAAGGAGTACGATGTCAGAACAAAGAATGACTACTACCCCCCACCCCCACTTTGACCTTTAACACATTCTCATCTGCCTATCACTTCTTCCGGGTCTCCTCCTCCTTCCCTACCTCTCATGGTCCAGTCTTTTCTCCTATCAGATTCTTTCTGCTCCAGCTCATCACCTTTCCACCCACCTGGCTTCACCCGTCACCTTTCCAGCTAGCCTCATACCCCTCCCCCCTTCCCTTTCAGTCTTGAAAAAAGATCTCGGTCCAAAACGTCAACTGTTTATACATTTCCATAGATGCAGCCTGACCTGCTGAACTCCCCCAGCATTTTGTGAGTCTTGCTTTCTTTTTAATATGTTTACTCTACCAGCTACAAATATCAAGGAAATAAGAAAAAATGAAATGAAGTTTGAATTAGGGATAATCACCATTTCTCTGGCATATTTTTAGAGTTTTTCCCCCTTTTCAATTTTCAGTCAGTATGCTTGACATTTTCTCTAAAAATATCCAAGGCAGTTAGTTCTATTTGGCTAACAGTGCTGTGCATAAGAGCGTTTCTGAACACACAACACTTCAAACCTTGAAGTGGATGGGCTACAGCAGCAGAAGATCACGAACGTACACTCAGTGGCCACTTTAATAGTAGAGAAGGGACCCGATAAAGTGGCCACAGAGTGTATACTTATATATACTTCTCCAACTACGCTTAAATACATTTCAATATTCCCTTCAATTACCTTCTGTGTGAACAAATGGTCCCATTCTCACCACTTCAATTAAAGTATTCCTTTTCTGATTATTTTTTTTTAAACAACTAGTTATATTGATGGCCCTTGATTTCAAATGAAAATACTCTGGTGTCTATGCCATCACACCATTCATAATTTTAAAGACCAATCTAAAGACAGCTTTCCCATATCTTTTCAAAATAAGATCCCAGGTGTTAAGCTCTTACTGACAGAAACAGCCACATAGTGTCTGTGGGCCAATTCTTTACTGAGAAATCAATATAGTAGTTATCAATGTAGTTATCGGCTGACATCTCTGCACAAATATTAACATTCAGCAACTGCCCTTAACTGGTACTTCTTGTCCCTATTTAGAGCAGAGTGCCAAGGGATTATATTTCTGTTCCCATCCTCAATCACAAGAGCCAATCCAGACAAAAACAGACCTGACATTTTGAAAATGCTGGAGGAACTCAAGTCAGGTAGCATTTAGAGGAGAAAAAAAAAAAGTTGAAGTTTCAGGCTGAGACCCTTCATAAGTCAACAGAAGACGAGGATTGTGGTCGATGGGACTTATTCTAGTTGACGCCCCGTGATTAGTGGTCTTCTGCAAGGTTCTGTGCTGGGACTTCTGCTGTTTGTGATCCACATAAGTGACCTGGATGAAAATGTAGATGAGTGCATTAGTAGGTTTGCAGGTGATACAAAGTTGGTGGTGTTGTGAATAGCATGGAAGACTGGCAAAGAATACAGCTGGATATATATCAACATAGATATAGACTGGATATAGATTGTAGATATGGACAGAAAAATGGCAGATGAAGTTTAACCCCAAAAAAAAAGTGATGCACCTTGGTAGGTCAAATGTAAGGAGACAGTACACTGTTAAGGGCAAGACTCTTAACCGTGTTGATGAGTAGAGTGATCTTGGAGTCTCAGTTCATAGCTCCCTGATAATGGGTACACAGGTTGATGGGGTGGTTCAGAAGGCTTATAGCATGCTTGGCTTTATTATTCAAGGCACTGAGCTCAAAAGTCAGGAAGTTGTGTTGCAGCTTTGTAAAACTCTAGTTAGGCCGCATTTGGAGAAATGCATACAGTTCTGGTTGCTGCATTTCAGAAAGGAATGTTAGGCCTTGGAAAGAGTGCAGAAGAATTCTGCCAAGATGCTGCTTGGATTAGGAGCCATGCACTATAACAAGAGTTTGGATAAACTTTGGTTGTCTTCTCTGTAATGGCAGAGACTGAGGGGAGATTGCAGTCTATAAGATTATGGGAGCAATAGAGTATACAGTCAGGGTTTAAGTATCTAATACCAGAGGGCATGCATTTAAAGAGAGAAGGGATAACTTCAAAGGCAATATGAGGGGCAAGCTTTTTACACTGAATGATGGGTTTCTGGAATGCAGTGCCTCAGGTGGCAGTAGATGCAGAAATATTTGGGCAGGGGTTCCCAACCTTTATTATGCCGTGGACACCTATTATTCATCAAGGGATCCATGAATCCCAGGGTGGGAATCCCTGCATTACGAACTTCTAATAGATGTTTACATAGGTACATGAATGTGAGGACAGTTTAGTTTAGTTAGTTATTTGATTACTTGGTTCGTAACAACGTTGTGGATCAAAGGGCATGCTCCTGTGCTGTTCCATGATATATGTTCACAACTGTATCCCTGATCTCCATAAGCACCCTACCCATTCCTCCCCAAGACCTTCTGCCATTCTACCTAATTTCTCCATCTTCCCCACCATCATTTTCCTTTCAGTGCCATCACTTCATCTCTTTCCACACATTTCTCTTGTCCCCACCTAATCTCTGTACATCCACCCCCAACACCACCTTTCCAACACAGCTCTCACCACATCCACTGCGGTCTGCTCTCCTCCCCGATCCGAAACGTTCCAACCTTCTCAGCTACCAGCAATGATGGAGCAACCCCTACTCTCTCTGGGCTCCCACTCAATCGTCAGAGGTCCACTGACCCCCATCCTTTCTCAGCCAGGCTATCAATGGCATTTTGAACCCATGAACTCTTCACAGCCTGGTGTAATTCCCTTTACTATCCAGCCCCAGCCCTGTTGCAACACTTTCCCTTCCCCAGCATTGACATTTATCACAACAATAGCCCTCTCCCTTCTTTTGACTTGCTGTTTAAAAGTCTGATGCCATAGGCCAGTCTCCCAATAGCCAACCAGGCTTGCATTATGGCCGAGAAAAATTCAACGGAGCCTGAAGGAAATCTATTCTTTACCTCATTATTTCCCTTCCTCCAACCTATTACAGCCTATCTCTGCAATTTAAATGTAAAAAGACACTGAACTAACGACAAGCACAAAAGATTCTGCACATGCAGATGCATAAAAATAAATACATAAATTTAACAGCCACATACACAAAATGCTTGTGGTACCAAGCAGGTCAGGCTGCATCCAAGGAGGAAGGAGACTATTATTTTCAAACTCTAACAAAACATCATTAACCTGCAACACTTACCTTGTTTCTCTTCTACAGATTCTGCCTGACTTGCTGAGCAGTCTCTGCACTTACTGGTTTAATAATAAAACTTAATTTTGATGATCACAAAAGAGGAAAAACTGGCAGATAAAGCACTCAGAACTTATAAGGTTCAAAACCGCAGTTCAGAAGGATATGCAAGAAATATTTTAGGCTGATAGAGAGAGAGAAAGTTCAAAGAAAGTTAAAAATTAAAAGGGGAAGCAGGCAATGAAGACTGGGGTAAGAGTTAGGGGATTCTTCCCAAAATAAGAAAATATTATATAAAGAATCTTGTTCTTACCACCAAATCATCAGATGGGTTTGCTAAGGCACCACTTCTGCAATTTTTGCAAATTGTGGAATTCCTGGCTCTACACCAGGTCTTGGAAAAATATATATATATATTGCTTCATTTTTGCAACAAAATTTCGGGCAATTCAAACATACTGCCATAAATCCTGCAATGTCTGCGATTCAGAATCTTTCCTTTCACTTTAAGGACCGTGCAACATTTGTTCAGCACTGTAACAAAGTTCCTGGCTAAATATTAACACAAGGAGCACTGTGTGTGTGTGTGTCTCAGAACAAAAGCAGCAAAGTGATCTGCCTGAAATGTGGCCGTTTACTTTCGAGCACTTGTCTATGTCTCCGTCAGCAAGGTAAACAGCAGATATCTCCAAGCTTGAAGCTCTATTGGCTGCACCTCTGAATCTGGCTAATAAATTGTGCAGGCCCCTTTGCTATTGCAAATAAAGGATTTATTACATTACCAACAAAATGCAATGAAGAGATTTGCAAAGAGTAAAAGCTCAGAGAATGAACCGTACATTCACTATGGCAAATAGGAACAAGACATGTTATATTACAGGAGGAAGAGCGCATGTGAGATATGACAGGGACATGCAAAGAAGCAAGGGAACGCTTAGATCTCTAACCTGTTGTCGAGAAGGAGGGCTACATTGGAAGGGACAGAAAGAAATACGAGTCAGGAATGAACAAAGATGTGTGTGTGTGTGTCTGGGAGTGGCAGAGCAAAACAGAGAGCAAGAGACATCACTCTACTGAAGAGAAATAACTGAACTGGTTATTGTTTAACCAAGAGAAAATTAATGACACAGAAAGAGGTTATCTATCTTATCGTGACCATGCCAGTCAAAAAAGAGCCTCCCAACCTAATCCCACCTATCCTTGGCACCAGGTCATAGCTCTATAGGTCACGGCTCGTTAAATACATATCCCTGTACTTCTGAAATGTGATGAAAGTTTTACCGTTTGCCAATTTTTCATGTTAAGACCCACTGGGTAAAATGTTTTTCCTCATCTCCACTCTAACTCTTCTACCAATTACCTTAAATCTATGCTCCTGTTTCCTCCATTATTCTCCAGAATTTCGAAAATCTCCAAAGGGATCCAACCACAAAACATAGCTTTACCTCCCCCTCTCAAATTTCCACAGGGATCGCTCCCTCAGCGATTCCTTTGTCAATTTGACCCTCCCCAGTACTTACCCCTACAAGCAGCCTAAGTGCTACACCTGCCCATACACCTCCTCCCTCACCTCCATTCAGGACCCCAAACAGTCCTTCCAGGTGAGGCAGTACTTCACCTGCGAATCTGCTGGGATCGTCAGCTGTGTCTGGTGACCACATTTACATTGGAGAGACGGGTTGTAAATTGGGGGACCGCTTCTTTGAGCACATCCACACCATCCACCACAAGCCAGACTTCCTGGTGACCAAACATTTTAATTCTGATTCAGATTCCTGTTCAGATGTTTCAGACCATGAGCTTCTCTTGTGCAAGATGAAGCCACTATCAGGGTGGAGGAGCAACATCTTACATTCCGTCTGGGTTCCCTCCAATCTGATGGCATGAATATCTATTTCTCCTTCTCGGAGACAAATTCACCCCCTCCCTTCCAGTATTCCCCACTCTGACCTTTTAATTCTCCTCACCTGCCTATCAATTTCCCTCGCCCCTCCTCCTTCCCTTTCTCCTACGGTCCACTCTCCTCTCCTATCAGATTCTTTCTTCTCCAGACCTTGACCTTTCCCACCCACTTGGTTTCACCTATCACATTCCAATTAATCTCGTTCCCCTTCCTCTACCCTTTTATTCTGGCACCCTCCAGTAGGGATAGTTGGGGTAATTATAGACAAGTAAGCCTTACATCTGTGGTGGGAAAGCTGTTGGAAAAGATTCTTGGATATAGGATCTATGGGCATTTAGAGAATCATGGTCTGATCAGGGACAGTCGTGAAGGGCAGATCGTGCCTAACAAGCCTGAGAGAGTTCTTTGAGGAGGTGACCAGGCATATAGATGAGGGTAGTGCAGTAGATCTGATCTACATGGATTTTAGTAAGGCATTGATAAGGTTCCACATGGTAGGCTTATTCAGAAAGTCAGAATGCATGGGATCCAGGGAAGTTTGACCAGGTGGATTCAGAATTGGCTTGCCTGCAGAAAGCAGAAGGTCATGGTGGAGGAAGTACATTCAGATTGGAGGGTTGTGACTAGTGGTGTCCCACAAGGATTGGTCCTGGGACCCCTACTTTTCGTGAGTTTTGTTAACAACCTGGATGTGGGGGTAGAAGGGTGGGTTGGCAAGTTTGCAGATGACACAAAGGTGTTGTGGATAGTGTAGAGGATTATCGAAGATTGCTGAGAGACATTGATAGGATACAGGAGTGGTCTGAGAAATGGCAGGTGGAGTTCAACCCAAAGAAGTGTTAGGTGGTACACTTTGGAAGGACAAACTCCAAGGCAGAGTACAAAGTAAATGGCAGGATACTTGGTAGTGGGGAGGAGCAGAGGGATCTGGGGGTACATGTCTACAGATCCCAGAAAGTTGCCTCACAGGTAGATAGGGTAGTTAAGAAAGCGTATGGGGTGTAAGCTTTCATAAGTTGAGGGATAGAGTTTAAGAGTCGTGAGGTAATGATGCAGCTCTATAAAACTCTGGTTAGGCCACATTTGGACTACTGTGTCCAGTTCTGGTTGCCTCACTATAGGAAGGATGTGGAAGCATTGGAAAGGGTACAGAGGAGATTTACCAGGATGCTGCCTGGTTTAGAGAGTATGGATTATGATCAGAGATTAAGGGAGATAGGGTTTTGCTCTCTGGAGAGAAGGAAGATGAGAGAAGACATGATAGAGATACACAAGATATTAAGGGGAATAGACAGACTGGACCAGCCAGCGCCTCTTCCCCAGGGCACTACTGCTCAATACAAGAGGACATGGCTTTAAGGTAAGGAGTGAGAAGTTCAAGGGGGATATTAGAGGAAGTTTTTTTTACTCAGAGAGTGGTTGGTGCGTGGAATGCACTGCCTGAGTCAGTGGTGGAGGCAGATACACTAGTGAAATTTAAGAGACTACTAGACAGGTATATGGAGGAATTTAAGGTGGGGGGATATATGGGAGGCAGGGCTTAAGGGTCGGCACAACATTGTGGGCCGAACTGCCTGTACTGTGCTGTACTGTTCTATGTTCCCCCTTCCTTCTCAGTCCTGAAGTAGGGTCTCGGCCCGAAACATTGACTGATTATTCATTTCCATAGATGCTGCCTGACCTGCTATGCTCCCCCAGCATTTTTTGTGTTGTTTTGGATTTCCAGCATCTGCAGACTTTCTTGTGTTTATCTATGGTCCTGTTTTCTGACCCCTCAGCTAAAGGATAGAGCTAATTACTTTACATAAGTTTCTCATAATGCTTCAATTAGCTCTCCCTGCCATTCTGCAGATAATAATCTTATTCTGTGCTGTCTTTTCTGTAACTAAAGATCCAGCGTCTCGTCAACTGGTTCATAAATCTCCCTGTAACAACTCTAAGTCTTTAAATTCTCCCTAAAATGTATCAAAGGGATTGTTTAAAGGAAAAATGTTGGATTCTGTAATCCATAACATACAGAAAAAGAATTAAACTTATTCTTATGATCAAATACCTTTTAATATTGCTAAAAACCATTTCACTTACCTTGGTATCAAAATTACTAAAAATTTTAAAGACCTATACAAGTATAATTTCTCCCCTCTAATTGAATATACTCAACAAGCGATTTCTAAATGGTCGCCTATGTCGATGTCATTGATAGGTCAAATAAATGCTATAAAAATGGTTATTTTACCAAAATGTTTATATATTTCAAGCAGTTCCCTCTTTTGTTCCAAAAACATTTTTTGATAAAATAGATTCTAAGATTTTGTCTTACGTTTGGAATAACAAAAGCTCTAGAGTGAACAAACTTTGATTGCAAAAATCAAAAAAAGATGGAGGACTGGTCTTACCAAACTTTAGATTTTATTATTGGGCAATTAATATTCATTATATTACTTTTTGGATTTATGATATGGATAACCAGGATCACCCTCCATGGTTAAATTTGGAGGAAAATTCGGTAACGGGGTTTTCTTTAGCTTCTTTATTAGGAGCTCCCCTTCCTTTTTCGTTCTCCAGAATAGGTAGACAAGCTCACAACCCTATTGATAAACATACTTTAAAAATCTGGTTTCAGTTTAGTAGATTTTTTGAATTAAATAATTTTCTACTCTCTAGTAATATTTATTCTAATATATTTTTTAAAACCATCAACTTTGGATAAGCCTTTTGTAAAGGGGGGTTGCTTCGTCACTGTGTATGTTAATCAAAATGGCTTCTTTGTTTTGTTAAAAGTAGGAATGCTTCTTTGTTGTGAGAGAGTGCTGGAAGCTATTTTGGGTTAAAATTTACTGATAACGAGAATTGCATTCCTTTGTAAACCAATTGGGATTAATGTTGGTCTTTCTTCTGAGTTTGTAAGCTATTGTTGGCGGGCTTTTGGGGAGTCGGCGCGAGGGGGTGAGAAAGAGAGAATGAGATGCTGTAAACTGGGCGAGGAACGGACCCCAAGCGGGGTCCGAGGCCAGGAGGTACCCCGAGGAAAGGAGATGAAGCTAGATGTGCTTGGTTGACCATTTCGGATGGTCCTGAGCTGCGAGTCGAGGAGTTTGGAGGGGATCGAATGGTGGCCAGAAGACTTCAGTAATTGAGCTCCAACGGTTGTGCACAAAGTGGTTTGGACTGTGATAAGTTTGGCGCCTTTTCTTTATTTTCTTTCCTTCATATATACTGTATGGTTATTAATCAGTTATAATAATCTTTATAAACTGTAATCATTTAATCGCATATGGTGTCCTGTTTGTTCTTTGGCGAGGTGGGGACATCACAGCATCCACACCAGCTGATTACCCAGTTTGGCGGGGCCGAAGGCTGCTCCCCCCAGACGAGAATGAGCTGAGCGAGCCTGAGGCAACCCAGGGGGTTACATGGAAAACTGAGGGAATAAAAACTTTTTTAGATTTGTTTTTACGGGATTGTTTAATGTCTTTTTCGCAGTTAATGGATAAATATGACATCTCTAATACACATTTTTGTTTAGATACTTACAGGTTAGGATTTTTTTTTTACATGATTTTCTACCGAATTATCCCTTGGCCTACTCTTCAAATTTGGCTTATGCTATTTTTCAGCTTAAACCATTTCAAAAATGATTAACAGCTATCATTTATAAACAGTTAATGAATGCTTGCATGCCGCCTAATGATAGGGTTCAATGCACTTGGGAAATAGAACTTCAACATTCACATTCAGATGATCAATGGAGTAAAATTTATTATCTAGTTAACAATTCATCTATCTGTGCACACCACTTCTTAATTCAGCTTAAGATAGTACACAGGGCCCATATGTCCAAAGATAAATTGGCGCATATTTTTCCTAATACAAGTCCTTTTTGTGACAGATGTAACACAGAGGTGGCTACTCTAACTCATATGTTTTGGTCCTGCGTAAGCTTAAAGAATTTTTGGAGGGATGTATTTAGAATATTATCTAAAGTTATAGATGTGGATGTTCAACCCATTCACTTACGGCAATTTTTGGGATAATTCCAGAGGAAGCAGGTAGACTATCTGCTTCCGCTCAACATGTGATAGCCCTTTCAACTTTACTGGCTCGGAGAACTATCTTGTTATTCTAATCCGCCTACTGTTTTTTATTGGCTCTCCTCCATTATGTCATGTCTAAGTTAGGAAAAAATTAGAAGCTGGACATTTTATACATCTTTTAATTTCGAGCAAGTCTGGCGACACTTTATTCAATATTTTCATATGATTATTTATTTATTTATTTCTCTTTAGGGAAAATCCTTATCCATAAAGGTTCGAAGGTGACTGGAAGGATGTTTTTTTCTCTTTCTTTTTCTTCTAATTTTATCCTCAAATGGACTGCCCAATCTTTCTTTTCTTTTTTCTGTTCCAGTTTAGTTTAGTGGTTTTTTTTCCTTTTATTAAATAAAATTTCCAATCTTTTTTTTTAAAACAATTTGTTAAGAGGAGTTGTGGTTTCTTTTTTTTATAATTTTTTTTAATTGAATTTTCAAATGGTTACAGAAGGAAAAAAAATATCAACCCTTCCCCCTCCCCCCTGACATATCCCTGTAGAAAGAGAAAAAACGAAAGAAAGAAAGAATGCCTGTATATTGGAAGATCACCACATGCTCCATGGAGTTCATAATAACTTTAGTATATATATTTATTTCTTTTCCCAAATAACCAGTAATTTTTATCTTTGGAGCACCTATATATTTAATCCTATCTTTTGTAAATAAGGGCGCCAAATTTTCAGAAATATTTCATATTTATCTCTTAAATTATAAGTAATTTTTTCAAATGGAATGCAGCTAAAAGCTGTATCTATTTTCATTTTCTTAATGTATGTTAAAATTCTTTTTCTTTTCACCAGTCCATTAAGCCCATTAACATTAAAACTTAAAAAATTCAGTGAATTACCGGTAGTCATTATTTTTAAACAGGGTTATTCCAGTCTATAGTAATACCTAACTTTTCAACTTTCGTAGTACCTTGGGGAATCTTTTTAAAATTCTCTGTGTTGCTACATGTCTCCCCCCCCCCCCCCCCGATTGTCCAGGCAAAGAAAGAAAGATTAAAGAAAAATAGATTATAAAGAAAAAAAAACAAAATACCCCCCTCCGTTGTGTAGGTCATGGCAATCGCCATGATTACACACGTGAATCTCGTAGCAATCGATCCGAAGTTCCCCCAGCTCCCCCATAACATAAAAAAGTATATATAAGAGAAGAAAAAATAATATCACTACTCTCGATTAATATTTCTCAAATTTATACCTTACTCCCCCTGTATCATATAATTAATATATTTAAATATTCTTCTGTCCTTAAACATCCATCAACTCCATTCACTGTCCCTGTCTTCATCTTTAATCCGTTTCACTTTTAAATCTTTGGCTGTGGTTAGTGAATATTTGGGAGTTCTTCTGCAAATTCTTCTGCATCCCGATAATCAGTAAAAGATCTTTTTCCGTCATCCAAAAAAATTATCAGGGTTGCCGGGTGGCGCAAAATAAATTTATAACCCTTTTCCCATAAAACTTTTTTCGCTGGGTTAAATTTTCTTTCTATTCAAAAGGTCATAACTTATATCAGGATAGAAAAGAACTGTTTATCCTTCTATCATCAATGGCCCGTTTCTCTTTCTGGCACGTTGGGCAGCCGCCTTCAAGATCTTTTCTTTATCTTGATATCTTAAGTATTTTAGCAAGATTGATCATGGGTTTTGATCAACTTGAGGTCTTGATCTTAAGGCTCTGCGAGCCCTTTCAATTTCAATTAACTGGGTTCCTTCTTCCATTTCCAAAATCCATTTTTGAAAAAAATTTATTGGATCCTCTCCCTCTATACCTTCTTTAAGTCCAACAATCTTAATATTGTTTCATCTGCTAAAATTTTCAAGTATATCCACTTTTTCCAACAACCATTTTCTTTCTGATGTCCAGGCAGAAATATTATCTTCCATTTTATTCATTCTATCAATGGTGTCTCCCATTGTTTCTTCCAAGTTTTTAATTTTCTTGTCCATTTTGTCCTGTCTTTTCATCCTTTTATCAAACATAATCTTCATATTTTTAATATCTTTTTTATTACTTTTAATGCTTTTAATTCATGCATTATTTGCACCAAAGACTTTTTTATTTCCCCAATATCACCTCCAACCTCTTCCTGTTGCTCTTCTTTGTTTGTCTCTTCATCTTCGTCTGATTTATCCAGAGTATCTGATTCCACCTCATATTCACTTTTACTTTCAGTTCCGATCATAGCTGGAAGTTGTAGTTTGGGTTGCTCGTGTTTGCGCATGCCCCTTCCTTCACGCATGCGCAATTCCTGTTGCTCTTTTTTTTTGGAAACAGTTGATGTTGCCGCAGTTTCCTGTTCTGTATCGCCGAAGATAAAATGCACTTGAGCCAGAGGCTCTTTCATGGTGGCCGGCCTTGATTCTTTTCCAACTTGTGTTGTCTTCAAAGTAGTAGTTTTCTTCTGCTTCTATTTAGGAGACATATCTTAAGACAATCCTGAGTAGTTTATAAGTAATTTTTAAAAAGTATTTACTAACTTTTCTTCACTTAAACATTATTTTACTGTTTTTTTTTAAACAGGAGAGCTGGATTTCCACGTCTCGATCCTACGTCATCAAGTGACGTCCCCCCAGGAGTTGTGGTTTCTTGATTATATTGTATATATAACAGCATAACATTGTACCCTATTCAATTTTGACAATATACATTTTTTTAAACTGCTGTTCATATGTCTTTTGTATTATCTGTTTGCTAAACTTCTGCTCTGATTTGTATATTTTTACTGGAAAATCAATAAAAAGATTGAAAAATGAAATGGAACTTATTTTTGTTAGTGAATATTTTAGTATTTAAAGTAAGTTGATTCAACTTATTTCAAATATTTTAAGGCTGTTATAGCAACAGAAAACTGAATACAACAAGAATGCCTGTAAAAGGAAAGAAATCAACAAGAGGATTTAATAGATTATATCAGGAACGAAAATGAATGAGCTTATAGCCATTTAGATCTTCCAGAACAGCTCAAGAGATCCAAAAAACATGACCTTGGCATCTGTCTCACATGCTAAGAGCAAACAACAAGACATATCAATGATTTATAAAAGGAGGTAACATATGCTTAACCCTAAATAGTTCAAGAGGGGAAAAAGAAATAGAAAACTTTTCCCTTCATATGTTAACTAATTTTTTTCCACGTGTGGTCTCACCTTCTGAATATTTCTAGCTTTTTCTATTTTTCTTTAGAAGAATGGAAAACCTGCAACCAGAAAGCGGAAAATCCTACAAAAAAAAGAGTGGATTCGGCCCAGTGCATCATGGGTAAAGCCCTCCCCACCACTGAGCACATCTATGCGAGGTTTTACTGCAGGAAAGCAGCATCCATCATCAGAGATCCCCAGCACCCAGTTAATGATCTCTTCTTGCTGCTGCCATCAGGTATAAGTGCCTCAGGACTCGCACCACCAGGTTTGAGAACTGTTCCTAACCCTGAGCTATCAGGCTCTTGAACAAAAGGGGATACTGTGACTACACTTGCCCCATCATTGAAGTGTTCCCACAACCAATGATCTCACTTTCAAGGACTCCTCATTATCTCATGTTCCTGTTGCTATTTACATAAATCTGCATTTGCAGTTTGTTGTCTTCTGCACTTAGGTCCATCCTTCACTGATCCAGTTATAGTTATTATTCTATTGATTTACTGTACATGCCCACAAGAAAATGAATCTCAGGATTGCATTCAGTGACATATATGTACTTTGATAATAAATTTACTTTGAATTTTAAGAGCACTGGCAGAATAGGGAAGCCATTCCAAACCTGTTGGTGTGGTGCTTAGAAGCTGAAGGAGAAATTAATGGAGGTGCAGAATCCATATGTGAATCCTGCATGAGCATTCAGGCAGCCATTTTATATTCTGTGAGGTCTTCTTTTCCATTGCATTTAGGGAAGGGGAGTAGTGGCAGCATTTGAGAGGGACTTTAAAGCCTATGCCAAATGCTGGAGTAATGTGCATTTCTATACAGGGCAACAACTACATTTAAAAGAATGCTATTCGTGTATCAAGGTGTCAGGAAAAGCTGGTGATATGAATACTGTATCGCCTCTGGCAGTTCATCTGACATTTATGGCAGTGCTCCCTTTGAACCTGGTGGCCAGCAGCCTGCCCACAACAGATGCACAGTGGTACTAGCTGGCTGACTCCCAGTTGCCACTGATCAGGTAGCCTAAGCACTTTCTGTCAGCTGTAGTGGTGATGATGCTGTGGGAGATAAGTTTGAGAGCTTGAGAAGACATAGTGTAGGGTCGGTCATAAATTTTAAAGCTACTTTTCAGTGTTGGTACTATTGCACTGTACAGAAAAAGTGGGTAATTCTAGATAGGAAAGATCTCTGAGAATGTAATTTCTCTTACACTGATCGAGGGAGTTCATTGGAAAGGACAATATACCTTTCTTTCTGAGGCCAGGCATGGAAGTGCTTTCATGTTGTTATGATTTGCTTGGATTTCACACACTGCCTCTTTCCTGCATGTGCACATATGGCCATAAAGTAATCCACCAAAATGTGATTGTTTTGTAAACCAGAAGAAGAGGGCCTTTAAAGATGGTGATCGGTTGGAGCTTAAAAGAGTTCAGAAGGAACTCAGAGTACAGATAAGGGGGGCAAAGGAGCAGTATAGGAGGAAGCTAGAACAAAAGCTGCAGAAAAAAAGCATGAAGGAGGTGTGGGATGGGATGAAGATCATCACCGGATGCGGTGCAAAGCGGGGGGGCAAACATAAGTGGAGATGTGGAGAAAGCGAACCAGCTGAACAACTTCTTCAACAGGTTCGACAGCTCAATCTCATCCTCACCGCAGAAATCCACACCAGGCTTACTTCCCTCACAGGCAAATAGCCACTCACAGGAGACCTTGCCCACGCCCAGGATTACGGCTGCACAGGTGGAAGGTCAACTGAGGAAGATCTGTACCAGCAAGGCGGCTGGACCGGATGGAGTTTCCCCACGATTACTGAGGGCCTGTGCGACTGAGCTGGGAGAACCACTACAGCGCATCTTCAACATGAGCCTGGAGCAGAGAAGAGTACCCAGACAGTGGAAAACATCCTGCATTGTCCCGGTACCGAAGAAACCACAACCAAAGGAGTTGAATGACTTCAGACCTGTTGCCTTGACGTCGCACGTGATGAAGACCATGGAGAGGCTGATAATACAGAATCTGAGGCCACAAACCAGGCACGCCCAGGATCCTCTTCAGTTTGCGTATAAGGAGAAGGTGGGAGTGGAGGATGCTATCACGTATTTGCTGCACAAATCACTCTCTCACCTAGATGGGGTCAGTTGTGCTGTGAGGATTACATTCCTTGACTTCTCTAGTGCCTTTAACACCATCCAGCCCAAGATCTTAAGGCACAAACTAACGGAGATGGGAGTAGACTCTCACATGGTGGATTGGATAGTGGACTACTTGACAGATAGACCTCAGTATGTGCGGTTGGGAGACTGTAGGTCTGACACGGTGGTCAGCAGCACAGGAGCGCCGCAGGGAACCGTACTCTCTCCGGTCCTGTTCACCCTGTACACATCAGACTTCCAATATAACTCGGAGTCCTGCCATGTGCAGAAGTTCGCTGATGACACGGCCATAGTGGGGTGTGTCAGGAATGGACAGGAGGAGGAGTATAGGAAACTGATACAGGACTTTGTGATATGGTGCGACTCAAACTACCTGCTTCTCAATATCACCAAGACCAAGGAGATGGTGGTGGACTTTAGGAGATCTAGGCCTCATATGGAGCCAGTGATCATTAATGGAGAATGTGTGGAGCAGGTTAAGACCTACAAGTATCTGGGAATAGTTAGACGAGAAGCTAGACTGGACTGCCAACACAGATGCCTTGTGCAGGAAGGCACAGAGTTGACTGTACTTCCTTAGAAGGTTGGCGTCATTCAATGTCTGTAGTGAGATGCTGAAGATGTTCTATAGGTCAGTTGTGGAGAGCGCCCTCTTCTTTGTGGTGGCGTGTTGGGGAGGAAGCATTAAGAAGAGGGACGCCTCACGTCTTAATAAGCTGGTAAGGAAGGCGGGCTCTGCCGTGGGCAAAGTACTGGAGAGTTTAACATCGGTAGCTGAGCGAAGGGCACTGAGTAGGCTACGGTCAATTATGGAAAACTCTGAACATCCTCTACATAGCACCATCCAGAGACAGAGAAGCAGTTTCAGCGACAGGTTACTATCGATGCAATGCTCCTCAGACAGGATGAAGAGGTCAATACTCCCCAATGCCATTAGGCTTTACAATTCAACCGCCAGGACTTAAGAACTTTTTAAAAGCTATTATAAATGCTTTTTGAGATATTGATTTAGATGCATATCATATTGTATGTAATTAGTTTTGCTACAACAAGTGTATGGGACATTGGAAAAAAAAGTTGACTTTCCCCATGGGGATGAATAAAGTATCTATCTATCTATCTATCTATGTGATCCACCAAAAATTTTGACAACATATGTGTGCTTGTCATGCTCTGGGTTTATGCATATCCACAGAATCTTGTTTTTGCACAGGATACTAATGATGATTGGCAATTACTTTTGTCTACTGAAGGACAGCTACAACATTAAAAAGCAAGTGTTCTGCTAACATTTACACAGTGGATTGCAGTTAATTGGGACACATCAGGACCAATTCACCTTGGCCCAAATAAACAGCTGCCAATGAGCTAAACTTTCACGGAAATAGTTAAAAAGATTTAAAAAACCCAGATGTAATAACAAATTATATATTTAAGTGAAATACTGAAGTTACATATGTAAGGTAAATCCAGAACAAATTAGAACACTACCAACAGTACTACAGTCTTATAAAACTGTACTAATTCCTAATAGTTATTGACGGAAAAAAATCATCCAGTGTACCCAATGAACAAAGTCAGTCCAGATACCTAATACAGTAATGCAGTTCTGAATTTCTTGTTTCTCACCAACAATCAGTAACAAAAATCACTGCAGTTTGAACAAACATGCACAAGTGATATTATTTAAAAACTGTTCGCTCCAAACACAATGTAGTGTCTAATGGCCACACAAGTGTGAACAACTGACGCTGGTTAGAACCTGTTTGGCAATAATCTCCTGCCCCAAATCAGCAAAGGGAATCTAGGCAATTTTCGTCATCAGTTTTTTGTTCTTTAGGAGTTGTCCTGAGTAAGTAGCTGTCCCAATTAACCAGAATCCACTGTTTTTGTGAAAGGAATTGTCGAGTTGGTAGCATTCCTTTCACAGATGGAACTGCTTTTGCATAAGCAGGAATTTAACCGTCAGTAAACTGTAGTAAATATGGGAACATGAAGAGAAAAGATGAGCTGCAGAGGGCAGGGAAAATGTCTTCCCCCCCCCCCCCATAATGTGTCAGAGGACGAACAATAGTAATAGAAACATATTTTATTTTATAAGGTTAGAATAATCTTAAAGTAGGTTAAAAGGTCAGCTCAACATCGTGGGCCAAAGGACTTGTACTGTGCTGTTCTGTTTTATGTTCTAATAGGCAAATCTTGCAAAGACCCAGCTCTGGAACAAACATACGGGAACTAATTTAAAATATAAAGTGTGGAGTAATCTTTTTTTCTAGAAACAGTAGTACAGGTTTGAGTACCCCTCATCTGGAATTCCAATATCTGAAAACCTCCAAAGTCTGAATTTTTTTTTTGAGAATTGCACAAGAGTCTGGAAAAGTGCCCAGGTGATGCATGGGTCTCTGCTCGTCACAGACAGTTTGGAGAAGTGACCTCACATATGTAATGAATAGAAGTTAATGGAAAATAAAAAAACACCCCATAAAGAGCAAAATGAAGATCTCAATCGTCAGTGTTGGAGTGAACTGCTGCTGCCTAACTTCATGCTGATCATGAAACAAGCAAAGATCTATCACGATGAACTGACAATTGAAGGTAATTGCGAACATTTAGCAGGCTGGTTTCGGAATTTTAAGAAAAGGCACAGCATTATTTTTTTAAAAATGCATTGTTGATGAAAATCTAACATCAGAAAAAGTCTACAATGCTGATTGGTTTTATACTTTACATAAAACCTAAAGTAAAATACAAATGCAGTGTACTGTAACCTTTTAATCAGGTGGAAAGAGAAAGCCTGCTGTTTGTTGTTTCAGGTACTCTCCTGAGGCTGCTGTGCGGTGTTAGTTACCTTGCACTCATTATATTTGTAATTTATACTGTTGAGTACATATAAGTGATGAACAAGTATAAGATTGCTTACTGGTAGTACATAAATACTGAGTAGGAAATGATGCTGATCCCAAGTTATTATATAGTCCAACATCCGAAAAAATCAAAAGTCCAAACTTCTGGCCCCAAGTATTTTGGATACGGGGTACTCAACCTGTACTAGAATGGACCCCATAATAAATCTAAATAGCTCAATTGAAGCTTTAAGACCACAAGTCAAAGGAGCTAAATTAAGCCATTCAACCCATTGATTCTGCTCCAACTTTTCATTATGGCTGATTTATCATCCCTCTTAACCCTAATTTCCTGCCTTCTCTCCATAAATGTTGAAGCCTTTACTAATCTAGAACCTATCAACCTCCATTTAAAATGTACCCAATGATGTGGCCTCTGCAGCTGTCGATGACAATGAACTCCATAGATTCAACACTCCAGAATCTACTGAATTTTGAAAGATCACTTCTAATGCCTCCACAATCCCTTCAGAACCCTGGTGTGTAGTCCATCTGGTCCAGGTGTCTTATCTACCTTCAGACCTTTCAGCTGCCCAGGCAGCTTCTCCTTAGTAATAGCAGCTTACACTCACATGCCTCCTGACACTCTGGAGTTTCTGGCATACTGTTGGTGTCTCCCTCAGTGCAGAATCATGCATAATACTTATTCAGTTCGTCCATCATTTCTTTGTCCCCATTACTACCTCTCCAGCATCATTTTCAAGCTTTCTGATAACCTCCCTCACCTCTCTTTTACTGTTTATATATTTGATAAAAGAGGATGCAAACGGTTTTTTATGTTAGTTTAATTTAGTTCAAATTTAATTGACATTCAATCATACATGAATACAGCTGAACGAAAGAACGTTACTCCAGGGCCAAGGTGCAACACAGAACCAACAGCTATACACAAACCAAAGCACCTCTAGCACAAAAAAAGATAGCAAGCACACAAGATGTCAGTAAAATACAGTCACACAAAAATATATATAGTACAAGACTATGAATCCATGAACGTTGCAGAAATCCACAGTTGAACACAACACAGCTCGTCTTCTGCCAAGCAAATACCAACTTGGACACTATGCCACACTGCCTCCGGTGGAGTGCACCAACTCTGATGCCTCTCTCCTGGACAGCTGTAAGCTGGTAACACCACACTCGAGGCCTGGTCCTCGCTACAAACAAGGACCTGCAGCTCCCCCAGACTTGCAGCATTCCGCATTAATTATGTCAACAGGGTCTTGCGATCACAAGGAAAATAGACTAAGGTGGTCACTCGACTACACATCTCCCATTGGCTAGCTTACCTTCATATTTAATCTCTTCTCTCCTTATTTCCCTTTTAGTTTTCTTTTTTTTTTTAAAAAGCTTCCCAAACCTCAAGCATCCCACTGTAGCTTATGAAATTTTCTCTCCACTACAGGCCTCTGAACTCCAAACACCTCCTCAATCTATTCTATATCTCAGGTAGGTACTTGTCAGAGGTTCATAGGGTCGTAAAAAATGTTGTTGGCACATTAGCCTTTATAGATCAAAGTACTGAGTACATGAGCTGGGATGTTATGCTGAAGTTGTATAAGAGGAGGCCTAATTTGGAGTATTATGTATAATTCTAGTCACCTACCTACAGGAAATATATCAATACATTTGAAACAGTGCAGAGAAACTTTACAAGGAATTTGCTGGGATTCATTCAAGGACCTGGGTTATAGGGAAAGGTTGAATAGGTTAGGACTTTATTCCATAAAGCATAGGAGAATAAGGGAAGATTTGATTGTGGTATACAAAATTATGAGAGGTATAGATAGAATAAATATAAACTAGCTTTTTCCACTGGGGTGAAGTGAGACTAGAACTAGACGTCACAGGTTCAGGGTGAAAGGTAAAATGTTTAAGGAGAACATTAGGGGGGTGGGGGAACTTCTTCACTTAGAGGGTGGTGGGTGATGAATGCAGGTCCGACTGCAATTCTTAAGTGAAGTTTGCTTAAGTACATGGATGGGAGAGGTATGGAGGGCTATGGTCCTGTTGCAGGTCAACGGGACTAGGCAGAATAATAATTCAGCAAGTACTAGATGGGCCTAATGGCCTGCTACTGTGCTGTAGTGCTCTATGATTCTATGGCTGTCATCCAAAAACTACACGTGTATGGTGGAGCTTGCAAAAGGGAGCATTGTCAAAGAACATCACTTGTGCAAAACTCATTGGGTACTGATGCACAGCCAAATATCCCAGAGTAAACATTAACCTCCTTTAATCTGCC
This sequence comes from Hemitrygon akajei, assembly GCF_048418815.1. Lineage (NCBI taxonomy): Eukaryota > Metazoa > Chordata > Chondrichthyes > Myliobatiformes > Dasyatidae > Hemitrygon > Hemitrygon akajei. The sequence goes on from NC_133129.1 coordinate 145,159,712, forward strand.
TTTTGGGATCAGAATTCTCTATCTCTACAGCTACAATGAGAGAATGTATTTATAAAATTTTCAGAGATTTCATTGGAGGAACACAACAGTAGAAATAAATTAACACAAGTTCATTACAAACATTGGCAAAGTCAATTCAAGAACCGCCGTCTGATCCAAAGTAATACCATTATATGAGAAAATCTGTGTAACAGCAAGGCTTCAAGACATAAATTCCTCATTCAAGACACCTTTGCTGGCTATTTTTCAAGTGGACAATATAAATCTTAAATATAAATAAATAGTGTTGCATATATAAATTTCTTTAAAAGCCTTTTAACACATTCCTGACAAAAGGTTGGAAGAGAAGCTTAAAATGGCACCAGTGCAGGGGAAGTTAGAACCTGACCAAAAAATGGTAACAGAGGGATAGATGTTGGGTGGGGAGAATTACTACTTATAAGGGTTCCTGCTGTTTCCAATTCATATCAAATTTGCGAACTGCAACAAATTCAGCGAGGGGGGTCAAACCACAGGCAACCGAGCATGGACAAAAAGTATTAGAAATTGTGTAAGTGGTAAGCAGCAGCAAAATTAAATGAAATGGTAAATGTGAAGTAATAAGCTAAAAAACAGCAACTGATTTAAAGGCATATGCAAAACACCTTCAGCTATTATGTAATAGTAAAGGAAGGCACAAGGTTATTTAAGAAATTGAGGGAAGTTCTTGGTATAGTAGCAACAGATTCCTGTCAAAATAATCATCTAAACATGAGGTTACAAGGCATGTATACAACATGACATCATAATATTTAGGATGCTTTTATGTATTCAATTAGAGGTCAGCATATACCCTGAAAATAGCAAACTAAATAAAGTTCCCAATACTATAACTGGATCTACAGAGTACATTTGGCCCATTATTTGTGTCAATTAAATTAACTTAATAGCTACTCCGATTCCCCTGATCTTTCCCCCAAGTCTGATGATTGTTTTCCCTTTGTTACAACTAAGCCCATTACCACTACAATTCAGAGCAAAATGTTTCCAAGTTGCAAAAAACTTATACGTGAAAACAGCTACAGCAGGCAATGGTTCCCTTTGTCAATGCTATTAAACATGTTCAACATTTCTGACACGGAAGCAATCCCTTCCTATTGTATCGAAACCCTTTATGATTTTCAATGTCTTCATTGTCTCTCCTTGACATTCCCTGCTCACCGGAGAACCCTACCTTTTCCAGTCCCTCCACAGAACTAAATTCCCTCATTTCCCGATTCTTTCCTAAAAGGTCTTTTCAGTCACAACCTCCTTCCTCAGGTGTGTTGCTCAGAAATTTCTAAAAATTCCTCTGGCTGAAGCCTTAAATTTACCAGAACTTTTCTTGCTCTTCTGCTTCTGCCTCCATAACAAAACAAAGGACCCCACGCGCAAGATGTTTACTGTTGTCTCTACTTAGCCTATTACCTACAAATATTTCAATACATTTGCCCCCTAACCTCTATGTTTCACTACTCATTTTAAAATGGTAGTTTATAGATTTTAGTTGTTATTTTACAGTTTTCTTTACTTTTCACAGCAAGGTGCATGCTCCATATTCCTTTCTGTTTAACTTCACCTATTACGCATCTGCTTACTTCTCTCTTATTTCCTTCCAAAGTCCGTCACAAGCCTTCAGTTTGCACAACAATTTTGTGTTTTACATTTCCTGCAATATACATTCAAGTTCAGGCAATAAATTTGTATCAAAGAGAGTTCTGGTCTAACAGTGATGATGGATGATCGCAGGCTTGGCTGGTCACCGGCTTACACCCTTTATCCAGCTGCGTATTCACACTGCTATTGTTGCCTTCACGCCTCAAACTTTAATTTTGTCAGCTACAGGGTTCTTTGTTTAACATCTTCTGAAAATGTAGACATACCAGTAAGCTTCCTTCTCCCCATTTACATCACTGAAGAACTCAATGATGTTGGTTGAAGCAAATTTAAATTTTGTTAAACCTGTGCTGACTTTCATTTATTAGCCATACATTGCCAGTTAATTTTGACTCATTGTTTTGAAGATTCTCAACCGGTTACAGTCATTAACCAACTCCTCTTCCAACTCCCACCTGTAACTTCCATACCTCTAAAGATGGGAGTTGGAAGAGGAGTTAAAACATAAGTTTGAAATTAAATTCTATCAATAAGTTAGAAATGATCCAATATCCTTCCTCTCCAAGTGTACCTATTGTAATGCTGCAATCATTTCCTCTTTTATAGCCAAAACTGCAGCAGCCTGTTAGCGAAGATAATTCGATGCATACTATTAATAACTTGGCTGTTTGCACAAAATAATTTCCAGTGGCTCCCCGAAACTAAATGCCTTTCCTTTATCAATCAATTCATATATTTGTATTTCCTTTTATGTTAGATATTATTTTGTTAAGTTTTTTCATTGTCTGTTATTGCTTTTTACAAATATAATTTTCATCCTAGTTCTCCACTCTATTACGTACCATTTACATAGCAAGTTTCCTTTACCTTTTCCATTTTAACCTCCACAGAGTAAAAATTAGTGTTGTAGTACATTTAAATCTCTTCAACTTCAATAGCATTGTGGCACAGCCAGAAGAGCAGCTACCTCATAATTCCAACAGCCGAAGTTTCATCCTGACCTCTGGTGCTCAGAGTGTGCAGTTTTCCCCGTGTACTCCAGTATCCTCCCATATCCCAAACACATGCAGCTGGTAAGTTAACTGACTAGTTCATTTTGCCCCAAATGTAGAAGTGGGCATTGAAATAGCAGATGCAATTTTATTCAGACAAGTGCAAAGTGCTGTTTATTAGTTAGTTACACCAGGACAGGACTTACTCAGTTAATGGCAGGGCTCTGTAGAGTGTTCTAAAGCAAACTGACCTGGGGTAAAATTATAACTCCTGGAGGTGGAAGAGATGGTAAAGGTGGCGTCTGGGACATCTTCCGTCATTTGTCAAGGAACTGAGTGCAATAGGTGGGACGTCATGCTACAACTGCACAAGACATTGGTGAGGTCATATTTGGAGTATTGTGTGCAGTTCTGGTCACCATGTCATCAAATTTGGAAGCATGTGGAAAAGATTTAGAGGGATGATACTGGCACGGGAAAGCGAGTTATAGGGAGAGACTGGATAAGCAGCAGTTTTCAATTCTGAGGCTGAGGGTAACCTTTTTCAGGTGCAGAAAAATTATAAGAGGTGTAGAGAGAGTGAATGGTCATTATTTCCTGCAGGGTAGGGGAGTCTAAAACTAGAGTGTATAGATTTAAGGTGAGAAGCATAAAATTTAAAGGGGAAATGAGGGGCAAGTTTGTTGTTCCCAGAAGGTGCATGGAACAAACTGCGGGAACAATTGCAACATTTAAAAGGGATTTAGATAGAAACACAGAGAGGAAAGATTTCGGGTTATACAAGCCAAATGCGGGTAAACTGAACTGGATCAGGTAGGCAATAGGTAAGCAAGACAAGTTGGATTGAAGGGCCTGTTTCTATTCTGTACTGCTCCATGTCTCTGAATTAAAACACCTTGGGTGGGGGGCAATTGATGGGATCTGGGATTTGTGAAAAACTGGTTGATAGTGAATGTTTCCTCAAGCCCTGTGGGAAGCCAATGTAGGAATTGCAGGGGCCCTAGCAGAGACATTTAAAATGTTGTTAGATTCCAGAGGACTGAAGGACTGCTAATGTTGTTCCCTTGTTTAATAAAGACTCTAAGAATAAGCCAGCAAATTATAAGTCAATAGACAATAGACAGTAGGAGCAGGAGTAGGCCATTCGGCCCTTTTAGCCAGCACCGCCATTCACTGTGATCATGGCTGATCATACACAATCAGTACCCCGTTCCTGCCCTCTCCCCATATCCCTTGACCCCGCTATCTATAAGAGCTCTATCTAACTCTCTCTTGAATGCATCCAGAGACTTGGCCTCCACTGCCTTCTGGGGCAGAGCATTCCACATATCCACCACTCTCTGGGTGAAAAAGTTTTTCCGCATCTCTGTTCTAAATGGCCTACTCCTTATTCTTAAACTGTGGCCTCTAGTTCTGGACTTGCCCATCAGCGGGAACATGCTTTCTGCCTCCAGCGTGTCCAATCCCTTAATAATCTTATATGTTTCAATCAGATCCCCTCTCATCCTTCTAAATTCCAGTGTATACAAGCCCAGTCGCTCCAATCTTTTAACATATGACAGTCCCACCATTCCAGGAATTAACCTCGTGAACCTACGCTGCACTCCCTCAATAGCAAGAATATCTTTCCTCAAATTTGGAGACCAAAACTGCACACAATACTCCAGGTGGGGTTTCACCAGGGCCCTGTACAACTGCAGAAGGACCTCTTTACTCCTATACTCAATTCCTCTTGTTATAAAGGCCAGCATGCCATTGGCTTTCTTCACTACCTGCTGTACCTGCATGCTTGCTTTCATTGACTGATGTACAAGAACACCTAGATCTCGTTGTACTTCCCCTTTTCCTAACTTGACTCCATTTAGATAGTAATCTGCCTTCCTGTTCTTGCCACCAAAGTGGATAACCTCACATTTATCCACATTAAACTGCATCTGCCATACACCTGCCCACTCACCCAACCTGTCCAAGTCACCCTGCATTCTCATAACATCCTCCTGATATTTCACACTGCCACCCAGCTTTGTGTCATCGGCAAATTTGCTAAGGTCGGTGAGCTTGACATCAGTAGTGGCTAAGTTATTGCAAGGTGTTCTTTGGGACCAGATATCTAAGTATTTGGGTATACAGGGGCTGATTCGGGATAGTCAACATGGTTTTATGGGTGGTAGGGTCATGTCTAACCAACCTTAAGAGTTTTTGAGGAGGTTTCCAGGAATGTTGATAAAGGCAAAGCAGGAGACTTTAGCAAGGCCTTTGACAAGGTCCCACATGGGAAGTTGGTCAACAAGGTTCAGTCGTTTGGCATTTAAGATATAGTAAACTGGATTAAGCTTTGACTGCGGAAGAAGCCAGGGAGTGGTCATAGGCATTTGCCTCTCTGACTGGAGACCTACGACCAGTGGTATGTCACAGGCTTGGTCCACTTTTATCATCTACATCAACAATCTGGATGAAAATGCGGTAGGCTGGATCAACAAATTTGCCGATGACACCAAGATTGGGAGTGTAGTGGACAATGAGGAAGACTATCAAAGCATGCAGTGAGATCTGGAGCAGCTGAAAAATGGCAACTGGAATTTGATGCAGTCAAGTACGAGGTGTTGCACTTTGTAGGGCAAACCACAGTAGGATTTAGTCAGTGAGCAGTAGGGCACTGAGGAGAGTAGCAGAACAGAGGGATCTGGAATACAGTCCATAATTCCTTGAAAGTGGTATCATAGGTAGATAAGGTCATAAAAAAAGCTTTTGGCACATTGGCCTTCATAAATCAAAGCACTGAATACAGGAGTTGGGGTGCTATGTTGAAGTTGTACATGACGTTCGTGAGGCCAAGTCTCGGAGTATCATATGCAGTTTTGATCAACTACCAACAAGAAAAGTGTCACTAAGATGGAAAGATTGCAGAGAGAATTTATGAAGATGTTGCCAGGATTTGAGGACCCGAGTTAAGGGGAAAGGTTGAATAGGTTAGGACTTCATTCCTTAGAGCATAGAGGAATGAGGGGAGATTTGATAGAGGTATACTTTTCAGGATTTTGTATAGGTAGGGTAAATGCAAGCAGGCTTTTTCCACTGAGGATGGGTGAGAATAGAATTAGCAGTTCAGGATGAAAGGTGAAATATTTAAGGGAAACTTCTTCATTCAGAAGCTGGTGAGAATATGGAACAAGCTGTCAGCAGAAGTAGTGCATACAGGTTTGATTTAAACATTTAAGAGAAATTTGAATCGGTACGTGGATGGGAGGGCTATGGATGGCTATAGTCCAGGTGCAGGTTGATGGGACCAGGAAAGTAAACAGTTCAGCTTTGACTCGATGGGCCAAAGAGACTGTTTCTATGCTGTAGTGTTCTTTGACTCCATAACATGCGTAGTGTGATTGTGGTAGTGTACATCTTTATTTATATTTACAGCCTATCTTCTGTTAAATGATACAAATCCAGTACCTGCACAAAGCAAAACCTCCCAGTTTCCTTCCAAACTGACAGTATGTGGGAGAGAATACGAACCTGCACCACGATCTGAGCGAGTAATGCAGAACGGTAGACAGTCGTGGATCTGAAATATTTGTAGAAGGTGCTTAGCTATCATTCCTGAAAAGGAAGAAGCACAGAAGTAAATAATTGTGTTTGTGGTCATTATTTATACTTTGTGCTTTAAATTGAGTCACATTCATTTTGAACTCCAAACCATGGTTGTGTTGTAAGTTTAACCAGCTTTAGATTCACCTTCTGGTGTGGTGGGAGGTAGAGAAGATGTCTCTACTTTTTGTTATGGTTAACACTGCAACTAGGCTCAGAATGAGTGCCCAAGTGAGAGTTTGCACAATTGGACCACGTGCCACAGATCCACGTACTCTGCTGGTAAATAATACTCTACATTCATAGCATGGTCACCAGGATCCACTGTAGGGGGAGCTTTGAGTTGCTTATTTCTGAATCTTGGTATGTTGAGCAGGGAGGTAGCATTGTGAACGGGGCGGGGGGGGGGGGGGGGGAGGGAGAGTGAAAGAAAATATTGCCTGCAAATTGGTTCATACCTCCATTGGACTTTTAACAAGGGCATTAGTGGATCAGAGCAGACAAAAGGAATACAGATCACAAGAATATTTGCTCAGCAAAATCAAGTTGTTTCATTGTGCTCTACTTAATTCCACTTATTTACAATGCAGTAATGTAGGAACATTATAGCACACATAGAAATGGACTCTTCAACATAAAGGTATTATTTTTATTTATTTATTTAGAGACAAGGTGTGCAATAGGCCCTTTCAGCCTTGGAGAATGACCAATTAACCTTCTAACCAGGACATCTTTGCACTGTGGGAGGAAACCGGAGCATCCAGAGGAAATCCACGCATTCCACAGGGAGGATGTACAAACCTCTTACAGAGAATGCCGGGATTGAATTCTGAATTCTGAAACCCTGAGCTAACCACTAACCACTACACCAGGGGTAATAATACCTGTCATTAAAAACCATAATATACCTTAAAGTTAACAACATGCTGGAAACACATAACAGCACAGGTAGAATCTGTGAGAAGAGAATCAAGCAATAACGTTTGAGAGTAATGACCTTTCATTGGAATTAGTCAAACCATCCAGTTGTTGACTTTGAACATTAACTGTTTCTCTTTCCACAGCCTGACTTGCTGAGTATTTCCAACATTTTCTGTTTTGGCTTGGTTTTCCAGCAGGTTTTTTTATTTGCTTAACACAAAGACATCTTTTAAGCTTCAACACAAGAAATTCTGCAGATGCTGGAAATCCAAAGCAACACACACAAAATGCTGGTGGCATCTATGGAAATGAACGAACAGTCAACATTTCAGGTTGAGGCATCCTTCAGGATGGAAAGGAAGAGGGGAGACACCAGTATAAAAAGGTGGGGACAGAGGAAGGAGGACAACTTGAAGTTGATAGGTGAAGCCGGGTGGCTGGGAAAGGGGTGGAGAAGAAGGAATCTGATAGGAGAGCAGAGTGAAGCATAGGAGAAAGGGAAGGAGGAGGCGATTCAGGAAGAGGTGACTGTCAGGTGAGATGAGGTAAGGAGAGTGGAGAATAGAAGAGGGGAGGGAAGAGGAGATGCAAGAACTGAGAAAATGGAATAGCACTTTTTTTTTTAAACAGGAGACAGGGTGGGAAGAGGTATAGTCAAGGTAGGCTTATAAAAGACAGAAGATGCCATTGTCCAGAAACGGACTAAGTGATTTAAGGGCAAAGTGGAAGTCAGAGACCAATCAGTCATAAATGTAGCAAAGGAAGAGTTAGGGAGCATAACCAGGGAAGTCTTGGAACATGGATTGCTCTATGTTGCCAACAAAAAGGCAGGCATAGCTGAGCCCCTACCAGTGGCCGTGGCATCTTGCTATAGATAAAGGTTGATACACAACAGATACAGTTGAGAAAACCTTCTGCCGCTGTAAGCCATCCACTTCGAAGGTTCTAAGTGCTGTGCATTCAGAGATGCTTTTCGACACACCACTGTTGTAACACATGGTTATCTGGACCACTGCCACTTTCCTGTCAGCATGAACCAGCCTGGCCATTCTCCTCTGACCTCTTTCATTAACAAGATGTTTTTGCTCACAGAACTGCCATTTACTGATTTGATATCTTACGATCTTACTGGATTTTTCTTGTTTCACACACCATTCTCTGTAAACTCTACAGACCGCTGTGCATGAAACTCACAAAAGATCAGAAGTTTCTGAGGTCCTCAAATGACCCCTTTGGCACCAGCAATCATTCCATGGTCAACGTCACTTAGATTACATTTCATCCCCATAATGATGTTTAGTTTGAACCAAAATTACAGTTCTGACCATCTCTGCATGCTTTTATACATTGTATTGCTGCTACAAGGCTGGCTGATTAGATACTTGCATTTGAGCAGGCCTACAGGGGTACTTAGTAAAATGGTCACTAAGTGTAGATGTGAGCCTTCTTCTGTCAATGTTCCAAGTATATAAAATTTGTAACATCAAAGTTATATACCTTGGGACATAAATTCTGATTGGCAGTGGGATGTTGTCTGGATAATATGGATGCCATTTGGGGATTATAACATTATCCATTTTACACTTCATCCCCCACTGAAATCAGATTACACACCACAAAGAGGTGGTGCTGGTATATGTACACTGAATGACCACAGGAATTGGTTAAGGCATGGACTTGATCAGCTGAGACTAATTGATGCCAACTCTGCCACTCTGTCGCTTAATGTTACAGCTAACATCTCCTGTGTTTTAAAATAAAGCACACATTCAACCACTGGGAGGATTCCCTCCACTAAAGGTAACTCTTCACTACGAAAGACAGTGGCTGGAATGTTCCAACCATTTGTTGCTTTCCATCATCTTTGCATTTCTGTGGCTGTGTTATACCAGCTGCTGAATTACTATCTGCTGATCTCTATGCAAACCATTGTTCCTTGGACACATCCACAAGAATTCCAACTGCAAAACACCATATCCAGGGCAGACAGAGTGGGTGGGATAAGCTGAAGATTGATTCATCGAACTTGATGAAGCCCATGACGTCATTCAAATTCTAGCAGCAGAGCAGTATGCTGGTGCTCAAATTGGATTGGCTCAAAATAGATTGACCAACACCCTTTAATTTCTGAGCAAGTGTCGTATGCTCCTGTAGATTCACAAAACCTTTTTTTAAATCAAGGTTTCCTACAATGGATTGTACCATTTCTTTCATCACCTCTGTCCAGCTTCACATTAAATGCCTGGCAGCAACTCTTCCATTCATACTGCCTCTTGGACAAATACGTGTTGATCAGAAGGAGCTTCCCACTGTTAACCACTCACAATATCGATTCCACTTCCCATTCCCATTCTGCCACGTCAGTCCATGGCTTCCTCTACTGCTGTGATGAGACCACCCGCAGGTTGGAGGAGCAACAGTTTATATTCTGTTTGGGTAGTCTCCAACGTCACAGCATAAACATTGATTTCTCCAACTTCCGGTAATTTCTCCCCTCTCCTTTTCCATTCCCCATCTGGCTTCCCTATTATTCCTCCTCTTCCCCTCACCTGCCTGTCATTTCCTCCCTGGTGCCCCCCTCCCCTTTCTTTATCCCATAGTACATTTTCCTCTCCTATCAGATCCTTCCTCAGTCCTTTCCCCTTTCCACCCTTCACCCCCATGCTTCTCACTTCATGCTCCCATCCCAACCCACCTACCTTCCCCCTCATGGGGCTTCACCTATTACCTTCTAGCTTGTACTCCTTCCCCCCCCCCCCCCCCGACCCCACCTTCCCATTCTGGCTTCTTCCTCCTTCCTTTCCAGACCTAATGAAGGGTCTAGGTTTAAAGGGGGGGAAAAAATGACTCTTATCCCTCTGCTTAGATGCTGCCTGACCCACTGAGTTCCTCCAGCATTTTTGTATTTTATAAAATTGATCCATGTTGAAATGACTGGATACTTCAGAATAACATTAGGAAATGTTGCTTTGCACAGCGAGTTATGAACACATGGAACAAACTACCTAGTACCTTAGAGAGTTCCACATCTGAACTCGACAGTTATTTCAACAGACTATGTGAATAGGAAGTTGGCAAGCTTGTTGGGCTGAATGGCCTGTTCTTGTGAAAAACTTTCTGCTGTTCTAAAGTTCAATCATTGTATTTGGCTGGCACCATCATGCAGAATGCTGAATAGACCAGAACTGAGCATTTGATCAACTCTACACATTTTTGCAGTTGTTGAATTTACTTCCCTACATCTCCATTCAAAATACAACCAAAATATCATTACTCTAAGGCAAAATCATTGACTTTGCTTCTCGGCCACAGGCGCTGCCTGACCCGCTTTTATTTCAGATGTTTGACCATGAGCATTTCTTTTTTAATTTTGCTTCCTGATTGTTGTGAGAAACATGTTTATTAAAAGAACAGCAGGCATTCCTATGCTTCCCCCACATCTAACATCAACTCCATCTAAAAGGCAGAGGAGGCATCACTACAAGTTATTGGGTACTCTTTACATTTTACATTTCTTTACATTTGGATAAAATGTGGCTGAGAAGAACAAATGAGGGAAAAAAACATAGCTTAAATTATTACACATTAATTTTATCCTGAAAGCATCATCATTTGAGTTTTTGACACTATAACCTATTCAGTTTTATTCTTTGGTCTGCAATATTGCAGCCCTTACAAGATTATGCAACTGATACACTATTAACCTCATTAGCAACACAGCAAGATCTTGAATAATCCCACCTATTCACATATTCAATATTTAGTCAAACTGTATTCTCCTTTATCGCTGGTACTCTGGGTAAATGCGCCCCCTAGTGTTGTTCTGAGCCTCACAATCCAAACAAAACTTGACTTGTTCCTCCCACAAACAAGAGAAAATCTGCAGGTGCTGGAAATCCAAGCAACACACATAAAATGCTGGAGAAACTCAGCAGGCCAGGCCATATCTATGGAAAAGAGTATAGTCAACATTTCAGGCAGAGACTTGTTCCTCTCCTGATTTCAGCTGGTTTGGATTGCAATACACTATCTTTTACCACTTTTCAATTAAGGAGAAGCTACCAGACATTCCCTTCCCACTGCCTACCACTTCCAAACTCAGTAGGAGTCAGAAAGTCATTAAAACATGGGAGAAATTTGGACCAGTGAAAAATAAGTTTGTCTCAAATTTGAAAAAATATACAATTACCCCTTAAACTATATATTTAAATGGTTTAATCAAATTAAGATTGTTCTGAGAGGATATCAGTACATTGAGCATCCCTACCTGTGGTCCCATTTTCCTTTGAGTTCAGCTTTTTGTCCATAAGCTTGAAAACGAGCAAGTCTTTGTGCAATTTCTCCACTGGTTCCATTTTTTAGACCTCCTGAAATTTCAGAAGAACAAACATCAGGATTGACGAAATGTTCACAAGGTTGTGAAGGATGTTGTAGCACTTCCCAAACACGGCTTCTCTGTTGTTCAAATAAGAAAGCCATGTGATGCCTTTCAGCTGAGGGCATATCAGACATCTGACTAACCAATAGGAAATCTTCTGAAGTGCCACCCAGCATTCCATTTGGCAGTTGTTGGGACATGGACTTGATGTTCATTAGATTCAGCATAGCACATCTGATAGAAGTCTAACTATCCTTAAACTTGACAGCACTGCCCATTATTCAAAAGACTCTGGACAAAACTTTTCCTGAGCAGTGTGACCCCATGACCCAGACAATCCTGGTTTCAAAAAAAAAGTCAGGTGGCTGTCAGGGACATTGACATGCAGCAAGGGTGATGTTTCCAGGAAACCTGGAATTGACGGGAACAGAGTGCTGGAATCGGCAGGGTGAGGAGCCGGGCTCTTCAGGAGGCAGAGGGGATTGGTTCATCATTTTGTTCTTACATTAAACCTAAAATTGTAATAAAAAGTTGGCTACACCCTTTGGATACTTTTTTTCTGTAATGGGTAGTTAGATCCAGACATTTTCTCTATTCATTTACCTTCGGATCTAGAAATGAGAAGGACAAATCTAAAATGACAAACAGCCACAGTGAATATCAGACCCCCTAATTAGTTGGACAGTCCTGACTTTTAACAATTTCCTAAAGGAAATGAATGTAGAAGTAGAAAGGTGATGCTTCACACACTGTTTATGGAGCATTGGCAACTGTATACAGTATCAGTCTCTTTATTTAATGTATTGGAAGTTTTTCCAGAGGTTTACTAGATTACTATTCTGAGTGAGCAAGTCTCTTATGACGACAAGTTAAAATAGTACTGACACAAATATGATTCACAATCTTGACTCATCAGTGGAGAACTTCAAACTATGGGTCACTGTTTAAAAATAAGGGTTGCAGATTGAAGACAGATAATGTAAATTTTTCACTTTCAGAGGGTGATGAATCTTTCTCAGACTCCAGGAGGAGCATCTTCGAATATTTTCAAGGCAGTAGTAGAGAGATATTTTATATGCAAACGGATGAAAGGTTACTGCAGGTAGAGAGGAATGCACATTTGGGGTTAAAAGTAGAGCAGCTATGATTTCATTAAAGGTAAAGTAAGTCTGAGGGGCCAAGGAGCCCACTCTTGCTCCTAATTCACACATCCCGATACCGTGTTGAAATGTTTTAGTTGTCCAATAGTGCTAGATTCACAGCAAACTCCTGTTTCACTTGTTTACTCAAGAGATGGGAGTAAGGGAAAGCAAGGAGCTTGAGGATCCAGTAGGAAGAGGGAGTGGGACAAGAAGTCTAAGATGCCATCATTTGTCATGCCTCAGCTCAATTCCCACTCTCAGAACATATCACCAATGCCTCGAATATAGGCTGCAAGACCAGGTTACTCAATGCAAGTATCAGATCTGATGACATATCATTAGCTCTAGGGTTTTATTCATAAAAATCAATTAAAGCTTATTGTAACTAATGGCTTGTAGCTAACTCACTCCCTCATAGTGAGGTCCTGCAAGTCAAATTCACCAAATGGGTGGGGTGATCAGCATTTGCAGTATACTGTACAGATCATGGTTTTGAAATTGGTTGTGGTTAAATTAAATTATTTTAGATTGAGAAAGGCTAGTAGGAAGATAAACACATTCAATAAGTCCTCCAGGTGAGGGATGTCTCAATTATCTTCTAACTATATTCTGAGCAGAAATACAGAGGTAGTAACGGGGAATGTGAAGAAACAAAAATGAAACAGGGCAGCAGATAAGAGCTACAGTCTCCTGCACCAAACACCTGGTTCAATGCTGATCTTGGTGCTGTCTGTGTGGAATTTGCAAATTCCCCCTTTGAACCAGATCCCAAAATGGTCCGTTGGTGGGTAAATTGGTCACTATAAATTCCCTTCTATACAAGTGAGTGGTAAAATGGTAGTGAGAAGAAGTGAATGTATTAAGAGTAGGGTTTGTGTCATAAAAATGCGTACTTGATAGTCGGCATGAACTTGGTGATTCAAGGACCTGTTTCTAGGCTCCATTTCTATAATTCTATGAGAACTGTGTCTAGATGGGAAGAATTATTTATTAATATTGCTATAAAAAAAAAACGAAGCAGTTTGTTATGAGATCATTGACTTTGGTATTCAGTCTAGTGATCTATAAAAGAGTTGGCATGTGGCCAAGTGATTATGGCGTTTGTCTAGTAATCTGAAGGTCGCTAGTTCGAGCCTTGGCTGAGGCTGCGTGTGTGTCCTTGAGCAAGGCACTTTACCACACATTGCTCTGTGACGACACTGGTGCCAAGCTGTATGGGTCCTAATGCCCTTCCCTTGGACAACATTGGTGGTGTGGAGAGGGCAGCTTGGGCAACTGCCAGTCTTCCATACAACCTTGCCCAGGCTTGCGCCCTGGAAACTTTCCAAGGTGCAAATCCATGGTCTATCGAGACTAACGGAGGCCTACACTATAAAAGAGTAAATAATTTTTTTTTAAACAAAATAAACTTAACTATATAAACTGCATTCATAATAAAAAATTTTTACAAGATTAAACCATTCAATGCCTTTTAATTCTTCACATTCATTGTCAATGCTGTCCATTCTGTTGCATTGCATTCATATACATCAATAGCAGTGCTGCCACTCCAAGGCTGTATACTACTTCAATAATAACTAAGTACCCTCCTTCCCCAACCCAGCCCCTCCCTCTCCAGTAGGAGAACCCCACACTGTGGTCCTTCCCAACTGATCCCTTGTGGTGGCTGCACCAAGCTTCAGTGTGCCCTGCACCACATACTCCTGCAGTCCCAAATGTGCCAAATGGTGGCATTCCTCCAGAGAAATCTCCATGTGCTGGCAGACCAAGAAGTTTTGGGCCGATTAAAGAGCGTCTTTCATCAAGTTGATGATCTGCCAGCAGCACTTGATGTTTGTCTCTATGTGTCCCCCTGGGAACAGCCTGTAGACCAGAGAATCCTCTGCACCCAGCTGCCTGACACAGGCCTTTTCTCCACACCCTCTTTGCAAACTCAATCCTCAGAGGTAAGCAACTGTTTCTCCCCCACTATGGTCATCCTGCGTAGAGAGAGCTGTGGAAATAATGCTCTGGACATGCAGAGAAGATCTGACTACGGGGGCTGCTTTCACTACCAGCTAGGTAAGGTCTTCATGCCAGTTGCTGAGGCCTGGGCATGAGGCATTCTGCTAGATGGTCTTGGCAATATTCTCCGGAAACCACGCCACTGATTTCTCTTCCTTCAATGTCTGCAGGACATTCCATGCTGACCAATGCCTGATGGCCCTGTGGTCAAAGGTATTGGTCCAGAAGAACTTTTACACAAGGGACAGGTAGTGCAGCAGTGTCCAGGTGACTGGGATGTTGTGCGGCAATGGGGCCAGACCCATCTTTCACAACATCCGGGACAGATAAACCCCAGTACATAGTGGTATTTTGTGGCCACCTAGTTAGATTCCATGCACAGCCTGATGCAGCCATACACAAAGGTAGTCATCAGGTTCAGACAAGAGTAATCCAGGTCAGTTTCTATCTATGAGGACGACATTGGTTATGTTTTGCATTCAGTTCTGGTTACCCCTTTACAGGTAAAATGCAGAGGCTTTGGGGAAGCTGCAGAAGAGGTTGACCAATATTCTCTCCGTACAAGAGGATATTAGCCACAAGAGGTTGGACAACATGAGTTATTTTTTCTGGGATAATGAAGATTGAGGGGAGACCCAAGGTGGAATTGTCCAAGGTGAGAGAGGCAAGTTCACAGGAGACGTACTGAGCAAGTTTCCTACACGTAGAACAGTGTGCGCCTGGGGTGGTGATGGAGGCAGTATAATAGAGGTGGTTAAGAAAACGCTTAAGATATGCACATAAATATGCAGAAAATGGAGGGATATGGACATGGTTTAGGCAGAAGAAATTACGTTTATTGTATTCTTAGTTTCTAGAGCTTAATTGGTTTAGTACAAAATAGTGGCCTATTCCTGTTCAATGGCTCCCAAAGAGACTGAGATTGAATTATACACCCTCCTATAATCTGTAGTGAGTAACTCAGTAAAGCCAGCCTACTTTATTGTGCCATTACCTGCTTCTGTATTTATATATTTTTTCTTTAATCTTCCCTTGTGAGACTTGATATAATGTCAGCTCTTCGACCAAGGCCAATCCTCTACTTCTGAGAGCACTGTGTATGGTTCCAGTCCCCACATTCAGGGATCAGACTACACCCGAGTAACAATTCAGCAACTTTGCAATCTCTTCCCACAGGGTTCCCATTGCTGCAGTACACCAGATTTTCATCTGCCTTTCCCAAGGATGAGCAGCAGGGAACTGAGTCAAGCCATTGTACTCTGCCGGATATCTCCCATGCTCCACGTTCCATCATGGAAAAGAACAGCAAGCACATCCCCATGGAGTGTCACTTACAGGGACTGAGTGTTGGGCAGAGGGATTGTCTAATGTGTGTTAAATCCAGAAGGGGCTGATTCAGAACAAACCCAGGAGTGCCAAGCACATTTCCCACCAGCATACTTTGGTCATACCAACACTGGGAGTGCTATGCATGGTTTCCAGTTCTGTACCCCTGGATTAGAACCACATTGGGAGAACTGTGCATAAATCCTGTCTCCATATCCCTGGGTCAAAAACCACACTAGTAGCGCTTTCCACATGTGGAAACTCTGGAATAATTTATTTTTGTTCGGACATTCTAACTTTTCTCCCCTCTCTCAGGGAATGACCTGCTATTCACTGACAACTCTCTGCCCATCTTTGTCATCCCTGGATTGTCCTCAAGAGGGTTAGTTGGATCCTTCTCCAACTCTACTCACCACTCCCTTTGGGCTCTTTTCAGGTGGCCATTTTATCAAAGGGCGCAGTCCCACCACCCTCCGTACACCATCCCCAGCATCCCTTACAGCCCCCACCCAAACACCACTGGAGTTCCAGGGTCCTGGGATATCTGTAGATATGTTTCGGGCCTTGCTGTGGCAATTGAACACGGGAGAAGCCTGCCCTTCCACATCCAGGCCCAGGACTGAACTTCCCATCGGCGCCTCCCACCCGATGGGAGAGGTCCCACAAGCGGGAGGGCTTAGACCCAGGCCTGATTGAGGAGAACACCCAAGTCAGCAACAGGGATCTTCACAGAGGCTGCTGAGGGAGCACCAGAGGCCACATCCCCTGGCAGACCACCAGGAGCAGTGGCTCCCATGAGGTTAGGTCACGGGAGGGATGTTCTACAGAAGGGAAATGTGCAGGACTGATGTGGAAAAGGGGAGGAAAGTGTCAGTGTTTAATCCTATCTGACATGGCCTAGTATAAGGCACCTCCAATGTCTATTCCTACTCTTAGTGATCCTGTGTGGTTTTAAAGGGGTGGGTGGGTAGGAGTTGGAGAGGGGAGGGGGAGCAGTAGTGGGGATGGAGAAAGAAGGAATGGAGAGATGAGAAAGGGAGTGAGATGGGGGAAAGAGGGGAGAGGGAGTGGTAGTGGGAATGGAGAGGGTAGTGAGAAAGGGTATGGAGAGGGGAGAGGGAAATCTTCTGAATTAAACAATAAAGTGATTGCTTGGAACAAAAGGCTGAGGGGGTGAATGGGCTTTCCTGCCCAGGGCCCAGGCCTGAGAGTGAAAAACAAACTGATGTTTGGCTGATTTAAGCACTGAGCCACATTAAAAAGATTAAGGTGACAAGACTGAACGAGTGCACTGTTCAATACTCCACAAAGTTTACTCGCCTCAGCACTGTACTGTCTCGGCAGCTGTGGCCTGCAGCCATTGGCACTTCCCTCAGCACTGAGCTGGCTCCATGGCTGTGGTGGACTCACTTTTTGGGGACTGTGGTTCCCTTTCCGTGTGTTGGTTGTTTAGTTTAAAAAAAAATTGTTTTCATTTTCTTTTTTTTTGCAAATTGGGTGTTTGACAGGGTTTTTAAAAAAATGGGTTCTACAGTGTTTCTTTATTTTGTGGTTGCCTGCAAGGAGACGAATCTCAAGGTTGTATACAGTATATATACACACTCCGATAATAAACGTACTTTGAACTATAAAACCACCAATGTGTTGATACACTCACACCCCAGTCTCAATCTTCAGCACACCGCCCCCGCCAAACACACTCCAGTACATGTGGGACCTCTATCCTCTTTTAATAAAAATTACCAATAAAGCATGGATCTCAATAAAGGTTAAGTGGGACTGCAGCGGGGAATGAAGATCTGGGCCATATCAAAATGACTGTGTCGACTGACGCTGAATCTCCAGTAAAGAGAGCAATAAACACAAGAGCAATTATCTCTCTGCCCACAAACTGACATCCTAATATAAAATATAGAACACAAAAAAGTACAGGCCCTCCAGTCATGATGTTGCACCAACCTTTTAAGCTTATCCAAGATCAATCTCACCCTTTCCTCCCACATAGCCCTCCATTTTTGTACCTAATTGAGATGTTCTCAAATGTCCCTAATGTCCCTGCCTCTCTCACCACCCCTGGCTGTGCATTCACTACTCTCCATCCAAAAGAAAAACTAACTCTGACATTCCCCTCTCGTATTAGCCACTCCCCCAAGCAGTAAGGCTGACGAAAACCTCCACCCTCTAACCCACCTCACCACCACCACTTTGTCACTTCCTTCAGAATCACCTTATGCACAAACACTCCCATACCTAGCGTACTTATTGCAATTTTTTTTAAAATTGCGTGCTCTTTTGTGCTGCATTGGATCCAGACTAACAATTATTTCATTCTCCTTTACACCTGTGTACTGGAAATGACATTAAACTATCTTGAATCGTGAAGTGTGAACTGACGTGGCAGGCAAATGCAAACTCACTGTCATCCTTAATGGGCTAATTAAGGGGTTTCAGAAAATGACTGCCTGCATCACTAATAGAGGAGGTCACATCATGAACCACTAATACCGCTTCTAAACAACAACAAAAAATGAAACCATTAATCCACTGGAAAAAATATTTGGAGTAAAAAATTTCTTGAAAAACAAACGAGTTACATTTAGAGTCCAAGACCATTCATCTGAACTGGGAAAGGGAGAACAACAATTTAGTTTTAGGTAGGAAAAATCTTTCTATTTTTCCCCTATCCTAAAGGAGAATGTTAGGCCTGAAATGCTAACTGGTTCTCTTTCCACTGATGCTGCCTGACATGTTGAGTGTTTCCAGCATCTTATGATTTCCAACATTTGCAGTTTCTGATGTACAAAACTGCTTGAGGCCTGGATGGTGCTATGGGAAGAAAAGGAAATATTTGGTAACTGAGCTGTGTAGAAAGAGGGAATAATGCCTTCAGAAAGTTGAACGGAGAGTGAAGGTAATAGGTTCGGTGGAAGGATCATCCAGGAACTCAGTGAAATGATGGAGGATGATTCACTGAATGTTCAAGTCAATGTCAAAGGTCATCTTCCAATTTCAGATGGCATTGGTGAAGTTCTGCTTGCTGGTGCTAAATAAGACAAAGAAAACTAAATACTTCATTAGTTACATTTTTTCTGCTAAACGATCACTGCAAACAATAGACTGTAACTTCCCTATCACAGTTGAGCTTATGAACCTCCTATAAGACCTGGTATTTTTGTGGTGGGAACTGAAGTCTCGACAGTTGCGTACAGGCTGAATCAGGGCTGCGGGGTCCGGGCCGGAGGGCAGGGAGCCGCTGCGGGGTCCGGGCCGGAGGGCAGGGAATGAGCCAATGTTTGGCTGGTGTAGACTTGGAGGCAATGTGATACAGCAGAACCAAGGCGAGGAGAGAGGAAGCAATGCAGAGTCAAGTTGGTGGGGGCCTGGATCCACACCCGAGAGTGAGGAAAGGCCTGAGGTTTGATTGATTTAAGCATTGAGTCAAATTGGAAAAGTTGGGTCTGATCAAATTGAGGTGGTGGGGCACCGGCCCGAGAGTCTATTGAAGCAGCAGGGTACGGGTCCAAGAGTGAAGTCTGGATGATTTAAGCACTGGGCCAAATCAAAAAGGACGGGGTATTGGGCCGAAGGCAAGGGGCAAGCCAGTTCAGATCTCTGCTCTGAGTTTTACTTGACTCTGCACTGAACTTAAGCTCGTTACTCCGGAGGTTTACTCATCTCTGCACCGAAAAGTGGCTGTGACCTGCAACTACCACAGTGTGGACTCACTTTTGTGAACTTCAGTTCTGAATGCTATTTGCTTACTTTTATTGTTTACACTTTTTTCTCTGCACACTGGGTGTTTGACGGTCTTTTGTTTTAATGGGTTCTAGTGGGTTTCTTTGTTTTGTAGCTGCCTGAAAGAAGATAAGTCTCATGGCTAAATTAAGTATAATACTTAGAGAATATGTAAATTAGGAAAACACCAAAAAATAAAATTAATTGACATGGAGCAGGACAGAATGGAGTGCAGTGAAGTTAGCTGTGAGCCCATGGATTTATATTGGATTCCGAATAATAGCACATCCCCAGAAATATAGATAGGGATGTGACGGAAGGGAAGAGAAAGAGGAGAATTGAGTGAAATATTCCAGTTCATATCAACAGCACCAATCATGTATTTAACACTTATTAGAAAAAGTGAGAAAAGGTAGTTGGATAGGACTAGAATGCAAAAATGTTCCTCATATCCCACAAAAAGGTAGAAACAGAACTTATATGGACTCCCATAACAAGACTTTTCATAAAACCACGTCATTCTGTATCTTCTACAGAATGAACTAATGCAAGCTAATATATACATACTCAATGGCTTTCACACAAGGACATGGGGCTCAGTTGTGATAGCATTGTCAGATTATCAGGGTTGTACCCTTTAATGCCTGTGCTACAATTACTGCATTGGTGGTGCTTCATGTACCCATGCTGAGCTTGTCAATTTCATCCACTTTGTCTCCAACTTCCAACCAGCCCTTAAATTCATTTAGTCTATTTCTGATCACTTGGTCTCTCCCCTTTCTCAATCTCTGGGAACAAACTGACATCTTTCATAAACCTACTGAGTTCGAACACTATCTTGACTATACCTCTTCCAATCCTGTCCCCTGTAAAAATCCTCTTCCCTTTTCTCAGTTCCTGCATCTGCATCAAATCTGGTCCCAGGATAAGGCTCTCCTTTCCAGGATGTCAGAGATGTTTTTCTGCAAAGAATGGGCTTTCTCTTCCACCACCATTCATGCTGCCCTCAAGTGCATCTCCTCCATTTCTCAGACACCTTTGCACACCCCATCTTTCCGCCGTCTTAACTGGAATAGAGTTGCTCTTGTCCTCACCTACCATCCCATAAGGCTACACATCCAACACACCTTTCTCTCCAGTCTCCACCATCTTCAACAGGGTCCTACCACCAAAAACACATCTTTACCCTCCCCCACTCTCCACTTTCTGCAGGGATAGCTCCCTCTGTGATTCCCATGACTATATCTCCCCACTAATCTCTCTCCAGGCACATATCCGAAGAAGTGACAGGAAAGCTACACCTGCCCATACACCTCCTCTCTTACCTCCATTCAGGGCCCCAAACAGTACTTCCGGGTGAGGCAACACTTCACCTGCGAAACTGATGAGACCTGATGTAAATTGGGGGACCGCTTTGCTGAGCACCTCTGCTCCAGCCACCAAAATTGGAAATTCCTGGCTGCCAACAGTTGTAATTTCTATCAACATACCATGTTCCGACATGTCAGTCCATGGCCTCTTCTTTGGCCACATTTAAGCCACTCAATGGCAACACCTCATTTCGCGGAGGAGCAACACCTCATATTTTGGCTGGGTAGCCTCCAACCTGATTGCATGAACAGTGATTTCTCCTTCTGGTAAACTGCTTTCCCTCCCCCTTCTTGTTCTCCACTCTATCCTCTTGCCTCTTCTCTTCCCCTCCCCCTTCCCTTTCTTCTCTCATACCAGATTCCTTCTTCTCCAGCCCTTTGCCTTTCCCATCCACCTGGCTTCACCCATCACCTTCAAGCTTGTCCTTCTTCCCCTCCACCCATCTTTTTATTCTGGCATCCTCTCCCTTCCTTTCCAGTCCTGAAAATGCCAGATTTAATTAGGAGTTCCAGTTAATAGTTCTGTAGCATTTCTCAAACACAGAAAGAAAAAAGACCTACTGCCTTTGTTATAAATGAATTATCATAGAGCAGTACAGCACAGGAACAAGCTCTTCAGTCCACAATGTTGTGCAAAACCAATTAATTAGTAATCAAATGGCCAGCTAAACAAATCCCCTCTGCCTACACAATGCCCATATCCTTCTATTTTCCTCACATTCCTGAGCTTATCTAAACGTCTCTTCTCACTGCTACCATCAGGAAGGTGGTATAGAAGCCACAGGGCTCACTGTACCAGGCTTAGGAATAGTTATTCCTCCTCATCCATCAGGCTCTTGAACCAATGGGGATAACTTCACTCGCCCAATCACTGAAATGCTCCCACAACGTACAGACTCACGTTCAAGGACTCTTCATCTCATGTTCTCAATATTTATTGCTTACTCATTTATTACTATTATTTCTACTTGTGTAGCTTGTTGTCTATTGCACAATGATTGTTTGCCTGCTCTGTTGGATGCTGTCTTTCATTGATTCTAATGAAGTTCTTAGATTTACTGAGTACTCCTGCAAGAAAACAATTTTCGGGTTTGTATATGTACTTTGAACTTTAATAACTTCTTAATGTATCTACCTTTACCACCATCCCAGGCAGCACATTCTAGGCACCCACTTCTCTGTGTAAAAAAAAACTTGCCCCTCACATCTCCTTTGAAATTACCCCCCCTCACCTTAAATGCATGCCCTTTGGTATTAGACATTTCAACCTTGGGAAAAAGATATTGTCCGTCTATTCTATTTATGCCTCTCATAATTTTATAAGCCTCCATCAGATCTCCCCTCAGCCTCTGCTGCTCAGAGAAAACAACCCAAGTCTGTCCAGCCTCTCATTATAGCACATGCCCTCTAATCCAGGCAGCATCCTGACAAACCTCTTCTGTGCCCTCTTCCATGCCTCAATATCCTTCCTATAATGGGACACTAGAACTGTATGCATGACTCCAGATGTGGCCTAACCAGTTTTATAAAAGTGCATTATAACATCCTGATTATTGGACACATTGCCCTGACTAGTAAAGGCAAGCATGCCATACACCTTCTTAACCACCCTATCAACCTGTGTAGTCATTTTCAGGGAGCTACAAACTTAGACCCCAAGATCCCACTGCTAATCAACACTGTTAAAGAGTTTTACCCCTAACATTGTACTGTCTCTTTACATTTGACCTACCAAGATGCAACACTTCATATTTGTTCTGATTGAACTCCATCTGCCATTTCTCTGCCTATATTTGAAACTGCTCTATATTCTGCTGTATCCATTGCTAGTCTTCTATGGTATCCACAACACCAATAGTATTGGTATCATCTGCAAATTTACTAACCCACTCATCAACAGTTTAATCCAGGTAATTTATATACATTACAAACAGCAGGGGTCCCAGCAGAGATCCCTGCAGGACACTACTAATCACAGACCTCCAGCTAGAACAAGTCCCTTTGACCACTCTGTCTTCTATGGGCAAGCCAGTTCTGAACCCAAACGGCCAATTCAGCATGAATCACATGCATCTTAATCTTCTGGATGAGCCTCCCATGAGGGACCTTGTTAAACACCTTAAGACTTGCCCTACACAAAGCCATACTGGCTCTCCCTAATTAGGCCATGGTTTCCAAATGCACATAAATCCTATTCCAAATAATTACCTTCAGTACCTGCCCTACCACTGACAGTAGCCTATAGTTTCCAGGATTATCCTTTGTTCCAGAAGGGAACCTTCAATTATTGGTTAATGTTTTCATGTAACTATTTTTATTCACTAATTTCAGTTGGTTTTATGACATGAATGGATTCCCTCGTTGACTCCCATATTTCAAATGAGAAGGATAATTGGCCTATTGAGTGCATGCTTACTTTCAGAGCATTCCTATCAGTCCCATTCCCCCACTTCCCTACAAACGATTCCCACTCCCGTGTCCGTCAACACCACCTTGATTCACATCTCACACATAAGTAATTTACAGTAACAACCTGTACATCTCTGAGATACAGGAGAAAACCAAAGCACCTTAGAAAAACCAGGCAGTCGTATCGTGAACATACAAACACCACAAAATAACACTGCGAGAACGGGATGAAATCTAGGTTGCTGGTGCTGTGAAGCAGCAGCGCTAACTCTTGTACTTCAGGTAGACTCTTGCCTTTATCTGTTAACTCAGCAAACTCCAACCAAACTGACCTTCATCCCTTGTTTTGCTTATGCTCACCACAGAAAGCATCAATCAAATCAATCCCATCCCAAATCAAAACCCCATTGCAACTCAGGCAAAAAAAATGTAGAAAGCCCCTTTTCTAACTCAGAAAGTGTGAGAATGTGCATTAGATGACCAATCTAACCTTACTTCTGTACCAACCCATTGACGGAAAAGATATCAGACTTGAAAATGTCATTTTAAATGAGTGGATTCAATCCGTACTCTAAATGCAATGCTTATCGTCTTAAAAAAAATGGACAGCAGTTATCATCTAGGCTAAAAAGCCCATGACTTCTACAACAAAAGACAAGTGCTGCAAGCACCTGGGCACATGGAACATCACACTTCTGCAATTTCACCCCATACCCTACAGCATCCTGGTTTGGAAATATTATCTTCAATCCTTTACCATTGTTGGGTATAAATCTCAGAACTCCCTATTGTACAGCACTGTTGGAGTACTTTCGCCAGAAGGTCTGCAACAGTTCAATATAGTAAATAAATGCTAGGCTTGCCAGTGATGTCAAGAGAATGAAAATAAATAAAAAGAAAACCTTTATCTGATCAGCTGAAAGCTTATGGTTCTCCAAAACATGGAGTTTCAACTGTTATAGCTTTTTTTAGATAATCACTCACCACCCCAATATCGATTCCTGTGAAGCAGCATTGATAACAAGAACACTTGCTCCAATTTTGAATGCCAGTATTGCTGTTCATAGCACAATGTTTACACTACGGAAAGAATTAAAGGATTGGTAACTATATCTTCTGTTCTCCCTTTATATCCTTGTGGTTCAACTTTGTAATCTCTCCTCCAATTTCCAAGCTGTTGGCTTCTTACACTTGGGAATGCATGTTTAACACATGGCTTGGGTACAGTAATTGATTACTGGGTGATTTCTCCTGGGTGTGAAATCTTTGATCTACCCATTAACTTTAATATCTCTAGATTTCAACGATTTCTTCATTTCTTTTACTACAGCAGCTTCCCAAAAAAAAGTAGAGAAAATCTGTCAGCATCCAAGAGGAATGCACGCAGGCTAGATATATTAAGAGACCTTTTATCCACCAGTTCAAATTAGTACCCAGAGCAAACCCTGATTAATTATGTTATTTATGAATGGCTGTCATGATATTCTTGCTGATATTTGATTGGCCCTTTTTTGAAAGTTCTGAATCACAAATATACTCTGAAACTACACATTACTTATATAAAAAATAGAAATGGGAGCAATTTTCTGCTTGCTTGAATACACTGCATGCAAATAGACAACCCCCCTCCAAAAAATAACTTAAAAAATTAGATTCAAAACATATAAAGAACACCAATATGTACCAAATCTTCTAATTAAATTACCATATTTGCTGGTTGAAACTATACATTTCAATATAAAACAGAAGATGCTTTTGAATCATTATTTTTGAGCAGTTATCTCCTAATTCTGACTTCTTTTTCATGCCTCTGTCCTTTTTATATTTAATAATTTAACAATTATTTCATTGATGTTTAATCTTCTCATTATGATTGTTACTTTAAAATAAACCTTCTGTGCTTCTTTGTGTTTTTTTTTTACCCCCCACCAAGCCTGTTTAGTGCTGAAAATGATCAAGTAGCATTTATGGAAAGAAAAAGTCAATCCATTTTTCACAGATGCTGCTCAACTCAATGAATATCTACTGCAATCTCTGATTTTATTTCAGGATTCCCATTCCTGCATTCTTTTCTGCTTTTACAATTCCTTGACGTCCATAAGTGTTTCACTTTTAATGCCATTTCATATGAACCTCACCCAAGCTGCATCTTGAATGGGTTTGTATAGGTTTGTGCCCCACTTTAATTATTGCTTTTCTAGTTTATGTACAAAGCCACTTGATTCAAGTGATCACACAAAAATGTAATGATATAATCAATGCATCAATAAAACCAGGATTACATAACAAGAACAGCATTTTAAAATTCATTTTAAAGCAGCGGACCCATCAGTGCCTTGAATTATGGTCAGTTTGAAGGACGGGTTATATTTTGAAGGGACAGTATAGAGAAAGAAAGATCGGAGGGTCAGTTAAATGAAGGAGCAAACAGTAGAGGAACAAAGTCTGCAGAGAGAGTAGCAGTAGCTAGGGAAGAGGAAAAATACAGCAAGACTTTAAAACATTGAAATAGAGGCTTTGGAACAGTTTGTTTAAACCTGGCTGCAAGATATTGGGAATTAATTTTTGCAGTGAGTTTCATCATTTGCTACAAAAACTAAATAGCTCCGAGGTGAGAAATTTGAAATAGAAAGTACTAGACAGGTAACTTCTAGCAAATGCTCAAGTCACCTAGTAAATCTAAAAGATTAAAATGTGCATTTAGAGAAGATGCTATTCCTTGAGCTTTTGCTAAATTTCAATGAAACAATGTAGAAAACCAAGGAACGAATTTGGGGAGTTGGATGGAGAAATTCAGAGACAACCTAGATTCTCAGGTCATATTTACAAATAACTGAAGATGTTTCATAACAATTACCCAATCTGCATATGTTCTCGCTGATACAGAGATAACCACTGTATAGACAGTGAATAAACCATTTTCTAATTCCTTATTCCATATCCTTATTAACAGCTCATTCTAAGCAACCTTTGCTTCCCTGCTTGTTTCAATACACCTTTTCCATTGCATATCAACTATTTTCTCCTGCATTCTATGCTATCATATTCACTTTTGCCCTCTCCCATAGAACAACAGATCCATAGAACACTATAGCACAGAACAGGCCCTTCAGCCCTCCATGTTGTGCCAACCCTTATCCATAAAAAAGTACTAAACCCACACTACCCCATAACCCCCTATTTTTCTTTCATCCATGTGCCTGTCCAAGAGGCTCTTAAATACCCCTAATGTTTTAGCCTCCACCACCATCCCTGGCAAGTCATTCCAGGCACTCACAACCCTCTGTGTAAAAAACTTACCCGATGTCTCCTCTAAACTTCCCTCCTTTAATTTTGAACATATGCCCTATGGTGTTTGCTATTGGTGCCCTGGGAAACAGGTACTGACTATCCACCCTATCTATGCCTCTCATAATCTTGTAGACCTCAGTCTAGTCCCCTCTCATTCTACGCTCTAAAGGGAGAAGTCCCAGCTCTGCTATCCTTGCTTCATATGACTTGTTCTCCAAACCAGGCAACATCCTGGTAAATTTCCTCTGCACCCTCTCCATAGCTTCTACATCCTATAATGAGGTGACCAGAATTGAACACAATACTCTAAGTGTGGTCTCACCAGAGATTTGTAGAGTTGCAATATGACCTCTCTACTCTTGAACTAAATCCCCCTGTTAATGAAGCCTAGGATCCCATAGGCCTTCTTAACTACCCTATCAACTTGCGCAGTGACCTTGAGGGATGTATGGATTTGAACCCTAAGGTCCCTTTGTTCAACCACACTCTTAAGTAACTTACCATTAATCCTGTACTCAGTCTTCTGGTTTGTCCTTCCAAAATGCATCACCTCACACTTATCCCGATTGAACTCCATCTGCCATTTTTCTGCCCAACTCTGCTGCCTGTCTATATCCTCTTGTAACCTTCGACAACCTGCAGCTCCATCCACAACTCCCCGTCATCCGCAAACTTACTCACCCATCCTTTTGCCTCTACATCCAGGTCATTTATAAAAATCACAAATAGCAGGGGTCCCAGGACAGAACCCTGCGGCACTCCACTAGTCACCGAACTCCAGGCAGAATACTTTCCTTCCAATTTTTTAATCCAAACAGCCAAGGTTCCACTTATCCCATGCCTCATGACTTTCTGGATGAGTGTCTCGTGAGGGACCCTTTCTCATCATTATACAAATATTTATCTTCTGTCAGTTTTGATGTAGTTATAAATACAAAATGTTAACCATTTCTATTTGATTTGCTAAGTATTTCCAATTTTCAATTAA
The DNA here is from genome assembly GCF_048418815.1 of Hemitrygon akajei. Classification (NCBI taxonomy): domain Eukaryota; kingdom Metazoa; phylum Chordata; class Chondrichthyes; order Myliobatiformes; family Dasyatidae; genus Hemitrygon; species Hemitrygon akajei. Next base: position 145,187,485 of record NC_133129.1, read on the forward strand.
ATCCTAAAATGAAGCTAAATTTTATTTAATTCTGAACCCAGCTTTCATGTAAATGAGCTTCATAACTTTTGTTTTGAAACCAGATGCCACAGCACAATTCAGCAACAAGCTAGGATACAGTAGCGCCTTGCATTCTTGGACTACCTTCACATTGAAAAGCATGCCAACATGTTATTCATACTTGGAGTAAAAATGAAACATCAATATCAAGACCTGTCTTAATGGAATATGATCTACCCTGTTCTGACCTTGCACATTGTCCACCTGTACTTCCCTTTCTCTGCAACTCTAACACTTCTTTCAGCACTCCTATTGTTTTACCATGTACTACCTCAATGTACTATTGTAATGAATTGATCTATATGCAAGACAAGTTTTCCACTGTACCTCAGTACATGAGACAATAATAAACCAATCTGCCATAAGATGAAGAAGCAGGAGTCAGCCACAAATGTTTGCTGAACATCTCGATGAACTTGTGTGGCTGATCTTTTATCTCAGTGTCATTACCCTTTAATAGCCCCATAACTCTCTAAATGTACTCTTCAATAAGCTCACAGACAAAGCTTGTTGGATAGAGAACTTGAATGCTTCACATCCATCAGGATTCAGAAGTCTCTATTGTGAATGGATGTCACATTATTTTAAGATTGTCCGTCCGTCCGTCCCCCCCCCCCCCCCCCCCCCGTATTTGACACTTGAGCCAAAGTCAATTTCAATGCAACTTCTACATTGTCAAGTCTCTGAAAAATGTTGACTCATCCAATTGGAAGATACAGCTCTTGCTCTTAGTCAGTAAGTTGTTGATTCAAGTACTACTCTATACTCAGAAAAGGGCTACTGCTGAAATCCAATGACTGAAAAGAACGGTGGGCCACCAATGGAAATTACAAGGTATCTCAACAGCATTAGGGTGGAAGGTGGCAATGTTATTGATGTGGAAGATGTGGTAGTGAGCAGAACTGCAGTGTCATCTCTGGTACAATACTATAGCAGAATAATTAACAAGACTGCAATCAGTTATATTTTGAACTTTCCAGCTGTCTGTGAGCTCATATGCAAGTTACTGGTGACATTATCCACCAATGGTCTTGGTGATGGTTGTTTTGCATTTTTCTGATGCCAAGAATGAATTAGTATCGGTTAGACCTAATGTGCTGACTGTTTTCACTACCACTAAGAAGTCGAGTTTATTGTCATATGCACAGGTAGGAGACCTTTGGGTGTTAAGCGTTTGTAAATCTGGGGAACACATACAAAAAGATGGAGGAACTCAGCAGGCTAAAGCAGCATCTATGGAAAAGGGTACAGTCGACGTGTCGGGCCGAGACCCTTCATCAGGACTGGAATGTAGCAGAAATCACATTGAATGCAAGAACAGTCCTCTCCCATGTGGTCTTTACCTTGGTTAACCGCATTATCTACAGTGGCGACAAATCCTGAAGAGATTGTTCAAACCTTAAAAACTCGCGACCACCGGTTCCCGTCATTGTTCGTTCAAAGTATCAAGCGAAGAGGGACTTGATGGCGCACTATTCTGTTCGTTCCACCGACGGACTCCTTTAAGGGAGGTAATTTTAAGGAGTGTGCACTGAAACCACAATCTCGGCGAAATGTAAACCAAATGACCAAACAACGTCATTGCCTGCTCTGCCTCCAAATAACACTTCAACATTTATCTAGTGGGTCCGCCGGACGCACTGAGAGTCAATCATTCAACTGGACATCTTGTAACTCGGTGAAATTCACATCATTCAACGGGCACGGCTACAGGAAAACACAGAGTCACGCTGCGTTTGAAACTGAACAGCCACCTAGAGCCAACAGACTTTGCGGTTTCGCCACAGTGCGCACACGGCCAACTCGAGGCCGGCCCCACCGCTCGTGTGTGACCGGAATGCGAATCCTAACGCTAAGCCTCATTAAGCGTCTTACAGTTACCTCTGGAAACAACTCACTAATCTCCAATAAACCTTATTAGCCGGAGATCACGTCTGATTATGTATGCGATCAGCGGTTTGCTGCCGCTCTAGATAATGGGAAGCGGACCTCTCGCCCCCGCCCCCACTTACCCTGCTCTGCCACAATGAGCAGGCTCTATGGTGGGCAGCTCGCCCGGACCAGATCCATGCGTTCCCCGCACCATCCCCGCCGTTGCTGTGATTTTCCTGCGGCCGATCAGCGGGGGTCGTGGGTCCAGGCGCCCTTATGCCCGAGATGCACACACAACACTGCCTTCATTCACCCTGCGTTCAATTCTCCACGGAAATCCAGCTGGCCGCTTATCATCGTGCCGCTTTTTGAAAGCACGTCGCCCAATTGATATGCCCGCCTTCAAAGCAAATTATAAATGTTTAAATACCCAGGAGTTCCCCCCCCCCCCACCCCGCGTCTTGCTTTACTAATTAGAAAAATATATACAGAAACGGTGCCCATCGTGAGCTCGGGACGTCCCATAGAGCCTCAAAGATTACTTTCGAAGCACAGTAAAATACATTTGCACAAAAAAACATACCATTACCAAATTATTCCATTTACAGCTCGGTAGTTTGCACGCTGATGCTATTCCGCTCGTTCCTAGACACCGGGTTAATGTGATAATTTCCTGGATTTCCCTCTATGCTTTGCCACTGTTGATTCATTCACGCACCGTGCATTTGATTTATTTGCAGAAAACTGATTGTCTAAACAGGTCTGAATTCTCCACAAATCCAACCCGCAAACCCAACAGCACGGAGCAATCCAGTATATATTGCATTTTAAGATTAGGTAATAAAAGCATTAAATCGAATAAAAAATGCAGCGTCCTACCTTGCATTTTGCGGTTAGTAATTAGAAATACTCAACAAATTGCTTACATTAAAATTATTTTTGACAAAAGAGCCATATACTGGCTGCAGAGAAGCGTTGTGTGAACGGACTTTATAGCTATCCCCACCTGGTAGAGATCTGGAGTTTGCTGATAATATAATAAGCCATCCACCAGTGTCACGACGCACCAATCTCTTCCATCTGTCCCTTCTGTCGTCGACCCCCTCTCATTGAAAACTCCGACTCATATCTACCGAGATTGAACAATTGGGATGCCGCCTTGCTGCCATTGGCTAGTTTCCCTTGGATACAGTAGTGCAATTTCAACACGTAATTGACGAAATCCTGAGAGACCCGAATTAGGTGCTTCTCGGAAGGCTGGCTGCCAAAACCAGTCATTAGGAAGCCAAATAAGGGTAATCCTCAAACGCCAACTCACCCCCTCTACCCACACACACACGGAAACAGAAAGGCATGCCAGAGTGCAGAACATCACACCGTGCTGTAAACTCTTACAGTGATGTATATTCTGGCAGTCTACTGGGTCTATTGCTCAAATGCATTTATGACGCATCAAGAAGCAAACTCTGTCCCATCTGTCCCATGCTTCAAACTAACTTCTATTTCTTTCTTGGTACTGAATGTTCACAAATGAGAGCTTTCCATATCTCTTATCTCTTACTATCTTTCCTTTCGGTTAGTCCTGATGATGGGTCTCGGCCCGAAACGTCGACAGCGCTTCTCCCTATAGATGCTGCCTGGCCTGCTGTGTTCCACCAGCATTTTGTGTGTGTTGTTGTTTGAGTTTCCAGCATCTGCAGATTTCCCCGTGTTTGCTTTCCATATCTCCTCATTATTCTCAACTGACCTGCAGGTCTTTACACAGCATTTGACCATGCTGTCCTTTTCCCCCAGTTGGATTGAGTTTGGATTCCTGTTTTCCTAAATACATGGGGAATCATTTGCTTGGCACCAGAGTTACCCAAGAATCAGCATGTTCCCTTCTCCCACCATTTCTCACCTAAGCACCATTTCTTCATGACATCATTCAAAAACCCATACAATGATAAATTTGACATATACTGAAAACAAGCCCATCTCCCTCATCGGCTCCTCCACCACTTCTAAACTCTCACCTGTTTATATAGCATCCATTACTGGAAGACCAGAAAATAAAGTTCAATATTAATGGTAAAATTATTATTAAAGTACATATAGCACCCAAGATTTATTTTCTCACTGGCCTTCACAGTGGATACACAACAGAATCAATGAAAATCTGCACACAAGACAAACAACCAATGTGCAAAAGTCAACAAACTGTGCAAATACAAAAGAAGGAAAACACATAATAATGAATAAACAAGCAATAAATATAGAGAACATAAGTTGTTGAGTCCATAGACTGTGGGATCATTTCAGAGTTGTGCTCTAGTTTAAGAGCTTTATGGTTGAGGGTTAATAACTGTTTTGAACCTGGTGGTGTGGGACTTGAGGCTCCTGTTTCTCCTTCTTCCTAATGGCAGCAGAAGAGAGCATGGCCTGGATGGTGGGGGATTCTTGATGATGGAGGCTGCTTTTCCGTGACAGCGCTCCTTGTAAATGTACTCAGCGGTGGGGAGGGCTTTACTTGTGATGGACTGGATGTGTTCACTATTTTTGTAGGTTTTTCTATTCAAGGGAACACCAAAGCATTTGCTTTAGTCTTTATCACAATCTACATGTCCTGGTAAATTATTTTATTGGTTGGCCGCTACCTAAAGTTCAGCAAGACAGTATACAATATTGGGATAAACTTTGTACCCAAAATGAACTTTTGATCCCATATCCTCTTCATCACTTAATTCCCTCCCCACACCACCACCTCAGTTTAATTTTGCTGATTCCCTATTCTCATTCATTTTCCTTCCTCCATTAACAAACTTGTCTTCAACTCAAATAAAAACACAAAATGCTCTATTTCAGGCAATGTCTGTAGAAAAAGAATTAAAGCCTTAGGTAGAATATTCTTCATCAGAAATGGGAAATATTTTTTTCAAATTTTGATTAAAGTCTCTTCAACCTGAAACATTGGCTTTCTTTCCTCCACAGGTACTGCTTAACCTGGTGAGTGTTTCCAGTATTTCCTATCTTTATTTAAGATTTTTGATTTTCATTCAAAACTCTAATGCTCATCTTCGTAATCATCCAGATCCCATTTAGCCATCAGCCCATCTTCATAAACTATACAGAACATCAGGTTATTTGTGATGTTCCAAAAAGAGTTTCCCATCCTATTCTCATCCTCCAACACTGCATCCTCAGAAATGCATCCTCTGGCACCGCATCCAGTGCACTTCAACCATTAACATTTCAAGTACACATCCGGGCATATCAAGATCTGATGAAGGTTTCAGACTCTGCACATTTTAAGCAGGACCTCACCTCCCTCATCATGAAAACATTTTTCCTCCTTCTACAATTACTTTAAGACAACGTGTTCCTTTTTTGACCCCTTTACCCAGGATCTTAGGTCATTGCTATTTACTCGGTCTAGATTCCTCATGATGTTGTACAATTCAATTAACTTCACAGTCCTCTCCGGTGCAATTCTACAATGCCGGGTGTAACCTCTTCTGTCACATCTGCACCCTGTGATCTTTCCTGTAGTATCATATCATAATCAACACAATAATCAAGACTTAACCTGTACAATTCAATCATAATTTATTTTATTCTGTGCCATGCCTAATTAAAGAAAGCATCCTGTATACCTTTTTACCAGATGGGGTGACTGTTTTGCTGAGCACCTGTGCTTGCTCCACCATGACCACCTAGATCTTCCAGTTGCCAGCTAGTTTAATTCTCCTTCTCATTCCCACACTGACAAATGATGCTAAATACAAAGTAGAGAAGCCCTCACTTCATTCTGTCTTGACAGTGTTAACACTGAATTCTCCAACTTCTCATAACTGTTCCCCCATTTTACTTTCCTCTGTCCTCATAATTCACTTGGCTCCCATCATGATCTCTCTTTCCCCTCCGCCCACTTTCCATCTGTCTATCTTCCCACTGGTTCCCCTCCACCACTCCTCACCACATGCCATTCTGATCTCCCTCACTGCTCAGTCTTCCTGTCCAATCAGATTCAATCATCCTCAGCCTTTAGTCACTCTTCCACCTTTCACCTCCCAGCTGTTCTACTCCTGCCGATCTCCCCTCTTCAGCAGTCTGCTCTTGCTCTGCCCCTTCTTGCCAACTTTTTATACAGTCTCTTTCTTTCAGATGAAGGAACTTGACTCAAAATGTCAACTGCCCCACTATTCAGGACATTTACAAAAACTGGTGTGTAAAAATGGCCCGAAGGATCACTGGGGACCCGAGTCACCCCAACCACAAACTGCTCCAGCTGCTACCATCTGGGAAACGGTACCACAGCATAAAAGCCAGGACCAACAGGCTCCAGGACAGAACTTCTTCCACCAGGCCATCAGACTGATTAATTCATGCTGACACAACTGTATTTTTATGTTATATTAACTGTCCTGTTGTACACACTATTTATAATAAATTACTATAAATGGCACATTGCACATTTAGACGGAGGCATAACGTAAAGATTTTTACTCCTCATATATATGAAGAATGTAAGTAATAAAGTCAATTCAATTCAACTCAAGTCAATTCATTTCAATTCAATTCCCACCATAGATGCAGCCTGAACTGTTGAGTTCTTCCAACGCTTTTTTTGCTGTTACCTTTTTAACCACTTTATCCATATAGTCTGTGAATATATGCTCCCTCTGTTCCTCGATACTTGGTGATTTACTCTGATCCGGCAAAACTTGACTTAAAAAATTCAAAACACTGTTAATACGTGAAAACTGAAATAGAGAAATGTCATCCATACGAAATGTTAGCTATTGCTCTTTCTGTAGATAGTGCCTGACCTGAAATTTCCAGTATTTTTTGATTTTATGTAATGTCACGTCCTTGTCTATTAATCATAAACACAAGAACTTCAGCAGATGCTGGCAATCCAAGTCAACGTACTCAAGATGCTGGAGGAACTCAGCAGATCAGGCAGCATCTATAGAAATGAATAAACAGTTAATGTTTTGACCAAGACTCTTCTTCAGAACTGGAAAGGAAGAGGGAAGATGACAGAATAAAAAAAAGTGAGGGAGAGGAAGAGGAAGAGGGATAGGTAGAAGGTGATAGGTGAAGCCAGGTGGGTGGGAAAAGTAAAGGAATCTGATAGGTGAGAAAGTGGACCATAGAAGGGAAGGAAGAGATGCACCAAGGGAGGTGATAGGCTGGTGGAAAGAGGTTAGAGGCCAGAGTGGGACATAGAAGAGGGGTTGAGGACTGAAACATTTTTTATTACTGGAAGGAGAAATTGATATTCATGCCTTCAGGTTAGAGATGACCCAGACTGAATATAAGGTGTTGCTCCTCCACCCTGAAAGTGGCCTCATCATGGCACAAGAGGAGGTCACGGTCCAACATGTCAGAACAGGAATGGGAATGGGAATTAAAATGTTGGGCCCACCAGGAAGTTCAGCTTTTGGCGGCTGGAGCAGAGGTGCTCAATGAAGCAGTCTGCTAATTAACGATGGGTCACACCAATGTAGAGGAGATTGTATCGGGAGCACTGAATGAAATAGATGACCTCTGCAGACTCACAGGTGAGGGAGGAAGTGAATGGATAGGTGTAGTATGTTACCCCATAAGCGGAGGCTTGTGGAGTGATAGGTAAGGACAAGAAGGACTCTATCACTGTTAAGGCAGCAGGGAGGATGGGATGAGTGCGAATGTCTGTGAAATGGTGGAGATGCAGGCAGCATCAATAGTGGGGGAAAGGGAAATCCCATTCATTGAAGAAGGAGGTCACCTCTGATGCTCTGGAAAGGAAAGCCTCATCCTGGGGACAGATGCGGTAGAGGTAAAGGAACTGAGAAAAGGAAATAGAATTTTTGCAGGAGACAGGGTGGGAAGAAGTATAGTCAAGATAGTTGTGAGAATCAGCAGATTTACTTATATGTTACTACCTCTTTGAAGTTATTTCTTGTTATTTCTTTAGCCTCAGTCCTAAAATCCTTTAATTACCATTGCAAACCCATCCTTTTGCATCTTCCTAAATTGTGTTTATACACTACCCAGACATGAAGATATGGAATTTTCTCTTGAACCCACTGCCTCTTATTGTCCCCTTGAAAATTGTCCTGAAATGAAGCTTCCTGGTGAAGTTTTAGAGCTTGTATCCCAACATCGCCTCATGTAGCCTGGTGTCAAATTTCATTTGAATCAATTCGATGAACCACCTCGGAACATTTTTACTGCATCAAAGGTGCTAAAGACATGCAAATTGCTGTTGCAATTAAGACTACTGGAACACTCTGTTGGTTAACTGGCCAGTTTGGCTCATTGAGGGGAAGTGGAAATGCAAATATCATTCAGGAGTCTTGCACTCAGCCAGAGGGGAACACAATGCCCCTTTAAAGAGTGGTCATGACAAAACAAACAGCAGAGGATTACAATTGCATCGTGCTTGTAATAAATTGATTTTATTTAATTATATCCCAGTGACAATTTGCTGCAGATTTAGGCAGCCCCATGTGCTTGTTGACTGGCACAAAGCTCAGATAAATTGGATATGACTGGCTGATTTGGATTGTATGGGCATTCCAAATCAAATTTACAGAAACAAATCTATGTGGGGTTTTCAGTTGTTTGGTTTGGATTCAGATTCAGATTTATTCAGCACACGTACATCAAACCCTATCGTGAAATGTGTCATTTACGTTACCACCCAACACGTCTAGGGATGTACAGGGGTCAGCCCACAAACGTCGCTACACATTGTGGTGCCAACATAGCACGTCCACAGTGCTCGACAGAGCGACACAGAACACAAGAAAAGCAAAACAATCCACTTTACTCCCTCCCACCCACCACACACACACGGACTATACTCCAACTCCACGAAAGGCCTAACGTCTCTAGTCTTCAGTTTCTAGGCTTCAACTTCCAGACTTCCGATTGATCTTTGGGCTCCAAACTTTGATAACAATCATGGACTAGCCAATGGTGGGACCCTGAACTGGGCACACTGATTCACCAGCCCTTGTGCCTCCTCGTTTCTCCTGCTTGCATGGACTTATCCGAACCTAGGACTGCCTGACATCCACAGATGTCCTTGGTCACCCATCCATGCCTCTGGCCTTTGAGCACAGAGTGGAGTCCTTGATGATGGACACTGTGACTGGGAGCTCTTAATTCTAGGAAGTTTTGGTTCACAATATAAGCAGTTGGCTAATAATGTAGAATATCTCAAACCGAATTATAATTCATTTTCACAGGGATTTTTTTATCTAGGTGTGAATTTTTTTGCAGTGAAATATATTTATAAATTATAAATTTCATTGAATTACATTATTTTCCTGTAACCTAATGCAAGATATGAAATTATTTTGTTTAATATATGAATAGCCATTTGTGTGAGCAGATTTGTCTGCTGTGTATTGGAAATTTTAAAGCAAGTGGTTCATAATTTCTGTTAAACAAAAGATTTTCATTCAAGCACATGAAGTACTTCTATCCTGATAACATATGCTGACAACAGTATATAGTCTTTTGGGCTTAATAACAAATATACACAGTAATATCTAATCATAGTAAAAAATCTAATCGTTTGATTTCTTTGTGTAACACACACACAAAGTACTGGAGGACCTCAACAGGTCAGGCAGCATCTATGGAGAAGACCAAAGAGCTGATATTTTCAACTGAGACTCTTCATCAGGACGCATGAGCTGGCTACTAAAGTAGAATATCTCATAAGCAGAAGTATAATTAGTTTTCCCACTTCTTTTCTATCCAGATTGTTTTTTTTTAAATAGGTGAAAAATATTTACAAATTATCAAGTTCATTAAATTACAATACTTTCCAGTAAAACATAGAATAGTACAGCATAGCACAGGCCCTTCAGCCCACAATGTTGTGCCGACCCTTAAATCCTGCCTCTCATATATCCCCCCGCACCTTAAATTTCTCCATATACCTGTCTAGTAGTCTCTTAAATTCCACTAGTGTATCTGTCACCACCACAGACTCAGGCAGTGCATTCCACGCACCAACCACTGAGTAAAAACCCTTCCTCTAACATTCCCCTTGAACTTCGCACCCCTTACCTTAAAGCCATGTCCTCTTGTATTGAGCAGTGGTGCCCTAGGGAAGAGGCGCTGGATGTCCACTATCTATTCCTCTTAATATCTTGTATACCTCTATCATGTCTCATCCTCCTTCTCTCCAAAGAGTAAAGCCCTAGCTCCCTTAATCTCTGATCATAATGCATACTCTCTAAACCAGGCAGCATCCTGGTAAATCTCCTCTGTACCCTTTCCAATGCTTCCACATCCTTCCTATAGTGAGGCGACCAGAACTGGACACAGTACTCCAAGTGTGGCCAAACCAGAGTTTTATAGAGCTGCATCATTACCTCGTGACTCTTAAACCCTATCCCTTGACTTATGAAAGCTAACACTCCATAAGCTTTCTTAACTACCCTATCTACCTGTGAGGCAACTTTCAGGGATCTGTGGAAACGTACCCCCAGATCCCTCTGCTCTTCCATACTACCAAATATCCTGCCATTTACTTTGCACTCTGCCTTGGAGTTTGTCCTTCCAAAGTGTACCACCTCACACTTCTCCGGGTTGAACTCCATCTGCCATTTGTCAGCCCACTTCTGTATCCTATCAATGTCTCTCTGCAATCTTCGACAATCCTCAACACTATCCACACCACCACCAACCTTTGTGTCGTCTGCAAACTTGCCAACCCACCCTTCCACCCCCACATTCAAGTCGTTAATAAAAATCATGAAAAGTAGAGGTCCCAGAACCAATCCTTGTGGGACACCACTAATCACAACCCTCCAATCCAAATGTACTTCTCCACCAAAACCCTTTGCTTTCTGCAGGCAAGCCAATTCTGAATCCACCTGGCCAAACTTCCCTGGATCTCATGCATTCTGACTTTCTGAATAAGCCTACCATGTGGAACTTCAGCAAATGCCTTACTAAAATCCATGTAGATCACATCCACTGCACTACCCTCATCTATATACCTGGTCACCTCCTCAAAGAACTCTATCATGCTTGTTAGACATGATCTGCAAGAACTTAATGTGAGAACTGAAATTCAGTTTAACATATTAATGAGTCCTGATGAAGGTCTTGGCCCAAAACATCAGCTCTTCATTCCTCTTTCCTAGATGCTGCCTAACCTGCTGAGTTCTTTCAGCATTTTAAGTGTGTTTTTCTAGATTTCCAGCATCTACAGAATCTCCTGTGTTTAGCTTTTTTTGTATTTTGGCTTTTCCCACCAATTTTCAGGATTTGTTTTGATGATTTTTTTTTCATTTTTACTGTATTTTTACGTAAATTTTGTTTCTTGGTCACGGAGTCATAAAGCACAGAAACTGATTCTTTTGGCTACCATGTCCATGACAGCCATCTCACTCTCTCTCTCTCTCTCTCTCTCACACACACACACACACACACACACACACACACACACACACACACACACACACACACACACACACACACACACACACACACACACACACACACACACACACACACACACACACACACACACACACACCTCCCCCCCCCCCCCCACCCAAGTTACTAGTATTTCATTGTAACCTTCTATGCCCTGGTGATTCCCATTACTTGGTTAAATATTTCATAAGTGTTAGGATAGTACCATTCTCCACTACATTCTCAAACTTCAAGTTCGAAGTGCGTATACTGTACGTCACCATATGCAACCCTGAGATTTATTTTCTTGTGGGAATACTCAGCAAATCTGTAGAATAGTAATAGGATCAATGAAAGATCAACCAGAGTATAGAAGACAACAAACTATGAAAATGCAAATATAAATAGATAGCAATAAATAACAAGAACATGAGATAATGAGACAAAGAGTTGTTAAAGTGAGATCACTGGTTGTGGGGCATCTTAGTGGATGGGCAATTCAGTGCAGTTATCACCTTTTGTTCAAAAGCCTAATGGTTGAGGGGTAGTAACTGTTCTTGAACCTGGTGGTGCAAGTCCTGAGGCTCTTGTACCTTCTACCAGCAAGAAGAGAGCATGACCTGGGTGGTGGGATCTCTGGTCATGGATGCTGCTTTCCTATGACAGCGTTTCATATAGATGTACTCATTGGTTGGGAAGGCTTTACCCATGATGTGCTGTGCCAAATCCACTACCTTTTGTAGGATTTCCATTCAAAGGCTTTGGTATTTCCAAACCAGGTCAGGATGCAGCCAGTCAATATATTTTCCACTCCACATTAATGGAAGTTATGTTCAGCTTCAGCAGACTCTGAAGGAAGTAGAGTCGCTGCCGTACTTTCTTCACAATTGCACTTAAGTGCTGGGTCTTCTGCAATAGTAACACCCAGGAACTTGATGCCTGCTCATCCTCTCCACCTCTAATCCTCAGATGAGGATTGGCTCATGGACCTCTGGTTTCCCTCTCCTGAAGTCCATAATCAGTTCCTTGGTCTTGCTGACATTGAGTGAGGGGTTGTTGTTATGACAGCGCTCAGCCAGTTTTTCCATCTCCCTCCTGTATGCTGATTCATTGCCACATTTGATTCGGCCGATGACAGTGCTGTCATCAGCAAACTTGAATATGGCATTGGAGCTGTGCTTAGCCACACAGTCGGATGTATAAAGGGAGTAGACAGCCTTGTGATGCAACTGTGTTGATGGTGTTCCAGATACCACATCAACCTCTGAGTGAAATGGTCCTCTCAGATTCTGTCTACGCTTGTTACAGCATACCCTCAACACATGCCTCTAGTTTTAGCTCCCCTTTGCTATGGAGGAAACATTCTTGTTACCAATGGCCCACAATTTTGTTGCTACGGGGAAACAGATTTGCAGATTTGGAAGTGGGACAGAAGACATTGATTGCGATTAAGCACATTGACTATTTATTTACAAGACAAACAGTGAAACACTCAACCAAACATCTAAGTCAAACAAGTACTTATCAAAGCCCTCTAAATTACAAAACTACACTAAACAATTAATAACCCTTCAAGCTAAACTCAGTTACAGATACTTATCCAAATGGAGTGCCTGAAATGGCAGGACCAAACAGACACTGAACATACGGATGTGGCAAATAATTAACTAAAGTGTGCACATGGGCCATTAATGCAGCACAACCCCCACTGAGCCCACAGTACCTATCGTCTGCCTGGTCCGCAGTGAACTGAGAGGAAAAGAGACTGTAAGGTTATCACATGCTAGATTTAAACCCTACCGGTGCCCTAATATCATCAGCTAAAAGGAAGTTTATGGGTGGAGCAGCAAAGCTCCTTACACGGCTAGTCCCCACCTCGATCAGCAGGTAAGTTAACACACTTACTGCAACATTTGTGTCCTTTTGCTAGATTCTCCTTCAGTTTCTTTCAATTCAAGGGAAAAAGTCCAGGCCTATCCAGTCTCTTCTCATGGTGAATCTCCTCTCCTGGAGTGTGGCAACTATTATTCTATTGTGGCCTAACCAATATTTTATATCTTGTCCTGCCACCTCCTCCCTCACCCCATCCAGAGGCCTAAACAGTCCTTCCAGTTAAGGCAAAGATTCACATGCACCTCCCCCAAGCTTGTCTTCTGCAACCAGTGCCCTTGATGTGGCCTCCTCTTATTGGTGAGACCAAACGCAGATTGGATGACCATTTCACAGAGTCCCTTTGATTGGTCTGCAAAGTCATTCCACGCATGCCATTTCAATTCCTCTTCAAATTCCCACACTGACCTGTCCATTCTTGGTCTCTCTGCTGCCAGTGAGGCCGAACACAAAATGTAGAAACAACACCTTGTATTTCACATAGGTAGTTTACAAACCAATGGCATGAACACAGTTTTCCAATTATAGTTCAGAATCAGAATCAGGTTTATTATCACCAGCATGTGTCGTGAAATTTGTTAAGTTAGCAGCAACAGTTCAATGCAATACATAATATAGAAAAAGAAGAAAAAATAAATAATAATAAATAAATCAATCAATTCCAGTATACGTATTTGAATAGATTAAAAATCATGCAAAAACAGAGATAATATATATTAAAAAATTGAGGTAGTGTTCAAGGGTTCAACGTCTATTTAGGAATTGGATGCAGAGGGGAAGAAACTGTTCCTGAATCAAAGTACAATTATTATCAAAGTATGTATACATTATACAGCCTTGAGATTTGTCTCCTATCAGGCAGCCACAATACAAAGAAACTCCAGAAGAACCCATTTAAAAAAACATTAAAAATCCAATGTACTGAGAGAAAAAAAAATCATGCAAGTAGTAAAAGTGAGCATATAACTTCCGAACTGGAGTTTTATGAAAGATGCAAAGACAGGCATCACTGCAGATGGCACTGCATTTCAGCATCGAGCTGTGTAAACGTCATGGATCAGTGAGCAGAACCAGCCATCACTTCACCTCTGGTCCTGACATGCTGGCCTTTTCAATCTGGCCCAGCGCTTAAACCATCCAAACATCGGTTGTTCCTTGCTCTTGGACTGTTCTGGGGCCATGAGTTGCCCCATACCCAAACTTTCCAATTCAGCCCGATGATTAAATCGGTCAGACATTGGGACTTTTCTCACACTCAGGGACACCATGATTCTGCTTTGACCTTGACTCTACTTGCCACGACCTTGCTTTGACTGTGTGTTTGGATTCTCTTTCACCTTGTCTGCTAAAGGAGCCTCATGCCTTCTTTTAGTTCTCCTGAGTTCCTTCTTCAAGTGTTATGTTTTATTTCTTATACTCCTCAGGTATCTCATTTGTTCCTACCTGCCTATATGATGCACCATCAATAACTCATGCTGAGACTTAGGAAGCGAGATATCGGCTTTTATTGACTGGAAGGATAAACAGCACTACATCCTGGGGAAAATGAGGGAGAGCAGCAGCCCACAGTCGCCTTTATACAGGGGTCTGTGGGAGGAGCCACAGGAGCAGTCAGCAGGGTCTGTGGGAGGAGCCACAGGAGCAGTCAGACAGGTATATCTAGTTCACCACACTATACCAGCTACACACCTCCTTTCTCTTCTTAATCAGAGCCTCAATATCTCTCAAAAACACAGGTTCCCTAAACCTGTTATCTTTTGCCTTTTATTCTGACAGGAACATACTAACTCTGTCCTCTCCAAATTTCACTTTTGAAGGCAAGTATTCATTTGCCAGAAAACAACCTGTCCCTATTCACATTTGCCAGATCTTTGCTGACACCATCAAAATTGGCCTTTCTCCAATTTAGTATCTCAATCTGAGGACTAAACCTATCCTTTTCCATAATTACCTTGAAACTAATGGCATTATGACCACTAGATGCAAAGTATTCCCCGACACAAAACTTCTGTTTTCCCCACGTTTCAAATAAAATACGAGATTTCTGGAAGAGACGCTGACAGATGGTTTAAGGTGGTGTAAAAAGAGTGGCTGTGTAATTTGTATTTACCTTGATGTACTACTGTGCTCTCCCCTGTGCTCCACATGATAGAGCATCTTGTTCTTTTTCTTATGCTGTTCTTAAATAATGTATCACTAGAAGAAGTACTTTGGAGGTCTCCTGCGGCCTGCTGTAATATCTGCTTTTGATTCAGGTGGTTGCCTCATTCAGCTTTGTAGACCCAGGAGGCTGCATTAGAGCATCAGGAACAACATATCATGCCACTTTAGTTGTTGGCTTGTTTTGGAGAACATGTCCATTGCTTATCCTGGTGTACATGTGAGGATAAGATGAGAGTTATCTACACTCTGTCAACTGCCCTTACTCTGTGTCTATACACAACTATGTAGCAAGCAAACAACTTCTCAAAAATCATGTGAGATGGATTTCATCTTCAGGGTTTTTACTAAGATCTCTTACTTTTGAAGACATTGCTGTTTCAAGAGTAAATAAAGAGTGGATGGAGATGTGTGTCACTCTATTGTGTGCCTCAAGTCAAATCAAAACAAACCTGCACAGGAAGTGATACAAAAAACAGCTTACATACAGGAAGTGATGTCCATGCAAAATGAACTGTGCCTCTAGAGGTCAGAATGCTCCCTGCCTGGCATCCATAGCATGTTAAACTTAACTACTGAACCTAAAAATCAAGTGATCACTTCATTAAGTCTTTGACAAAAGAAGGATAATCTCAGAGACTGGTCTTGAAAACAGTCTTTAACCATCCTTACTTCTAAAACGCTGGCCTTGTTGACATATTTGCTCATGGTAGCGTCTAATGAGCAGAAAGGTGACATGATGCTCACCCGGAATGAAGTTTAGGTGAGCTTCCCCTGAAGTAAGTATGCCTTTGTGGCGACCCACTTCCTAGCGCACTCGAACCGGCTCACAAATAGCCAGCGCGCCGGCATAAAGGCCAGTCCCAAAAGGGCGCCAAGTCTGCTTCACCAGCAAGGGGAAAAGCCCGCGCGGGACGGTGAATACGTGCCCCCTACAGCATCCGCGCGCGGGACAGGACTGTGAATACGTGCCCCCTATAGCATCCGCGCCCGGGGAGGGCGGGATCAGGAATGATTTAGATCAGGGATGTCAAACTCATTTTAGGTCACGGGCCGGATTGAGCAAAATGCAGCTTCATGCGGGCTGGATCAGTCGGACGCGTGCGAACGCAGCTTTCGTTGCCTCCGTTTTTTCAGCCTGCTCTCATGTGTCTCAGTCTCTGCTATAACTACAAAGTGTTTCACTTTACAAATTCCGTTTCTTATGAAGAAGTCTGCCGAGCAAGACTGCCGAATAAACACTAAAAACCATGAAAACCTGGTACCTGAATAAACTCAGCATTAGCCATATCATACGCCATAGGCGCTTCGATTACTGGGGCCAGCTTTAATAGTAATTAGATATTATCTCGCGGGCCAAAGATAATTCCACCGTGGGCCGGATTTGGCCCGCGGGCCTTGAGTTTGACATATATGCTTTAAAGCGAGGCCGCGAAGTTCAAATAAAATCTTTTCGTAACTGCAGTTCATCGACTCCATGTCGTAATTTCAGCGCTGCGTGTAGCACACCACTACAATTGGTGATCCCGACGGCCCAAACGATATTTGAGCCGAAGATGACCGATGCCGCATCTGTTCACGCAGTTTCGTTGAAACTGCCAAGCTTCTGGACGCTGCGACCTCACCTCTGGTTCCAGCAAGCAGAAGCCCAATTCCACATTCGGCAGATAACCTTGGAGGACACAAGTTACTATTACGTGGTGAGCTCCCTCGACCAGGAAACAACGGCCCAGGTTGAGGAGTTCATACAATCGCCCCCAGCGGACGGCAAATACACGGACTTCAAAGCCCTGCTCATAAGGACTTTCGGACTCTCACGGCGCGAGCGAGCTGCCCGGTTACTGCACCTGGATGGCTTGGGGGACAAGCCGTCTTCGGCTTTAATGAATGAGATGTAGTCTCTGGCCGGAGGACACAAGCCCTGCCTCATGTTTGAGCAGGCATTCCTGGAGCAGCTGCCCGAGGACATCTGCCTGCTGCTGTCCGACGCGGATTTCAGCGACCCCCGGAAGGTGGCAGCCCGGGCGGACTTGCTGTGGAAAGCCAAGAAGGAGAGTGGGGCGTCCGTCGCACAGATCACCAGGCCATGCTCCCAGCAGCAGACCAGACCAGACCCGGCAGCAGAGCCCACTAACCCCAGAGGGAGGGGTGGGGAGCCCAACGAACAATGGTGCTTCTACCACCAGTGGTGGGGCGCAGAAGCCCGCCGCTGTAGCTCGCCCTGCAAGTTCCCGGGAAACACCAGGGCCAGCCGCCGCTGATGGCTACGGCAGCTGGCCATTGGGATAGCCTCCTGTATGTGTGGGACCAGCGGTCGGGATGCCGTTTTTTAGTTGACACCGGTGCCGAGATCAGCGTCTTACCTTCGACGAGTTATGACACCCGCAACAGGGCACCGGGTCCCACCCTGAGGGCCGCGAACGGCAGCACAGTAAGGACCTACAGCACCCATATGGTGCGGCTACATTTTGGCTCCAGCCGGTTCACGTGGGACTTCACATTGGCCGCTGTAGCCCAACCGCTCCTGGGCGCTGATTTTTTGCAGTCTCACAGCCTGCTGGTCGACCTGCCGAGGCAGAGACTGGTCCACGCTGAGACCTTTCAAACGTTCTCCCTGGGTGAAGCCCAGTTGCCAGCCCCACACCTCGACTCCATCACGCTGTCCGACAACGACTTCACCAGAGTCCTGGTGGATTTCCCATCTGTTCTGGCACCGCAGTTCACGGCAGCCATGCCCAGACACAACGTACAGCACCACATCCCGACACAGGGACCACCCCTCCACGCCCGTGCTCAAAGGCTTCCCCCGGACAAGCTCCGACTGGTGAAGGAGAAGTTCAAGAGGATGGAGGAATTGGGGATCATACGGTGGTCCGACAGCCCATGGGCCTCCCCCCTGCACATGGTGCCCAAAGCATCAGAGGGCTGGAGACCATGCGGCGACTACCGCAGGCTGAATGAGGCTACAACACCGGACCGCTACCCTGTGCCACACATACAGGACTTTGCAGCAAACCTGCACGGCGCACGGATCTTCTCCAAGGTAGACCTCGTCCGAGGATACCATCAAATCCCGATGCATCCTGAGGACGTCCCCAAAACGGCACTCATCACCCCGTTCGGCCTCTTCGAGTTCCTCCGCCTGCCTTTCGGCCTGAAGAATGCCGCACAGACGTTTCAGCAGTTAATGGACGCGGTGGGACGCGACCTGGACTTCGCTTTCATCTATTTGGACAACATCCTCATAGCCAGCAGCAGTCGTCAGGAGCATCTGTCCCACCTCCGTCAACTCTACGTCCGACTGAGTGAATACGGCCTGACAATCAACCCGGCCAAATGCCAGTTCGGGCTCGACACCATCGACTTCCTGGGCCACAGGATCACTACAGACGGGGCAACTCCTCTGCCCACTAAGGTAGACACAGTCCGCCATTTCCCCCGACCCAACACAATAAAAGGCCTTCAGGAATTCGTGGGTGTGGTAAATTTCTACCACTGCTTCCTCCCTTCAGCTGCCCGAATCATGCGCCCCCTGTTCGCCCTGATGTCGGGTCCGGTCAAGGACGTTACCCGGGATGAGGAGTCTGCTGCCGCTTTCATTAACAGGAAAGAAGCCTTGGCAAATGCCGCGATGCTAGTGCACCCCAGAATGGACGTCCTTACCGCCCTCACAGTGGACGCATCTAACACGGCAGTCGGTGGGGTGCTGGAGCAGCTCATCGCGGGCCGCTGGCAACCCCTGGCGTTTTTCAGCAAACACCTGCGACCACCCGAGCTCAAATACAGTGCTTTCGACCGGGAACTGTTGGTGCTATACCTGGCAATCCGGCATTTCAGGTACTTCTTAGAAGGTCGGCCCCTCACTGCATTCACGGACCACAAGCCGCTTACCTTTGCGTTCACGAAGGTGTCCGATCCCTGGTCATCCCGCCAGCAGCGCCATCTGTCCTACATCTCTGAATACACGATGGATGTCTGGCACGTCTCGGGTAAGGACAATGTCGTGGCGGATGCGCTCTCTCGCCCTAACATCCAAGCCCTTTCCCAAGGGGTAGACTTTGAGGCGCTGGCAGAGGCGCAGCAGGCAGACGAGGAGATCCCTAGTTACAGAACCGCAGTCTCCGGTTTGCAGCTCCAGGACCTCCCCGTAGGCCCAGGTGAGAGGACCCTACTCTGTGACATCACCACCGGCCAGCCCCGTCCCGTCGTCCCGGCAGCCTGGCGGTGGTGCGTTTTCAACTCCATTCATAACTTAGCGCACCCCTCCATCAGGACAACCGTCTGGATGGTCTCCAGCAGGTTCATTTGGGCACGGACTCCGCAAGCAGGTCAGTGGATGGGCCAGAATGTGCATGCACTGCCAGACGGCCAAGGTGCAGCGGCACACCAAAGCTCTGCCGCAGCAGTTCCACCCCACCCACCGTCGTTTCGACCACATTCATGTGGATATTGTGGGCCCCCTGCCAGTGTCGCGAGGAGCGCGGCACCTCCTCACTATCGTGGACCGGTTCACAAGATGGCCAGAGGCGATCCCGCTCACCGACACCACCTCCGAATCTTGCGCCCGGGCACTGATCGCCATCTGGGTGTCCTGCTTTGGTGTACCGGCCCACATTACCTCCGACAGAGGCGCCCAGTTCACCTCCAGCCTGTGGTCAGCGATGGCCAGCCTTTTGGGGACATAGCTGCACCACACCACTGCCTACCACCCACAGTCGAACGGGCTGGTGGAGCGTTTCCACCGTCACCTAAAGTCGGCTCTCATGGCCCGCCTGCGAGGAGCTAACTGGGCGGACGAGCTTCCCTGGGTCCTACTCGGCATCCACACAGCGCCCAAAGACGATCTGCATGCCTCGTCGGCCGAGTTGGTATACGGCGCACCCCTGGTCGTCCCTGGGGAGTTCATACCAGCCCCAAGGGGGCACGAGGAAGAACCCGCAGCAGTCCTGGGCAGACTACGCGAGAGGCTCGGTGCCCTGACCCCCATACCCACTTCGCAGCATGGGCAGAACCCGACCTGCGTACCCAAAGACCTGCAGAACTGTAAGTTTGTGTTTGTACGAAGGGGCGGGCATTGGGCACTGCTACAGCGGCCCTACGAGGGGCCGTTTACGGTGCTCAGGAACAACGGGTCCACGTTCGTGCTGGACGTTGGGGGGAGAGAGGAGGTTTTCACGGTGGACCGACTCAAACCGGCCCATGTGGACGTGGCACTACCGGTCAAGTTTCCGGCACCGCGGCGCAGAGGCCGACCTCCCAAACAGGGTCCGGCCCAGACTGTGGACATTGGGGGGTGTATCGCTGGTTCTGGGGCGGGGTTATGTGGCGACCCACTTCCTAGCGCACTCGAACCGGCTCACAAATAGCCAGCGCGCCGGCATAAAGGCCAGTCCCAAAAGGGCGCCAAGTCTGCTTCACCAGCAAGGGGAAAAGCCCGCGCCGGACTGTGAATACGTGCCCCCTACAGCATCCGCGCGCGGGACAGGACTGTGAATATGTGCCCCCTACAGCATCCGCGCACGGGACAGGACTGTGAATACGTGCCCCCTACAGCATCCGCGCCCGGGGAGGGCGGGATCAGGAAAGCTTTAAAGCGAGGCCGCGAAGTTTGAATAAAATCTTTTTGTAACTGCAGTTCATCGACTCCGTGTCGTAATTTCAGCGCTGCGTGTCGCACACCGCTACACCTTGTTAATATATCCTCCAGCTCACAGTAGCCCCTGAGAATCAAAAGGACAGAGTTTATGAAGGGAATTTTATTTCGGGAGAGGTTCCTGCTTTTGTAATGCACCACACTTCTTCTGCATAAACCTGTCTTTGAACAAAAGGAAAGATTCCAAACTTCGCCCATATCAGTTGCTTTGTTCTGAGAGGTTACGTACCGATGTGCTAACCACTACAAAGGCTGTCTTTTTCTATTCTTGGAAAGGACTGATCAATATGTGAGAGCCAGGCAATTGCTCTGGTAAGCAACTTCCAGGTTGAAAAATGCTCCAAGCTTACACTGCCAAGTTGGAGCGGTGATAAAAGAGTAACATTGGTCAACATTTGAAGACACATATCTACATCTGCCTCAGGATTAGCTAAGTTGAAAGTTTTCTGCTGATTATGTTTTCTGTTGTGGGATCAGTGAGAAAGGCTGGGACAGTTAATCATGAGGAGAAGGTGAGCTGATTACCTTGGAGTCTTCTTGCAGCATGATTAGCCAAGTTGAGATCAGAAGGAACATAGTTCCATTGGATCTTCTGGGTTGATCGCCCGATATGTTGGATCATATTATGCACATTAACATAGAGTCTCCTTGTTTCAATAAATATATAACTAAGCACAAATTTGCTGCTGGTAAAGAAATAGATATCATCTAGTTCTAAGTCCAGCACTTTGGTTATCATCTCTGTCACCTCAACTGCTAGAACAGCAGCTTTGAGTTCAAGCCTTGGTATGGTGAGATCTGATTTTGGAGCAAGCTCCCAAGGATGAATATCCAACTGCACTATATCCAGCAGCATCAGTGACCTTCAGGTATGCAATTGCATCAATAGCTTTGGTTGACGCATCACAGAAAATGCTGACCTCTTTCTTTTAGGCTGTAGATAGTGGAATTTTGTAGGTTCTTTGAATTTTCAAGCCTTTAAAATCCTGAAGTGAAGAACAGCACTGCTGCCACTACTCACATTTCTCTTTAGGGAGAAGGACATCCCTTCCACAAATGTCATGGTCAACTCTTTTAACATAAAGCGTTCCTGGATACTGACTGGAAATGTAAATCCAAGAAGGCCAAATAGGCTGTTGATAATCAATAGCATGCCACAACAGTTAAAGGGGCTTTCAGTATCAATGACCAAGAAAGTAAAGGCGTCAGAAATGAGGTCCCATCCAAGGCCCAGACCCTACTGCATAGGAGGGATGTCCTTTCCATGATCAAGATTCTGTAGATCTTTGGTCTGATCTTCAGACAAGAAATGTACGCATTCGGTGATTAGACTGCACCAACTTTCAGCACAGTGTCTGCTTCTTCTGCATTAGAAAATAATTTAAAACCATGATCAACATTGGAATACCTTTGTATATGCCTTCATTCTTCATTCCTGAAGTCCTCCTCTCCCTCAATAGATGTACTCCAGAATCTTGTTGTCCAGTAGGTGCTCATGAAGTCACAAGAATCTGAGGTAGACTTGATGATCCTCTCTCAGTAGGAAATTGCGGAACATTTGTTCGATGTCTGCCATCACTGCGACAGGCTCAATTTGGAAGTGCAAGAGGAGACTGTTATTGAGATCAGGACCCCGCTACAACATATTGTTCAGTGATATGCTTTTGAACTGTGCACTTGAATCAAAGACAATTTGTAAACACTGGGGGTAGTAAACACTAAAGTGGGGCAAATATCAGTTTTTGTTGTTGGGATCTGGTAGAGCAGCTAGCTCAGCATGATTGTTCCTGAAGAGCCTCCCCATGAGTGCCACATAATGATCTTTCATTTCTGGTTTCCTTCTCAATGTGTGACTGAGGGACAGAAGTTGTTGTTTAGCAGGAGTTTTGTGAAGAGCATAAAGGAAGTCAAGGTACCCTATTGTTTGACTCGTCTTTGCTAAGCTCTTTGTTCATGATTCGAAGGAAGACCTCATCTTTGATGGAAGGTGCCAGCTTATAATCATCTTCCTAGTGACAGAAGACCAGCTTGTCTAAATCTGATTGAGCAGAGGTATGCCAGGGTGCTTGTTTGCTTACCTACAATCTTCTCTTTCATACAGATTCTACTCTCATAGGGTCTGAAATTACTTGTGCACTCATTCTCCAGGATATACATGTTAAACTTGATGACAATGGCCTGAATAGCATGATCGAGTCAAATTTCACCCACTATCTCAGTTCCAATCATAGAGCATAAGGTGCATTGTACTAACCATTGTGCTGCTCACATACCTTATGTGCACAGATGGTGTCTCTGCCAAGCAAAGGGACAATCTCAGCAGAAGAGTCAAATGGGAGGATCTTGTCAGCTGTGGCCTGAAGATGCGATTAACCACAACCAGCTTTGAGAGTTGGATTTCATCCCTGTTGTTTGGAATATGGTCACACTCAAATGAGGATCAGCAAAGGTAAGCAGACCTCCTGCCCCTATCAGAGTCAGAGGGTAGTAAATCTGTGGAAGTTGTTGCCATGAGCAGCTGTGGAGGCTAAGTCATTGGGTGTATTTAAGGCAGAGATAGATAGGTTCGTGATTAGCCAGGGCATTAAAGGGTATGGGATGAAAGCAAGAGAGTGGGGATATCTGGAAGAATTGGATCAGCCCATGATTGAATGGCGGAGCAGACTCGATGAGCTGAATGGCCTACTTCTGCTCCTATATCTTATAGTCCTTTAACTTCACGAAAAATCCATTGGCTCTTCTTCCAGCAACTTCTGATGTTCCAGAACATGTCTTTAGAGTGTACGTGGAAACAGAACATGTATGTGTCAAAGAATGCTGATTTGCGAATGACACATTGCTCTGATCATCTAATATCACATATGCCTTTATTTTTTGCTCAGGATGTCCTTTTGGGGAGATGCTGGCTGGACATGTTCTAGAGTAGGATTTGCCTTGAAAGCATTTCCCACATACCTCCGTGCATGAAGAAAAAGCTACACAAGACCATATGACCGTAAGATATAAGAGCAGAATTAGTACTTTTAGCCCATCGAGTCTACTCCACCATTTCATCATTGCTGATCCAATTTTCCTCTCAGCCCCAATCTCCTCCCTTCTCCCCATATCCCTTCATGCCCTGACAAATCAAAATTCTATCAACTTCTGTCTTAAATATACTTAAAGACTTGGCCTCCACAGTTGCCTGTGGTAAAGAATTCCACAGGTTCACCATTCTCTGGCTAAACAAATTCCTCTTCATTTCCATTCTAAAAGGATGCTCCTTTATTCTGGGCCTGTGCCTTCAGGTCTTAGACTCTCCCACCATAGGAAACATCCTCAATACATCCACTCTATCAAGGCCTTTCACCATTCAATAGATTTCAATTAGGTCACCCTTCAGTCTTCTGGATTCTAGTGAATACAGGCCCAGAGCCATCAAATGCTCTTAATATGATAAGCCATTCAATCTTGGAATCACTTTCATGAACCTCCTTTGAACCCTCTCCAGTTTCAGCACATCCTTTTTAAGATAAAGAGCCCAAAACTACTCCAAGGAGGGCCTCACCAGTGCTTTATAAAATCTCAAAATTACATCCTTGTTTTTATATTCTAGTCCTCTTGAAATGAATGCTAGTATCACATTTGCCTTTCTCACCACAGACTCAACCTGCAAATTAACCTTTAGAGAATCCTGCACAAGGACTCCCAAGTCAATTTGTACCTCAGTTTTTTTGTATTTTCTGTCCATTTAGAAAATAGTCAACCCTGCAATTTCTTCCACCAAAGTGCATGAACAGACTCGTCCTGACATAATAT
The DNA here is from genome assembly GCF_048418815.1 of Hemitrygon akajei. Classification (NCBI taxonomy): domain Eukaryota; kingdom Metazoa; phylum Chordata; class Chondrichthyes; order Myliobatiformes; family Dasyatidae; genus Hemitrygon; species Hemitrygon akajei. Next base: position 145,212,329 of record NC_133129.1, read on the forward strand.
TCCATCTGCCTCTTCTTTGCCCAAACTCCAAATCCAAGTCCTTCTGCAGCCTCTCCGCTTCCACAAAACTACCTGCACTTCCACCTATGTTCATATTGTCTACAAACTTTGCAACAAAGCTATCAATTCCATAATCCAAATCATTGACATATAATGTAAAAATGATTGGTCCCAACAGAGACCCTTGTGGAATGCCACTAGTCACTGGCAGCCAACCAGAAAAGGCTCCCTTTATTTCTACTCTTTGTCTCCTACCAATCAGCCACTGCTTTAACTTTCCTGTAATACCAGGGGCTCGTAGCTTGTTAGCAGCCTTATGTTTGGCATCTTGTCAAAGGCCTTCTGGAAATTTAAGAACACAACATCAACAGGTTCTCCTTGCTATCTTGCTTGTTAGTAAAGATAGCAAAGGAGAATCTGTTGGTGGCGTGTATTTGGATTTGTCCGGCAAGATTTTCCCTTGAGTGAAAATTGTATCATATGCCTCCAAGTAGCCCAAAACCACATCCTTAACAATGGACTGCAACATCTTCCCAACCACTCAGGGCAGACTTACGAGGCTAACATTTCCTTTCTTCTGCCTCTCTCCCTTCTGGAAGAGTGGAGTGATATTTGCAATTTTCCAGTCTACCAGAACCATTCCAGAATCTAGTAAGTTCTGAAAGATCGTTACTAATGCAGCCACAATCTCTTTCAGAACTCTGGGGTTCACACCATCTGGTGCAGGTGATTTATCTATCTCAGACAATTCAGTTTTCCAGAAACCTTCTGTCTTGTGATGGTAACTTCACACATTTCATGTCTCCTGACACCTGAAACTTCCACCATACTGCTAGTGAATTCCACAGTGAAGACTGATGCAAAATACTTATTCAGTTTGTCTGCCATTTCCTTGTTCCCCATTCAGTATTGTTTTCCAGCTGTCTGATATCCACTCTCATGTCTCTTTTACACTCTTTTACACTCTGAAGAAACTTTTGGTATCCTCTTTAATATTATTGACTAGCTTACTTTTGTGTTCCATTTTTACATTCTTAATGACTTTTTAGTTGCACTCTGAAGGTTTAACTTCCTAAACCTTTAACTTCTCATTAATTTTTGCTCTATTAAATGCCAAAGTTGTGTCATCTTGCCTTTAGAATACTTCTTCCTCATTGGAATGTAAATAGCCTGTGTCTTCCGAATTGCTTCCAGAAATTCCCAACCATTGCTGCTCTGCCGTCATCCCTGCCAGTGTTCTTTTCCAATCAATTCTGGCCAATTCCTCTCTCATGACTCTATAATCCCCCTTTCTGCACTTTAATACTGAAACATCTGACTACAGCTTTTCCTCAAATTTCAGGGTAAATTCGATCATATTATGATCACTTTCTCCCTAACAGTTCTTTCACCTTAGCTCTCTAATCAATTCTGGCTTGCTGCACAACAGCCAATCCAGAATACCTGATTGCCAAATAGTTTCAACCATAAGCTGCTTTAAAAAGCCTCCATCTCAAAGGCATTCTAGAAATTCCCCTCTTGGAATCCAGCATGAACTTGATTTTCTCAGTCTATCTGCATACTGAAATCCCCCATGACTATTGTAACGTTGCCATTTTGGCATGCATTTTCTATCTCCTGTTGTAATTTGTAGACCACATCCTTACTACTGTTTGGGGTTCTATATATAACTCTCATCAGTGTATTTCTACCCTTGCAGTTCCTTAGCTCTATGCATAATGATTCAATACCTTCCAAACCTATGTCACCTCTTTCTAATGATTTGATTTCATTTTTTACCTACAGAGCAACGCCCACCCACTCTGCCCTCCTGTCTGTCCTTTCCATATAATTTGTATCCTTGGGTATTAAGCTCTCAGCTATAATCCTCTTTCAGCCATGATTCTGTGATGCCTGCAACATCCATACATGCCAATTTGCAACTGTGCTACAACTTCATCTACCTTATGCTGCATATCGCGTGCATTCAGATATAACACTTTCAATCCTGTATTTACTCTTCTCAATTTTATCTGCCTTTTACATTGAAACTCATACTGTTTACTGCAATTCTGCACTATCACCAGCCTCTACTCAGTGTACATTGTCTGTGCTTGTGAAGCAGTTACTTCATCCTCATCTGCCTTTCCTACGATACTTCTTGCCTTGAAATATATGCAGCTCAGGACACTAGTCACACCCTGATCAACCTTTTGATTCCTAACTTTGTCGGAGGTCTTACTAATATCTGCCTCAACAACCTCTCCACCAACTGTTCTGGCATCCCCCTGCAACTGTAGTTTAAACCCCACTGTGCAGCACTAACAATCTTTCCCGCTAGGATATTATTTCCCCTCCAGTTCAGGTGCAAACCATCCCCACTGTACCAATCCCACCATCTCTGGAAGAGAACCCAATAATCCAAAAATTTTATGCCTTCCCTCCAACACCAAGTCCTTAGCCATGTATTAAACTTAATAAACTGTATAATCTACCTAGTTCTGGCTTCACTAGTACATGGCATGGGTAGCAGACCTGAGGAGTGAGGTTTCTTACGGACAGGCGTTGTCTATCATGGTTCATGTTAGAGTTTTCTTTTTTTTAATTTTTTTTATTTTTTTATTAGTTTTTCAAAACATTTTACAAAATTAAAAACCCCAAATCCCAATGAGGAGCATTAATACAGAGCAAGGTTAAGCATACAATAACAATATGCTACACAGGAAGAGAATTTAACAAAAAAGCACCTAAATTAAAGACAAGTGAGCTTAGTGTCCTCCCCAAACCCCATAACGCAAGAAAAAAAAACAACAATTCCAGACCAACCACCACACAGTATAGAGAGTATAAGTCCGGACAGTCAAACTCCCAGACTGTAAATACACTTAGCAACAGAGGATAATAATGCCTACTACCAGAAAAAAAAAGGGAGCTGAAAGCAAGGGACTGAAAAGAAAAAAAAAACCCTAGTCAAGAGGAAGGTTATGAAAGTACTCAATAAAAGGCCCCCAGATCTTATGGAACTTTAAATCCGAATTGAGAACTGAATAATGAATTTTTTCGAGGTCCAAGCAGGCCATAATGTCGTTAAGCCATTGCGCATGAGTGGGCGGGGCAACATCTCTCCATCTAAGGAGGATCAAGCATCTCGCCAGGAGAGAGGCAAAGGATAGTATTCGGCATTTGGTCGGACCCAGACATAAATCTGTCTCGCCCCAAAAACCGAACAGAGCAATTAAGGGGTTAGGTTCTAGGTGCTGATTCAGAATACCCGATAGTGTAGTGAAGACATCTTTCCAGAATTTCTCCAAGCTAGGACAGAACCAGTACATATGGATGAGAGAGGCCACACCCCTCTTGCATTTATCACAGAGCGGACTAATGCCAGGGTAGAATCGAGATAGTTTAGATTTAGACATATGGGCTCTATGAACAATCTTAAACTGTAAGAGACAATGGCGAGCACAAAGAGAGGTTGCGTTAACCGATTTGAGAACTGAGTCCCAGCTCTCCTCGGATAAGGAGATACTTAAATCCTGCTCCCAGGCCATTTTAATTTTATCCACAGGGGCCCGTCGTAAGGCTGCTAGTTTATCTTGGATAATTGAAATTAAACCTTTACCTAGTGGATTAATGGAGAGAAATAGGTTCATAGCATTTTTCGCAGGCATTTCAGGAAAGTTAGGAATTAAAGGAGCAGTAAAGTGTCGGATTTGGAGATATCTGAAAAAGTGAGCGTTAGGCAGGTTGAACTTAACAGAGAGCTGTTGAAAAGAAGCGAAGCGGTTATCAATGAAGAGATCTTCAAAATGTCTAATGCCCTTCCTGTACCAAACATGGAATGCTGAATCGAACGTGGTAGGTAAAAAAAGGTGATTATGTGCGACAGGGCTAGAAATGGAAAACCCCTGGAAACCATAGCATTTCCTGAACTGAGCCCATATACGCAAAGTGTGTCTAACCAGAGGATTAGCTATTGATCTGGGCAGACTGCTAGGGAGTGCAGAGCCAAGAAGTGCAGATATAGATAATTCTTTAGTGGAGCTCAACTCCATTGCCACCCAGTTAGGGCACTCAGGTTGACCGTGGAAGAAAGACCAGAAGGCAGCACAACGTATATTAGCTGCCCAGTAATATAAGCGAAAGTTAGGTAAAGCCATGCCACCCTCTTTTTTAGATTTTTGGAGGTGGATTTTATTAATTCTAGAGCGCTTATTCTGCCACAGATATGACAAAATAATAGAGTCTAAGGAATCAAAAAAAGATTTAGGAATAAAAATTGGGATAGATTGAAATAAGTATAAGAATTTGGGGAGAACATACATTTTGACAACATTGATACGACCTACCAAGGACATAGATAGAGGTGACCATTGTGCCAGACTCTGTTTTGTAGCATATGAAAGATTGACAAAGTTCTCACGAAAGAGATCTTTAAACTTCCTTGTGACTGTAATTCCAAGATAAGTAAATTGATTATGGACTACTTTAAAAGGGAGATCTCGAAATATTAGTTCTTGTGCTTCTTTATTAATTGGGAAAAGTTCACTCTTATGTAAGTTGAGTTTATAGCCAGAGATCTGGCTAAACTGGTCAAGAAGTGAAAACATTAGAGGTAAGGATGTAGACGGATATGAGAGAAAGAGTAGTAAGTCATCAGCATAGAGAGAGACTTTATGTTCAACACCCCCTCTCCAAATCTCGGTCAGTTCAGGACATTTTCGAAATGCTATCGCCAGAGGTTCTATAGCCAAATCAAAGAGAAAGGGACTTAAGGGGCATCCCTGACGGGTGCCACGTTTGAGATTGAATACTTGGGATTTCTGAAAGTTAGTTAGAACAGAAGCAGTAGGACACAGGTACAGCAATTGGATCCAAGAGATGAAACTTTGGCCGAGGTCAAATTTTTCTAAGACTGCAAAAAGGTAGTTCCACTCTATACGATCAAATGCTTTCTCCGTATCAAGGGAGATAACACATTCTGGAGTCCCAGTTGGAACTGAGTATAAAATATTAAATAGACGCCGAATGTTAAAAAAAGGGAGACGGTTTTTAATAAAGCCTGTTTGGTCATGTTATGCCATCGGCCCCCTCCTTTGTGAGAATCTCAAGAACCCTAGTCAAGGGGGGGTCAACTGACCCAAAAGAGGAAGAGACGTGCTGATTGGACGCAGAAAAATGGGAGAGAGAGAGAGAGACCACATTCTCCCAAGAAGCAGAATAAAGGTGACATTGACTATTGTCTCATGGAGACCACGTGAAAAGCCCTCGGGCAAAGTGGGCTGGTTGAGAGAGAGATCGCATTACCTGCAACTTGATTGACACCTGCGATCCCGTGAAGAAGTATAAAGGAGTGTCTGAGGGGGGGGGGGGACCCTCAGACGCACCCAGGAGACGAAGGAAGCACGATATCGATTCCCGTGGGAGCGGGAAGCCATGTTGAAGGAAGCCACGTGCGTTAGATTCCAACTTTTGAATCTGTGGCTAGAACCAACGAAAGACTGCTTTTAGCTAACAACGGGGAAGTCTGCTCCCCTGATTCCAAGGATTTGCTCTGCCAAGACGACGGGCAAGTGTTTATCTTTTCCAAATCATCTCTTTCTCTCTACAACGTGAAAACCCCAGCGGTTCCCAAAAGGGAAAAGCCTGCAAACTTCTGAGTGACTCTTTATATTTCAATTGGACTCTGTATTAACCCCTAGACAACTGTAGAGCTTATTTCTGATTGATTATGGTTACACCGGTGTTTTAGATTGAGTTTGACGATGTATATGATCTGAATGTTTTGTATTAACCATACGTTTGTGCCCTTTTCAAATAAAACATTTGAAAATAGTAGCATCCGACTCAGCTGATCCATCTATCTTTGCTGGTAAGTTACCTGATTACGGGGTTACGTAACAGTCATCAGAGATAATGGAGGGAATAACGGTTTCTAATCTATGAGCCAACACTTTGGCTAAGATCTTTACATCAACATTGAGCAGAGAGATCGGCCTGTACGAGGAACACTCTGTTGGGTCTTTGCCCTTTTTTAAAAGAAGAATAATAGATGCCTCATTGAAAGAGGGTGGCAATTTGCCGTAGTTAAACGAATCAGATAATACTGAAAGTAACTGAGGAGAAAGAAGTGAGGAGAATGATTTATAAAATTCCACAGGGAACCCATCAGGTCCAGGAGATTTCCCTGAGGACAGTGCAGAAATTGCAAAAGATATTTCTTCTAGTGATATAGGCGCATTAAGTTTGGCTTTGAAATCAGATGAAAGTGAGGGGATATTCAGATTCTGTAAAAATTGATCCACAGAGATATTGTCATTCAGGGATTCAGAGGAATAAAGCCGAGAATAAAATTTTTTAAATGCGTCATTAATTTCTAAATGATCCGATGTAAAGTCTCCGTTCTCCTTCCGGATCTTTGTAATATGTTGTTTGGCTTTAGAACGCCTCAGCTGATTGGCTAGGAATTTACCAGACTTATCCCCATGAATGTAAAAGCGACTCTTGCTTTCGAGAAGTTGGCGTTCGACAGGTTGAGTGGACAGAAGGTTAAATTTAGTTTGGAGTTCAACGCGCTTCTTGTATAATTCAGGGTTCTTAGTTTGGGCATATAATTGATCCACATCTTTAATCTGGTTAATGAGGTCTGCTCGATCTGCACGGGATCTTCTATTGAGATTTGCTGTGTAAGAGATTATTTGACCCCTCAAATATGCTTTCATGGCATCCCAGACAATCTGGGATGGCACTTCAGGTGATGTATTAGTGTTAAAATAGAAGGTTATCTGGTCTTTAATAAATTTTACGAAATCATCATCCGATAATAAAGTTGAATCGAACCGCCAGTGTTTGTTCCTCTGAGGGAGACCGGGAAAGTTCAGAGAGAGGGTAATTGGGGCATGGTCAGAAATCAGTATACTCTGATAGTCACAAGTGTGGGCAAATGGGATAAGTTGGTTATCGAGTAGGAAATAGTCAATTCTAGTGAAGGTATGGTGAACATGTGAGAAAAAGGAATAATCTCTCTCCGTAGGATGGAGGAAACGCCATATATCAGAGATACCAAAATTAGAGAGAAACGACTGAATAGCTAAGGCAGATTTGGTAGGTGATCTGGTAACAGAGGACGATCGGTCCAGTTTAGGATCCAACCAACAGTTAAAGTCACCACCCAATATAAGAGAGTATGAGTTTAAGTCTGGTAGTGAGGAAAAAAACCGTTCAAAAAAGTTAACACCATCAAAGTTGGGGGCATACAGGTTTGCTAGTGCAACTTTAGTGTTATATAGTTTACCAGAAACAATAATAAAACAGCCATTTGTGTCCGATATTTTATTATGGAGTTCAAAAGGAATATTTGAGTTAATAAGAATGGAGACTCCCCTAGCTTTAGCGGCAAAGGATGAATGAAAATGCTGACCCGCCCACTTGGACAGAAGCCGGGAGTTATCGAAACAACGAATATGAGTTTCTTGGAGGAAAGCAATGTCAGCTTTGAGTTGTTTAATATGTGAGAATACCTTCCTCCTTTTAACAGGGTGGTTCAGTCCCTTTACATTCCAGCTCACAAATTTAAGTGCACTAGCCATTATCAATTACTAATGCATAAAAGGCAGCAGGCATATAAAAAATCAAGCGGTACAATAGCTGTCTGGGAGCAGAGATGTAAACATAGATTCGTAAGGTTAAAATATAAACATGTCCTAAACAATAAAGAAATGTTGGAACTGGAAAATTCACCCCACCCACACAACCCAAAACTAGACGGCTACCAAAACAAGTAGCTAGCTCTACCAGAAAAATTAACCCAAATACAACTTCCAGATCTGTGTCATTGACAGCAGTTCCGTATAAATGCTATAACAAACAGTAACTAGTTTATGCACTAGAAAACATAACTACAGATTAGAACACCTTCTGCCTAGATATACAACTTAATACAGAGCGAATCGGGAGAAAACCAAAACTAACCTACCCGCGAAATATTATAAAAGAATAAAGTAAGAGAAAGGGAAAAAAAAGGTAAGAAGGAAAAAGAAAAAAAAGAGGAAGGGGAAAATTATAAATTCAAGACGAGTATTTATCAACCATTTACCGAGAAGGGAGAAAAAAACATTCAGAGAATGGAAAAAAAAAGGGGATGAAGAAAAGAAAAAGATAAAATAAATAAGTATTTAAAACAGAGGAAAAATAAAACAGCAGTTGAACTGTGAACCGACAAACAGGGAGGCCTTCACTAAAGACTTCAAACCTCCGAAACAAGTTAAGATTTAGTTGTAGAACTCTGTAGGTAAAGTTATACAGAGGTAAAAATAGATTACACACACACCAAATCCCGGGAGAGATTGTCAACAGCCTTTAGAGTTTCAGTGAATAATGTCTGAGTGATTCAAGTGAATTCCGAGTCCAGAGAAAGTAATTTTACTACGAGGAGTACTTATCCACCATTTTAGGAGGTCTGATCAGATTCCGAAGATAACTGGATAGCTGGAAGACTTGCCACAAACGCTTCAGCTTCCCTCGCTGATTTGAACCACTTGAATTCCCCGGTATTAAACTTGATTCTTAGGTCAGCAAGATTACGAAAGGAAGGTTTGAAACCACAATCAAAAAGCACTTTCATTACGCCTTTATACTCAGCGCGCATCTTTAAGGTCTGGGGTGCAAAATCTTCCACAAAGCGAATGGTTGTATCCTGGAAAGAAAAAGAGCCTCTGCGACATGCCTCCACAATCAGACTGTGTTTTACCTGGTATTGATGGAAACACAAGATTACTGGTCGCAGACGGGTGCCCAGAATTCCGGGGGGGACGTTAACTCTGTGTGCCCGTTCCAGCTCGGGCGGGTTTGGAAACAGATCCTTCCCGAATATCTCACAGAGAAACTCGGCGAGAAACTTCACGGTTGACCCCTTCTCAGTTGCCTCTGGTAATCCCAGAATTCTGATGTTGCAGCGTCTGCTGCGATTTTCGAGATCCACCATTTTGGAAAGAAGTTTATTAGATTTTTTCTCTAAGCTGGAACAGAGAGTCTCCAAGTATCAAACCCGACTTTCTAAAGCTTCAGAAGTCGAATCGATGCGAGATAAGTGTTCAGCATGTTTGTCCACTTTATCGTTGATCCGATCCAGTTTCTCTTCTAACTGTTTGAAAGTGGTTTTAATTTGCTTTAAGATTTCGTCTCGGAGATTTTCAAGCGCCTCCATCGTCACGTCCGACGAGGTCGTAGTTTCTTTTCTCCCGGATTTAGAACTCTTGCTAGACATTGTAGGTTAGATATATTCACAGGCAAGTAAGAGATACCGAAATAATTCCTAACTAAGCTTTATAAAATGGAGACATTTAGTGCAAAGGTAGCGACAGTAACGGAACAAAAGTTCGGAGCAGCTAAGCGATCGCCATCTTACCGGAAGTCCATGTTAGAGTTTTCTACTTTGGTTTTGTTGATATTAATAGGGGTTTTGGCTTTCCATGCTTTTGTTGGAGTCCTCTTTTTGAATGAAGTGCTGCTGGAATTTGGGAGTATAAAACTAGGGCTGCATTTCTGCATGGTGGTAGGCGAATTCCACAAAGAATGGAGATGGCAGACAGGGTGCATGATGCTTCATTTTGTACATGAACGCTTCAGTTATCCACTGCTCACAGATAAGACTGGTAGTTTCTCCACTGAAGAACTTATTCCCCTTGCGGTGTCCAAGAAACTCAGCCCTCCAAGATAAACTTCATTTTTGTGGCTTGCAGTTCTGACAACAGATCTGCAAGCTCTCTTAGCTTCTGCTTTGTGTGAGAGCTTTGGAAAATTATCAAGTCTACTGAAGAGGGATTCTTCGATTTCCTCTGGAGAGCCATAGCATCTGTTCAGTCACTGCCAGAGCATTTGTACAGCAGTAGCTGGTTTATTAACGTGAACTGCCTTAACTATGTTGCAGTGACCGCCCATCAAGCAACCTACAGAGAAGGTCTAGTTCTCCACTTGGTTTGAGTCTTAGTCCTTCTAAGGCATTGCGAAAGCTTGACTTCTAGGACAGATAACTGGCAGATTGGTTGTCGAACACTTTTAGCCAAGTTACAACTAGGTCTCCAGGAGTCAGATACCAAGCTAAATCTAATCAGAATCAGGTTTAATATCACTGGCATATCTCATGAGATTTGTTGTTTTGCAGCAGCAGTGCATTGTAATACACAATAATAAGAACCATGAAATGCAATAAGAAGTACATACCTATAAAAATGAAAGTTAAATTAAATAAGTCGTGCAAAAAAGAGAGGAAAGGAAAGGGTGAGGTAATGTTCGTGGGGTCACTGTCCATTCAGAAATCTGATAGCGGAGTGGAAGATGCTGTTTCCGAAACACTGTGTGGTTGTCAAGCTCCTGTACATTATCCTTGATGGTAGCAATGAGAAGAGGACATGTCCAGGGTAAAGGAGGTTCTTAATGATGGCTGTCGCCTTTTGACTGCTTTTTCTGATCCTGTGCAGTTGCCCGTCCATATCAGATGGTAACACATCAGTCAGAACACTCTCCACTGTACATCTGATGAAATTTCTGAGTGTTTTTGGTGACATAGCAATTATCCTTAAAGTCTAATGAAATATAGCCACTATTGTGCCTTCCTTGTAATTATATCAATATGTTAGGCACAGGATAGATCCACAGAGGGGTTGACACCCAGGAACTTGAATTTCCTTACCTTGTACACTTCCGATCCTTTAATGAGGACTGCTGTGAGTGCAAGGCTGTTGCTGTGACTCCACTCAACCAGCTGATCTACCTCGCTCCTGTATGCCCCCTCAACACCATCTGAAATTCTGCCAACAATAGTTGCATCATTGGCAAATTTATAGATGGCATATGAGCTGTGGCTGGTCCCATAACTGTGGGTATAGAGAGAATAGAGCAGTAGGCTAAGCACATATCCTTGAAGTGCAACAGTATTGATTGTCAATGAGGAGGAGATGTTATTTTCTATCTGCACAAATTCTGGTCTCCCTTGAGGAAGTCAAGGATCTAGTGCACCTGAAGTCCTGATGGATTGTGGAGACTGGCTTGCAAAATGTGTGTCCTGGAATGGATAGAAGTTCAGTCTGTCCATGCCTATGCAGATGGGCTTGGCATTAGTCATCATTATCATCATTATGTGCCATGTTGTATGAAATTTGTGATCATTTGCTTCCATCTACCTTTAATTTGAAGATCCCTCTCTTTTCTCTATCCATAATCAAGATTGTTCCATAGAAGTGGCTTGCCATTGCCTTCATCTGGACAGTGTCTTTACAAGACAGAGAGCACAGCCATTATGAATACTCTTCAGAGATTGTTTCCCTGGTGTCAGTCGTCACATAACCCAGACCTGTGGTATGCACCCGCTGCTCATATTACCATCCACCACCTGCTCCCATGGCTTCATGTGACCCTGATCAGGTGGCTAAGCAAGTGCTACACATTGCCAAAGGGTGACCTGCAAGTTAGTGGAGGGAAGAATTAGGGTAGCAAGGACAGGCCAGGGAATTGCAGGTTGGTCAGCCTGACATCTGTTGTGGGGAAATTACTTGAAATTTCTGAGGGAAAAGATCTGCTATCACTTGGTTAGTCAAAGCCTGATCAGGAATAGTCAGTATGGTTTTCTGCATGAGAAGTCATGTCTGATGAAACTTTTGAAATTTTTTTGATAGGTAACTAAGGGAATAGATGAAGGTAAGGCAGTGGATATTGTCTATATGGACTTTAGTAAGGCCATTGACAAGGTCCCACATGATTTAGAAGGTTAGGTCACATAGGATTCAAGGTGAGCTGGTGAGGTAGATTTAGAATGTGCTTGATGATAAGGAGCAGAGAGTGAAGGTAAGTTGTTGTTCTCTGACTGTAGGGCTGTGACTAGTGCATCCCAGGGGTCAGTGTTGATATTGTTATTTATTATTTATAAATTTCTTGGATATGAATATATATTGCATGTTTAGCAAGTTTGCTGATGATTCTAAAGTGGGTATTTTGTTGATAATGAAACAGGTTGCAATGAATTGCAAAGAGATCTTGATCAGTTATGGACATGGGCAAAGGAAGGGCAAATTGATTTTAATCTAGATAAGAATGAGGTGATGTATTTTAGACAATCAAATGAAGGTTGGGCCTTTACAGTTAATGACAGGGCACTGAGGAGTTTTGTGGAATGGACAGGTTTGCGATTATAATCAATTCATTAGAAGTGGCCACACATGTAGACTGGGTGGCTGGGTGGAGAACTTGGAGGTGCTGATAAAGTAGACCAAAGCCAGCATGGTTTCCTTTAAGGGAAATCCTACCTGATAAATCTGTTGGAATTCTCTAAGAACATAACTGGCAGGATATACAAAGGAGAGTCAGTGAATGTTAATTACTTGGTTTTCAGAAGGCCTTTGCCAAGGTGCCGCACATGAGCCTGCATAACAACATAAGAGCACATGGTAGTGCAGGAAAAATACTAGCATGGATAGAAGGTTGGCCGACTGTCCAAAAAAGGTCAGGCAAAAAAGTCAGAATAAAAGGGACCTATTGTGGTTGGTTGCCAGTGACTAGTGGTGTTCCGCAGTGGTTGGTATTGGGAGCATTTCTGTTCACATTATATGTCAATGATTTGGATGATAGAATTGATGGCTTTGTGGCCAAGTTTGTACACGATACAAAGGTAGGTGGATGGGCAAGTAGCACTGAGGAAGCATGGAGTGTGCAGAAGAATATGGACATATTGGGAGAATGGGGAAAGAAGAGGCAGTTAGAATATAGTGTAGGGAAGTGAAGGTCATGCACTTCAGTAGAAGGAATAAGGGTGTAGACAATTTACTAAATGGAGATAAAATTCAAAAATCAAAGGTGGAAAGGGACTTGGGAGTCCTTGGGCAGGATTCCCTAAAGGTTAATTTGCTGATTGAGTCAGTGGTAAGGAAGACAAATGCAATGTTAGCATTCATTATGAGATGACTAGAATATAAGAGAAAGCATGTGGTGCTGAGGCTTTATAAGGCATTGGTCAGACTGCATTTGGAGTATTGTGAGCAGTTTCAGGCCTATTATTTATGAAAAGATGTGCTAACATTGGAGAGGGCCCAGATGAGGTCATCAGGAATGAATCTGGGAATGAAAGGGTTAACATTTGAGGAACATGTGATATGGCTCTGGACCTGTACTGACTGAAGTTTAGAAGAATGAATGGGGATCTCATTAAAAATGATCAAAACTTGAAAAGCCTAGATAGATTGGATGTCGAGAGGATGTTTCCTCTAATGTGTTTGGCTGGTATTCGTGGGCACAGCTTCAGAATAGAAGGGAGTCCATTAAAGAAAGAGATGAGAAGGAATTTCTTCAGCTAGAGGTTAATGAATCTGTGGAATTCATTGCCATGTATGGCTGTGGAGACCAAGCCATTGAGTAAAGTTAAAGTAAAGGTTGATAGATTCTTGGTTAGTCGGGGCATCAAAGGTTACAGGGAAAAGGCAGGAAAATAAGGTTGAAGGGGACAATAAATCAGCCATGATGGAACACTGGAGCAGACTCGATGGGCTGAGTGGCCTAATCCTACTCCTATGTCTTATTGTCTTATTAAGGTACATATAGAAAACCATCTGATAGCTGTCAATATACATTGTTACGGATCCCCATGTGTTTAATAGAATTTCATCTGTCTCTTTCTTCGACCCACCTCGTGCTTTCTATTTACCTAAGGTCTATTTGTATTCCAGATCTCAGGCATTACTTTTCTCTGCAAGTCTTTAAATCTTCTCTCAACCATCATGTCTTATTCTAACTCTTGTCCATGCAATCAACTCTGATCTCTCTGTTCCTTTTATCTTGCAAAGAACTGGGGAAAACTAATTTTGCAACTGCTTTGTTGTCTCCCATATATTGACTGAGATATAGCTTTTTTGTTGGTGTGGGATTAAATGGGTAGAGAGACAGTAAATGGATTGAGATGATAGAGTATTACAGATATTTACAGCACCAATTAAACAGACAAGGGAAGTTCGAAATGGACATTAAACATATTAAATAACAATAAGGAACTTGATCTTGTAAGAATTAATTTGTAAAAAGCACAGAGAAGTTTTCAGAACTACGAATCAGAAATTATTATTTCAGAATTGAATTCAAATTAAGCACTATCCAATAATTCTGTTTCTCTCCCCAACTCTGCCTCTTATAATAGTTCTGTCGGGAGGATGGTAATCCAATTAGCTTTAATAAGTCATTAATTTACCTCAGAAAAAAAGTTAACAGCAGGATTGTCCATTGTGAATCTCTTGTCTCAAAATCTGTATTCTAACAAAATATAAACTATTTTACACCAGTATATAGTGACACCATTTATTCCTGACACCATTTATTTTTCTCTGCCTTCCCATCACTGATGCAAACAACTATCAACTGATTGACTCATTTTCGTGGTCATTTCTGGTGAATGGTGTTAGCAATGATTAGTGTTATTATCATCATTACATGCCATGTCATAAGAAGTGGGCAATCATGTTCTTTGACCATAATTGTACTTGACAAATTTTTCTACAGGAGTGGATGCCATTGCCTTCTTCTGGGCAGTGTATTTACAAGATGGGTGACCCCAGCCATTATCAATATTCTTCAGAGACTGTCTGTCTGGCGTCAGTGGTGGCATAACCAGGACTTGTGATATGTACCAGCTGCTCATACGACCATCCACCACCTGCTGTACACCCCTATTGAACTGAGTAAAATCATGATGGCATGGATTGTAGGTTAAATTGCAGCAAGCCATAATGGAAAGGAAGTGCATTGTTCTGATTATTGTAAATAGCTTTATAGAATTAGATATGGGTTGTCTTAAAATACACAATTATTAGCATAAATTGGCAAAGGTTAGCAAAGAGCTAAACATAAAATTAGGCACATCAAGGTAGTGGTTTTAGCCTATATTAAAAAAAATCGGACTTAACCCACCTTCTGATGACACCAGATGAAATCATAGAAAATATTTCAAAGTGCTGATATCCCATGCTTTAACGTCTTTAATAAACTACCCAAGCAGAAAAATATAGCTCTAAGACAAGATATTGAATAAAACCTGGCAGAAATGACCACGAAAATGAGTCAATCAGTTGATAGTTGTTTGCATCAGTGATGGGAAGGCAGAGAAAAATAAATGGTGTCAGGAAATGTGGAGGAGGCTTGACCCAAACACAGAGCAATGGAGATGATTTAGCGGTGAACAATCACTTTAATAATAAACTGAAAAATAACAAGCCACATGGTGCCACAAAGAAAGAGAGAACAGATACATAACATGTCAAGGTAACAAGATAACTGAAGGCTAGGAACAACTGTTTAACACTATTTGGTTTGACGGGTGAATAAGGACTGTGAGAGGATAAGAGCTGGGTTTAAATAGGCTGCAGGTGATGAGTTGGAGATGAGTGGCAGGTGACTCATGTTAGCTGGGTGGAGACTGGGAGGTGCCTGCCTGAGCAAGCCTGACAGGATCAGCTTCCCTCCTATGGCCCTCACCTGACAACCCAGATGGGTCTGCTGAAACTCCTTGAAGAGCAGTGTATCCAAGAACAAACTGGATGGCACTCGAGGCTTCTCATTTGGGATGTATCCTACCCAGTCAACCAGGTACTGCACACCCACCCACAATGATATAAATCCATTAACAGATAGACTGTGCACAGTGGGGCATTGCCACTACTCTTGGTGCCAGAGGTGCAGGCTCAGGTAGGTTGAGTCATCCACTGACAAAAGTCTTGAGGCTGGGCACAGGGAAGGTAGGTGTGATGCTCAGGGATGCTGGCAGCTGGAGACATTAATTGACTGGATTGATGTGATTGGTGATCTTGAAGGGACCAATGAACCAGGATAAAAGCTTGTGGGAGTTGGTGCACAGGGGTAGATCATGGTTGGGTAACCAGACACTGTCTCCAGGCTGGATTAGTCTGGCTGGGCACCCCCAGCAGTTGGCCTGTAACAGCAGGCATGGTTGGCAGCCATAAACAACCTTGGTGCCCTCTTCCAAGCATTCTGGCAGTGGCAAACTAGAGCTCTGGTGGATGGGACCTTCACTGTTGGCTCCTCCACATGAAAAAAATGGGTTGGTAGCCATGAAGCACTTTGAAGAGTGACATACCTGTGCCAGAGGTGTGTAGATAGTCAGTCAGCTCAGCCCAGAGCAGTTATTTCTTCCATGTGGATGGGTTAGAGGCAGCAAAGCATCGTAGAATCTTTTCCACTCGCTGATAAAGCACTTTCTGACTGACTGTTGGTCTGCTGATGATAGCCAGAGGACAAACTCATTGAGGTGCGGAGGAGGAGGTAGAAGGCTTGCCAGAAGCAGAAGATGAATTATGTAGGACAGGGCCCACAATGTCCTTAGGGAAACCATGGAGACAAACTACATGTTGGAGAATCAAGTCCACCATCTCAGTGGCTGACAGAAGTTTGTGGAGGGCAATGAAGTGGGCCGCCTTGGAGAACAGGTACACCATGATGTAACAAGGTGCAGAATTGGTTGAAATTGGCACACAGAAGCGCCATCCTCCAAGGGGAGTGGGCTGCTTCTGGATTGTGTACTTGTGTCAGTAGACAACATCCTTTTGGCGAGCAAACCCTCCTGGGTCAATCACTGGTTCACACACCCTGACAGCAAATGTAAAGGAGGCTTAACCCAAATGGACAGCAGTGGAGACAATTTTCAGCGAGCGCTTTAATAATAAACTGCAAAATAACAAGCCACGAGGGACAACAAAACAAGAGATAATGGATACTTAATACAACAAGGTAGCCGAAGGCTTAGAACAACTCTTTAGTGCCAGTTGATTCAATGGGTGAACAGGGACTATGCGTGAGAGCTGAATTTAAATAGGCTGTAGGCAATGAGTTGTAAACGAGTAGCAGGTGACTCCTGTTAGCTGAGTGGTGACTAGGAGGTACCCGCCTGTGCAGGCCTGACAAATGGGTCAGTGTTGCTCTGCCATATTCACATGCCTCATTGAATCAGAATCAAATTTATTATCACTTAGAAGACGTGAAATTTATTGTTTTGCAGCAGCAGTACAGTGGATTCATGTGATGTTCAGAAATCAGATGGAGAACAGTCAGAAGGTGTTTCTCAATTGTTTTGTGTGGATCCTTGGGCTCCTGTGCCTCCTCCATGAGGGTAATAACAAAAAGAGAGTATGACCTGGATGATGAGGATCCTTAGATATAGATGCCACCTTGAAGCACCGCCTCTTGAAAATGCCCTTAATTGTGGGGAGAGTTGTGCTGCATGAGCCTACAACCCCCTGCAGCTTCTGTGATCTCA
The DNA here is from genome assembly GCF_048418815.1 of Hemitrygon akajei. Classification (NCBI taxonomy): domain Eukaryota; kingdom Metazoa; phylum Chordata; class Chondrichthyes; order Myliobatiformes; family Dasyatidae; genus Hemitrygon; species Hemitrygon akajei. The sequence goes on from NC_133129.1 coordinate 145,229,610, forward strand.
CAAATTGGAAACCCTGTATCAGACCGTGATACCACCAATCAGAATGTTCTCCACCATGCACCTATAAAAATTTGCAAGAGTAGTTGGTGACATACCAATTCTCCTCAAACTTCCAGTAAAGTAGAGCTGCTGGCACACTTCTTCATGATCGTATCAGTGTGTTGTGTCCAGGACAGATCCTCTGAGAAGCTGACAGCCAGGGAGTTGAAGCTTTTCACCATTTCCACCGCTGACCCCTCAACGAGGACTAGTGTGCTTCCTTCCGAACTCTTCTTCCTGAAGTCCACAATCAATTCCTTGCTCTTTCTGACATTGAATGCAAAATTGTTGTTGTGACATCAGTCAACTGGCTGACTATCTAATTTCTGTATGGTTCTTCGTCATCTCTGAGATTCTGTCAACAGTGATTGGCAAACTTACAGTTGGTGTTTGAGCTATGCTACACAGTTATGCTATGCTATCATACACAGTCATGATAGAAGAGAGAGCAGAACAGTGGGCTAAGTGTACATTCTTGAGGTGCACCTGTGTTAATTGTCAGTGAAGATGTTATTACCAGTCCACACTGACTGTAGTCTCCAAATAAGGAAGTCAATGATCTAGTTGCAGAGGGAGGTACAGAAGCTCAGGCTTTGAAGATTAGTAATGTTTAGTGAGGAGCAGGCATCTTCAAATAAAACCTCTGATCACCTGATTGAACACAAACATAGCAGCTACTTGCATTTATGTAGCATTTTCAATATGGTAATGATTTCAAATGCACTTCACCTGAGCACCTCTAAATAAAATCTGGCATCAGACCACATTGAAGGATTAGGTAACTTTTAAGGGACATATTTCTGTGGAATTACTGAGGTAGAGTAACTATGAGAGAATTTTGGACCTTGGCAGCTGAAAGGAAAGCCATCAGTGGTAGAGCAACTGCAGATTGAAAATCATGGGCTGATTTTAATCCTGCTCACTAGGTGGGTAGTTAAGGACTTTCAAGGAATTCATGTATTCAAACCCACACAACAGGCTGATTTCAAAGTGTTCTCATGAATAGTGTGAGTGATCTGCCAGATATTTGCTGTGTTTTTCTTTTAAGTGTTCAGATTCGGCTCCCATGGACTCACTGGGGTTGGTGCACCGTCAAAAAAAAAGTGGGCAGATCTTCGATCGAGTTTTTACTTTTATGCCGGATGAACTGTTCAGATATAGTGCCATGACCAGAAAGGCCCAAAAGAAGAATATTTCTACCCCCATTATACCCCTGCTTACTACAATTACTCATTTTCCTTTTTACAGATGTTAAAATTGCCAGATGGGCCTCAGCTCTTATCTGCAGCTGATTACATTTAGAGTTACAATCAGGCCTCAACATTCTGTAAAAGACCAAACTAAGGGGTAAGAGAAGAGTGCAAAATAAAACAAAGATATTTAACAAAAATCTAAAGCTTTAACAATTGAAAGAAAAAGGCAGTTCTACAGGAATAATTTCATCTATAAAAGCAGAGATCATTTAGTCCAAGTCTCCTGCTGCTTTGCATTTTCTACCCTTCCTCCTTCTGAACCTTAAGCTGTTAGCAGCATTTCTTTATAAATATAAGGAAATACATTGTGTAACTACATATTTTACATCAAAAATCTATGTGTTATCTGTGTTTTCTCATTGGCTAATTCAGCATTTTCCATAGTGACTGCCAATTGCAATGTGTTCTGTGGTTGTTGCCATAGAAACTCCACCCAGCCAATCAGAAATTCTTACTAACAAATGCATAATAATTTTACTTGATAATCAGCATCCCCATAATATATATGTACTGTTGTCTATTTTAATCATGTAAGTGTTCCCTTAATCCTTTTGACACAAGCAACACTAAACACACTAAAAAGAGGAAATACATGTAAATGATCAAATGTCCACGGGCTTTGTACACTTATTTCTTGTGACCATCATTTGGATTCTGATTAAAGCAACTGTTATCTGGAGATATTACCACTTCGTTGACTCAATATTTATGAATATAATTTGATGCTCATATATCCCTTAGGAGCAGGCCTTTGGTTTGGGTATGTTTTGAACATATTCAAAAATTGTAATGAAATATTGTGAATCTATTACTGTTTGTGATAAGAAAGGATATTCTTATCTTGAGCAGGAAGAGAGTCAGAATGAAATGAGCAAAAAACATGAAATTAAAGTAGGACAGGCACATCTAATTTGTTAATGGATGGTATTCAGCATATTAGGATGATTTAATTTTGTTGAGAAGCGTGATTTCCAATTCTACAGTCTGGTTGAAGGAAATCCAGAACAGATCACCAATCTGATTCTTCTCAGGATTCTCATTCGTCATCTGATTGAAAGTGATGCAAGTGCATTGCATTCAGTATCCCAGGATGCCCAGCCTTAACAGCTAAACGGCTCAAATATATTTTGTCCATTGCTTGAGTTAACTAACAAGAGAGCTGTTCCATAGAACACTCTTCATTGAAAATCAAATGCTGAAACTCTAAAATAGAAATAGAAAATGTTGGAAGTATTCAATGGGTATTAAAAGATGTGTTAAAAAATGTGTTAACATTTCAGGTCAAAGATTCTTCCTCAGACCAGTGCAGGAGACCAAAGAAGTTTGTTAACCGCAAGCTTTGAAGGTAAAATCGGGTGACTATGGAGATAAGCTGTAAACAAGATTATCTGGTCCACGAGTGAATGGGAGCAGTTAGAGAGTGAGAATATAGATACAAAAACATTCGCAAAAGAATGTAGGAGTTGTGAAATGCAGAGTAGGAAGCCACAACAAGCTGACAGAAGAAGAAAAAAAAAGGACAATGAATAACACAGAAGCTGGCCAATGTTACAGACGTATGACTGATACAGACAGAAATTAAGCTACTTGTAGTGGTAGAATTTAGCATTAAGTCCAGAACGCTACAACATGTCCAGGTGAAAAACAAGGTGTGCCCCTCAAACTCTAACAGTACAGCAGCCATAGACTGCTAGGTCAGGCTAGGAGTGGGTTGGTGAATTAAGGTAGCAGGTGGTGGGAAACTCAGGATCATGTCTGAGATGAAAGCAGGGTTTCCATGAAGTATTCACCTGATCTGTGTCTGATTTCTTCAGTGTTGAGGAGACTATATTGTGAAAACTGAATGCAGTGCACTGAAGTGGAAGAAGTGCAAGCGATTCATGGCTTCACTTGAATGTATTGTCTGTGTCCCAGGACTGGGCAAAGGGAAGAGGTGGAACAGCAAGTGTAGTTGCGAGGGAAAGGGTCATAAGAAGGGAATGATCGGTGGGAATGGAAGGGTGAACCAGGGAGTCATGAAGGCAATTGTCTTCATGAAAGGGGAGAATAGGAGAAGATGTGTCTTTGAAAGTTGTGGAGGAAAAGCTGTTAAATGCAGATGCTGATGTACTGGAGGGTAAATCCCAGGGAAATCTATCCATGTGAAGGAGTATGGGTTTCAGAGTGGAAGGAAGGGCATGAAATGGATGAAATACAATCCAGGGCTTTTAACAATGATAGTGGAGCAATGGGATTAACGCCCACTGGTCCAAACAGCTTTTCCATATTTTAATTGTATCTGTCTCTCCTACTTTCACTGGCTGTTCATTCTGTATAGCCACCACTCTCTGTATGAAAAATATGCTCCTCAAATCCACTTTAACCTTTCCCTTCTCACATTAAATCTATGGCTTCTGGTTTTCAACTTCCCTGCCTTCGCAAAAAAAACAGTAACCATCCACAGGGACGTGGATAAGAAAGATCTAGAGGGATGTGGGCTGAATGCGGGCAAATCGGATTAGCTCAGGAAGAGTTGGGTTGAACAGTTTCTGTGCTGTATAACTATAGCTCTTTCACTCCAAGATTGTGCACAACTATACTAAACAATATGGCATATTTTTGAATAAAATCTCATAATAGAATAGAAATACAGCATAGAAACAAGTCATTCAGCCCAATTAACCCACAGTGTGCACCTTTCTGTATTAATCCCACCATCCAGCTCATGGCCTATCACCTTCATCTGCACAAGGAACAGGACTCAAGTTATTCAATGCCCATGTCCTCTGGGGGCGTGGCTTATTCTGATTGTCGAAAGTTGCTCCTGTTGTGATTGGTTAGTTTAGAAACTGCAGCTGTTTTACCCATTGGTTAGCCACCTGGTGTCCAGTTTCAAATATCCCGGGTGTAAAATAGCATGTGGAAGAGGCTTCATTTCTCTTCCTTTGTTTAAGACAAATGGTGCACGTAACCATTGGGAAGCTATGCACCGCACATGCTTTTAACTAAAAACGTTTGTTGAATTTCCAGCTTTGTAGTAATTTGGGGAACAGGAATGTTTGGTCAAATTTTTACTGCTTGTAATAAATGATTAACACACTTATTGACAGTCAGTGTCCTCACTCACCAGCCCCATGGACCATTCAACGTTTCAGACCATAAAGTTTGGAGTGTTATAACCATTGGGAAGATTTCATTTCAGTTTGAACTTCATTGGAGCTTAAGTTCTTGAGGTTGCTAAATGTGGTTAATCATGTGATAATATAACCCTTTTGGCATCAATGTAAGATACAGGAAATAACATTTCAAAGGAATTCAATTCATGGCTTAATGTTCGTCTGAAAAAATTATGGCCAATATCTGATTTCTGTTTTTCTCTTCTGCCATAAAAGAACAAATCAAGTAGGCTTAAGAAAATTAGCAGTTAAAAGTTCCAAAAAGAAGCCAAACTCCCCATGATTTTCTTGGTCACAGTTTCCTTCACTGCCTCTGATTCTGTTCTTGAATTCCAGGCCAAAGCATGCTGCGTTCTCACCTGTTCTCAGCTTCAGAAAGCATTCACTGTGTGGAGTATTTGGTATGAAGATGATTCACGTTTTTAGGCAAATGAGTCTGAACAGCATTCAATGACTCAAACAGTCCGCCTACAGCAGACTGTTAGAATTTACTAAAAAAAGAAAAGGGGCAAAGCTGCTAATCCGATGACTGTCTTAGAAAGCATGCCTGATGTACAGAGATCCTGAGATATTTGATGTGTTTGATCATGAATGCTGTTATATATTTAATGAAATTTTATCAGGCAAGTGGATGGCCCTTTTCCTTACTGCTTGAAGTTTTCTTCCTGTTTCTCATAAACTCCTCTGATACAGACATGATCCCCTTAAAGACATTCTGAAATCTTATAAATGTACAGAATGAGTCTGAGCACTGATCCTTCATCTTTCCTTTCTGAGACCTGAGCTGAGACAATCTTCTCCTTTGCAATCCCATGTACAATTGATCAAGAATGTTGGAAATTTCGGGCAGTGTAGCCAACTACTGCACCACTGGCCCAATCAGAGTTTTTCCTCTTTTATGCCTACTGGGGGCTCCTTCACCATGAGGGAGTGGACCTGATTTTTCAGTCATTTTAGATCTTTGCACACCAGTTTCTATAGTTTACTGGCACTACTTCATGCTTGGATGTTAGGAAATGGTAGTAAGTGTTCAGATTTCCCCTGTCATCCTCTCCACTTGAACACGGAGCTTTACTGGTAACTGATTATTTCTCCAGAATTGCATGTGTCCACTACACGGACAACAATCCATTATTATTCCGACAACCATGATTTGAAATTTCAGTCTATTTAATAAAGCTCATGTAACAGCAGGCCTTCAGTCAATTATTAACCAAATACCATATACCATTTGAAAGTTAACAGGTGAAACAAAATTTTATCACTTTTGTTTAATGACATGCCAATAATATATACTTTCTTGTAATTAGACTTCAAACAGCCTTTTTCTAAGAGTCCAGGAACTTAGCAGGGGACCTGCAGTGCTGCCTTAGGATTTTGTGTGTGTTGCTCTGGATTTCCAGCATTTCTTGTGTTTGGAATAAAAACAGATATCTTCATTGGACAGAGCTGTTTAATGTTGCTCTAGAGATTTGCCTAATCTTTCATCATCTTTTTTTTTAAACTTCAAAATCTAGATTTTTATTTTTGACATTGAATACAAAATTACAAATCATGTCTGCTCAGCTGAACTTTTGTATAAAAGGTGCTTCATAAATCAATATTATTCAAAGGGTCAGTCTTAGCTTAGTTGGAGCTGCCTCTAAATTAGTAAGTAACCACTTTATTAAAGAGCCAAGTATGAAAATCTGAAGAACAACTGCCAAAGAAGAGGCTGGAGAGCAAAGTGTTGGCGGATGGAGGTCGGGTGTCGTGACTTTGCATGCCAAAGTATACACTGCACTTGGAATCATGGGAGAGAGAAGGAGAGCCAGTTCTACCACCACAGACACAGCAGAGAAAGCATCAAGATGGCTCTGGATAAAGGGGGCAGATCTGTGGGTTGCTGCCAGGGCACAGGTCGACGTCTGATCAACCTCGGTTGGGTCGCCTGGGCGAGGATGTATGATGTTGAAAGACCTGAAACACCTGATGACCCCGGGTAACATCACTGATGATGTGCTCTAGCTTAGCATCATGCTGATGTTTCTGTAAGAAGAGGAAGAAGAAAAATATATCTTGTACACCTGCTCATTAATGCAAGTACTTAAATAGCCAATCATGTGGCAGCAAATCAATGCATAAAAGTATGCAGACATGGTCAAGAGGTTCAGTTGTTGTTCAGACCAAACATCAGAATGGGGGGGAAATGTGATCCCAGTGACCTTAACCATGGAATGATTGGTGCTGCTGGACAGGATGATTTGAGTTTCTCAGAAACTAATGAACTCCTGGCACTTTCATGCTCAACAGTCTCTAGAGTTTACAGAGGATAGTGAAAAAAACAAAAATCATCCAGTGAGTGGCAGTTCTGTTGGTGAAAATGCCTTGAGAGTGGTCAGAGGAGAATGGCCAGACTAGATCAAGCTGGCAGGAAGGTGACAGTAACTCAGATAACCAGGTTTACAGCAGAGTATCTCTGAACGCACAACACAATGAACTTGGAAGTAGATGGGCTTCAGCGGAAGACCATGATGAAACAGGAATACACTTAGTTGTCACTTTATTAGATTCTTTCTGCACCTACTAAAGTGGCCACTGAGTGTGTGTAACTGAGGCTAAAGCCTTACTATTACACCGTTAGAACTGTTATCATTTGAATCAAGTGTTACCAACCCTTGGAAACAGATCCTGTGCGATTCCACTGGCATCCAACCCAAAATGACTTTATTCATGGGTACTTCACAAAATAGTCTCAAATCAATCATACACCTAAAGGTAATGGTTTCAGCTGATAATTTTAGAATGTATTTAAAAAGTAAGCTTGCACAATTCTTGAAGAAGTAAATAAAATATGAAGATTTCTTAGTAGCCCAGAGCTTGTCAGTTAATTCTAGTAGTTCTGCCTCAAGCTCAGCTACTGACTTCTGACTTGTGAGCAAACTTGGAGGTTTCAAGTTTCTTGGGTAAACTCTGGGGATGTTTACTGGCTGCACTTTACCATGAGGCCCAGCAGCAGCGCTCCAGCCTGGAGCAGCTTCAGATTTGTTGCAATTCCCCAGCCGTGCACTGAGGTTCCTGACTGGGCACAAAGCTTATAGATACATAGACAACATTTTGTATTCTTGAACATGAATATGAATGATGTAAATCAATAATCCTCAGTGCAAACACTGGCACAGCTTTAACAGTTTTTGACTTGTATTTACCTAGGAGTTACAGTGTTCTGATCCTAAATCTGTGTAACATAACACCAACACATGGTGGACCTAACACCACCACTAAGGAAGCTATAAAAAACTTCAGGGCTTTGTAGGTTTTCAAAGCTATCATGGGTATAGTGCATGCCTTGAAAGTCACAGACATTGAAGAATATTTAACATCTATAACAGATTGATGATTAAAAATTAAAATATAAAACATTAAATCACTTTAAGCAATTAAAGAGTAAAGCAGATTAAAAATTTTCCCACTGTTGTCATTGAACCAGGTTGGATAACGTGTTGGCATGTGTGCTGAAGCAGGTGGAGGGGGGATGCTTCAGGGTGGGGTTTATGAGTGGTGCTCTTTTAATACCGTAATGAAAAGCTGCAGTAACAAGACAAAGTTATCCCAGTGTTTGCCCCACCCCCTTGTTGCCCACATCTTTTAGTTATGCATCAACACTTTTCTCTAGAACCTTATAAACCATGCGCAACTATTTTATCAAGTTGGACCAGAAGATCCAAGAAAACTTTAAATCTGCAAGCCATTTATTATCAGTCAATGAAGCAAGTGACTTCTGTCAACTCCTCTCTTTAGTGTCAAGGTTTATTGATTTATGGTGTTTAATTTGAAATCCAAGAATACAAGAATTCTGCTTGTACATTTGCAGGTACTGCAACGTACTATGAATCTCAGCGTACTATGAGGGATGGTGTAGAGTTTTCAATATTACACTACTGTATTTTACTGTACCATGGCTGTTCTGAATATTTTGAAATCGATAGCCCTTGTCATTTTAGCTAAACCCCTTACGGCAGCTACCTTACAGCACATGACCTGAATATGAAATCATTAATGAGGGAGCTGAGTGAAGGCGTGTTCGTGGCAAACAGTGATGTATTTGTACAGATGGAAGAGTGGTGATGTCGTAGATACCATTTGTGAAGATGGGGTACAGTGAAATCCATTTCAAAGTTTTTGAAATACTGCCACATTTGTTCCCTGAACTGCTCTGGCAGCCTCGCCAGTGTTAACGTATCACCTGGGTGTTGTAAAAAGTCCTTGTGCCAGCACTGACTCATGGGTTTCCATTCCCCAGGGTTCATTATTTGCTTTCTTTCTCCTTGACTGCTCGTAGATTTAAAAAAATCCTGTTGGTGATCATGTTTAGCGTAAAGGAAGTACAAAGTACAATTTCTATTTGAAGATGGTGGAATATGACATCAGAGCAGCTGTAAGGCAATAAAGTCAATAGATTAATACTGGATTGGGTGGGTAGTGTTATGAGGAAAGATTGAACAAACGAGACTCATATCCACTAGTGTTCAGAAATGTGAGTAGGTGACTGATAGAATCATGTAAGATCCTGGGAGATCTTGACAGGATAGATGTGAGCAATGCAATTTGGTCAATAGCAAATTCTCCTTCTCCTTTCCTCCTGTTTTTTCCACCTTCTCCCCTCACCTGATCTAAACTATCCCTTGCCAGTCTGTATTCTTTCTCCTCCCCCCAACCTCTTATTCTGGTTTCAGCCCCTTTCTTTTCCAGGCCCGATGAAGAGTCTCAGCCTGAAATGTTGACTGCTTTTTTCCCCTTGCAGAGCTGCTACCTGACTTGCTGAGTTCCTCCATGATTTTGTGAGTATTGCTCAAGATATCGAGCATCTGCAGAATCTCTTGTGTTTATTTTATATCATCCGGAACAATCTGAGTTTTCAGTTTTTGTGAACTCCATCCTGTAGGTATATATGTATTGTAAAAATGCCATAAGATTTAAAATAATTCATTTATTTATTGTTATGCATACTGCAGACAATATAGACCAAAATTCCTGGATTCAATCCCCAGACTGTGCCAAGTTCAACTGGAACCATAAACAAAGTCACAAAAATACATGAATGCTGCTATTGGATAGATTTGGCAATTGTGGACCAATTTGTCTAACAATAACTATGAGAAAGTTCTCAGATCAAAAATACAAGGGAAAACAATTGTACTTTTAGAGACGCATGTAGAGTCAAAAGAGTTAAGTTAAAGGTCTGTTGGATTTTATTGCACTGGTGGTCTTCTTCTACATAGATGAGCTTGCTTTCATACTTCATATTTCTCATGACATACAGTAAGAGTCTATACAGCCAATCGAGTCTATATTTGGTTACTGAGCAATTCCAACAGTCCCATTCCCCTATTTATTTCCTTGTAGGCCATTCTTTTTCACGTATCTCCAAAATACATACACCAATCTTTGGACAATGTCTACTATCAAATTTAAAATTAATGAGTGGCCAATAGGTTCCAAATTTCATTGCTATTTTGACTCTACCCTCCTGACAAGTAAGCTTCCTAAACAGTTTCTCATTATCTAATCCTATCTATTCATAATTTCTTGGAACTGAAATCATCCCTTTAATCTGTTAAACTTCTGAATAACATTTCAGAATATATGCCATTGGGGCTACACTTGTTCATCATTTTCTACTTCTGAGGTAAACACTGTCCTCAAACACACCTGGAAGATCGTTACCATTTTTGATCGGAATCAGAATCAGGTTCAAAATCACTGGCATATGTTGTCTTTGTGGCAGCAGCACAATGCAATGCGTAATAATAAAACATGAATTACAGCAAGTATATATATAAGGTAAATAAGTATTGCAAAAATAGAAATTAGAAAGTAGTGAGATAATAGAAATTAAAATGTAATGAAGCATAATTCCATAACCTTGGGCTTGACTCTTGGAATTAACCCCAACTTCTACCTCCTCACACTATCACCTATCTACTTTGAAGATTTCTTGGGCCCTGGGAGAAGAAATGCCCTTCTTGTGCTTCTACCTCATCAGTGAAAGCCTCAAGAGTCATATTACCAAATCAGGATGTCTATCCTTGGCCATGATCAGCCGTGGATATGATCACGCTCCCAAATCCTCTGCCAATGCAGGCACATATGACACTTTCTTTAAAAGATTCAGATATGCTTTCCATCAGCACAGACACATTTCAGTAGTGCTGGCTTTGCATTGCCATGCACAAAGATAATGCACAGTGGAGTTAGAAGTGACTGGTTGTTGAAATCATATCAAGGAACTCACATTGGGAATTTTGTATATATATTCATGCTAGATCAATTGGGCTCAGAAACAAACATCACACACCAAGCACTGTATATTCCATTGCTGTACAGTCCAGCTCCTAATATTCACAGCACTGTGGTAGATCTTTCATAACATTCATAAATTCAATCCAATTACTGTGGCTTTGAGATTGGAATAGGAATTAATATGTTCAAGTGCAGTACATCTTGTAGCAGGTATATACAGTACCTCTTGTATTTTCTATTTAACAACTAATTAGTCTACATTTTATTACCGTAGCTATTGATCCAATCAATAAAAGTAATGCAAAATCTTGGGCTCCAGAATAATTCAGCCAATGAACTGCTATTACTAAGAATTGTGATTATTGAAATCTTATGGTTGAATAATCTTTCCTGCAGTGCACATAATCTATTAGAAAAACTGTATTTGTTTTGCTCCTGTCAGCAGGCATGTGAGACTTCAGGAAAGTGAATGTTCTCTAGATGTGAGGAAGGCTGTGACATATTTGGTCAATGACTGTCCAGAGTGAGCTATGACAGCTTATCCTTAAAGGGGAAGGCAAGGCATCTCGTGACAGGTGGAAGAAATTTGGCTTCCCAAGCATGCCAAAATATTTATGCTGAAGTGTCTGAGGCTTGGACTCTGTTTTATAATCAGGCATTCTGCCTGCCACTTGCAGTCTTTAGTCAGAGCTCTATGGGCTACATTTGCATGGCCCTCTTTAGCAGTAAGTTGTACAATGTGGAAATTGGAAATGAAATTATCCTAAGAAGAAGGGTGCAGACCAGTCCCAGTAGCCAACAACCTGTCTCTTTATGTGAACAAAACAAAAGAGATGGTTGTTGACTTCAGGAGGGCATGGAGCGACCACTCCCTGCTGAACATCGACGGCTCCTCGGTAGAGATCGTAAAGTGCACCAAATTTCTTGGTGTTCACCTGATCAAGAATCTCACCTGGTCCCTCAACACCAGCTCCATAGCAAAGAAAGCCCAGCAGCGTCTGTACTTTTTGCGAAGGCTGAGGAAAGTCCATCTCCCACACCCCATCCTCATCACATACTACAGGGGTTGTATTGAGAGCATCCTGAGCAGCTGCATCACTGCCTGGTTCAGAAAATGCACCATCTCGGATCGCAAGACCCTGCAGCAGATAGTGAGATCAGCTGAGAAGATCATCAGGGTCTCTCTTCACACTATCACGGACATTTAAACTACACGCTGCATCCGCAAGGAAACAGCATTATGAAGGACCCCACGCACCCCTCATACAATCTCTTCTCCCTCCTGCCGTCTGGGAAAAGGCTCCGAAGCATTCGGGCTGTCACGACCAGACTATATAACAGTTTCTTCCCCCAAGCTATCAGACTCCTCAATACCCGAAGCCTGGACTGACACCTTGCCCTACTGTCCTGTTTATTATTTATTGTAATGCCTGCATTGTTTTTGTGCACTTTATGCAGTCCTGTGTAGGTCTGTAGTCTAGTGTAGCTTTCTCTGTGTTGTTTTTTGTACTGTGTCATGTAACACCATTGTCCTGAAAAACGTTGTCTCATTTTTACTATGTACTGTATCAGCAGTTATGGTCGAAATGACAATAAATTTGACTTGACTTGAAAAAAAAACTGTAAGTAGTTCAGCATCTGTGTTTCCACAGTGGTTGCTTTTGGGAAAGAACAAGTTTCCAAGATTTAGTAGACAATTTGTGCTCTCTCGAATCCCAGGTAGCATCAAGTTATCAGGGTTTAAAATATGGAAAGCCAAATTTCTATTCAAAATGATAGAAAAACAACTAGTAGCCATGAGGGCAAAATGGGGGGATTGTGTATCTTCAGAATCACAGGCTTCTTATTTTTCTATCACTGCCTTCTCAGTTGCAGCATTTTGGTACCTGGAAGGAGAGAGCCCTTCCAAGAAGGAGAGAACTATGTAAGCATAGTTCTCATGGTTGGAAAGTGATGAGAGTAGAAAGTGAAAGTTGCATAATTAAGTTATCTGTAGCCTGTGAGACAGAAAGAGAATGAGGGAGATGTAAGTGGGATGTGAGGAGATTTAGATAACAGGCACAATGCCATGCTCTGTGCTCTCAGCCCAACCACTGGCTGTTGATCGTGGAGTTGCTTGCCAAAAGCGGCAGCACCTGTCCCCTCCTTCAGGAGTGTAATGTGATATAATTGCATCTGACACTGCTGGGTTGCTGCTACTAATTGTGACTTAGTTGATCAAAAGAGAAAAATATGTACTAGTGAAGATGTTTGATGATGTGCCAGTCAGCCTTGAATAGCCAATTGTCTGTATAGTCTCTGAAATGTAATTGAGAAGCTGACAGTATTACAAGAATGTAATTGATGTTAAAAAATGATAGAGATTGTTGGAAGGTGAGTGATGAGACTGATATGTTAAATAGTATCTGACACCGGTAGTGCTGATGGGGGGGATAAAAGATTTGAAGATGTATTCACAGTCATCATTCGCATGATCATTGAAATTCTTGAGATGCTGCATCCAGTTCCTCAGGTGCAGACCATCACATCACACTGCTAGAACAACTTTCCATACAGTGTGTAACATGTAAAAAAGCCAGACGAGCTCAATAGGTCAGACAGCATCTGCGGAGGGAAATGGATATTTAGGGTAGAGACCGGGACCGGGACAGATGAAGTTTCTCGACCTGAAGCATCCTGTATCTATCTCCCTCAAAGATGCTGCCTGAGTATTGAGTTCCTCAAGCAGCTAAATATGAATGGCTTGAATCATGGTTATTAAAGATTAGCTTTATTTATCACATGTACATTGAAACATACAGTGAAATGCATCATTTGCATCAAAACAAATCAGCGAGGATTGTGCTGGGGCAGCTCACAAGTGTCACCACACTTCTTGTGCCAACATAGCACATCCATACTTTACTAACCCTAATCCTAACTGTATGTCTTAGGAATGTGGGTGGAAAGCAGAACACCCAGAGGAAATCTACACGGCTACTGAGAGAACATACAAGCCCGTTAGGTCAGCATTGGGAATCGAACCCCAGTCGGTGATCACTGGGGCTGTAAAGCAATTCTACTGACCATTATGCTACTGTGTTGCTCTAGAGATCGTGCAATAAAAAACTAGTAAATAATTATATTACTTCATTGCAGATCCATTCTTGTAATTAATTATGCATAGCCAATACCTTTGCTGCACCAGTACCATGACATGGCCTGATTTTCCCACAGTAGCAATATAGGGAATCAATTAACATCCTCTCGTTCATTTTACTGCCATCTCCAGGAACACAAAGAAAGCAGAAAACATCTTAATGACTTTTAGAAGAGGCATGTTATAAGCACCAGTCTAATACAAGGTTTTTACTAAGGCAAAGAAGCTTCAGCATGACAGCAAATGTACTGATTTAATGATAGCATACAACTGTTCATATTAAGCTGCGTCACAACAAACGTTTGTATGGAGAATGCATTTAAAGATTCTGCAGCAGATGTTTGGAATATGTCTTTGGGGATGAGTCATGCTGTACCTCATTTCACAGGCCAGCTATCATTCACCTCAGGAGCGACATGATATTAAAGCTACATTCTGTATTTACTATTCCAGTTGATGGTGCCTCATAAAATCTGAAGAATAAATGGTTCATAGAGAGGGGAATCCCAATAAAAAGAAAGAGGCTTCATCCTACAATAAAACATCTACAGGAGGCTCTCAGTATGCTCTCAATATTTTTTGTACTTCAAAAACAGATATGGTCTGTGCCGTTCATTCTCCTTTTAATACAGATTTAACATTGCAGATATATTTTTAATAAGTTTTATCTTTGTTTCCTGAGAGTATTGTTGCCTATAAATTGGATCATGAAGCTCTGTTCAGCGTTATGCAGTCCAAAATCAATTCTAACCGGAATAAATCACATCAGTGGACGTAACCTGCTGCCATTACACTAATCACAAAATTAGACTGGGCATTTTCACTTGCAGCTCATGTTCATCACATTACGATTAGAGAGGGATTAATGTACATGGGTCGTCAGTACACTCAGTGGACTGAAGGGCCTGTTCCCCTGCTGTACGACTCTCGGTTCCGTCATATGACTATTGCCCAAGATCAAACATGCCCACATGAAGTCATAGAGAAGTACAACACAGAAACAGGTCCTTAAGCCAATCTAGTCCATGCTGTAACCATTTAAACTGCCTAATCCCATCTACTTTCACCAGTACCATAGTCCCCTGTACCACTACTATCTACATACCCATCCAATATTCTCTTAAAATATTGAAATCAAGCTCACATGCACCACTTGTGTTAACAACTCATTCCACACTCACGATCCTCTGAGTGAAGAAGTTTCCCTTCAGGTTCCTCTTGAACTTTCCACCTTTCATCTTAACCCATGACCCCAGTTGTAGGCTCACCAAACCTCAGTGGAAAAAGCCTGCTTGCATTTACCATATCTATACCCCTCATAATTTTGTATCCCTCTATCAAGTCTCTTCTCCATCTTCTAGATTCTGAGGAACACAGTCCTAACCTATTCAATCTTTCCTTATAACTCAGGTCCTCCAGACCCAGGAACATCCTTGTAAATTTTCCTTGCACTCTTTCAACCTCATTTACACCGTTCCTGTAGGTAGGTGACCAAAACCGCACACAATACTCCAAGTAGGCTTCACCAATGTCTTATACAACTTCAACATAACATCCTGTCTCCTGTGCTCACTACAAGGCCAATGTGCCTAAAGCTTTCTTTATGACCCTATCTACCTGTGATGCCACTTACAATGAATTATGGACCTGCCAAGTCTTTATGTATATTTAAGGCAGATGTTGATAGATTCTTGATTGGTCAGGGCATGAAGGGATATGGGAAGAAGGCCGAAGGTTGGCGCTGAGAGGAAAATTGGATCAGCCCTGAGGACATGGCAGAGCAGACTCAATGGGCCAAATGGCCTAGTTCTGCTCCTATATCTTATGGTTATGTGGAATTCCCTTTGTTCCACCACACTCTTCATTGCCCTGCATGGCATCAATGCATGTTGCAAACTTTTGTAACACAAAATTGAGCTTAAAGTTCCAGGAAATAGCTTTAGTTACAGAAGTGCAAGGAGGTCAAAGTGCTGCATTCATTGTATATAGGCCCATGAGAGAACTGTTCTACTAATACCAGGAGATTTCAAAAAGGAACCGAGAGCAGACTTCAATAATATCTCTAGTGTCATCCAAGCATGCTCAAATTGTTAGGAAGGGTGTGTCCTGGAATCTAACTGTGGAATAATCCATTTATTGAGCGATTTAGCGGTAATGGTGATGAGTGCTCAATATTACTGAGGCTTCAGACTTGGGATCAGGTGTAATTCAGGGAGATTCCTGGTCCGTGGTCTAGAAAGCACCGAACTGCCCATGTGCAAATACCTGGTTCCCAGAAGTTCAAGACCAAACCTTCCCAATGAGTCATGCATTCATTCACAAGTTTCTGTTTTCCAAGGCCTTATTGGAGATCAAGGTAACTTGCAATTTGCTGGCCTCTGGAGTATCCCAATCTCCCCCTGTATACATTTTTGTGTTTTCTGCTCAATGCAGACAGAGAGAAGCCATCCAAGCTCTATATTTGGGAAGACTATATGTATATGTTTTGAAAGCAGTGAGATTCATTTGGCACCCACTGCACTGGGATTTGCCAGTTTTGCTGGCTTCCCAGAGTTCAGCTAACCCTCATCGGTACTCGTTATTCAATATCAGTAATCTTCTTACCATTCAAGGGCAAATTACCTTCTTGTTCTTGTGTAGGTTTTTGTTTAAACAAATTCCACCGTGTTTTGTTGTTCTATGGCTGCCTGCAAGAGGACAAATCTCAAGCTTGTATTCTGTATAAATACGTTGATCTTTGAACTTTATGAGTAGAAAGGATTTTCACTCCCCAAATGGGCAAGTCATTGTGGGGATCATGAGCAGCACTTTCTGAAAGTCAGTACCATATTTACAATTCCCATGACTCCTTCACACTGAGGGAATCCAGGCCTCCTGATGTTTTCAGCAGACTGTATTGCCTGGTGGGATTTCTGTCTTGTGGCTATTGATATTGTTGGGACACATACGGTTCCAGCTGAGTTCAATGTTCAAAGTGAATTTATGACACTGGACAACAAATATTTTCAAAAGTGTTACTCAGTCAGAATTTTTTTTGTTTATGATAGACCACTTGAAGCTGAATACAAATATAATTTCAGACTACTTGTATCATGTAGGAATTTGGAATAACAAGATATTAACTTTCATTGAATATAATGTGTTTAATTGCATAATGGTAGTGTTGCTTTGCAATAGTTTAACAAAGCTAAAAGTGGTTTATTGATGATTTTCATTAGTACTGTGTCTGAGACTTCTCGCTTAAGTGTCTAATAATAATCAGCCAGCACTGATGGACTCCAGTTGCCATGATACTGTTTCTCCATGACCGCAATGTCCCAGTGAAACCTTTCACTATGTTAGTCACTGACAGTGCCAAGATTTGTAGGGATGAAGTCTAAATGAAAATACCTAAAATTAATCTTTAATGACATGCTGCACTTCATGGTTTTGAATGCTTGAAACATGTTGTTAACCAACTGCACATTGTTGGAGTTCCAAGAAAATTTTCAACAACATCCTTTGTTGTGGAATGAGCTTCCTGTAGAAGTAGTAGAGGCCAGTTCAGTTGTGTCATTTAAGGTAAAATTGGATAGGTATATGGACAGGAAAGGAGTGGAGGGTTATGGGCTGAGTGCGGGTATGTGGGACTAGGTGAGATTAAGAGTTTGGCTCGGACTAGTAGGGCCGAGATGGGCTGTTTCCATGCTGTGATTGTTATATGGTTATATGGTTATCCTTGAATGTCTTCCATGAGATCTTCTCCAGTCCCAGTAGAAGCTATTTGAATTGCTTGTTGTTGATGACCTGTTTGATTTGTGGACAACAAGAATGCCTTCCTTAATCTTGGCGTCAGTTATTCTGACTTGAATTATGAATTGAAATAACAAATATGGGTTATTTCAAAAGATGATGTGTGATAGAGAAATTCCATGGCAATTTTCATCACCAGCAGCCCAAAATCCATAAGATACACCTAAAAATATTCAGGATGCAAAATCTTTGTTGTCCAGTATTATCAAAGTACAAACGGTACATATATGTTGCCATATAAAACTCTGATATTCATTTTCTTGTGGGCATTCACAGTAAGTACAAAGAAACACAATAGAATCAATGAAAAGCCACATACAATAAGACAGGCAAACAACAAGAGTGCAAAAGACAACAAACTGTGCAAATACATAAAGAAAAAATACTAAATAAATACATAAGCAATAAATATCAAGAAAACATGAGATGAAGAGTCCTTGAAAGTGAAGTTGAGTAAAGTTATCCCCACCAGTTCAAGAGGGCTGAGGGGTAATAACTGCTTTTGAACCTGGTGGTGAGGGTCCTGTACCTCTTTCCTGATGGCAGCAGTGAGAAGAGAGCATGGTTAGATTGTGGGGGTCCTTGATGATGGAAGCTGATTTCATACACCAGCACTCCATATAGATGTGCTCAGTGGAGAGGAGGGCTTCACCTGTGATGGATTGGGCTGTATCCATTACACTTCGTAGGCTTTTCCATTCAAGGGCACTAGTGTTTCTATACCAGGTTATGATGAAACCAGTCAGTATACTCTCCACCACACATCTAAAGTTCAAAGTAAATTTATAATTACATTTCATACTGTATATGTCATCATATACAACCCTGAGATTCATTTTCAATATTCAATAAATCTAAAATAGAATAATAACCATTGTAAAATTAATGAAAGACTGCACCAACTGGGTGTACAATCAGTGTGCAAAAGACAACAAAGTGCAAATACAAAAAAGAACATAATACTAATAAATAAATAAACAATAAATGTTAAACATGAGACGAAGATTCCTTGAAAGTGAGTCCATGGGCTGTAGGAACATTTTAATAATTAAGTAAAATTAAAAGTGAAATTAAGTAAAGTTATCACTTTTGGTTCAAGAGTCTGATGGCTGAGGGGTAATAATTATTCCTGAACCTGGTGGTGTGAGTCCTGAGGTTCTATAGAAGTTTGTCAAAGTTTTAGATGACATGCTGAATCATCGCAAACTTTTAAGAAAGTAGAGGTACTGCCAAGCTTTCTTTGTAATGCACCCAGGACAAAGCTTTGAAATGATAACAGGACAGAATGTAAAGCTGCCCTATGAAGCCTGGCTCATGAACCTTCATTTTCCTCCACCTGTA
This sequence comes from Hemitrygon akajei, assembly GCF_048418815.1. Lineage (NCBI taxonomy): Eukaryota > Metazoa > Chordata > Chondrichthyes > Myliobatiformes > Dasyatidae > Hemitrygon > Hemitrygon akajei. Next base: position 145,248,611 of record NC_133129.1, read on the forward strand.
GTCAATAATCACCTCTTCTGTTTTGCTGACATTGAGTGAGTGGTTGTTGTTATGGCACCATTCAGAGAGATTTTCAGTCTCCCTCCTATATGCTGATTCGTCATTATCTTTGAGATGGTGATGTAATAGCTACTGGACCGCAAAGAACAATAATATTGGCTCCTGAAAATAAGAATTTCACCATCTCATCATAAACACAAGAGCTTCTGCAGATGCCAGAAATCTTGAGCAATACATACAAAATGCTGGAGGAATGCAGCAAGTTAGTTATCATCTATGGAGGGAATAGGCCAAGACCCTTCATCAGGACTGGAAAGGACGGGGGAGAAACCGAAATAAGAAGGCGAAGAAGGTGAAGGAGTATCAGGTGGTAGGCAATAGGTAAAATGAGATGAGGGGGTAAGTTTGTAGGTGAGGAAGTGGGATGAAATAAGAAGCTGGGCAGTGATGGGTGGAAGACAAAACAGCTGAATCAGAAGGAATCTGATAGGAGAGGACAGTGGACCATGGGTGAAAGAGAAGGAGGAAGGGCACCAGAGGGAGGTAATGGGTAGGTGAAGAGAACAGAAGGGTTCAGATGGGAGTCAGAAGGGGAAGGACGGCAATATTAGAGAAATCCACGTTCATTCCATCAGGTTGGATGCTAATCAGATGGAATATAACGTGGTCCTCTTCCAACCTGAGTGTGGTCTCATCATGACAGTGGAGGAAGCCATGAACCGACATGTCCAAATGGAAAATGGGAAATCAAATTGAAACCTCTAGCCACCAGGAAATTCCACCCTTTGTGGCAGCAGGTGTGGAAGTGTTCAGAAATTGGTCTACTTGATGTCTCAGTGGTGTAGATGAGGCCAAACATCCACTGCATTGGTGTAGGGAGCAACGGATGCAGCAGATGACTCCAACATTCTCACAGATGAAGTGGAAGGACTATTTGGGGCCCTGAATGGTGGCAAGGGAGAAAGCATAGGAGCAGGGGTAGCACATGTGCCACTTTCAGGGATAAGTGCCAGGAGGGAGATCAGTAGGGAGGGAGAAGTGGACAAGAGAGTCACATAAAGAGTGATCATTGTGGAACGAGGAGAGGAGGTTGGAGGGAAAGATTTTATTACTGAATCGGAATCAAAATCAGGTTTAATATCACTGGCATATGTTGTGAAATTTGTGGCAGGATCCCGTTGAAGATGGTGGAAGTTACAGAGAATGACGGCCTGGACATGTGGGGTGGTAGGTCAGGACAAGGGGAACCCTATCTCTGATGTGGCAGTGAGTAGATGTGTGTGAGGGCAGGATCGTTGGTAGTGGAATAGAAACTCCATTCTTAGAAGGAAGAGGACATCTCAGATGTTCTGGAATGAAAAACCTCATCCTGAGAACAGATGTGGCAAAGAGAGAAGGGAACTGAGAAAAGCAAATAGCATTTTCCATCCGCTATCTCATCAGTCTGAGGCATGCTGTATGATAAAGGTGTAGAGGTTATTTATAGCAGGGGCTCTCAACCTGGGGTCTACAGATAGGGGTCCATGGCAACTAAAAGGTTGGGAATCCCTGCTTTATAGTGTTCTGTGTGCAGCATTGCCCGGCCAACAGGAGACATCAGCCAGTGTCCAAGGAAAATCAGCAGGCCAAGCAGAGAACCAGCAGGATGAAGAAAACTTCTGGGGAATTTGCCTGTTCAACATCTGTAACTTCACCTATTAGGTGAGGAAAGGCGGGTAGTAATACCTATTGTATATGGTCTTATAAAAGGATACTTCTCATTACATCCCTCAGAATCATCAAATTACCCCATAAAGCCAATAACCTTCTCCACACCAGTTGTTACCAGCATCATGATACCAATAAACAGTCCATGGAGTCTAGATGAGGCATCAGGTTCATGCTGCTTTACCATTCAACTCTACTGCTTGTAACTCAGAGAGTTACTCATGGCTCCTCTTACTTAAACCATTTGCCACAACATCTCCATTTTCAAGTCAAATTTATTGTTAAATGCATAAGTACAGTGAGGCACAGTAAAATTAAAAACTTTGTTTGCAGCAACGCTATGGGCACACTGATTCCGACAACATAGAACATAAATTAGTGGCGAATAATAAATAAATCAGTGAAAAATCATAAATTAGAATATAAATGATACAAAACAGTGACAACACAGACTGTGCAAAACAAGATATTATTGCAAAAACACAATTAGAGAAAGGTCCATGATAGCACAAGAGATGGCTTGTAGTGTTCCATCACTGAGGTAGGGTTGGGGTTGTGCTGTTGGTTCTGGTGGTTGTAGGAAAGTAGCCATTCCTGAATCTGATGGGAGGGGACTTTAGGGTTTAGTACCTCTTGCTGTATTGTAGCAGTAAGAAGCAGGCATGTCCTAAATGGTGGGGATCCTTGATGATGAAGGCTGCCTTCTTAAGTCAGAGCCTTATGGAGATACTTTTAATGGTGGGGTGGGCTGTGCCTGTTATGGGCTATGCTGTATCCATTACTCCCTGTAGGCTTTTGTGCTCCTGTGTATTGGAACCAATCATGTTCTGATGAGTGGCACCTCATTCAAAGCATGCTGATCCCCACTCCTCTTTTATAACTGTGTCAACATCTCAAACGCTAAAGAGTACAAGTGAATGTTCCAAATCTCCCTATCTCAGCCAACAAATTAATTGGTCATTGATGTAACAGTATGTGTGGAATCTTCCAATGTGTGAATTGTCTGTCATAATAAAATGACTACAATTCCAAAATAATTCACTGAACTTGGAGCCTTCTGAGGATGATAGAGGGAGAAAGTAGAAGGAACAAATTAGATTGCTCCTTTATTCAATTAGGTTATTTAAGAATACATTTGCAACAGCACTTGGGTAATCCTTGATATTAAAAAAATGTTGATTGTTAACACGAGAGAAGGCAAAGATTGAAAATCTTTGTTAGGGCCCTGGGGAATGGTATGGAACAGAATGTTTAGGGTTGCAAGTGAATGCTGAAAGTGGCACCTCAGATAGATGAAGAAGGTGTCTAGAATGCTGGCCTTCATCAGTTAGTGCATTGCGTATATGCGTTGGAAAGTTATGCTGCTGTTTCATAAGAGATCCTTCTGGGAGTATTGCGTAGTTCTGGTCATCCTTCAATAGGAAAGATGTTACTGAAGAAGAAAGTGCAGAAAAGATTTACCAGGAACACAAGAGATTCTTCAGATGCTGGAAATCCAAAGTAACACACACAAAATAATACAGGAACTCAGCAGGTCAGGCAGCATTGATGGAAAGAAATAAAAAGTCAATGCTTCAGGCCGATACATAAGAACATAAGAACATAAGAGATAGGAGCAGGAGTAGGCCAATCGGCCCCTCAAGCCTGCTCTGCCATTCAACAAGATCATGGCTGATCCAATCTTAACTCTAGTTTTCACCGAATCCCACAAGGCAACAGTGCCAACCAACAGGGCACCATGCCGCCCATTTTATTTTATTATTCATCCCGCCCAAACCCATGTGATCACCCGGGGGAAAAAAACCGAGTTGCCAATTGAGGAGAAAAAATCTGGAAAATTCCTCTCCGACCCATCCAGGCTATCAAAAACTAGTCCAGGAGATCACATGGCTGATTTAAACCTAGCCTCATGTCCACTTACCTGCTCGCTCACCGTATCCCCTAATGCCATTTTTATCCAGGAAAATGTCTATCACCGTTTTGAATTTATTGAGTGTAGTAGCTTCCACAGCTGTCTGGGGCAGTAAATTCCACAGCCCCACTACCCTCTGAGTGAAGAAATTTCTCCGCATCTCAGTCCTGGAACGGCATCCCCTTATTTTAAGATTATGCCCCCTAGTCCTAGTTTCACCCATCATTGGGAACATTCTCCCTGCATCCACCCGATCAAGCCCCTTCACAATCTTATATGTTTCAATAAGATCGCCTCTCATTCTTCGGAACTCCAATGAGTAGAGTCCCAAACTACTCAACCTCTCATCATACATCAACCCACCCATCCCCGGAATTAACCTAGTGAACCTTCTCTGCACTGCCTCGAGAGCCAGTATGTCCTTTCTTAAATATGGACACCAGAACTGCACGCAGTACTCCAGGTGTGGTCTCACCAGTACCCGGTACAACTGCAGTAAGACCTCCCTGTTCTTATACTCCATCCCCCTAGCAATAAAAGCCAGCATTTCATTGGCCTTCTTGACCACCTGCTGCACTTGCATACTAACTTTTTGTGTTTCCTGCACCAGGACCCCCAGATCTCTTTGCACAGAAGCACTTTCCAGTTTCTCTCCATTTAGATAATAACTTGCTTTATTATTTTTCCTGCCAAAGTGCAAGACCTCACACTTGTCAGTATTATATTTCATCTGCCAAATGTCTGCCCAATCACTCAGCCTATCTATGTCCCCCTGCAGGGTTTCAATGTCCTCCGCACTCATTACACTCCCTCCCATCTTTGTGTCATCAGCAAACTTCGATACGTTGCACTTAGTCCCTTTCTCCAAATCATTAATATAGATTGTAAAGAGTTGGGGTCCCAACACCGACCCCTGCGGAACACCACTAGTCACCAACTGCCAGTCTGAGAATAAACCATTTATCCCAACTCTCTGTTTTCTGTTAGAAAGCCAATCCTCCACCCATGCCAGAATATTATCCCCAATCCCATGATTTTTTACTTTAAGTAATAATACCCTTCATCAGGACTGGAAAGGTTGATGTCCGGACTTGGGGACCTGAATTACAAGGAAAGGTGTGTAGACTTAATCTTTATTTGCTGGAAGGCAGGAGGTTGAGGGGTGAGCTGATAGAAGCATATATCATGAGGGACATAGATAGGGTGAGAGCACATAATCTTTATCCCATGATGAAGATGCTAAAGATAAGACAGCATAGATTTAAGAGGGGACAGATTTAAAAGGAATGCCAGGAGCAGCTTCTTCACATGAAGGGTAGTGTGTAGTTTCAAATGATCTATAAGAAATAGTGGTGGAGGCAAGCACAAAGGCAACACTTAAAGGTCAACTAGACAAGTTCATGGATGTAAGGTTCAAATGCAAGCAGATAGGACAAGGTTCATTGGCAATACAGTCGGCATGGATGAGTTGGGCCAAAAGGACTCTATGACTATAGGAACTGACTTTACCTTTACACTTCCCAACCAAAGTGGCAAATGACCATTGTTAATATTGAGATTAAATCATTCCACAGATCATTTTCAATTTTAAAAAGTCCAAAAAATAAAAATTATGTTTAGAAATATGCATTTTTGATTTTCTGTGAATGGCATGTTTTAATTTTTAAATATGCTTCTTTTATTTTCTTATTTCACATTTAATATATTATAAAGCTCTTGATGTATTATAAGGAAATCCGTGCACCCAGTATATTATATATGGGGCAATACAGCATGTACCTTATTTAAACCAAATACATCAAAATAAATTGCTATGTGACTCATACTTGCTGCACCTTCCACTCAGGCTCCATCTGCTCGATAAAATGGATCCCTGAGCCAAATTTAAGAAGTACAAGTGAATGTTCCAAATCTCCCCATCTCAGCCAACAAATTAATTGGTCATTGATGTAACAGTATGTGTGGAATCTTTCAATGTGTGAATTGTCTGTCATAATAAAATGACTACAATTCCAAAATAATTCACTGAACTTGGAGCCTTCTGAGGATGATAGAGGGAGAAGGTAGAAGGAACAAGTTAGATTGCTCCTTGCTTCAATTAGGTTATCTAAGAATACATTTACAACAGTACTTGGGTAATCTTTGATTTAAAAACAATGTTGATTGTTAACATGAGATAAACCAAAGATTGGAAATAAGAATGTTATTGATGGTCAGAGTTACAAACCAAAAATACCAGGAATATTCAGCGTGGGCACAGGCATGGATGTCTGGAAATGTGTTTAGCCAGCGAATCTAAATGTTTCAGGACATGACTCATGAGGTAAGATTGGGAATGAATGACCAATGCAGAGGAAAAGCGGAGGATGGGAGACCTGTGATGAGTTTTGAGACGGGAGGCAGTAAACGAAAAAAAAAATACAGTAAAGATGCACGGAGATGAAAGACAATGAGCGAGGAAAAAGAAGCAGAATGTTGGTCTGATGGACACATTAATGGAAGAATGGAATTACTGTTGAAATTACCATAGGAAGATATGGTGAATGTTGAAAATCTCACATAATGATGACAAAGATGAAAACTTATTCCACTGTCTCTTTCAGGCTGTGTCTGGAAGCTTCTGCAAACAACAATGAGTAATCATCCATCTGACAGATACTGGCCAAAAAGCAACAATTACCCTGTACAACCAATATTATGAAACCTATAACCCAGTGCTTAATAAGAAAATGAAGTGTCGTTCTTCATATTTATAGGTATGTATTTATAGAATACAGAAGAGTACAGCACAGGAACAGGCCCTTCATCCCACAAATGTCTGTGTGGAACAAAATGCCAAATTAAGCTTTAACTCTTCTGTCTGTGTACGATCCATACCCCCCAATTCCCTGCATACTCATGTGTCTATCCAACAGCCTCTTAAATGCCGCTATCGTGCCCGCTTCCACAACAACAGCTGGCAACCCATTCGGGCACTTTCACTCTGCATAAAACTATTTGCCCCTTACATCTTCTTTGAACTTTCGTCCTCTCACCATAAATGCATGTGCTCTAGTATCTGATATTGTCTGGACACGCCCCCCCCCCCCCCCCCCCCCGCCGCTGACTGTTCCTGTGGCACCTCCCACAGACCCCTGTAAAAAGGTGATTGGAGGCACTGCTACTTCCTCAGTCTCCAGGATGTTGTGTGGTGGTCGCTTGCTGCTTGTGCTTTCTTCCAGCCAATAAAAGCCTACCTTAACTCACGTCTCCGAGAGTTATTGATGGTGCATCAGATATTTCTAAACTATGAAAAAGATTCTGACTGTCTACCCTATCTATGCCTCTTAAAATTTTATAAACTACTATCAGGTCTCCCCTCAGCCTCCACTACTCGAATAGAGACTCTGTAATAGTACATGGCCTCTAATCCAGGTATCCTGGTAAACCTCTTCTGCACCCTTTCCAAAACCTCCATTCAGTTATAGATTGAGCAGAAATGAATGTGATGCTCCTAGATATGGCTGAACCAGCATTTTATAAAGCTGCAACATAACTTCTTCACTCATGATGTACTCAATAGCTCAACTAATGGAGGCAAGAGATTGAGAACAGAAATGGGATGGCGTATTCAAGCATCAGGTGATAGATATGTTGAAGTCTATTTTATAGAGACTGAATGCTAACTCTCTGATACTTCCGATTCAGGGCTCCATTCCACTTAATCTCTTACTCCAACATTCCCACCAAGCAGTAAGATACTATAGTTACCTATTTCTACCTACTTCTGGTGAGTAATTTATATTATTCTGTCAGTTGGCTCATCTCTGCTGCATTTCTCCAAATAATACAATACTCTACACACTGTTCCTTCTAACGTGGCTATCCATTTCCTCAGTCAAGGTTCTCCCTTTACCCTAGTTGACAGGAACCCTTACTGGTTCGACTTTAATGTAATTCTGCCCTCTTGTATTGCCTCTATCACAAAAGCAGAGTAGGGCATTTCCTGACTTTATCTTCCACCCTGCATAACCTACATTTAACAAGGTATCCTCTACAAATTTGTGATGCCATTGTCCATCTTGTCCATCTTGTGATGCCCCTCCATGTCCACTTCATCCCCTAAACTTCTGCTCACATCCATTATTTTTCCTTCCAGAAGCAGGATAAACTTCTATTTGTGCTCTCGTTCTGTACATGCCTTCTGTCTTCACATTCAGTAAATCAATGAGTTTTGATACATCCAGCATGATGGCACCACCAGACCCCCCTCCCTGCCCTACAATTACAGCATTCCAACATTCCAAAGGCACCTGTTCCTCTGTTGATAAGCAATAGAAGCAGGAATAGTTCATTTAACTCTCATCTCAGGTCTAACATTCAGTAAGATCATGATTTGATATTTACCTTAATAACAGTTTCCTGTATTTGCTCCTGTTTACCTTAAGATCCAAAAATCCATTGATTTCTGCCATGAAAATACATTCAATCTCTTTCATCAAGGCACACCTCTTTACACATTGTATCTTCCCATGCAAATGAGAAGAATTACAGTTTCTCTCTTCATTGTTCACCAAGTGTCCTATATACTACTACCAAGAGAAGCAAAGTCTTTCTTGTATTTCCTTCAGTTTAGTATGAATATTTATAATCTGGTCCTGTTTGTACTGTGGGTACCAAGAACAGATGAGGTAATTTCTTTAAGGAAAACCTGCATTCATTTTGCAAGGATGACCCCAAACGTCCAGTTGCTTCCCAGTGTAATTCTCCATTCCATTCCCATTCAGATTTCCCTGACTTCAAACTTCCAAATAGTTCAGGGAGTTTAAAATGGTGGAGATGGAGTTCAACCCAAAAAAGTGTGAAGTGGTTCATTTTGGTAGGTCAAATATGATGACAGAATATAGTATTAATGGTAAGACTCCTGGCAATGTGGAGGATCAGAGGGATCTTGGGGTCTGAGTCCATAGGACACTCAAAGCAGCTGTGCAAGTTGACTCTGTGGTTAAGAAGGCATATAGTGTATTGGCCTTCATCAATCATGGAATTGAATTTAGGAGCTGAGAGGTAATGTTGCAGCTATATCGAACCCTGGTCAGACCCCACTTGGAGTACTGTGCTCAGTTCTGGTCACCTCACTACAGGAAGGATGTGGAAACCATAGAAAGGGTGCAGAGAAGATTTACAAGGATGTTGCCTGGATTGGGGAGCATGCCTTATGAGAATAGGTTGCGTGAACTCGGCCTTTTCTCCTTGGAGCGAAGGAGGATGAGACGTGACCTGATAGAGGTGTACAAGATGATGAGAGGAATTGATCATGTGGATAGTCAGAGGCTTTTTCCCAGGGTTGAAATGGTTGCCACAAGAGGACACAGGTTTAAAGTGGGGAGTAGGTACAGAGGAGATGTCAGGGGTAAGTTTTTTAACTCAGAGAGAGGTGAGTGCATGGAATGGGCTGCTGGCAACGGTGGTGGAGGTAGATACGATACAGTCTTTTAAGAGGCTTTTAGATAGGTACATGGAGCTTAGAAAAATAGAGGGCTATGGGTAAGCCTAGTAATTTCTAAGGTAGGGACGTGTTTGACACAACTTTGTGGGCCAAAGGGCCTGTATTGTGCTGTAGGTTTTCTATGTTTCTATGTCTATGTTTCTATCAGCTCTTTATCTTCTGACCAAGTGCATTGCAGCCTTCCAACTCAACAAATTTCAACAATTTTTGGTAGCAATTTTATTTCAGCTTCCCACAGTCATAATACATACCTTCAGTGTTTTCAGATAGTAAATTGTTTTTCCTATTAATATTCCAAACATCAGATTTGTTTCTTACTTGTGCCCATATATGCTGTTTCATCTTCTTTAGACATGTAATCTCTCCAGTGTTCATGTAATCTCTCGTGTTCTCCCATCACCAATATTCTTTTCATTCTCTCCTCCTGTTCACCCCATCCCTGCATCTTTAAAAAAAAACTGAATAGATAACCTTTCTTTTGATGATTGATTCAACAGAGTTGAAATATTAACTCTGTTATTCTCTCCACAGACACTACCTCATATCCTCTGTATCGCCAGCATTTTCTGTTGTACTTCAGGCTTCCTGCATCTGCAGTATTTTGCTTTTGTACAATAGTCAAATGAAAACATTCAGTTTTGCAAGTGACATGTTTTAATTAGGATACAGTTTTTTTGAAATCATCATGATCTGGTTATTTGGTTCTCAAAATAATTGTAACAATTACACTTGCTGGTTTATCTTTTGTATTCTCCTCAAATTGAAATAAAAATCCTTTTCCGTGGTTCTTAGTCTCAGAAGTTTGTAAGACTCCTTGTTTCAAGTAGGATTATATTCACTAAGTTTGGCATCATGTAAGCAGTGCTCTTTAATCCACCTCAATACTGATGCTGGTATTTTCAGCCTTTCTGCTATCCTGCACTAAGGAGCCATTTTGCCTGATTTTCTAACTAATGAAGTATGCAGACTTACAGATTTCATTTAACAATACCATTTTACAGTGTTACAATAATGCTTTAGGAATTATACATTTTGCACATATAAAACATGTAAAACATGACAGAAAACACATTAATGATATTTAAAAGCTTCGTAATTTTTCTGATTCTGTGCATAAATATACAGTATATATTCACCCCTCTGATTATTATAATTCAGTTTCCAATTCAATCTCCATGCAGAAATTTATTGCAATTTTCACCTTATGGAGGCCCTGTGGTAACTTAATAATTGAAATATATTGTAAAAAAAAAACAGAACAAAGCTAGACAGAGACAATATTCCTCTCCTAGATGGCTAGAAAAATGCTTAGAGCATTGATCCTTAAAACCAGGCAAAACTTGGGGATATTAACTTGGAAAGGGTCCCTATTGAAAGTGCTAGAATTGAGATGGCTGTCACATAGGGATATATGTTCAATAATACAATTGGTCTTTTGGTTTTCTTGCCTTCTAATCTCTTTTTAATTCAATACTGTTGCAATATATTTGTATATGTTAATCTACAGAATAACTTCTCAATATACTCTTTTGTTTTACAAATACAAATTCTTGTTTGGAACAATTGCCATGTGAGAGGATTGGAACAGATCATAATTTCAGTGGAAGCATTCATCAGTAAATTGACCCACCACCTGCTGAGACAGCAGACGTCCTCAGTTAAGTTCCTTTAGTCAATTGCTCAACCAACCCAGGCATTAAAAGAGCACCGATCTAGGGAGATGAGGATTGGGTGGTTCTTGATTGCAAAATAACTCCAGATTAAAAATAAGAAACTGTTGGAATGATTTGTAGGGAGAGGGAAGTAACCCACTTATGACTAAATACTCAAGTGCTCAATTTAATATAAAAATAATTGATACCTTTCTGATTTGAAATGATATTTCCTTGAAAACATATTATTCTTTCCCCTGCAGTCTCCTAAAGGAAAGAAAGTGATTTTTAAATGGCTGGTCCAATCAGGGCACAACATACTGTGTATTGTGATAAATATTTGTTGTATGTTTTCAAATTCCAATATCCATATTTAAAAGTGGCTTCTTCCTTAACCACTCAGCCCTGCCATCTGCTCACTCTTATATGGCAGAAGCAGAAATGCTGGTGCTAACAAGGCAGCAAGTAATGCAAATTTCCAGCTCATCCAGTTTTAAGTGGCAGATTAAGGTAATAAAAAAATTGTTTTTCATCAGCTGAAAGTTAAATTAAATCTGTTTCTGGCGACTAACAATGGGTTGCTCATTTTCAAAAATAAATACTTTTCATCTTTTAGGATAGATGTACAAGAGTTATTAAAATAAGAAATTTGTTCATAGAAACTTACATTTAAATTAAGGCTCCATTGTCTTCACTACAGATTTTGCAGTAATGCTTCTTTAACATGGACGATGTGAACACATTTCACCAGGGATGCATTATTATAGCAATACAACGCACTTTCCCCTTAAGTGATAAATGTGTCTGCTTAATTAAAGTAACACACACAATGAGCATGCTAGCACCTGTATTTCAATTTGTAATTACAGCAATTTTGTTGGTTTGGGAGGAAAAGCATGCATGAAATAATGATTTTAAAGTATCGTTGCTACACAATTATCATCAGCATAAAACCTCACACTGAAAGCAATTTATAGACACCATCAGTTTGGAAATGTAAATTCAAAATATTCTTTAACACCATTAATTGCTATAGCAACATTGAGTTCTTCACTTATTAAATCTTGAGGAAATTAAATCATCTGCATGATAGCATAGCTGATGAATTTAAAGGATTTTGTTTGACAATAAAATATTCTTTACTGTTATGCTTTGTAACTTCAAAACATTAAACTAAGTCCAAAGAAGACACGGGAGTCTGAAATGTGAGTCTAACAACATGTTCACTTCAAGTGAGGTGCACACGTATAACATGGTGACGTGATGACATATGCAATTCATGTGTTTATACATGTAACCAGTAATGAATTATTGAAATGGACAAGAATGCTAATCAAACAATATATTTACCAGATTACTGAAATATTAAATACATAACCCTCCTCCATGCTTAGATATAAACTCCAGCTCAGTGGAGAATATATCTCCACTAAATATCAAGTAAACTATGTAATACAGCTACTATATACAGACATCCACAGCATAGTAAATTTTAAATTGTCCCATTCAGGCCTAAAGATGTAATCACAGTGGAGGTTTTCTTTTCCTTATGGGAAAAAGTCTTTCCTGACAAAGGGGATCACTCTGCTTGACAGGTGAGACTTTTGGCCATGAAAACAATCTCAGGTTCTGGGGCCTCCTCTGTGATGGTTGTAGGAGTTGACTCTGAGACTGCAAGAAGTAGTTCTAACAGTGGTAGCCATCTTTCCTCTTCTAGTTTATCCATCTTGATCGTGGGAAGGTGCATTTAGTCCACTGGAGTATTCTCTTTTTAATCCTTCTATTGCTCCCTTTATGATCTGATCCCTTCTTGGTTTCCTCATCCACAACGTCATCTGATGAATCCTCTGTTTTTGTATTTCCATTGACTCCTTTCTATTTAGCCATTCATTCATCAATCTGGTCTTAACTTTAATGCAGCAGAGTAGATTCTGTTTTTTTATACTCACAAAATGTTTGTAACTTTTTTTGAAGCTCCTTGAACTCTTTTCCAGCTTAAAACAAAGCCATATTTCACAAGTAACTGCCCGATTAATATATCAGATATGATGCCTACAGAAACTCTTGTAGTTGGACCACTGCTTTCATCACTTCCACACTTCCTCTGAGCAGCATGGTCACTCCTTAGGCCAATATGCTTTCCAACCAGAGATACAGAGTTCAGCATCAACTCCTGTTTGTCCTCTGTTGGGCAATGGTTTATGGTAGTGGTCACCAACCTTTTTAAGCCCAAGATCCACTACCTTGGCTTTAGTGAAAGGCAAGATCAACCCCAGGTCGATTAGTTAAACGCATGCGCATCGGGGCAGAAAAGACTGGAAGTAAAACCCCACAACCCGGAAGTAGAAATAATGTATAAACACCAGGGGTTTTTTTGCACCGCAGACCAGTTTAATATTGACAATATTCTTGCGCGCCGGCTGACAGTGGGGGGGGGGGGGGGGGGGGGCGGTCGTTAAACATGACCGGAATACAGCGATACTCGAAGCACGTTCCTTATGTCCAGTCTATTCCGCAACTTAGATTTCACGGCTCTCGGCAGTTAGCTTCTGTCCCGCTTGCTCACATTTTTTCCGCTCACAAAGTTCAACTGGTTTATCTTTAAGTGCAGAATGCTTGGACTCAAGTTACCGAAGCAGTTTTGAGGGCTTCATTGTCTCATTAGACAGCCTCTGGGCCCAAACTGCGGCCTCCCGCCTGCCCACCACCAGCCGCCTTGGCCAGGTGTGGCTGGTCGTGGGTGGGGTGAGAGGACAAGGTCAGGACCAGAGGTCCCCGTGCCGGGGCCGGGGCGGTTGCAGTCCGGAGAGAGTGAGCCACTGACCGAGTGAGGAGTGCGACAGGGCACGCGTCTGCCTCCCTTGTAGAATCTATCGGCCAACAAAAGTTTGTTTCAGTAGATCGCAGTGAGGTAGCTGCTCTGCTACTTATGAAACCCTGAGCCCGAATTAGGTCATCTGCGAATATTTTAGCACTGGGTTCCTTATGAACATTCAGTGTGCTAAACAGGTTCAGAGGCGGCACCCATCTGTCCGCGCTTCAGGCCGGTAGCAACGGTGCTTCCCGCTGGCCACGTGAGGCCAATCAATGATCCCTGGCGTGAGGGTATTATTGCGTTAGGCGACTGATGACCTTGCGTGGGTTCAAGTTCAACAGTGGGTGTCACAGGGAATGAGGAAAGGTGCAGCTGACTCATATCGTTTTCTCACGGCCCGGTGGTTGGGGACCACTGTGTTAGTGTGTCAACACGCACAAACAAGCTGGAGGAACTCAACAGATCGGACAGCATCTGCGGAAACGAGCAGACAACATTTTGGGCCGAAACTCTTCGTCTGACAATTTGTTTGGCCATGCTGGTTTCTGTTCAAAAGTTGCAATTTTGTTTACATTCACTTTCATTCCTGACTGCATGCAACTCAATTGAATCTTTTAGCTGTTCCTATTGATACAGCTGTTTTAACTGCTCTTTTAAATGTGAATTGTGCTTCAGTTAGGAGCTGTTATTGAATGCTTTCTTGTAAGTTTCTACAAACTAAATGATCTCTCAGTGCCTCATTAAGTCCATCATTGAATTGACAATGCTCACACAATGTCTTCAATTCAGCCACATATGTTGAAATTAACTCCCTTCCTTTTTGATTCCGCTTATGAAATCTAAAGCATTCTACAATCAACAATGGTTTCAGTTCTAAATGTTCCTGCATTACTTTAACAATACCATTGAAGTGCATTTCTGCTGACTTGGTTGGAGCAGTCAAATTCTGAAGCAAACTGTATGCCTTTAAACCCAATGCACTTATCAAAATTTATACTCATTTCTCATCAGTTATTACATTTGCTTCAAAATACTGTTCAATTTGCTCAGTATACATGAGCCAGTTATCTCTTGTGGAATCCCCAACATGCCAATCTTTCTGAGGTAGCCAACCATTCCTGCTCTTTTTTCCACCCAATACTTATTCTTAACAAACCAGTGAATTCATCCATTTTCTGACTTTTATTTAATACTTGATTGTGTCATCCCTTCTGAAGAACATGTGCTGCATTAGTTTTTTGCTCACCATTCCTTGCTGCATTTCAATAGCTCAGTAGGTGTCTTGGGTTCATTTAAAAATGCCACTGTTATATTTTGTATCTTCAAAACATTAAGTGAATTCAAAGGAAGACACGTGAGTCTGAAACTTGAGTCTAACTTTGTATTTACTTTAAGCGAGCTGCCTAGGTATCACGTGGTAGAGAGATGACATATGCAATTCACATACTTAAACATATAACCCGTAATGAATTATGGAAAAGAACAAGAATGCTTAATCAAACAATATATTTACAAGATTACGCAAATATCACTGAAATATTAAATACACAACAGTTAACATCAATGTTGAATTATAAGAATGACGTGCAATAGGAAGAATACACTAATCAAGTCCAATTCCAGATTCCATCATCAGCAATAGATATAGTCCCATTGGATTTCTCCTTCACCACCTGAGAATGCTGAAACAAGATCATGCTCAGGATTACCTAATTTAATACCGGTCAGAAAATGAATCCACAGACCTCTTGATGTATATATTTTTATTTGCTTTCTATTACTATTATCTTTGTTCACCATTTCCTTTAGAATATTTTCCTCTAGTCAAATAAATAAATCAAAATAAAACAATTGCTTTTCATTGACATCCTGCATCACGTACAATAGAGATATGAAATATTCTCATTGAAGTTGTGCATCCAAACAAGGTTTCATCTTCCTTTTACGTTATGTAGTCAAAAATGGAGTTTTTTTCTGCAGTAATCTCCTTTCAATATAAAATTTACAGATTGAGTACCTTTCTGATGATTCCAACATTATCATTTACCATGTTACAATATGATTTTTTTTTGGATAGTTAGTTTGAGTAAACATAGCAGACGTCAAAGGATACAACTTTTGTGTTTAACATGTTTACATTTTGATGGGCAAGTTTTGGCTCAGCCACTTAGTATGAAGTAATCAAGGGTTTGAATCAGGTAATAGTCCTAGTTGTGACCAATATTAAAAAAAGCTGAGGTGTTGTTTGCAACACTGTGTCAAGACTGGACTTAAAAATGCTGTGCAATGTAGAAGGAAAGTTAATCGGGGTAAAAAACAATATTATTAATCTCGAGTTTGGATTAAGTCCAAATCTTCAGACGAGGAAGATCTAGAGAGTGGTTTATATACCACTGAGGAAAACATTGCCCATCATAGCATTGATAAACTAAGAAAAGATGAGGAAGTTTTCATCAAGGAGTGTAGGAGCTGAAGAAAATTTTGTCTATCAGATGAGGTATTTAAATTTATTTTTATTTTGCATTGCAAGTAGATTAGGTTACTTTTAAATGTGATTCAATTATAATTACTACCGAGAAAGATGGGATTTTACAATATAATCATAATTTAAGTGACGATTGGACTTTTTAAAAAACATAATATTTTCCCGCTATATCCAAAAACAATGTACTTTGATGAATGCAGTCTTTATTCTGTTTACCCTTGAAGTCATTGTGGTTATGGCTGGAAAATAGTTTGCCAGTTTGCCTGGCCTATTAGGAGGCGGAAATTTCTGGTTGAGATAAAGGCAAGAAAATCCTGAACAGAAATAGATCAGGACCAGAGTGATTTCCAAAGCTCATTAACTAATACCATTTCCTGCTCCCATTCACATACTATCGGCAGTGAAAGCAATTAAAACTTTAATAACAAACTTGCACCACAGCAAGAAATATTTAAACGCTATCCAACATAATAAATCTAAAAGGATGTCTTCACAGGTAATATCTGGAGAGGTAAATGAATATTATTCATATGGGATGAAAATGGATCAGACTTAGTCTCATTCTCCTGAAGTTCTCTGGAAGTGATCCTGAATTTACTTTAGGATCCTGTTCTGCTTCCCTCCAGCAATGACCTCCACACACTTTTTAGGATGAGAAGCAAGATACCTAATTTGTAAGGGTGTTTCCATGACAACAGTTTGTCATATGTAGCATGACCATTTCATCCGGCAGGCCCAGAAACTACAATTAGGCTTTGGAATATCACAAATATTTACTTCAATAATCTAATCCTGTGGTTCTAATCACCACAGACTCTGAATCCAGTCTAGCATCAATCACACCCATTTTTAAAATTCTAAATATCCAAAAATTTGTAAAAGGTACTCTCCTTCATGAGATTTGCTGGTCTCCCCACAGATTTATGACTGTCTGAACTTAAGGACTTTATCTGCTAGTTAGATAATATTTTGAAAGTTGCAGAAAGCTTTCTATATCTTATTTATGTGGCTATTCAATAGATTTGGTCTGAGCTACCAACTCCCAGGAAATATTCATGCTAGAAGCTCTTCAAAACTAGGTATGATTCTATTAATAACATTGATCTTTCAAATTTAGTCCAGGACCATTGAATGATAAGCAAAAGTAGATTCTGGCCAATTCTTCCTCACAATTGCAGCCAAGAGCAAAATCCACCATCTCACCACAAACCAAGGGCTAGATTCATTTCTCTAAATTTATTGATCTTCTGTTAGTTGCAAAGAAATCACTTCAGTTATTAACATATCTACAATTACAATAATAAAGCTCCATTAACATAGTAATGCAGTTCAGGAGGTTAGAATAATCACCCTTGAATTATGGTATTGCTGCAACCTATTCAGAATGAATCGTTATGTTTCATTTATTCTTATTGTGATATAATTTTCCAGAAGAGTGGAAATCACAAAATGCCAGTGTTGCTAATCTGTCCTGTGCTCCTTTCTGTACCAGGCTTAGCTTTACAATTACACAAAACTAGCCATTCTTTAATAAATATATTCTATTTTGTATATTTATTTTGCTTGAAAAACAAAATATTAAAAAAAAAACTCCTCCAGTTTGGTTCAACTTCTAGAATACAGAAGTTTGTAACAGAGTGTTACAGATTATGGACAAATAGTTCTATCTGAAGCAGATAATACTTCGGTGTACTTCTTTATGAACTGTACTTTGGCTTCAATTGCTTTTGCCTTTTTGACGAGGATTACTTTTAAGCGCTTTGAGTTCTTTATCTACTTGCTCTTTGGATTGGAGAGTGTGCCATTGTGCAATTGGTCGTCTGGGATTGGCCAGCATGTCGGACCAGTGGCGTAACTTATTTCCAGTGGCATCACAGCCAAGAAAGAGTCTTCCAATGGCATCGTTCTTTGACATCTTATCATAATCCCACACAGAGATCACCAGCTGCACTTTCTGTGTTACAAAAGAGGAGAAAAATTGAAAGGTAATATGAACATAACATATAGGAGCAGGATTAGGCCATTCAGCCCATTAAGTCTGCTCTGACATTCAATCATAGCTTTGTTTTTAATTCCATTCTCCTGTTTTAGAACCATAGAACCATAGAGCATTACAGCACAGAAACAGGCCTTTTGGCCCTTCTTGGCTGTGCCGAACCATTTTTCTGCCTAGTCCCACTGACCTGCACCTGGGCCACAAGTTTTTCTTAAATGTCAAAAGTGAGCCCGCATTCACCACTTCATCTGGCAGCTGATTCCACACACCCACCACTCTCTGCGTGAAGAAGCCCCCCCCAATGTTCCCTTTAAACTTTCCCCCTTCACCCTTAACCCATAACCTCTTTTTTTTCCCTCCCCTGGCCTCAGTGGAAAAAGCCTGCTTGCTATCCCAACATACCCAACATAATTTAATACACCTCTATCAAATCACCACTCATTCTCCTATGCTCCAGGGAATAAAGTCCTATCCTATTCAACCTTTCTCTGTAACTCAGTTTCTCAAGTCCCGCAATATCCTTGTAAACCTTCTCTGCACTCTTTCAACCTTATTAATATCCTTCCTGTAATTAGGTGACCAAAACTGCACACAATACTCCAAATTCGGTCTCATCAATGTCTTATACAACCTCACCATTACATTCCAATTCTTATACTCAATACTTTGATTTATAAAGGCCAATGTACCAAAAGCTTTCTTTACAACCCTATCTACAAACCTGTGAAGCCACTTTTAGGGAATTATGTACCTGTACTCCCAGATCCCTCTGTTCTACTGCACTCCTCAGTGCCCTACCATTTACCTTGTATGTTCTATCTTGGTTTGACCTTCTGAAGTGCAATACCTCACACTTGTCCACATTAAACTCCATCTGCCATTTTTCAGCCCATTCCTCCTACTGGTCCAAATCCCTCTGGAAGCTTTGAAAACCTTCCTCACTGTCCACTACACCTCCAATCTTTGTATCATCAGCAAATTTGCTGATCCAATTTGCCACATTATCATCCAGATCTTTGATATAGATGACAAATGACAATGGACCCAGCACTGATCCCTGTGGCACACCACTAGTCACAGGCCTCCATTCAGAGAAGCAATCCTCCACTACCACTCTCTGGCTTCACCCACTGAGCCAATGTCTAATCCAATTTAATACCTCTCCATGTATACCTAGTAACTGAATCTTCCTAACTAACCTCCCATGTGGGACCTTGTCAAAGGCCTTACTGAAGTCCATGTATACAACATCCACTGCCTTCCCTTCATCCACTTTCCTGGTAAATTCCTCGAAAAACTCTAATAGATTGGTTAAACATGTCCTACCACGCACAAAGCCATGCTGACTTTTTCTAATAAGTCCCTGTCTATCCAAATACTTGTAGATCCTATCTCTTAGTATGCCTTCCAATAACTTACCTACTACCAATGTCAAACTTACCGGCCTATAATTTCCCGGCTTACTTTTTGAGCCTTTTTTAACCAACAGAACTACATGAGCTATCCTCCAATCCTCCAGCACCTGACCCGTGGATATCGCCATTTTAAATATTTCTGCCAGGGCCCCTGCAATTTCAACACTAGTCTCCTTCAAGGTCCAAGGGAATACCCTGTCAGGTCTTGGGGTTTATCTACTCTGACTTGCCTCAAGACAGCAAGCACCTCCTCCTCTTTAATCTGTATAAGTCCCATGACCTCCCTACTTGTTTGCCTTGTTTCCATAAACTCCATTCCAGTTTCCTTAGTAAATACAGATGCAAAAAACCCATTTAATATCTCTCCCATTTCTTTGGTTCCATACATAGCCGACCACTCTGATCATCAAGAGGACCAATTTTATCCCTTACTATCCTTTTGCTCTTAACATACCTGTAGAAGCTCTTAGGATTATTCTTCACCCTGACTGCCAAAGTGACCTCATGTCTTCTTTTAGCGCTCCTGATTTCTTTCGTAAGTATTTTCTTACTCTTTTTATACTCCTCAAGCGTCTTATTTCCTCCCTGTTGCCTATACATCTCTCTTCTTCTTTATCAGAGTTTTCTCCCTATAACATGCCTTTTCTACCTTCTCATATATTTTGAATCCCATATCTTGACAAATATATATTATACCGGAGACCTGTAAAGAACTCCTATCAGGGCATTTTCATCTTTGTAGTTCGAGAACCCAACCTACATCTTGTGATCCTTCATCAGTCCTTGTTATCCATTTAATTTCACTTTTTCCCAACAGGGCTGTCCCTTCTGATAGAGGCACTTAGAATTCTATTTTATATCCATTTCGTTATATTCATTTATTGATTTCAAGTAATGCAAAAGCATTTCAGATACAGCAAAGTATACAATTTCAAAACAAATCCTGGCTTCACTGATGAGACAGGATAATGCTCAGCTCATTGTTTGGACCATGATTGCTACAAATAAAACCTCCTCATTTCCCTTATTCCATCCATTAATTCCATATTCCATTAATATATTTATTCTCTGAATGAAATCGTCAGCACAATAAAAATCTTGAATGTATAAATAACCCTTTTAATATTGTAAAACATCCAAAGACGTTTTACTAGAAAGCTTACAAATAACATTTAACACCAAATCATACATTATAAACATATTATCAATAAAAAGCAGGAGCAAATGGGGTAAATTTTAAATGAGATAGCGAGTAGAGAAGCCAAGGAAAGTAATTTGAGACAAACCCTTGACAATTTAGCAGCAAGTTAAATACTTAAATTGATGTTTTACAAGAGGCTAGAGTTGAGGAGTTGTTCAGATACTATGGAAGGCTTTAGAATGAGGAATTATAGACTTTGGAAATGAGAGAGGACATGGAAAAATTTGCAAACTAGGACAAGGCTATTAAAATTGACATTGTTCAACCAGGAGATAACATAGGACTGATGAAATGGCTGAACAAGAGTGGTGTAAACTCTGCGTGATTTGAGGTAATGTAAGCCCAAGAAAACTGGAAGCTTGGAGAAAGGTGTGCTGGAAAATTCAAATCTGATCGTACCAAAGTCATGGAGGGTTTCAGCAGCAAAGCTAAGGACAGAGGAGCAATCAGATATGTAATTGAAAATAGATGTAAATCTGATTCATTTATGAGATTGGATCATCTTATAGGGCAAATGCATCACAAGTAGAATCTAGTTACCCAACCCGGGCCACAAATATATTAAGTTCAAGTCATGCATATCCTCATATTTGTGTTGGATTAATAAGTTGGTTTGGGTTATTCTATATATTTATTATCTCATTTCTGGTGGGATGTGTTGGATAGTGTTTGCAGGACTTCCCACAAGTACATAGAGTTCATGAAGTGTTTTCTATTTTATTTTATTTAGAGAAACAGCACAATAACAGGTCCTTCCAGCCCAACAAGCTCATGCTGCCCAACTACACTCATTCATATGACCAAATAACTTGCAAAATAGATGGATACTGTATTGATCACAACAGAAATTAGTGTCACAGTAGCATTACAAGTGCACAGATATACAAAAGAAAAATAGAAAATAAGTAAGCTAGAATAAAAAATGAGTTACCTCATACAGTGTTCCCCGGCTATAGGTTGACTCATTATAGAGCCTAATGGCCAAGGGTGAAAATGACCTCACTCAGCTCTCTTTGGAGAAGCACATTTGTCATAGTCTATTACTATAACTGCACCTCCATTCAGTCAAGGTGGCATGCAGAGGGTGAGAAACATTGCCCAGAATTGCCAGGATATTCCGTAGGGTCCTTTGCTCTACCACAGCATCTAGTGTGTCCAGTTTGACTCCTATAACAGAGCCAGCCTTTGTAATAAGTTTATTGAGCCCTGCTGGCATCACCCATATTGATGCCATTGCCCCAGCACACCACTACATAGAAGATTGTACTGGCAAGAACAGACTTGTAGAACAGAAGAGGCCTGGATACTCCAAAGGACCTCAGTCTCCACAGGAAGTAGAGGCAACTCTGTTCCTTCTTGTACACAATCTCTATGTTGGTTCTCCACTCAAGTCTGTCATCCAGGTGCACTGCCAGGTCCTCACCAAATCCATATCATCACAATAGTAACAGGGAGCAGTGCAGGCTTAGTCTTCCTAAAGTCCATCACCATCTCATTTGTCTTACTGATGTTGAGCTGCAGATGGTTTAGCTGGCAACGTTTGACAAAGTCCTCCACTAGGGCCCTGGTGGGAGAGGTCACGGAGGACGGGCAGATGGAAATACATTGACTATTTGCATCAAATCCTGGTATGGACACACCAATACTTTAGAATGGAAAAGCCTACAAAAAGTAGTGGTACAGTCCAGTCCATCATTGGTAAATGCCTCCCCACCACTGAGCACACTGGTACTGAGTGTTGTTGCAGGAAAGCAGCATCCATCATCCAGGACACCCACCACCCAGGCCATGCTCTCTTCACACTGCTGCCATCAGCAATGAGGTACAAGAGCCTCAGGACCCACACCACCAGGTTCAGGAGTAGTTATCACCCCCAACCATCAAGCTCTTGAATCAGAGGGGGTAGCTTCACTCGCCTCTTCACTGGATGGTTCCCATAACCTATGGATTCATTTTCAAGGTTTCTTCATCTTATATTCTCATTATTTATTGCTTATCTATTAGTAGTATTATTATTTCATTGATTCTATTGTGTTTTTGTCTTTACTTTGAATGCCTGCAAGAAAATGAATTTCAGTGTTGTATATGGTGCTGGCTAGTGGCGTAGTGGCATCAGCACCGGACTTCAGAGCAAAGGCTTCCCAGTTCAAATCTAGCTGGTTTCCTTGCTCGCTTTCCATTCGTGCTGGGTTGAGCGTCGATCTAGCAACTCGCCCTCGTAAAAACAAGAAAGCCTGCTAAAAAAAAATCGCCATGACGACGGCATCCCGATGACCCCACTCGGAGTTAAGGACTTTCTTCTTCTTCTTCTTCTTCATATGGTGAGATACAAATACTTTGATAATAAATTTACTTTGAACTTTGAGTCCAGAAAGGAGATTGAGGGCCAACTGGCATGATGCTATGGCAAAAACCTTTCCCTCAATATCAGGAAAACAAAAGAGCTGATCATTGACTTCAAGAAGAGAGGTAATGTACATGCTTTTGCTTGCATCAACAGTGCTGAGTTCAAGAATGTTGAGAGCTTCTAGTTTCTAGAAGTAAACATCATCACCAGCCTATCTTGGCCCAACCATCTAGATGCCATGGTTGGTGCTCTGTTGCCATTATTTCCTTAGGTGGGTAAAGAAATCTGGTATCTCCCTTGATCCTCAACAACTTATAGATGCACCATAGAAAGCACCATATCTGAATGTCTCATGGCTTGGAATGGCAACTGCTCTGCCCAAGATCACAAGTAACATCAAAGGTCTGTGCACATCACAGAAATCATCACTTCTTTATAGATTTTGTCTTCATTTCTCACTGCTTTGGTAAAGCAGCCAACATAACTAAAGATCTGACCCAGCCCACAATCTCTGTTACATATGGGGGAGAAGATACAAAAGCCTGAAAGTGCATAGCACCAGGCTGACATTCAACATCCACCCATTTGTTGTAGTTACATTTACCTATTTGTTATTCAATAGTCCCCTAGAACAATAAGATGGGCTCTTGAACTCACAATCTACCTCATTATGGCCTTGCATGTGACAATAATAAATCAATTTACCATTTTCTTTGTGGAATCTGACATTGTGCTTTAGAAGATAACGGGCAGAAGGTAGTTGAGAAATAGGAGGATATCAAGCAGAGATCCTTTGGGGTCACCTTCAGAACGTTACCTGAAGGGGAATCTTAACATATTGCTAATGATCCTCTAATGAGTGACTGAAATTATACAATGTAGTCTCTTGTAATTTCTATTCATGTTCATTGTTCCTCTTCACACCTTGTGGCACAGTGGGCAGCATTTTTTGCTGTTTCCTTAGTATTTTGTCTGTTTTTACAAGGCCAAGTTGCTAGCTCGACGCTCAATGCAGCAAGGATGGAAAGCATGCAAAGAGCATGCAAACACAGGACCATTCACCTTGAAATCCAGTGCTGGTGCCACTACACCACGGGCATCATTATTCAAAGTCATTTTGTATTGCAATTTATTAGCAATCAAGTAAAGACTTTAATGGGAAGCAGTCTATTCTGAATACTAACACAGCCACAGGGATGCAATGTTACAGTATGTCTAACTCAGCAGTACTTAATTTCCATTCCTAAATTAGAAGTACAAAATTATTCTGAGCACAATTTCATAAGTGCCACTGCCTTGCTGCTGCCATAGGATATTACTGAAATGATAGCCCTTTGTTAGTCCAAAGACAGGTGTGTGGCCAGGTCTTCCAGCTGAGATCACACATGTTCTAAATTGGTGTCTGAACATGAATGGTTTCCAGTCAGATTTTCTGGGAAGTAATTGTAGCAGAAATCTTCATAGCCCTGGAGTGCTGAGGCCCACAGTGTGATGAGCACAGACTAGGGACTTGGAAGGATAGTCATTCAGATCTTCAAGCAAGATCTTCAAGAGATTTAACACTTCAGGTTTGTTCTCCAAGAGTGTAATGCAGCCTGGTAAATATCACTTATAATTTAAGTATTGCTATGAACCTATTGTGCTTTCAAGATTAGTATAAATAGAGCTAGCAGCTTATCCCAGAGGGCTGCAATATACAAGGCCAAATTTGCACAGCCTGTGAAGGAAGTAGATGAAGGTTACATTGTTTACAACAAGAGGGCAAAAAAAAAAGATCAGTGTACTACTTGGTTGACATCCCCCAGTTAGCTAAACACTGATATGGCGGTCAGGAAGCAATCGATTCCTCCACTTCCTCCTCATGTCTGCTTGAGTCAGAATATCAATTTGGTAATAAGCTGCTTTATTATTGGATGAGGGAGTTTCACGGTCGACAGCACAATTCTAATCCAGCACACCATGATTTTTCCTTAAACTTTTTCACAATTACCACTCACCTGTATTTCTTCTAAAGTTATATCGAATGTAAAAGACTCATTGAAATATGGATTTAAGGTTTTCTTTTTAACTGACGTCTTCCTCTTCTTTATTTTTTTATTATTGAGTATCAAACGAATCTTCACATATGGATCTATAAGAAATACAAATTATGCTTTTAGTTATTGACAAAAACAAAACCCATCAGTCCCTTTGGGTTTGTACTCTATTTTTACTTTGCAACAGTATATGGTGTTATGTACTCTTAGGGTTCATATTTTCTGTGGACAATCACTTTAAATGTCGGGAGAATGAGACTGGCTTTTGGACACTGTTTGAGCTGTTACAAAGAGAGAGAAGAGGCGTCCAGCGCAATGAGAGACAAAGAGACAGAAAATGCTCAGAAGATTAATGTTACGATTTCTCGGCAGTTTGTTCACATTTCCACAAGGACACTTGCCTGCTTGTAAAGCTCTTGCAGAGAGAGGAGGGCAGAGCAGTTTGATGGACAGCTGGTGTTCAGCATGCTGAAATAAATACCAGGTCAGCTGCTGGACCCAGACACACACGGTTTTGGAGAGCTTGTTGTGCCCACAGGAAGGTGGGTTTGTGGAAGATCGATTTGGGGAAATCGATCAGTGGCTCTCACAGTGCAGAAAAGCTGTGACCGGTGGGGAGTTATTTGTGCATCCAACCCTGGCCTGGGTTGATAATTCCACCATGGAAGAACGGTCGCCTTTGTTTTGTGGTCACATTCGGTGACTTTAAAGGAAGAGAAGAGGGGAGAGGAATGTTTGAAATAGAAGAAACCTAGTGACAAGAGGTCACTCTTTGGACTCTCTCCTCTGTAACCCGTAAGGGTGAGTTTGAGTTCCATTTGAATATGAAGGTGTGACTGTCACATAGTTAATCCACAGGAGTGGGTTCTCTGGTGAGGGGAAGTCTTTGTGATTACCACTTGTGTGTTACCCTTGTTTGGGTGTGGTAGTTCACTGAAGAAAGGCACCCCCGTGGCAAATCACTGTAGGAGTTATTTCGTATGTCGTGGAACTGGATAAGTGGCTATCACAGTTGTGTGTTTGAGGTAACGTTGTGTGGAAACTACCTGTGTGTGATAATCCTGGCCTGGGTTGGTAGTTTTACCATTTGAAGATGGTACCTCAGTGATAAGCTACTGTTGGTGATAATCCATACGTGGATTCTGTTTGAGTATCCTGTGGCCACCTCTTTGGGATGACCCGTAGCTGAATTCGGGTGTGGTACCACTTGTGTTGAAAGGATATTCGTTGAAGATCACTGTTGGTGATATTCATGTGTGGAGTGGAACAAGTTCAGAAGATAAAACCTACTGTTATTGTTATTTTGGAATATCGACATAATTGCCTTCTCACAACATACACCTTTGGATTACAAATCTATCTCTCTCTCTCCAACTCTACTAGACTCAATACCATGAACAGAACTTAACTTTACTCACCATCATAAGACTGGATTCATTTACCCTAGACTTGAAGAAGCTTGGTTTTCCTATTTCTACATTTATGTACAGCTATATCATTGCTAACCTGTTTGATATATTTGCATTTATAGTACTGTATTGCTTAGTTTACTAATAAACACTATTAGTTTATAGCAACACCAGACTCCAGTCTGTTCTCCATTTCTGCTGGTTCTTTAACCTGTTTATGGGGTACGTGACAATGGTAAATATTTGTTTCAAACTATACAGAAATTACTTAATAAAATAACCACAATCTTCCATATAGTTGATGCTTCCTCAGACAGCGGAATGTTAATGGATGTTTTATACTCAGACTTAGAACAAGGCATCTGCTAGAAGTAATATGAAATTAACCTGGTTCCATTTTTCAATTGATTGAGGTAACTTCAATTTTGAACAATTACCTAATGCCTAAAGAAGTTGCCATCCACCCTCATAAGTGGAACAGAGAAGAAGGTTGCAACAGGATCTAGATCAACTGGGAAAGTTTGCAAAGCAATGGCTGATGAAATTTAACTCAGGCAATTTTAAAATGAAGCATTTTGGGAAGTTAAACCAGAACAGGGCATACCCAGTGAAGTTAGACCCTGGGAAGTATGGCAAAACAGAGAAAGCTAGGGGTGCAGATCCATATTTCCATGAAAGTGGGGAGACCATTTGACAGATGGTGAAGAAGGATTCAAGGCATGCTTGCCTTCAACAATCAGACACAGTTCAAAAGTTGGGACATCATGTTACAGCTGTACAAGGCAAGACCAATGGTGAAATAAGGAAATAGAGGAAGGGGAAAGGGGTGCATTGGTGAGACTGTACTTGGAATACTGTGTGCATTTCCAATTGCAAAAGGATGGGAAGGATGTAATTATGTCAGAGAGGGTGCAGAAAGATTCAGAAGGATGTTGCTGGGACTGGAGAGCTTGAGTTATAAGGAGGGACGGAGCAGGTCAGGACGGTTTCCCGTGGAGTGAAGGAAGTCGACGGATGACCTTAAGCATGTGAAGTATATATGAAGTGAATATCCACAGTCTTTTTGCCAGGATAAGCAAGTCTGAAACTAGACAACGCAAGTTTAAGATGAGAAGAGAATGTTTTAAAGGGGATCTGAGGGGTGACTTTTTCCACACAGAGGGTCATGGGTATATGGAATGAACCGCCGGAGGAAGTGATAGAGATATGTACTATCACAATGTTTAAAATATATTAAGAATAGTATCATAGATAGAAAATGTTTAGAAGGATATGATCTAAATATTGACAAATTGGACCAGCTTTGATAGACACCTTGTTCGGCTTATCTCCATGCTGTATGACTCTAAGGTTTTATAACTAAGTGAGGTAAATCTCTGAAATTCTCAAAGTTGTAGGGAGTTGTAAAATCATAGAGTCTTTTTAAAAAGGAAGTAGATAAATATTTCTTTAAAAAAAAGGGAAATGACAGCCTTGGGTAACTGGCACAGAATGAGAGATGAAATCAAGAACAGATCACACATGATCATGTTGAGTGGCTCATTCTAGTTCCTATTTTCTGTGCTCATAGGTGAGAAATGTTGGCAATTATTTCAAATGATTGGCAGGTTCAGCATGATATATATCACCCCAGACATTCTCTCTTCTCCTCACTCCCATTGGGCAGAAGATACAAAAGCCTGAAAGCACATACCAATAAGCTTGAGGGCAGATTTGATCTTGCTGTTATAAGACTACTGAGTGGTCCCCAGTATAATGAGATGGACTCTTGACCTCACAGTCTACATTATTATGGCCTTACAACTTATTGTTTGCCTACAATGCAAATTTCTTTTTTAACTGTAACATGCTTTTTGGCATTCCGTTATTGTCTCCCTTGTACTCCATCAATTCACTGGTGTGATGAAATGAACTTTCTGGATGGCATGCAAAGCAAACATTTTTTCACTGTACCCCAGTACATGATTTAGTTTTACATTTGATAGCACATAGATGATGTGAAATTTGTTTTGTATATTTCTATATATTACCAAAATTTCTGTAAATTACATAGTGACAATAGTAAACCAATTTACCAATCTATATTTATGTAGCTGGCAGAAGACAGAGCATGTTGTACAGATTTGAGATTTCTGTAAATATATTTTAGAGAGAATAGCAGATAACTAGGAATTGGTTGCAAAAAAAAGGATCAGAAATTTAATCTCCTTCAGCCTTCTCCCCTCCATTTTTTAATCTTCTAGCCCTCTTCTTTTTCATTCTCTGTATTTTCTTCCACCTTTCCTCTTTTTCTATTTCCTTATCTCACTCTCTCTTTTTCTCACCTAGCACACATCACACTTCTTCTCTAACTTCCTATATTTTATCTCTTTTATCTACTTCTTTGTTCTTCTTCCCATTTCGCCCTCATTTCTCCTCCTCTGTTCCCATTTACTTCTTATCATCATTGGTTCCAATGGGCCAGTTGTCAACAGGTTGCCAGTTCATTATCATCCATTTTGCAATCTCGTTCAACGTTTTCACAAGCACGGAAAATAGTCAGAGAATGGACTTGGTGAATCATCATTTTAATTTTAAATACTTTTACTTGGGAAGCTGTACTTATCTCCAAAGCAGTTTCTTAAAAAATCATGCAAAAAATGGATAACATACACTTTGGCAGATTGTTCCCATCTTTGGAGTAAATTTCAGTTGAACGTTTCTGTTTCAAAATTCTTACCGGATAAACCATCTTTATCCATTATCTGCAGGTTCTTGGCTTCTAAAATGACAACAGTCAGCTTGTTTGAAGCAGGAACATAACGGAGGGATATGCAGATATCACCATGTTCCACATCCTAATAAAGAAACCAAGCAAGATATCATCATCATCATCATGTGCCATGTCATATGACAAAGTGATCATAGTCTGACTATGATTGTTCTGGGCTTTTTTTTTTATAACACAAGTGGTTTGCCATAGCCTTCTTCTGGTCATTGTCTTTATAAGGCAGGTGATCACAGCGATTATCAATACTCTTCAGTGGTTGCCTGTTTGGTGTTACACATTTTATAGTGTGAATTTTTGCAAGGTTTGGGCTGTGTAACTCCTTGTTAAAAATGACATTATCTTTTGCATTCAAAAGAAAATAACTCCAAATCTGTGAAGAGTTTCAAACTGTAATATGAATCTGTCACTCCTCTTTGACTGAATGCAGACTGTATCTGCTGCAGTACTTATCTGCATCTGTTATTAATACTGATTGTCATCATTCTACATTTATCTGCCTTTATTCCCACATTAGTTTTGGTTTGAAGTCTGTAGCACCAAGCTGCAGACATTAATCCTCAGTAGTGTACATGGCAAGGTATTGAAAACTTATGCCAAGCAATTGGATTGAGTCTTGAAGGACATCTGCAGGTTGAAGTTCTCACCTGCTTCAAAAGAGCATGCTCCTTGTTGACAATAAACACAGGCACAGCTCAAAGATGCATATCTTTGAAATGCATATTTCAAAAGAAAATAACTCCAAATCTGTGAAAAGTTTCAAACTGTAATATGAATCTGTCACTCCTCTTTGACTGAATGCAGACTGTATCTGCTGCAGTACTTATCTGCATCTGTTATTAATACTGAGTGTTATTAATCTGTTATTAATACAACAATCACTGGTCTATTATATCTACACTCGTGACCATGGCAAAGCCATTTATAAATTTGCAGATGACACCACTGTCAATAAAAGCTCAGTTGGCAACAAGGAGGAGTACAGGAGTGAGGAACGTCAGCTGGTTGAAAGGTGTCACAGCACCAACCTCGCACACAACAGTAGCAGATCACGGAACTGACTGTAGACTTCAGGAAGGGGAAGTCAAGAGAACACATTAGACCTCATTGAGGTGGAAAGTGTGAGCAGCATTAAGTTCCTGGGTGTCAAGATCTCTGAAGAGACCCAAAACATTGATGAAATCATGAAAAATGCAAGCCAACACTCTACTTCATTAGGAGTTTGAGAAGATTTTGTACGTCACAAATATACTTGCAAATTTCTATAGATATTCTGGTGGAGAGCCATCTGACTAGTTGCATCACAGTGTAGGATCACAAGAAGTTGCAGGAAGCTGTAGACTTAGCCAGATGCACCTTGGGCACAGCTTACCAACCATCCCGAGGTGGTGCCTCAAGAAATTTGCATCCAATGTTAAGGACACTCACCATCATGGCTCAGAAGAGAAGGGGAGAGAAGAGAATTGCAGTAATGATAGGGGATTCCATAGTTAGAGGAGCAGGCATGAGATTTGGTGGATGTGATAAATACACTCGGTTGGTATGTTGCTTCCCAGAGGCCAGGGTCAGTGATGCCTCAGATCTTGTCCACTGCTTTCTAAAGGGGGAAGGTGAGCAGCTAGAAGTGTTGGTACATATTGGGACCAATGACATAGGTAGAAAAAGCAAAGAGGTTCTGAAGAGAGTATTTATGGAGCTAGATAGAAAGCTGAAAAGTAGCACCTCAGGGTAACCATCTCTGGATTGCTTCCTGTACCACATGCCAGTAAGGGTTAGAATTGGATGACTTTGGAGATGAATGCGTGGCTGAGAAACTGGTACAGGAGAAAGGGTTTCAAATTTCTGGTTCACTGGGATCTCTTCAGGGGAAGTTATGACCTATACAAAAAGGAGAGGAGGAACCAATATCCTTGTGGAGAAGTTTGCTAGAGCTGTTGGGGAGAGTTTAAACTAATTTGGCAGGGGGTTGGGAAGAGGAGTGATAGGGCTGAGGATAGAGCTGTTGGTTTACAAGCAGAGGCAGTGTGTAGTGAAACTGACAGGAAGGACAGCCCAGAAGAATGGGCAAAATTGCAGTCAGTGGGATGAGTTGCAGTGTAAAAGGGGGACAAGATCAAAAAGGGTAATGGATATAGGAATGAAGGCATTATATTTGAATGCACACAGTTTACAGAATAAAGTAGATGATCTTGTAGTGCACTGAGAGAATGGCAGATATAATGTTGTTGGCATCACTGAGTTGTAGCTAAAAGAAGCTTAACATCCAAGTAAGCACGTCATATTGAAAGGACAGGCAGGTAGGTAGAGGACGTGGCATGGCTCTGTTGGTAAAATTTAAATCAAATCCTTCGAAAGAAGTGACATAGGATCAGAAGATGTAGAAACATTGTGGGTAGAGCTATGAAACCGCAAGGGTAAAAAGACAATGATAGGAGTTATATACAGGCCTTTGAAATGTAGCCAGGATATGGGCTGCAATTTGCAATGGGACATAGAAAAGACATGCCAAAAGGGCAATGTTATAATAGTCATGGGGGATTTCAATATGTAGGTACGTTGGGGAAAGCAGATTGGCGCTGGATTCCAAAAGAAAGAGCAGCTTGTTGTTGAACCCTGTAGGGGATCAGCTATTCTGGATTGGGTGTTGTGTAATGAATTGGATTTGATTCGTGAGCTTAAGGTAAAGGAACCCTTAGGAGCAGGTGACAATAATATGTTAGAATTCACCTGCAATTTGAGAGGGAGAAGCTAAAGTCAGATGTATTAGTATTACAGTGGAGTAAAGGGAATTGCAGAGGCATGAAAGAGGAGCTGGCCAGTTGATTGGCAAGGGACACCAGCAGGGACGATGGCAGAGCAGCAGAGGCTGGAATTTCCTGAAGCAATTTGGAAGGCAAAGGATAGAGGGAGAGGTCAACCAGTCAAATGCAGGCAGACGGCACTGAGCACCTGCTTGCCTTCTGCTCTCATCCTCATTGAGTTCAATCTGGCTCGATGCTTTTATTGAGAACTGGAGCTGATCATGGGTTCGCGCTCTACCATTAGGCTGCAAACTCAATTTTCAACCCTGTCAACTACACCAAATTCCCTCAGAGACAGCAAAAGTGCCAGATCGCTGAGTTGGCCCAAAAGCACATCATCAAAATGTAAATTGCAGGCTCCAATTTCACACAGGTTGGTAGTAGAAGTATATTTAAAAAAAGGGGAAGGAGTTGTTTCATGAACTGTTCTGCAGGATATTGCCATTAGTCGCGTTTGTCACTGGCACCGTCTTAGATCATAGTGCTCATGAATTCTGAATAGTCTATAACACTAACTCATTATTCCTTTTACTTTGTACAATTTATCTTGTAATTTAAGTAATTTTATGTCTTTAAATTATGCTGTTGCCACAAAACAAATTTCATATCATATAAGACGGTGATAATAAAACTGATTCTGACTCTGAGCTTCTTGCTATGGCCATACAATGCACAACAGTCCATTTGACTAAAAAAATGTTCTTGCTTATAACAAAAGAGCAACACAATTGCAGCATTCCCTGATCACTCAAAACTTCTGAGGCATGCAATAGAGATTGCTCTTCATACCAAAAAATGCCACCTCTTCTTTCTCCTTCTAACACACTGGTTGTTTCTCTTTTCGAAAGAAGTACTGGACTGTAAGTTATTTGTGTCTGCTTGACACAACAGAGGGGGAGCATAAATTTTCTTCTTTCACTATTCATTTGATTTTCTCTACATGCTACCTTTCTACTTTAACAAAGCCTTCTTCAGAACTACAGCTGTGCTCCAACTAACTGTCCAAGTAGAAACCTGCCATGTCCGATATTCCATTGTCTATTTAGTCAAGGAGCAACCACAGGCAACGCCATTCCAATTCTCCACCTATTTACTAATGTACAGTAACACATTGGCATACACTTTCCAGTGGTGATCACTAGAAAATGGTGAGCAGTGATTGCTATTTCCCCACACTTGAGAGGCTTAAAGCCCATCTTGATCAACTTTGAAATTAGTGCTATTAATTCATAATATTGCATGATTTGGATATCACAAATATCCAAAGGAGATTGCCAGGGAAGCATTAGGAGTATAGTAAACTGAAAACAAAGAGACAGAGAATGAGAGTTAAGGAAAATTGCAGATTTTCTCGTGTTTGCATTAAGCAAAATTGTTCAGATTGTGCCCAGGCAGGGAAGCCCTCCTTTCAGCTTTCCAGCTTTGCTGATGACACAGCAGACACCCCACTCACTACCTTTGCATAGAGACTTCTGATACAACTAAAGGTATCTGCACAAAGAAAATCGATACAAATTCATAAACAAATACTATCATTATGCACAGTAGAATTATCATACAAATTTACATAAAGTAAGAATTTTGAAGCTAGCTTTCACAATGAGGAAGGGGTGATTTAGACTACTCCTTAAAAAATTTCAATATTTGTCTCTAAGTATCACCTCATATATATTTTCAAAAAAGAAAAGCATCTTGATTCCCCTCCCGCCCTTGAAAATATAAATCAAGCTTTCAAGTGGTTGGTCTCCATTAAGTGACTAATTTTCAGACTGAAGTTTGGTGGGCTGTCGGCAGTGAGGAATGCGAAGCTGTAGAATTCCCTAACTGCGGAAAGCAGTGGAAATGATTTAGTAAGTACATTCAAGAAGAAGTTGGATATTGTTCTTAGTGCTAGAGGGATCAAAAGATTTAGAGAGAAAGCCGGAAGAGGGTACTAAATTTGAATGATCAACCAGAATCATATTGAATGGTGAAACAGACTCAAAGCGTTGAATAGCCGACTTCTATTTTCTACATTTCTATATTTCCATATCTATTTCTAGCATATAATTTCTCCCAAATTGTACTTGTCAGTTACATGGTCAAATCTTCCTTTTCACAAAGAATTGAAATATAAGGTGTATGTAACATACTGATTTTAACATACTCTCTACACACATTCAAAATACTGTCTAATTGAATACGATCCAAATCAAATAAAGAATAAAGTGTTATACATTTGACTAGAAATTGGATCTCACTACATTGATATTTTGCACACATTCTTTATGCATATCCTTTAAAGTGTTTGTGCTTCTTTTAAGTGGAAGTCCTGTTCAACAGGATAGTAGGCCAGGGATTTCCAACCACAGTTCAAACCAAAATGTAATAATATGCTTTTTTGACTGAACCTGTCACAAGATTTTGGAAGCTATCACCTGTGTTTTCAGCTGTGAGTAAAACAGGGAACAACCCATGAATACAGGTGACATGCAAACATAACATTGTAGTTTTGATGTATTTATTTGCATGGTTGAGTTAAGAATGCACCTTAAATTAAAATATAATTACTAAGACTTGTTGCAATAAATCTCATAATTCTCACAATGATGCATACAAAGAAATTGCAATCTCTATGGGACAATTCTTCTCGCAGCCACTCACAGAATGGGAGAATCAGAATCAGAATCAGGTTTACTATCACCGGCACATGACGTGAAATTTGTGAACTTAGCAGCAGCAGAGGAGTAATGGTGACAATTGTTTGGGTGCAGTATGAGGAAGAGATGTAGCAGTGCATCCGGAATATAATCACATCCACTCTCTTTGTTGTAAAGGGAGACATTAAACCAAATAAGTTTTAGTTATAAAGCAACTAGTATGAGCCATGACCCCAATGGACAATGTAGCTTGTTGCCATCTTGACAATCTTTGAGAATGGCAATTGCTGCATGTTCCATTGTGTTTTTATTGGGGTGGGAAAATTAACTCACTTTCTGTTTTATTTTAGTTTTCCCGTATTCATCATTTAAATTCATGATTTAAACACATTTTCCTAGGTCTTTAATGATAAAGCCTTACCTCTTCCTTCGGAGCTTTGGCTAGGTCAAGCCATTCTTCCACTGCATGGTTCAGGTTAATCTGGGCAAGTGCAATTCTCACTTCACCGATTATGTCATGTTTGGAGAATCTATTGAAGTCATATACTTGCATCACAACAGATGTTTTCTCAACATCACTTTGACTGAGCTGCAGTAAGGGAAAACACAAGTGAGTGAGAAAAACACTAAGTGCAAGTAAAGCGGAGCAGCCAACTGAGATTTTCAATATGAAGACACAAGCAAGAGTGAAGACGCTGGAAATCTGGAGAAACACAAAAACTACTGTAAGAATGCAAAGAAAACTTGTTTTGGGAGGAGAGGTGGGGGAAGGAGATGAGGGAGAGGAGGGCAGGTAGGAGAGGGAGGAGAGGAGAGGGGGAGGAGGGAGAGGGGAGGAGGGAGAGGGGAGGAGGGAGAGGGGGAGGAGGCAGGGGGCAAAGAGGGCAGCAGAGGGGGAGAGGGGTGCAGAGTGGGAGGGAGGAGTGGGGGAGTGAGGGATGAGAGGGGGTGAGAGGGGAGACAGGGAAGATGGGGAGAAGGGGGATGGGGAGGAGAGGGGGCATGGGGAGGGGGGAGAGGAGTGAGTGGGGTAAGCGGGGTTTGATGGGGGAGGGGGGAGGTGTGAAGAGAAAGTTCGTTCGGTAGTATTAATCATTTCCAGTAAAATGTTATTAATATTCTAACAAGAGAAGGATACTTTGAATGCTATTAAAAATTGCAGTATCATCTGGACTACCTGGAAAAATGGGCTAAAAATGGCAGGTGTGTGTGGAATAAACCTTCAGCAGAAGAGGTGGATGCAAGCTTAATGGGTCCAGAGTTAGTTTTATGTTCCCTGTGGGAGATGTGGGAATCTCTGCATGAAGTGCACCAATTTGTAGCTCCTTAGAGATCGTGTTAAGGAACATCATTGCAGCTTGATGCCTTGCAAGGGCTCGTCCTCTTGAAGGAAGTTCTGACATCAGCATCTGAGACAGATCACAGGATCACCGGATGCTGAAGATATGTGCAGATGTATCATTATTCTCCCTTTGAAGTTTTGCATAAAGGGTGTTTTGCAGCTGGATAACTTTTGGCTAATATGGGAAAATGAGGAGGTGATAGACTGGAGCTATAAAGAGGTAGTCACCACTAAGTTGTAGGAGGCAGGTACTTGGGTGACTGTCAGGAGAGGGAAAGAGAATATTAGCCAGTGCAGAGAACTCCTGTGGCTGTTCCCCTCAAGAGTAAGTATACCATTTTGATACTGTTGAGTGAGGGATGCACCAACAGAAACCACAGTGACTTTATCTCTGGCTCAGAAGAAAAGGGGAAAGAAGAGGACTGAAATAGTGATAGGGATTCCATAATTAGAGGAGCAGACAGCAGATGATGTGGACACACCCGGATAGTATGTTATCTCAGATCAGGTCTACAGCATTCTAAAGGGGAAGAGTGAACAGCTGGACGTGGTGGTACATATTAGAACCAACGATATAGGTAGGAAAAGGGAGGAGGTCCTGAAGAGAAAACAGAGGGAGATAGGTAGAAGGCCGAAAAGCTGGACCTCCAGGGTTGTAATCTCTAGACTACTGCCTGTGCCACACGCCAGTGAGGGAAAGAATAGGAGGATTTGGCAGATAAATGCATGGCTAAAGAATTGGGTCAGGGGCTGGGTTTCAGATTTCTAGATCATTGGGATCTTTTCTGGGTAAGGTATGAACTGTACAGAAAGCACAGGTTACACCTTAACCTGAAGGGGATCAATATCCTTGAGGGCAGGTTTGCTAGAGCTGTTGAGGAGGGTTTAAACTAATTTGGCAGGGGGATTGAAACCAGAGTGATAGAGCTGAGGATGGAGCAATTGGTACACAACTGGGTGCAGAGCGTAGTGTGACTGTGAGGAAGAACAGGTATATGATAGGGCAAAATTGCAGTCAGTGAAATGAGTTAAAGTTTAACAGGGGGCCAAAATTGAAAGGGGTCATGGATGCAGTACTGAAGGTGTTATATTTGAATGCACACAGTATACAGTATAATGTAGATGATCTTGTGGTGAGTTAGAGAATGGCAGGTATGATGTAGTGGGCATTGCTGAGTCAGGGCAGAAAAAAGATTACAGTAGGGAGCTTAACAGCAAAGGATACACATTATATCAAAAGGATTGGTAGATAAGCAGAGGGTTTGGGGCGGTTCTGTTGTTAAAACATGAAATCAAATCCTTAGGGAGAGGTGACATTGGATCGGAAGATGTAGAAACCTTGTGGTTAGAGTTAAGAAATTGCAAGGGTAAAAATATGTTGATGGAAGTTATATACATGCCTCTGAAGAGTGGCCAGGGTGTGGGCTACATATTACATTGGGAGGTAGAAAAGGCATGTAAAAAGGACAATATTGAGATAGTCATGGAGAATTCAATATGCAGATAGACTGGAAATCTTAGGTTGGTGCCGGATCCCTATGAATTGCAAAAAACTTGGCTTGCAGATACAACAGGTTATTAAGAAGGAAAACAAAATGTTGGCCTTCATTGCTAGAGAGATTGAATTCAAGAGCAGGGAGATCATGCTGCAACTACAGTATACAGGGTACTGGTGAGGCCTGACCTGGAGGACTGTGTGCAGTTCTGGTCTCCATACTTGAGGAAGGTTATATTGGCTTTGGAGGCAGTGCAGAGGAGGTTCACCAAGTTGATTCCAGGGATGAAGGGGTTAACCTATGAGGCGAGATTAAGTCGCTTGGGACTATACTCTCTGGAGTTCAGAAGAATGAGAGGGGATCTTATAGAAACAGACAAAATTTTGAAAGGGATAGATATTATAGAAGTAGGAAAGTTGTTTCCATTGGTAGGTGAGACTAGAACTGGGGACATTGCCTCAAAATCAAGGGGAGAAGACGTAGGACAGAGATGAGGAGCAGCTGTTTTTCCCAGAGAGTGGTGAATCTGTGGAATTTCTGCCCAGGGAAGCAGTTGAGGCTTCTTCACTAAATATATTTAAGAAACAGTTAGATAGATTTTTACATAGTAGGGGAATTAAGGGTTATGGAGAAAAGGCAGGTAGATGGAGCTGAGTTTGGGGACAGATCATCCATGATCTTATTGAATGGTGAGGCAGGCTCGATGGGCCAGATGGCCTACTCCTGCTCCTGTTTCTTATGTTCTTATTAAAGGGAATTTGTAGAATGCCTCCAAGCTAGCTTTTTAGAACAGCTTGTGATTAAGCTCACTAGGAGAACAGCAATTCTAGATTTGGTGTAATGGAATGACCCAGATTCAATTAGGGAACTTAAGGTAAAGGAACTCTTAGGAGACAGTGATCATAATATGATAGAGTTCACCCTGAAGTTTGAGAAGGAGAAGCTAAAATTGGATACATTAATTATAGTGGAGTAAAGGATATTACAAAGCCATGAGAGAGGAGCTGGCTAAAGTTGATTGTGGGGGCATTAGTAGTGATATTTCTAGATTCTGGAATGGTTTTGGAGGACTAGAGAATTGCAAATGTTACTCCATTCTTTAAGAAGGAGGCAGAAGAAAGGAAATTGTAGGCCAGTTAACCTGACTTCCGAAAGATGTTGGAGTCTATTTTAAGGAGAGGTTTCAGGGTACTTGGAGGCACATGACAAAATAGGCCAAAGTCAGCATGGTTTCCTTAATGGGGAATCTTGCCTGATAAATCTGCTGGAATTCTTCGAGGAAATAACAAGCAGGACAGAGAAATGAGAGTCAGTGGATGTTGTTTATTTTGGATTTTCAGAAGGCCTTTGACAAGGTGCCACACATGAGGCAGCTCAACAAGATAAGAGTCCATGGTATTACAGGAAAGATACTAGCATGGAGAGATTGGCTGACTGGTAGGAGGCAAAGAGTTGGAAAAACTCTGATTGGATAACTTCTTTTACAGAATGACTTTTGACAATCTTGATCAGCTTTGCAAAACATTCTTCAATTTAAACAGCTGGACCACATTCCCAAGAGTAGACATTTGTGAATCAACACCAGTTATTGACCTTTGATTTTTGTTCAATTGTTCGAGTCCAGGGTGGAGATTTACTAATAGCATTCAAAATTAATGTAACACGTACCTTGAATGAAAATTGTTCTTTAAAGACAGGATCTAGTGTTTTTCTATAGACCTTAGTTTCATATTTTGGATTCTTTTTTGGGTGAAGGTACACAGTGACATAAGGATCAGACGTTCCTCCAAAATCCATAGCCTTTAATTCTGTTGCCTGTAGAACTCCAACATTGAGCTGCAAGAAATATAGGCATAGCAGACGTAACTTAGTAAGATCCTGGTTTAAAAATGTTCAACTTGATACCATAGCTGAGATTTTGCAAGTAATCATGATCAGTAATTTTTTTGACACCAAAAGTCTTGAGAGTAATTCTGGAACCACACACACACACACACACACACACACACACACACACACACACACACACACACACACACACACACACACACACACACACACACACACACACACACACACACACACACACACACACACACACACACTTGTTGTCAGTGATTCATGGCTCCTTCAAACATTTGACTATTGTGCAGTCTTCTTCAGCACAATCTCCAGAAATCAGTGGCTTAAATGGTTCAGGAATTTATAAGTTATTAGTACACACAGAATGCTGGAGGAACTCTGCAGGTCAGGCAGCATCTATGGAAAGGAAAACAGAGTCGGCATTTCAGGCCAAGACCTTTCATCAAGGTCCTTATAAATTATTCTGTAAATAAATGATCTATAAATGATTACTGCATTAAGACACCCTGAAAAACTGGGTTTTGTGCACGAGTTGCACAAAGGGAATTTTTATCATCAAACCAAAATTACAGCATAGTAAAGTCTCCAAGCATAGATAAATATTTCAAATATATATTTTAGAATATTTGTCATATATTATAAAACACCTTCCTTATTCTTATATGTATGGATGCTTTATTTCATTGTCTGCAAAATGTTTACTATTTAACCACAAATTGCGCTTTTTGTTGTCTGTGAAAGTTCTTCAATGTCAATTGGTGATTCTGCTAGATTGTTAGTACAATTACAACTGCTAGACCTCAGGATTTCCTTTGCCTGACAGCAAATAACATCAATAAATCCATCTCACAGTGGTCAATTCATCTTTAAAGACTGCTTTCTTCAGGATAAGGGAAAGAATGTCACTTCACTGACAAATAAAAAATGGAAGTCATTTTTGTAATATTCCACAGCTAATTGTGTGCATATAAGAGAACTGATGTAAATTTACTCAGATCACCCCATCCCTGCTGATAAATGTAGAAGGGGAAAGCAGTAGAGTCTCCCTCTTTGAATTCAAACTTTGGCAGCCAAAAGATGGGAGCAGACCCAATATCATGGGTTGTATTTCAACCTAACATATGGCCCAATATCTCCTCCATTAACCGTGAGGTACTCAATGTTAAATTTACTGGGATTAAAATACTGTCTAATAAACTCTTCTTAGGCTTCCAGCCAGGTACAGGCATCGATTTTAACCAATATTTTAATGACAAACTCGGCCATCTTCATCAGGGATGATGCCTAGGCATGACTAGTCCGGTGGTATATATACCTCTGTCGTCCGTCCCTCCTGATCTTCCAGTTCTAATTTACAATGACACCTTCATCTTTGTTATATTCATTTTTTTCTCTCTATTTCTATTTGAAATATTGTACTTTGGTTCTAGAGACCCCGAAGTTCCTTCCCCTATTAACCAAAGAGGTCACTGTATGTGTAAAGCCCAATAGGTAAGTAATTGTGGAAATCATCACCTGCCAAGTATTACCTTGTATCTTCCACTTACCTAAATTAAGTATATCCAAGCAACACACACAAAATGCTGGTGGAATGCAGTAGGCCAGGCAGCATCTATAGGGAGAAACTTTGTCGACGTTTTGGGCTGAGACCCTTCGTCAGGACTTAAGTATATCCAAGTAGTGACTATCTGAGTTGTGACAAACAGGATACCTAACTGAATACATTCCAAATGATGTGTTGCTAGTTCACTGTTGCTACTGCAATTTTATACTTACGTTTTCATTCTTGGCATCATAATCCAAGGAATATTGCAATTTTCCATAGTTCTCATAGTTCCCTTCCAAATCATCCATGCCTGGCTGCACCTTTACAACATGATAGAAAACTAACCATCATTAAAGGTTTAACTCTCTCTAACTTAACTAAAAGTAGACATGTAAATTGATTAGGTATCAAAATGGAAAGATGGACAGAAACCACTGTAGAAAATTTTGTGCAGAATTAGTAAATTTAGTGTGATTTGAATGTAATATCAGTGAGTGATATGGATAACAAATATTACTGTAATGCAGAAAGCAGCAAATTATTTTCTGTTGAGCAAACATAATGCATTACAGTAAACTTGTGTTCCTGCGATTTTTGTGTTGCACTTTGGTACTGAAGCCTTCAAAAAACATAAGTGCTCTCTCAGACGTTACTCAGTAATGAACATGGTTCACAAAAATCCACTAGTGTCACAATATTCATATAAATACATTACAGTTTTTGAATACAAATATTTCACGATGCACTGCTACCAATGTACTTTTGCGTAAATTGTACTTAACAATTTCATATTAAGTACACTAACCGATGAATGAAGAGCATAAAAGGGAGCCACAGTAGTGTAGTGGTTAGTGTGAAGCTATTACAGCTCGGGGTGTTGGGGTTCGGAGTTCCTGTGGAATGCCTGTGTTTTCTCTCGGTCCTCAGGTTTCCTCCCATAGTACAAAGATGTACCAGGTAGGTTAATTGGTCATTTAAATTGTCCCGTGATTAGGTTAGGGTTAACTTGGGGTTGTCATAGGTTGCTGGGTGGTGCGGCTCAAAGAGCTGGGAGGGCCCATTCTGAGCTGTATCTCTAAATAAATAAAATTGACATACATATTTTGCCAGAATGGAAAGTGTGAATAATAAAATCTGTTCCTGTAACAGTCTGTAATCTTCCCATAATTTACCCATAAATTTAAACTATGTTGTCTGTATTTAAACTTGCACCAAGTACTGTTAACTTATCATTCCTGTACTTGTGAATCTACCTTGGTTTCCAATTCTATAACATCTCAAGCATTAAATTCTGCATCCTGCTTTTTACGAAAGTCATTCCTTGCTGTCAGCCAGTGAAGTTTACTGTCATATGCGCAAGCACATGTACGCACAGGTGTGATGAAAAACTTGCTTGCAGTATCATCACAGGCACATTAAGATTAGCTTTATTTGTTACCTGTATATTGAAACATCAGAACATACAATGAAATGTGGTCACTCGTAGCGAACATAGTTGGATGTTATGCTGGGCAAGTGTCACCATGCTTCTGGCACCAACATACAGTAGCTTGCCTACGATTTACCAATCCTAATGTGGGCGAAAACCAGAGCAGAGCACGCAGAGGAAAAGTACACAGTCACGGGAAAATGTACAGATTCCTGCCGACAGCAATAGGAAATGAACCCAGGGCGCTGGCCACCGTGTCACCCATAGAGCATCATTTACATGGTGAAATATAAATTATATACAATTTTTACAAGAGAACACAACAGAACAAAAAAGAACAGTCCATTTAGTGCTAAGTGGTCAAAGTGTTGCTAAACTGTCGTCATGATTATAGTTTTGCTCATTGGTTCAAGAACTGACTGGTTGAAATGAAGTAGCTGTTCTCGAACCTGGTGGTGTGGTATCAGGCTTCTGTGCCTCCTGCAGCAACAAGTTGCATTGGATTCAATGGTGTGGGTCTTTGCACGTTGCCTTCTTAAGGCAGCGCCTCCTGTAGATGTGACCAATAGTAGGAAGGGAAGTGCCCGTGATGCGTTGTACCAAGTCCACTACTCTCTGCAGCTTCTTTTATTCCTGTTCATTCAAATTGCCATACCAGACCATGATACCACAGTGCGTCAGGATACTTTCAACAGCACATCTGTATGGGTTTGTTAGAGTGTTTGCTGTCAAGCCAAACCTCTTTAACTTCCTAAGAAAGTAAAGAGGGGGCACACTTTCCTTATGACTGCATCTATGTGCTGGACCAAACACAAGTCATCCAGTAGTATGTTTGCACCCATAAGTTTTGAGCTGCTGACTTTCTCCATCTCCAGTGCCCCAGTGTAAACTGTTGCATATTTTTCCTCCTTCTCCTTCCTGAAGTCAACAATCAGTTCCTTAGTTTTGCTGACACTGAATGAGAAGTTTTTGCAGGACCACTCAACCAAGTGACCTATCTCACTCAGGTAAGCTGATTCATCATCATTAGAGATGCGCCCAGCAACTGCAGTATCAACAGCAAATTTGAAAATGGCTTTGGAGCTTTAGTCCTGTGTATATAGTGAGTAGAGTAGGGAACTAAGCCTTAAGATGCATCTGTGTTGATGATCAGCAGCAGGAGATGTTTTAGTAGTCCTCACAGACTGAGGTCTGCTAATGAGAAAGTTAAGTATTTAGTTGTATTAAAGGTACAGAGGCCCATGTCTTGAAGTTTGGTGATGAGCTTGGATGGGATGAGGTTGGTGAATGGCAAACTTATGCAGTTCCAGGTCATTTCTGAGGCATGGGTTGATTCATGCCATAACCAACTTCTTGAAGCACTTCATTATGGTTGATGTAAGTGCCTCTGTATGGTAGTCAATGAGGCAGGTCATGACACTTTTCTGAGGCACTGGTACAACTGCTGCCTTCTTGAAGCTGGTGGGAACCTCAGACCATGGAATTAAAAGGTTGAATATGTCCATAAATACTTCAGCCAGTTGGTTCACACAGATCTTTAGGCATGCCATCTGGACCGGAAGACATTCATGGATTCAGCCTCTTGCAGGATGTCTGGACAACAGCACCAGAGAATGAAATTACAGGGTCATCCAGAGATATGGTGGCTTGTATGGGTGTCATCATAGTTCTCCCCATTAAGGGTGCACAAAAGGCATTGAGCTCATCCATGAGTGATGGGTCATTGCCACTTACAGTATGCACTTAGCACTCTGCAGTTCAATAAAGTTCTCAACCTTACAAGATATTAGCAGTCTTGCAACATTGGCTTCACGTTTGATCTGAATTTTAATTGTTCCACTATTGCTGGCATTATGCTTATAACAACTGAAGCTTTGAGACTTTCTCTCAGAGTTGCTCCACCCCTCTATTGCTTTCAACTCCTTTAAGATGCTTCTTAAAATTCAGTTCTTTAACCAAGCTTCTGGACAATTTTGAAAAGAAAAATGAACGCATTTATTAGGATCCAGACATTGCTGACAGGCCAAGAAACGGCGGTCTTGAACTGAATGGCTCACTAATCGGTCTTGAATTCAATTGCTTGCTAGGGCAATTCAGAAAGCATGTAGAAGTCAACCACATTGATTGTTCTAGA
Organism: Hemitrygon akajei; assembly: GCF_048418815.1. NCBI lineage: Eukaryota > Metazoa > Chordata > Chondrichthyes > Myliobatiformes > Dasyatidae > Hemitrygon > Hemitrygon akajei. The sequence continues at coordinate 145,293,091 of NC_133129.1, forward strand.
GCCACATGCAGGCCAGATGAATCACAATGGCAGATTTCCTCTTCTTACAGATATGTGAACCAGGTGATTTTTATCATTGTCATTTACTTTATTCCTGAAGAGAAATAGCTGATGACTTGGCTTTAATTTCCAAAGCCATCATTCTGGATTGAACTCAGTTTTCTGAATTGCTTGTTGTGCTTCTGGCTTACAAATTCAGCAATTCTATGTCTGTGTAACTTCCCAAATTTTGCTTTCCAACAAAGTTTTAGGCAGCATTTCAAGAAAAGTTACTATGTTACAAGTCACTATCTACATGCAAGTTTTATTGTGGTGATTGATTTTGTTTTGAACTTTTCAGCTTGCATGATTCAGAATTAAAAGCTGAATAACTATTCCTCTAAATTTGCCTATTGGAACAAAAGAAAGCATCTGGCCTGATTGGATGCATAAACTAGAATTGTGGGAAGAGGAAACAGGAAGAAACAGGGTGAGCTCTAATTGCAATGAGTCAGTTTTATAAATCATTGTAGTGAGTACACAAAATGATGCCTTCATTCTCTCTGCCGAGCTCTTGAGCAACCTCTGTGTTAATTAATCATATGATGGAATTCAGGAGACTGAAATCACATTTAGCTAACTTGTTACTATGATTCATACTATTCAAACTATTTCAAACTTCTTCAATTTCTCTCCTAAAGCACGAATGTGCATGTAACAATGATTATGAGAATATTAGCCCTCCTCTATGATGTGGATCACGTGCTTCTCCTTCTTACCATTGTCCATGTTTTCTAGACATCAACCCTTCCAAAATTCTCTTGCCCTGGTCTTATTTTGCAACATGTATGATTCATCCATCACTTCTATTCTCATTGACCCTAAATGCTTCTAATTTAAAATTCTTCCTTGTTGTGCTTAATTTGTTCAAGACCATTCCCCTCCATACTGGTTGTTTATACCCCAGTTCAGTGCTATGACATCTCAAGACAATGCTTATGTTAAGTCAAAGCTTTAGTATTATGACTTTGCAGACTTGTCATGCAGACAAAATGACAAAATATTTTTTGTGGTACTTAAGAATCACTCAATGTTTGTGTCAGGAAAATGTCCTTCTAAAAGATGCTGCAATAGAATCATTCTGCAAAGAGTACAATTCCAGAAATGCAATGAACATTGTTATGAAACACCCACCAGATTTGTTGTGACAGAGCCATTCATACTTTGCAAGTTAAGTTGATCCTTCTTTTTCTTTTTCTTCTTCTTTTTGCAGCAGCATTTCACACAGATACAGATGACACAGATGAGGATAACAAGACCCACACCTACACAGATGGCAATCAAGGCCCATTTTGGTACTGAATAACAAACAAGAGAAGAGAATGATGAATGAATTGGGAATTGAAAATTAAAGCAAGTAACAAACAGCATGAATATCAGTTTGAAGGAGGACCATAGAGACCCTAACTTTAATCAAGTCACATCTTTAAGATCTGACTTCCAAATCCAATTTCAGTACTGGTTAAAAGCCACACTTGATTCCACTATAATCCCAGGCCTGGTCCCCAAAATCTGTCCTGGTTTTGACTTTATCATGATTCTAATTGTCAATGTATTCTTCCTCTTCAGAACAGCTACAAATCTCAGTCATAGGGCTTTATCATTAACAGTTACTTTATTTTAACTTATTCAGTTTTCAGGATGCATTAATCACTGGCAATGTCAGCACTTGCCCATCTCTATATCCTTTGACGAGGTGGCAGTGAGCCACCTTCTTGAACATCCTTAAAATAGGAAAAGCTGGTCGCTTACCATAAAAATTGAGACTAATGAGAATTATACAAATTTGCTTCTTGTTTAGACCATAGACACTTCTGTTTAGTGTGGTGGACATTTATAGTTCATTCTGTAAATATCAGAGATATTTAAAACATGATAAAAAAAACCCTTCAGAATTAATAAAGCTTGTGGGGGTGGGAGGGAGTGACCCTCGTTACTAGACTGCTGGAGGTCCTGCCATCATTCAGAAGTCCAAGAGGCTAGATCAGTTCTTCATACCTGGATCAACAGGATTCAGGTGTGGGAATAGAGCAAATGACAATAACAAGTAACAAGATCAAGCACTATAAGTTTGCTGGGTTTAGCAAGCAATATTTTCATGTCACTTATGTTGTTAAAGGATTCAACATCACTCTGATCCACTTCAACAACTGGTCTCAATCCTTCTCTAACAATGAGTACTCTATCTGCATTTGTTCCAAATTAGCTTTGCAATGACCAAAAGCAGAAAGCCACCTGTTCCCCATGTCATTTTACCATTCAAAAATTATTTGGGTAATTATCTAGCTTTCTATATACATGTATGTGTGTTATTTCCATATATAGTTGCTTATTATTGAAGACTCATACACACCTGGTAGCTCCAGCAAAACTATAGCTGGAATTGGAATTTACAGGTTAAAGGGATTCAACATTCTAAATAGAATAAGTAGCAGCACTTTTGTCAGTTTATAAGAACAGAAAATGCTGGAAACGCTCAGCAGGTCAAAATACCATTCACAGAGAAAGTAGCAGAATTAATATTTCAGGGCAAAGACCTTTCATCCAAGGTAGGTATTTGGACTTCTACACTGTACAAAAAAATTATCAGCTTGGCATATTACACAGTTCAGGATTCAACATCAAATTCGATAACTTCAGTAATCATTTCTCCAGTTTTGTACTTCACTTTTCTAACATCTATTTTCTTTCCTCTGTCCGCTTCTGACATCTCACATTTCATTCATCTGCTTCTATTTATATCCTCCAGCGAACCTTTGCTAGCCCCTTCAGATAGCTTTACTACCACTTATCTCATTTTCTCCCCCAACCTCCCTAGTATCATTTACCGTACCTTCTCCTTCATTCATTCTGCCCCTTGTTCTTCATCTGGAAACTAAGATTGAGGCATTAACTTTGAAACAGGGCTTGGGTTTTTCTACATATTTTTGCTCAGGATGCAGTTCTATCACTTCAAGGCAGAATAGACATTCATTTACTTGTATATACCAGAGTTATTTTCCCAAGCTGAATGAAAATAATTTGCCAGAAATAAAAGGAGCAAAAGGCCTTCCTTGGTCTTTTTTAGTTATTTTCTCAAAATTCAGAATCAGTTTATTATCGATCATTAATCATCAGAATTATATTAAGTTTAAAGTTTTTCTCAATTTATATTCATTCAACAAAACTAGATGAATGGACCTCAATATATTACTGACAGCTATAATGATCAGGGCTCAATCCTGACTTCCAGTGTGGTCTGTTTGGAGCTTGCACATTGTCCCTTTGACCATAAGGGCTTCCACTGTATGCTTTAGTTTTCTGCTACATTGTAAAGATGTGCAGGTTGCTAGATTCACTGGCCACTGCAAATTACCCCTAATGTGTAAGTGAGTAGAAAATCTGAGAAGGGAATGTGGGGAGAATAACATGGAATTAATATAGAATTTTTAAAAGGCTTGCTCTATGGCAGTTTATCACCCTTATGAACTGCCAACACCCTGTGTAATCCTGAAATGGGCTCAAAAGACAAATTTAAAAAGCAAGTCCTTTATTTTCTATGCTCTTACTCTCTCATTTTCACCTTCATTTACTCCAATATTCCATATTTAACATTGTTATCCTCACGTTTTTATCCTTTAAATTCTAAACCCTCCCTATCACCGAATCTGACTGTTACCCACACAACTACATAACCCAACTTCATGCTCAGGTACTTCCTTTTCAGCTCACAAATTAAAATAATCAGTTACTAAATCTCTTTAGAAATCCCTCCCTAAGCCCCCTCTCTTCTCCCCTCTTCTAATGTAAAGTGACCTTAAATATTAATGCTCTGACAAGGACCTTGAATAACTAGGTCCAAACATCTGTGTTTTTTTCCTTATGCCTGAATTAATTCTCAGTGGTATTTTTTTTCTATTTAAATCCCTATGTTAAACACTAGTGTGTTGAATGTGATATTGAGAACCTAGAGCCCGTGTATCAGATGCCCATGTGTAAGCTGCAGAAAGAGGGTTCTTCCCCAGAAACTGCCCACCCACCTATCCCATCAAATACCTCCTGCCCTATTTGTGGAATAGTCTGTAGATCTCACATCAGCCTCATTAATCAACTCTGAATCCATCAAACCTCAGTGGAAGTAAGTCAACCTCAATCCTGAGGGGAGGACGAAGAAGAGAAATTGTGGTGTGCACCCTACAACTGTCCAGCACTACACCTGATGGTCATGAGTAAAATTCTAGATTTTTAGGTTATTTAGATAATTTTACTGAAGGCTATTCAAAATCTATTTCAAATCATTTGTACCCATCATGGAAAAACTGGGTTAATATCCACAAGAGCAGACTGAAATAACAACACATGGCAAAAATGAGTATCAGAAATATATACTATGAAATAAATAGGCAAAGAGACACAGAAGCTATTTTTAAATGAGTAAAGGAGAAGCAATATTTCATTTTCTCTTTTAGGTGTTTGATAATTATGTTTTGTAAGAAAAATATTGAACTTTTAGCACTTAATTTTAACATTTGTTCTGATAATAAAATGCACAGTTTAGGACAGAATTCTGACTTTAAATGTGTGATTGCAAATTTATGAATACACTTTGTTGAAGTCATCTTTTATTCCTATTGATAATATTGGTGGCTCTGACGGTGATCATCTGATAACAAATGTTTTATGGTGCTGTTCATCAAAATCTTTCCCAGAGAGGTAACTTCCAGGAAAGGTCTTGAAGGATAAGAGGGTGAAAGGAGACGAGAACTAGTATGGTTTAGGAAGGGATTTCATTCCAAAGAAATTTCATTTTCTGAGACTGGGTTTCATTCAAAGAAAAGAAGGGACATACAAAAGACTGGAATTAAATGAAACCCAATGTGCTTGGATTTCCACTTTTTCAGTGGAGAACTAGCCTCTGTGGTGCATAGGATTAAAATTACCATTCATTTGTGATGGAATTCCAGACCTGTAAATTAGGACAATGTTTCATTTTAAAATATTTATTTAGGAATATTTTAATTGTTTAAAAGTTTTGCTTTTAATATTATAATTACTTAACAGGAATTTTACAGTCTCTGACTATCAGTAGTGGCAGGCCCTCAGAGGTACATTGGCTGAGGCCCAATCATCACAGAGATGCTGCTATGTATTGCTACTCATTCCCTGAGGTAGTCAACAAGCTTGTTCAGTCCTCCACATTTGGCCCAGTAAAGTCAGAAAAGTTGAGCACATTGGTGAGTTTGTCAGTGCTGAGTCCAAGTAGCTGGCCAAACCCATTTCAGCCTGACAGTGGTAAAATTTTCGCTGCAGTAACAACAAGCTGTATCAACATACAACCTGCACTCAGACCAAACCTTAAGCCTACAGGGCATTTCACTTGTCAAAGCACCACAGAATGGGTCATGCTAGAGGTAGAGTCATTCTACAAATTCAAACATGCTATAAATGCCACCAGGTTTCAGGTGTAGGAACCCCACTGTCCACTTAATAGTCTGATGACTTTAGACAGTTCACAGCTGTCCAAACAATCTGTCACCTTTTAAAAATGTCCTGACAATCGGAGACATTCAAAAACAGTTCACCTAAAATATTAAAAATATTTTTAAAATGTGAAAAAGATAAAAGCACATTTTATTGCAGGCAGTTACTTAAAATATACAGTTCAATATAAGAAAAAGTCAACACAATACCTTGGTGATATTTCATGCGTTATGTAAATGAATAGGTTGTTCTGTTCGTGTACCACTCAAAGCTTGCATAAAATTAAAGGACACAATTCAAAATGCACCTAGGTCCTCAATTCAGAATGTTATGTAGCTGTCACTGGACTATTGGATAGAATGATAATGAATAAATGCTATGAGAAATTTCATTCAATTAATTTAGATAAAAATGAAGCAGTTAAGTCCAGTTACAGTTGAGAGGTCAGATGCACCGGCATATCTCTGACTTTCGTGCAGATGCAAACATTAATGATATATTGAACAGCAGACAATGGATCGTTGCAGTTTCCAACAGTACAGTATTCACAATTAAGCACAATCCAGTCCAATGAGATTTAAAACAGGTGCACCTGTTGATTCCCTTAGTATAGCACCAATTAGTAATTAACAACAAACTGACATATAATGGTTCTCCACCTTAATTGGTTTAACAAGCAATATTCAAGAACTCCAAAGACTTTGTTAATCACTGTGAGAAGAGTCAAGATATTGCTGATTATTTTGTCCAAATTGAATTAATTGCCCACAAGAGCCCAAGTGAACAAATTATGGATTTATTTTCAAAAGCATTTCCCTTTGAAATTTGTTTAATGTTGCTTATCAGACAGAATCATTCCAGAATACACTAACTAGGCACATTTGTTCCTGACTAAAACAATTCTTTTTGACTCTTTGCTGTAATCAATGCTTTGCACTGTAATTTCCTGGTCTGTGACAGCCTCATGCTGTAGTAATTAATAACTAAAGTTATTAAGTATTATTAAGTTATTTAGTAATAAATAACTTTATTTATGTAAAATTCTTGAGGGAGAGACTGTTGTTTAAAACCTAGATCAATATTGCTGACCAGTACCACAAAGAACAAAGATAAAATACAATGGAACAGTTTTGTAACAAGGCCTTTCTCCAATTTCTGAGCTGGTGTTAGGATGCATTCTGAATACATTAACTGATAGCATACAAACCCAAGAAAAGAGCATTTCACAAACTAGAAAAAATCTGCAGATGCTGGAAATCTGAGCCACACACACAAAATGCTGGAGGAACTCAGCAGGCCAGGTAGCATCTATGAAAAAGAGAATAGTCGATGTTTCGGGCTGAAACCCTTTGGCAGGACTTCAAACAGTCATCCTTAAAATGAATTTGAAAACTTCATAAAATATTTAGAGAAGGAACCTAGATTAAAAGGGAACAATGGCTAAAAAATCATCAGTCTTATTTGTCACACCAACAATAACACAATGGCACTTTGCTTCTTCGACCCAAGCCAAATTTATGAGGAATAAGCATTTTGATGAATAATACAATGTTTGACACAACGGGGACACCACAAGCAGCAGGATAAATGTTGCCCCAGACTCGTGTTTTGGTGCTGAACAAATACATCAGGCTGTCTTCAAGTTATGTAAGGGTTCCTTTCCTGGAAATTGTCATAAACTGATGTTTTCTTAATCAAACATCTCTATTTTCTATAGCTACCCTTATCACATGGCTCTGCTTATACTATCTATCATACTTCCATTTCATGAAACATCTTGAAGTGTTCACCCTAAAACTACTTATCATTAAACTAAAAGAACATATAGTATATCTAATTTTATCATTAATATTTTATTATTATTATTATTATTATTATTATACTACATTGAATTTTTTAATAATTTATGGGATTATTCATGAGTCCAATGTCTGTGAGGTCTGAGAGTCTAAGCCAGGAAGTGTCTTGACCTGGGGTTGGAGGACCGTCTGTGAGTGAGTTGGAGGGAGAGTGGAAGGCTGGTAAAGAGGTTTGTTTTGCTATTGTTGTTTTGCTTTGTTATGTTGTTGTTGTTGTTGTTGTTGATTGTGTTGTTCTACTGACATGCTAAGTTGGTGCTGGAATGTGTGTTGACACTTGTGGACTGAGCCAAGTTGTGTTGGATCCTTAGATTGTATTGGTTAATGCCAATGACGCCTTTCAATGTACATTGCAATGTATATATGATAAATACGTCGAAATTTGATTTCTGTAAGTTAAGTCTTCTGAAACAGGAGGGCCACTGTATATTGTTCTGCAATACTAGATCTTTTACTTTGTTGTAGCTATAGATATCATTTGGAAGAATAAAAGTAGGATAGCAGGATTCCATTGAAAGACACTATGCAGATAATCCTGCTCCTTTCAGTCATATCAACTCTGGAAATGGTAACAAGTGCAATGTGTCTACCTCTTTTACAGTAGATACATTAAAAATAGCAAATGAGATGATGGTACATGAAATTTATCATCCTCATCTGTCTCACATAGTTTTATTGTGCCTAAATGGAAGGGAATTGAAATTTGGTAGAGCAACAATTTGGTTTTAGTGAAGAAAAAGGATTAAGACACTTATTGTGGAGTTTTGCATTCGTAAGTGATGTACATAAAGTTGAAGTCACAAATCATTTGTTAAAATAATGAAAGGGATAGAGAGATTCAAAAACAAAGGAGAGACATCCAAAGGAAGGTTTAAGTTTAACGATCTTTCATCATTGTCCCAAAGAAAGAACACCAAATCTGAATCATTAACTCAATTTCTCTCTCCACAGATTTTCCTTCTACCTACTGAATTTCCAACACATACTTTTATTTCAGATTTCCAGCTTCTGCAGCATATTACTTGTGCATAGAACATCAATATCTGATGGAAAGGAAGCCTGAGGAATTTAACTATAATATCTGTAATTTCTTCACATTTTCTCAGTGTAATATTAACTCAAAATATTTGGTGTAATTCATTTCCATGCCATCTGCTGTAGCATTTGCCAAGAACCAAAATTATTTGGACAGCTTGATTAAATGAATAATGCCTGCAAAACAAACACATTGCAAAGATCCTATGTCAATAGTTCTAGTAAAGAAGGAAGTAAGCTCGCTTTGAGGATATTTGTTACCTGATCTGCATTGAGGTGAACCTGCGCTATTAGTTAGATTGCCAATTTTAGACTCATGCTATTTGTTACTTACTTCATTGTAGATTTTTTACAAAATATTTTTTACTTTAGCAACACACATGAACTGCTGGTCAGGCAGCATCCATATAAATAAACAAACAGTTGACATGTCCAGCCAATACCCTTCTTCAAAATTTTATCTTTTACTTTTCTCCATCACTTTTGCTTTTTAATACAATGGAAAATGATTGTAAACTGAATCAGAGGCCAAATAGGCAAGGAAAGAGCAATCCATACAGGAGAAAAGAAGATTCATCGGAGGAAGCTAGTTTTTGCTGAAAGTTACTGCTGACTCCACCCACCCTAGCAGTCACCTATCCACCAAATTGCCATCAGGGAGATGCTATGAGTTCATCACCACCAGGATGACACGTAGTCTCTGATGCCTCTTTCCTGTAGCTATCCAGCTTTTCAGCAAAACTCACTCTGGTGTAATACTTGAACTGTCACTGTACAACATCCATTAAATGGTCTCCCTCTCTTTGGTCTGTTGATAATTCTGTTCATATGATCACACTTATTTAAGTTTGATTATTTTCATTTGTGCATGTGACCATTCCGCTAATTGTTGATTGCTTATGGCTGTTTGACCTATTGTCTTGTAAATTGTTGATTGCTATTGTAGAAACATAGAAACATAGAAAATAGGTGTAGGAGTAGGCCATTCGGCCCTTCGAGCCTGCACCACCATTCAGTATGATCATGGCTGATCATCCAACTCAGAACCCTGTACCTGCTTTCTCTCCATACCCCCTGATCCCTTTAGCCACAAGGGCCATATCTAACTTCCTCTTAAATATAGCCAATGAACCGGCCTCAACTGTTTCCTGTGGCAGAGAATTCCACAGATTCACCACTCTCTGTGTGAAGAAGTTTTTTTCTCATCTCGGTCCTAAAAGGCTTCCCCTTTATCCTTAAACTGTGACCCCTCGTTCTGGACTTCCCCAACATCGGAAACAATCTTCCTGCATCTACCCTGTCCAATCCCTTTATAATTTTATACGTTTCAATAAGATCCCCCCTCAATCTTCTGTTATGTGTTGTCTGTTATGGTATAGTCCTGTGTTCAGTGCTGATCAATTCTGATGTTTCACATACTGACAATAAAGTGATCCTGATTCCGACTTCAGCACTTTATTACTCATTGCCCTTCACTTATCTGACTAGATGAGAACAACTGTATTGCGTTACCACGTTACACAGCAATCACGTTCCTACATTCAAAAAATAATAATAAAATACTTTCACTGGTCCACTTATTTCTGATTCTGTCTACAATCTTCATTGTTTTGCTCTCTGTAAGTCTGTTTGTTTAAAATATACATACTTACATGGAATTTTATTAATTAAATTGTTAATTAAGTCCCCACTTCCAGTTGTGGCTATTTGGGTAGTATTGATTGGAGTAACATCTTGTTTTACAGTTGTGGTTTTAGTTATTGTACTCATTTTCTCCTGTTTTTGGATAAAGTCTGAAGCCAAGACCTATAAGGAAGAAAAAAAAAACTGTTCAGTATTTGTAAATAAACCAAAATAAATCATGATCTTTTAACAAACCAGGTTTGGAGGAGTCATTCTATTTGTTATTCCTCAGATCACACAAGAAAAAAGGGATACTGCGGTACAACAATTAGAGAAATCCAATTTGTTACATCTTCCAGGCAAGCCAAGGACATTATTTCAAATTATGAGGCTCTTGACTCCTGCTGTTGCTGTAAAGGCAGCTGATTTAATCAAGGCCCTCCCTATCTCCAGTGTCTAATGTTTAAATGGCTATTCTTCAGTTTGATTTATGTAGAGATTATTAAAATGCATTGCATCAGAAAACATGATGATCTTTGGTTTGTCCTGAAGCTGTGGCCAACACAGGTCTCTCAATCAATCCCACTAATGGAGAGTCTTCCTGTTCACTGTGGACACAGGGTGACTGCTGTACATAGTTGAAATGAGGCATGCCAGAGTCATTCATAGTGAAAAGTTGCTAATGTAAGGCATATATAAATGCAAATATTATTAAGCAATGAACTACAACAATTCCTGACAAGTTATGTCAGGTTGCCTTTGCCCGTGAGATTGTAATTGCAGCATTTATATGATCAAATTTTGAATATTTTAAGCCTCTTTTTCTCTCCTATGTAAGTGGACAAATCACGCTTATACCAAAAACACACAAAATGCTGGAGGAACTGAGCAGGCTGGGGAGCATCTATGAAAAACAGTCAAAATACAGGCGCAGACCATTCATCAGGGTTTATATTTCATAAGTCATGCTGATACTTAGCCAACAATTCCATCATGCACTGCTGGCTAGCAGCCATTTGCTTTCCAGCACCTTTTGCAATGTATGTCCAGACAAAGAAGCCCAAATTGAGGTGGAGGTCAGATGTAGTGGCATCTGACCTCTTGCTCTGCTGATGGGTTCATCAGTAATATACCAACATGTCTTAAAACAGAGAAGATACTCCTCCACTCCATGCCACAGGGTTCCTTGACAGCAGAGGAATTTAGGAACGTTGTTTTTCTTGAGAACTGTTTTTTTAAATTGACTGAGTTGACTTCTCTTTTGAATAGGGTTACAAACGGTGTCAAGGGCTATTTAAGTCTTTTACATTTATTGCTGTCAGGGGTTTCCACTAGCAGGAGGGTTGTGAGATTTGAGTTCACTTTAATAAGCAAAACTGTTTCTTCCTTGTTCATAACTGCATAATAAACATCTTTCTTGAGCATACTGATTTGTTCAGAACTACATTATTATAGACCAGTGTTTCACAACAAAGTTCTTTATCGATTTTATTTTAATAATTTAAATGATTTACCAGATTAATAGGGCATTTTGCTTTAATTTATATCCTTTTTTAAAATATTCTTTAATTATTTGAATCTACTTGAACATTTTAAAACGTCTCTATCAGAGATATTCAAAAACAATTCAAAAGCCTTTGATAGTGATCTTAAAAGATTAGATGTTACATGTACATTGAAACATATAGTGAAATGCATTGTTCACATCAAATCACATTAGCGAGGATGTTGGGCAGTCTAAAAGTATTGCCACGCTTCCAGAGCCAACGTCGCAGGCTCACAGCTCACTAACCATAATTGTACATCCTTGAAATGGAATGCGAGGGAGGGGAGAGGAAACTCACGCGGCCACAGGGAGAATGTACAAAATCCTTACATGCAACAGTGAGAATTTAATACTAATTGATGGTCTTTGACACTGTAATACACTAACCATTATTTCACTGTGCCACCGTGCATTCGCATGTCATCACAAACCTTGGCAAACGGCTATAGATGTGTGGTGGAAAATGTGCTGACTGGCTGCTTTATGTCCTGGTATGGGAACACCAATGCCTTCGAGTGGGAAATCCTACAGCAGATAATGGATTCAGCCCAGTACATCACAGGTAAAACCCTCACAACCATTGAGCACAGCTACATGAAATGTTGCCATTGAAAAGCAGCATCCATTATCAAATGTCCTTACCACCCAGGCCATGCTCTCTTCTCACTGCTGCCATCAGGAAAAGGGTACAAATGCCTCAGGACTTGGATCACCAGTTCAATAACTGTTCCTACCTCTCAACCATCAGGCTCTTGAACAAAAGGGGTAACTACACTCATTTAAGGACTCTTTTATCTTGTTATTTCATGCTCATTATTTATTGCTATTTATATCTGTGTTTGCACAGTTTGTTCCTGTTTACAGTTACATTTCTGTAGATTTGCTAAGTATGCCTGCAGAAAAAGAATCTCAGGGTTGTATGAGGTGACATGTATATATTCTGATAATAAATTTTACTTTGTACTTTGTACTATTTACATTTCATGTGCAGAGGATTGACTCAGATAGTTTTCCTTACCCAGAACTGGTTCAGTGAGTTTGGACAATGGGTCAGAACCAGAATGATGAATGACCTGTCCATATCTATCTAGCTTGCTAATTGATTGAAACCAGGATAACGCACATCTTTCACATACAGGAACTTAATTTCCATCACTGAAATACCACAGCAGGCATATTATCATTTCAGCATTCCAGGAGGGGCATTCCCTCTGCAACTTTGCTTCACTCTCCACCAACATCCACTGCTCTCCTCAAAGAATCTTCCTATATGACTATGGGAGACAAAATACATGCACTTTCCATCCATTATTAGGGACACAAACATACTCTGCAGTTGAAGCTGCAATAAATTTGCAATATAGTCTACTGCACGTGGTGCCATGCACTGTTTAGTTTACAAAGGTAAATATGTTGCCTGTTGTTTTAATTCTTCAACTACTCCCACTCTTATCCCTGTCTTTGACCACTTACGTTCTTCCAAAGGAGAATAATATGTGCTCTAAAACATTTCATTTTCTGCGCATTCCTCAGAGCTCTACATTAAATGAAGCAATCTGTGATAACCAGACTTTCCGGTTTGTCTCAGAACTGGCTAGTTCAGTGTAAAAGAAGGAAATGCTAGTAGTGCTGGGAAGGTTTCATGGTGTCAATTGGGAAAAGGTGAATTTAATGTTTTGGGGTCAAAACCATTTCATGATAGGTGATCATTAGCTCTAATGTTGAGGCTGTTTCTCTTTCTGGGATGTACCTGGCCTGCTGAGCAATTCGAGCATTTTTCTTGGCTTTGTCTCAGATTTTCAACTTCAGTATTTCTTTTACTTTTCAGTCCTTAACTAGTTCTGATGTAACTCATGTTTCCTCTTTTCAGATGCTGTCTGACGTTCTGGGCTTTCTGGGTATTTTCTTTTATTTCAGATTTTGAGGAAATGTGTTTTGTTTCTCAGTTTCCTTTTCTCCTTCTACATCCTCCAGAGTACCCGGCATTAACAATCTTTCCTCATCTACTTTCAATCAACACTTCTGTAAAACCTATTTTCATTCAGTTTACCACATATCACAGACATTCCTTTGTTCTTCCCACAACTCTCATTTCTTTGCAACTGTGTTCTAAAAGATTGTAGTTCTCACAAGGGTACACCAGCTTAAAATACTAAATCTTGTTTGCTTTCCAGATTCACTATCTGACCTGCTGAATATTTTCAGCATTTTTAATTCATTTTGTGTCTGTGTTCTTCTGGTCTTTGATAATGTAATATTTAATTATTAAATAAACTCCTTTCTTCACTTTTTTAGTGGAAATATTGACCTAGAACTAACAAATAGTCATTGATATCTGTTATTGCTTGGTATAATTGTGCAGGCTGCAAAGAGAATAGTGTAATATAAGATATCATAAATAGAAAATATCACAAATATTTGTGATATCTAATTTACTCGTTAAGTGAGTAAATTTATCCCTCTAAATCCCTTGAAAATGAGAGCTAAAAATGAGTGGTCATTGTCGGATTAGATTGTAATTATTTTCTTCCAAAGTTCAAAGAGCAGTTATTATCAAAGTATGTATACTGTATACAACCTTAAGATTCATCTCCTTACGGGTGTTACACAGCAAAGACACCCGATCGAACTCATTTAAAAAAGAAGATTGTTAAGCACCCAGCGTGCAGAAAAAAACAAATTGTTCAAACAATAAAAGTAAGCAAATAACATTCAGAACTGAAGTTCATAAAAGTGAGTCCATCACCACGAAGCCAGTCACCACTGCAGCGGATCCAGGAGTCTGTTAGCTGCAGGCCACAGCCTTGGTTCAACGCAGAGATGAGTAAACCTCACGGAGCAGCGAGCTGAACACCGGCCCATTTCTTGTCTCTGGCCCCAACACCCCAGTCTTTTCAATCCAGTCTAGAGCTCAAGTTGTCCAAGTTCCAGGTCATTCATCGCCTTCGGACCTGAGCCCATGCCCCACTGCCTCGATTCAGCCCATAGACACCAAACTGCAACCATCCTGCATCTTCAGGACTTCAGTTCACACCACTTAAATTTTATACCTGCTTGTATTTTGTATAATTACTAAAAACATACGGTTGTTCAGTGTGTCTCCTTGTGGTCACTGTTCTTTGTATCTTCCTGGAAGTTTCTTATTTAACTGGGGGCTATCTGAGTTGTTAACTTGTATCTACAAACTTGACTGGAATATCTCTTATGTATGGTAGAAGAAGAGCTGAGCACATTGCCCCACCATCTTTTCTTTTTCAGTTTTTTCCTGTTCTTTGTTTTTAGTTACAAGATTTTTACTACTCCATATTTCCAATTCCTTTGTTCTCTTAGCACTTAATAAAACGATCATGATGCAATGAGTTTTATGTCTCTTTCTTGACTTCTGAAAGAACTTGCATTAAAAAGATCAGACCAACAGCAGGTAAAGCTCTGCTATAATGCCAGATATATTTGATTCATCATCATTGAGGGTCATATGAAGTCAATTCTGCTCTTAGTTTTACCAAGTTGTTGGCAGTTTCTTGTATTTCCCCTCAATCATGACTGTGTGTTGCACCGAAGTAATTCCAGGATAGTAAAAGTGTAAGACTAAAATAGATAGGGGAGAATTAGGCCATTTGTCCCATTGACTCTGCTCCTTCATTCAATCATGCTGACTTATTTTACCTCTCAGCCCTGTTCTCCTGCCTTCTCCCCATAATTATTGCTTGCTTAGTTGGCATCCATCTCTCTCAAAGGACAATGGGTGATGATCATCATCTTCATGAGTCTGGGTGGAAAGTATGGAGATCCTGAGATGCCCAGTAATCAAGATCTCCCTCTTGGCCGGACTAGTCTAGTCCAAAGGAAGGCTTATGAAGGAATACATTTGGCATCTGCCTGGCTGCAGGAGCTGACAGAAGGATGTTCAATGATGTACATGAACATGATGTTCAATGATGTCCAGCCACCTTAGGGGCTCCTCTCTGGATTTGCTGTCTGGATTTACTCCCATAGCCTTTGTCTCACACGAGGCTGCCCACAAGGCAGTAGGGCTATTCACCCATAGCTGGGGGTCTGGTTCACAAGCACCAGGGCGTGTCCACACACCGGTATGCCTCCATGCTACATGTGCAGGGGCCAGTCTTCCTCCCGTCCTCTGCAGTTAAGGCAGAGTCCAAAAGAAATTCAGTTTCCCTGTGTCCCCAGCGAGGAGGCACTACATGATGCTTGCTGTTGGAGAGGCAATGTACCGGCAGGGAGATGTTTACACGTTCAGCTCTCATTTTTGCAAGATTGCTAGCCAGTGGTGGAAGCAGAAAGTGAGAGCAACAAGCACTACTCACTATACTACTACACTAGATGCATCACAACAACCATTTGACAACCCTTGCTAATTAAGTACTTATCAACCTCCGCTTTAAATACACCCAATGACGTGGCCACCACAGTTGTCTGTAGCAATGACTTTCACAGATTCACCACCTTCTGACTGAATAAATTCCTTCTCGTCTCTGTTCTAAAGGGATATCTTTCAATTCTGAAGCTGTGGCCTCTGGTCCTGGACTCTCCCTCTATTGAAACATCCTCCTGTCCGCTCTGTTTAGGCTTCATTCTCCTTCAAATCAAAGGTATGAAGTAACACCCCTGAACAAAAAGATTATCAGGGAGAGAAAAAAAAAACAAATTTTCAGGTCAATGATCTTTCATCAGAACTGGAAAAGCTTGTTTTACGTTGAATAGAAGGGGAAGATTGGAGTGAAAAAAGGGATTGTCTATAATAGGGTGGAGACTAAGAGAATCCTAGGTGACATAGTTCTTGATGTTGTCTTAGAGAGGTGACATATGCTTATTAATCACAATTGATTTGCATGGAAAAGTATAAATAGAGGGAGGTGACATAGAGCAGTGGATCAATGCTGGCACACAGCAACTGCTGAACAAAAGCAAATTAGGTAATATCTGTGAGATAGAAATCTTGAGATAATATCACATCTAGATAACAATAAATCAGAACCAGCCAGAAATCCCTCAGCATTTTCGATCACTCCTATGACCACCTGAGAGGGAAATCATAACTATGACTTAAAAACCTCATGCAGAAGAAATGGTTTGCATTACTGCACTCTCTCCTCATTGTGCAAGTGTCTACCTAGATATGGACTCATCTGCACAGAGTGGGCCTTGAACCCACAAATTTCTCCCTCACTGGTGAGGGAAATTCCAATGAGACTAGATTTATGAATTAAGGGGTGCATGAAGGAGGATGGGTAGATAAAGCTAAGATTGAATGAAAGTCTTGGTTCACTAATGTAATTCTCGAGTTCCTGATTTAATTATTAATGAATTAGAGAAACTGTCCGGCTCACAGACATAGCAATTAGCTTCTCAAGAGCTCTAGACAATAACCACAGAGCATTCAAAGTACAACTAGAATATGATGCAAATCACTCTCAAAACAATTGTTGCTCATGACAACTGTTGCCATGACAGTAAGAGCTGGGTTACATATACGCAAGATTTTAGAATTCCTGGGTTTTCATGATATGTCAGCTTTGATTGCTATTAATTCCTAAAGTAATTTGTTGCTAACGGTGAAGAACTGCCTGGGACTTTTAACTATTTTACCAGTTATAGAGCAAATATTTGCCTTTTTTCATGGAGGATACAAAGCAGGAGTAAACTTCACTTGATATCACTATATTGGTACTAACACTCTCCCTACAATTTATTGAGAGATCTGTGCTCTTTCAACCTCAGTCCCTTGATCATTCCCCAAAACTAAATTTCTATATAATAGCAGTAATCCCTTGAACTGCAATTCCTTTTTAATTATGGTACATCAGCCTGCTTTTGTAACCAAACTTCTGTTTATCTTCAATAATATGTGGGGTGTGGTATCAAAATACTGCTGTTGCTTTCATTCTAAAATAACTGGGATAGGTGGAGCTATGACTGTTTATACAACCATTTCTCAACTTCTGAATATCCACCCACTTTGTGCACACCTGATGAAATGTGATTTAAAAAAATTATTTCCAGAACAGTCAAATACTGAAACACTGCTGAACAACATTGGAAGAAAAAAAAAGGTATAAAAATAGATTGAAACCGGGATATTGACAAAACATGAGATAATTCAAAAACCGGCTTCAAGATTCCATGGGAAAGGGTTTAAATAACCACACAGAGAATGGTTGTGGTGTTACATTGACATGGAATTACATGGATGCAACCAGTACATTGCAACTCCACCCAATGGTTACCATGGTTTCATTGAGAGGCAGAATACTTTGCCTCTTGCATTTCACAAGGTCTTTAAATATTTTTTTGACAGGTTTTCCAATTTTTTGTACAGTATGCTATGTTTCCTAATTTCTTTCCAAGTCTATGAGTCATTCCTGAGTTTCTCCCTGCTGTTGGCTCAGTTTGTTGATAAATTGCAAAATTTTTACAAGGGATTAAATGAGCATTTGGAGTACTGTAAGTTTTAAGTCAGAGTCAATTCAAATCAAATCAGAAACCTAGCTCACCCAAATCTAAATGATAAGTTTAGAATTAAGTTGTAAACTTAATTCTTCACAGGAACTTGACTGATCAAATTAATATAACATCTACACCAGGCATGCCCTCTTCATGTTACTATAATCAGAGAGGAGTTGCAGAAACCTGAAGACACACACTTAAACATTTTAAGAATTTTTTTTCCGCTCTGCCATCAGTTTTTTGAACAGTACATGAACCTATGAACACTACCTCAGTATGTCTTTTGTACTATTTATTTTATAGTAATATTGTGCTGTTTTCCTGCTGCAAAATAATGTAACTACAGCTGTGAAGATCACTGCTGCACCTGATAACCCTGTGTTCTCCGTCTCAGAGACCGATGTTAGGCTGTCTTTAAAGAGGGTGAACCCTCGCAAGGCAGAAGATCCCGATGGAGTACCTGGTAAGGTTCTGAAAACCTGTGCCAACCAACTGGTGGAAGTTTTCAAGGATATTTTCAACCTCTCACTGCTATGGGTGAAAGTTCCCACTTGCTTCAAACTGGCAACGATTATACCAGTGCCTAAGAAGAATAATGTGAGCTGCCTTAATGACTATCGCCTGGTAGCACTCACACCTACAGTGATAAAATGCTTTGAGAGGTTGGTCATGACTAGACTGAACTCCTGCCTCAGCAAGAACCTGGACCCACTGCAATTTGCCTAACACAATAGGTCAATGGCAGATGCAATCTCAACAACTTTTCACATGGCCTTAGACCACCCCGACAACACAAGCATCTATGTCAAGGTGCTGTTCATTGACTATAGCTCAGCATTTAATACCATCATTCCCACAATCCTGATTGAGAACTTGCAGAGCCTGGGCCTCTGTACCTCCCTCTGCAATTGGATCCACGACTTCCCAACCAGAAGACCACAATCTGTGCAAATTGGTGACAATATCTCCTCGCTGACGATCAACACTGGTGCACCTCAGGGGTGTGTACTTAGCCCAATGCTCTACTCTCTCTATACCCATGACTGTGTGGTTAGGTATGGCTCAAATATCATCTATAAATATGCTGATGATACAACCATTGTTGGTAGAATTTCAGGTGATGATGAGAGGGCGTACAGGAGTGAGATATGCCAACTAGTGGAGTGGTGTCACAGCAACAACCAGGCACTCAACGTCAATAAGACGAAAGAGCTGATTGTGGACTTCAGGAAGGGTAAGATGAAGAAACACACACCAATCCTCATAGAGGGATCAGAAGTGGAGAGAGTGAGCAGTTTCAAGTTTCTGGGTGTCAAGATCTCTGAGGATATAATCTGGTCCCAATATATCCATGCAGTTATAAAGAAGGCAAGACAGTGACTGTACTTCATTAGGAGTTTGAAGAGATTTGGTATGTCAACAAATATACTCAAAAACTTCTATAGATGTACCATGGAGAGCATTCTGACAGGCTGCATCATTGTTTGGTATGGGGAAAGGTGCTACTGCACAGGACTGAAAGAAGCTGCAGGGGATTGTAAATTTCGTTGGCTCCATCTTGGGTATCAGCCTACAAAGTACTCAGGACATTTTCAGGGAGAGGTGTCTCAGAAAGGCAGCGTCCATTATTAAGGACCTCTAGCACCCAGGGCATGCCCTTTTCTCACTGCTACCATCAGGTAGGAGGTACAGAAGCCTGAAGGCACACACTCAGCAATTCAGGATCAGCTTCTTCACCTCTGCCATCCAATTCCTAGATGGACATTGAACCCATGAACACTACCTCACTTTTTAATATATATTTTTTCTGTTTTTTTCATGATTTTTAATCTGTTCAATTTACATATACTGTAATATATTTATTATTATTTTTACTTCTTCCATATTATGTATTGCATTGAACTGCTGCTGCTAAGTTAACAAATTTCATGACACATGCTGGTGATAATAAACTTGATTCAGATTCTGACATATATGTGGTAGAATATATGATTCTGATCCTGGTTCAGAACTACAACTACAACTCAAGCTTGTGATGGTGAGGCAAAATAAGGACATAACAAAATTTTGTAAATCCTCAAAATCTTAAAACAAAAAACCAGGTCAGATCCAAGTGCAATATGTCAATCCTGTGGCCGCTATGAATAATATCGAGAGCTAGCTCCATTATTTAAATAAATAGCTTGTTTTTCTTTGCTTTCAGTCCAAAATATCATGACATAATCTATGTTAATACCCACATCAGGTCATTCTCTTGATGTTGTTTCAACAAAATTAGTACATAGTTCTGCCTCCTCCTAGAAAGAATTTGCTAACACTAATGCTATCTCAAAGACAGTGCAACTATTAATTTTGACGTAAATCATAAGTCCAAATCTTTTCAATTTTTTTTACAATTAACACTACACTTTAGTGTTAAAGCATTTTTGATTTGACTGTAGCATCACTACAGATAGGAAATAAAAATCAGGGTCGTGATAAGATCGTTCGGAGCTTATTCCTCATACTTTTAGTCTCTTGTCTTGGCATGCCATCACATAATGAAATTTCATAATGAACACTTGAAATTGTTGACCAGGTTGTTTGGCAGGTGGTCATGAAGCAAACAGCACAGTGAGTTGATAACCAGGAAATGCTCCAGGCTGGTGGGCAAATAAGCCAGTGGGATAGGTAGAAAGGCATCACCAGAACACTGATGGGTCAAACATCCTGGGAAGTTCTCATGATGTGAGCTGATAACCAAGAAGACCGTTGCTATGATGGGATGCATCTGGTTGCATTTATGTGAAAGAAGCGGAGATACCGAGAAGTACCTAGGAGAAACCAATGTGTCAGTGAGTTGAGAATTCTGATGGAATGCTCGGCAAGTAGGATTGGCTGAGCTGCCTGCTTGAAACGTTTTAGGTGAGCAAGTACTTGTCAAATGAGAATTTTTCATCAGTTGTTTCAACAAATCCTCTAGTCATCCATTAAAATGGGTTTCCATCCTATTTTTGATCCTCATCTTGATAATCATGATGTTGTGTTTCATAAAGCAGAAGCATAGCTTATAGACTTTTAGCTGACTGCCCTATCAAAAATTGTTGCTGACAATGCAGATTAGAATTTACCAATTGTGATACAATAGAATGCAGATGTTAAAATCAGGAGTACCACACGAAGTGTTGGGGGAACTCAGCGGGTCAGGCAGACGGGTGGGCTACTGACATTTCATGTTATGTTGGAATTTACTATTGATAGCTTCACCACATTTATTCTGTTTTGATGAGACATAGAACTGTGTTAGAACTCTTGCAGTTATCACATGTTTAAAAATTGCCAGAGTCAATGTCTTTTATTAACTATGGTTTATAGAACTAATGACAGTCTTGTTTGGTGGTAACGATAAAGATGAGGGTGGGGTGAGAGGGGTTAGTATCGAGTTGGGGAGTTGGCAGTGGCAGCAGCTGGGATTGCCGAAAACTTTGCCAGTTGGATCGTGACTACAATCCAAATGTTAGGAAGAAGGTCTTGGAATACATTCTAATGTAAGGTCCAATTATAGCTACTCCTTATAGAAAGTTGCATGTATATATAAGACCATAAGACCATAAGACATAGCAGCAGAATTAGGCCATCTGGCCCATCGGGTCTGCTCCGCCATTCAATCATGGCTGATCCTTTTTTTTCTCTTCCTCAACCAAGCAGTTTAATGATATATCAGGGGAATGCATTCAACTAGCAATGCAGAAAATAGGGGGAGTAGGGTAAAAGGACTTGCACCCTAAGAGACAACATCCGAGGTTTTAAAGTCACCAGCATAAAAAAGAGGCTGAGGTGAGATTATCCCTGTGGATTTGTAACCAACAGTACAGATTGGATAATATCTGTAACATGAATACAATCTGCACTATTGGTAACAAGTCCTAAAAATATTACAGTTAAAATACAGTATAAATAATCATAGCAACACCTTCTCAGTTGATCCTGTTGATTTATGATGAATTTTGCTTTATTTATGGAAAGTATAAATAAACTTTATTCAGCCCTGAGGTGACTCTAGAGGTTCACAGCTTATTCTAATGATAGGGTGCTTTTGTTGTCTCTGGACCTGCCCATCCCAGTTTTCTCCTGACCAGTTTCTAACTTTATACTTGATATATGTTAGTAACTTTATCCAAAATGCTGCTAGCCATTGTCCGGTTTACTCCTTATTCAAAAATATGCATTGATCTACATTAGCTCCAAGTTCAGCAATGCATTAGTTTTTATATCCCTCTATGATCTTACCTCTCCATATCTCAGGAACAATTTGCCCTTTTTGTTACAGTTCTCCATTTCTTGCATATTCCTATGTAATTGTAGTGCCACTGGCAGTGGTATTTTCAGTTTTCCTGGCCCTCAGTACTGGAGCTCACTCTCTAAACTTTAGTGAATCGATCGTCCTCCCTTCTCCTTTAGAAGGCTTGTAAAGCTTATTATTTTAACCAATCCTTTCGTCATCTGTTCCATTGTCTTCTTAATTTGGATGATTACATTTTCTTTTGCTAAATCTTCTGTGTTGAAGATAATTAAAAGATTCAACTGATATTAATTGGATGATCAAGAGAACAGTGTTTGAGGAACTGAGAGTCATTGAAGTGTGTAGGTTATAAAGAGAAGGCCTATCTGAACTTCAGACACAGCAATCAAATCTAAAGTAGGTCATTACAAACAGGGAAGGTGGATGAGTAGTACCTGGAGTAAAGAAGAGGCAGAGCGGAGTAATAATGGTGCTAAACAGCGACCGCTTTGCTTGCGTCTTCAGAAATAGCTCTATTTCCATCTTTAATATCTTTATTTTTCCCTTTCAGGGTTCTTTTGAAGACCCTGACCTGGAGTTACACGCTGACTTTGGTTCTTTGCAGGAATGGGACCCGCTCTTGGGGTTTCACAACCGACTGTTGTTCGGCACACCAAGGGCTCGGCCTAAGAGTCTGGCTCAGATCTTGAAGCCTAAGATCGCGGGGCTCTGGAGATGGGCGGATCGAGGGTTGGTGTCACGGCAGGAGACCTGTGTGTCATCGGTGGTGTCGGGATATCTGCGGCTATGTGCCTGGAGACCTGAGATCTTTGAGATCTTCAGGCACAGAGCTCAAAAAAAGTGAAGTAGCAGACTTTTAACATCGTAAACCAGCGCGTTGTTTGTAACATCTCCCGCTTGCCTGGAAAACAGAGCCACCTCCTTCTCTATTATTAGGGAGAGAGAGAGAGAGCCTGTGATATGTTATTTACCAGGTGAAATGCAAAGTCTTTGGGGTGACTG
This sequence comes from Hemitrygon akajei, assembly GCF_048418815.1. Taxonomy (NCBI): domain Eukaryota; kingdom Metazoa; phylum Chordata; class Chondrichthyes; order Myliobatiformes; family Dasyatidae; genus Hemitrygon; species Hemitrygon akajei. The sequence goes on from NC_133129.1 coordinate 145,316,402, forward strand.
CAAGTCTGTGTCTTTGCTATTGCTTTGCTCATGCTTGAGTGCTCAGTGGTGGGTGCTGATGCTTTTTTTTGCTGGTGGGTGGAGGGGGGATTGTTGCTTGCTGCCACTAACACGCTGGAGGGAGGGGAGCTGGGCGGGGGGACTTTGGGGTTCTAACATTTAACCGTCGTTCACTTTTTGGGGCACTCCTCTGTTTTCATGGATGGTTGCAAAGAAAAAGCATTTCAGAATGTATATTGCATACATTTCTATGACATTAAATCGGACCTTTGAACCTTTGGTACAGGATAGGACAAGAGTTATTGAACTTTGAATGAGCTTAAGTTTACAGAGGTTGAAGATTAGAAGAGAAGGTATATGAACTGTAAACATGTGACAAAATGGCAGATAAAAGTTTCAACTGCCGATAACTGAGGCATTAAAAGAAATGTGGATGTTTTGTCAAAGGGAATATATCATCCGTGTGACAGAGGTTTGGTATTGAAAGCCCATTTCTGGGTTAAACAGAACTGTAAAGCTGTGAATCTGAGATAATGGAAGTAACATAGAAAATATTTCACAGAAAAAGATGATATCATGATATCATTTGTGGCTTTTATTAAAGCTCCTCTAGGGATGGAAACAACTGGAGATGTTTAAGTATAGAATTATATGCAGGATAAGATGAGCCCAAACTTCAGAACAATTATATTATCAAGGAAGGAGAAGTTGAAAATCTATTAGAGCTTACAAAGACATAGGAATCAGGATTAGGTATTTTGAAGAGAAAGGCTATGAAAGGGATGGGAAACAATTCTGTAGAGACAAGACTTTTTACAAAATCAGATAGCATTGGGTCAAGAAAGCAAATTCGCCTAGCAATAATGTAGTCAGTCTGTGATCATGAATTCAAAGGATAGCCTTAAAAACAAGATTATTTATTATTATTGGAAAAATGTTGAACATCTTTCTGAGGCAAGGTATTGCAGTGGCTGCTTAGATCTACACATGCTGGATTTGACTTACACAGTTGCTTTATTAATCAAAAAGAGCAAACAAAAACCTCAAGATAATTACATGCTCTTGAGTTCACTCCCTGAGAACAGTGTTAGAACCAGATTCCATCGTAACTTTTAAAACGAACTGGATAAAAATTTAAAGGGAAAAATAAAGTGAACAGCATTTTGTGAAAGAGCACATTTGTAGAACTGGTTGGTCTGGACTGAGGTGAAGGGATCACAGCCAATCCTCATCCCTCCACCCAAAATTCACATATAATTTTCCAGATGGTTCACTGGTTCAAAAGAGAAGATCCTCAATACCTATCTATCGTCTTATCTCAATAATCCTGAACATGATGTTAACTCTGCTTCCATCACAGGATTTCTTATCTATGTACATATCAAGGATTATGCAGAACCCTTCCGGTTATTGTAGGTGATTTCTTCAACTATCTCAGCCATTCACCATCGAAGCAGACCTTGAATAACTTTCATTAAGGGAACTGCTTCCTGGTGTCTACAAAGCCATAACTTGGTTAGAAATAAACACTATTCCCAATGCTCCACACCATTACTGATGCAAAAAGATATTTTGCAGTTTTTGTTGTCCTTCCCAAAATATATCACACTATTCATATTTCCATACACATCAATTCATACTTGACAGGGTGTTACTTCTGAATGGCTTTTGCAATTTCTAGGTGTCTCCCTCTGGATTCTTTTAAAGTGACTCATTCCACCAGCCTAAAATCTACAGCAGGGTGTGTTAGATGATACACTCAAGGCACAATACAGTATTATTTAACTAAATTCAGATATTCCATGATTTAATTATTCAACTGCTTTAGGAGCTGCTTAGCTGTCTGCAATTCCAGAGTCCTGAGTGTTTCATATATTTTATGAACAAAGCAATGAGGTAACAGTATAAGTGATAAATATATAATGTGCCTTTTTGTAAATCCAGATGAATCAGAGATCTTGCAGGAATGACGCTGTTTTGAAATGTTGTCCTGGGATAGCAGGAAATTGAACTTCATTGAAAACAATACACACAAAATGTCAATTCAATGAGTGAAATTGACTGATTTCACTGAAGTGCCTAGCAGGCTCTCTTTTGAAAGGTAGTGAATACATACATGAAGTCCCATGCAAGACTATGATATAATAAATACAATAATAAATATTTTAATTTTCACATTCCCTCTTAGAAACAGTAATACAAACTGCCACATCCATGTGAACTAATCACTTAAATTTCATTGTAAATGGATTCTAGTTGGAAACTTACTGCTTCCCATCACAAGGTTCAAGTGTCTGAGCCATCCATGTATATGTTGCCCAAAACTTGGGGAAGTGGCTAACATGCAGTGATATGCATGGTCCTTGCACAAAATTCACTTGCACATTCTTAATCCACAGATGAACTCAACATGATGTTCACTAACAATAGACCTTTGTTACAAACCGACTACAGACAAAAGCCTTTTATGGAAAAAAGAAAATGAATTGCGTACTGTCTATCCTGTATCACCTTCTTTCATTTTCACCTCTGTTGCCACAAAACATCTGAACCTTGATCCCATCCAGTCAAACCATCCCCCAACTCTATAGTCTTGACATTCAATTCTTCATTCCCAACTTCTGTCCAAACCCCTCCCCCACAAGCACTTCTTCCAAACATAATCGTCCCCAGCTCCCACAACAGCAACTCATCTGTTCTTCTCTGCTCATTCTAACAAATCTTTGGCCTTTGACAAGTTGCCATGCATGAGTAGTTTAAAGTGAAATGCTCAAGGTATATGTGGGATACAATGGCTGAGGGAGTGTGGAATGGTGTTTTGTCACAGAGGATTTGTTCTGTGTGCCAACAAAAGGAGCACCTAGCAAGGAACTGCTGGACTAGGCATAGAATGGGAAAGAGCTATGGCCTATTGGTCCATAGTTAGAGGCAGTGTCCTAAAAAAGGAGGGTGTTATGAACTGTAACATTTTAGAAACAAATCAGCAGCAAGAGATTTCACACTGAGTCCGGTTTTAATATTAAAACCACTTCTTTATTAGTATCTACTTATAATGTAGTAACAACCAAGATAAACAAAAGTTAACAGTGTTACGTGTATATACGTGTGTAAATATAACTCCCAACTATCGAGCTTAGGAATAGTTATTAAAGTCTTAAAATGGCAAATTAGTACGATTCAGTAATCCACAGAATAAATGATGATCAGAGAGAGATTTTTGTAATTCAGAGTGGAATGTAGAGAGAGGGCGATTCACGTCGAATTCCACAGGTTCCATGCTGGTAAAACGAGATAACAATCATCGAAGATCTTGTGCGCTGAGTCATTCCAAATCCACATACAAATTATCACCAAAAGCGACCTGTCACAGGAGTATTGTCTTCAAGTAGTTACCACACAACATACCCAGGCAAAGGTTACACAAGTGGTCCCACAGGATATCCCAATATCCACTCCTATGGATTATACGAAGTGACAGTCACTTATCAACTATGGACTGCATGCCGATGATCAACCCACCCTTGTGGGCATAGGAGAGTTCCAAGCTACAGCTGCGACAAGCTGAAGCTACTGGCTTCCCCAGTCTTTCTCTCTCTCTCTCTCTCATTCATAAAAACAGGCAGAACACACAGCAATGCTCTGTCTGTCTAATCTGACTGCTGACCTCCATGGAGCTGGAGAAGAGACCATCCAGTCAGACAAACAGCTGGTGGCAGCCTCCACTGCCAGAACAGCGATGTACACAAGAGGTGTTTTAGGGGGCCAGCAGTGCACTGTGTTAGTGGACACAATGTTGTTAGCATCAATAACCAATCTACTCGTACCCATGACTCAAGAGGCGATTTACATCACTGATGCCAGAAGTGAAACTATGAGGGCAGAGAGAGGTGAGCCACAGGTTCTCGAGATTGATGAAATGCAGCTTCCTGTAGATTGTTGAGTGTGCCCAAGCAATATGGGTACTGACTGGGGATAAGCACTTGGTGTAAGGTCACTCCTATCATAGACTCAAGAAAGGGAGAAATAACCAGGAAAGCACAGGGACGGAAAATATGTGTGATCCCTAGAGCAGAGAACGAGGCTCACCGAGGTAAAACAGCCCCGAGAAGGGGTAGAAGATGGGACAATGATCGCGAATCATGTCAGGAGGTCCTAAGGGTCGAGACCAAAAACAGTGAAGGGCTGTTAGAATTACTACAGCTGCCTGCAGAGGTAGCAGCAATTTAAAGTTCCAAGTAGGTTTATTAGCCAAGTACATATATGCCAACATATACAACCCTGAGATTCATTTTCTTGCAGGCATCCTCAATAAATCCATAATAAAATCAATGAAAGACTGCATCAACTTCGGCAATCAACCAGTGTGCAAAAGACAACAGACCGTGCAAATACAAATGGGAAATAAATAAATCAATAATTGTAGCGAGCTGCACATGTAATCCTTCACCAGTCTCTCAAGGATTGCATCTGCAGCTTGCTACCACCCAAACTGGACCCCCTATAATTTGCCTACCAACACAACCGATCGACAGACGACGCAATAGCCACTGCTCTACATACCATCCTTACACATCTGGAGATCAAGGATGCTTGTGTGAGAATGCTGTTCTTGGACTACAGTTCAGCATTCAACACTGCAGTTCCATCCAGGCTTGACAAGAAGCTCAGAGACCTCAGCCTTGACCCTGCCTTGTGCAGCTGGATCGTGAACTTCCTGCCTTATTGCCAGCAGGTGGTAAGAGTGGGCTCCCTCACCTTCACCCCTCTGACTCTCGATATATGAGCCCCACAGGGCTTTGTACTAAGTCCCTTCCTTTACTCGCTGTATACGCATGATTGTGTCACCACCCACAGCTCAAATCTGCTAATTAAATTTGCCAGTGACACTACATTGATTGGCCTTATCTCAAACAATAATGAGGTGGCCTACAGGAAAGAAGTCATCTCTCTGACATAGTGGTGTCAAGGAAACAACCTGTCCCTCAATGTCACAAAAACAAAGGAGCTGGCTGTAGATTACAGGAGGAATGGAGACAGGCTAACTCCTATTGACATCAATGGATCTGGGGTTGAGAGGGTGAACAGCTTTAAGTTCCTCTGCATCTACATCACCGAGGACCTCACATGGTCTGTACACACCAGCTGTGTGGTGAGAAAGGCACAACAGCGCCTCTTTCACCTCAGATGGTTGAGGAAGTTTGGAATGGGCCCCCATATCCTAAGAACTTTCTACAGGGGCACAGATGAGAACATCCTGACTGGCTGCATCACTGCCTGGTATGGGAAATGTACTTGCCTTAATCGCAGGCTTCTTCAGAGAGTGGTGCGGACAGCCCAGTTCATCAGTAGTTGTGAACTTCCCATGATTCAGGACATTTATAAAGACAGGTGTGTAAAAAGGGCCTGTAGGATCATTGGAACCCTGAGTCACCTCAACCACTATCTTTTCCAGCTGCTACCATCCAGGAAACTGTACCGCAGCATAAAAGCCAGGACCAACAGGCTCTGGGACAGCTTCTTCCACCAGTCCATCAGACTGATTAACTCACGCTGATTTGCGTGTATTCTATGTTCTATTTTTATAAATTATTATAAATTGCTATGAGTGCACATTGCACATTTAGACAGAGACATAAAGATTTTTACTCCTCATGTATATGAAGGATATAAGAAATGAAGTCAATTCAATTCAAAATAATAAATAAATATCAAGAACATGAGATGAAGAGTCCTTGAAGGTGAGTCCACAGGTTGTGGGAACATTTCAATGATGGAGCGGGTGAAGTTTATTCCCTCCAGTTCTTGAGTCTGATGGTTGAGGGTTAATAACTGTTCCTGAACCTTGATAAATTTTAAAATTTGTCAGAATTTTAAATGACATGCAAATCTTCACAGACTCCTAAGGAAGCAGAGGCACTGCTGTGTTTTCTTCATAATTACACATACATGCTGGGCTCAGGACAGGTCCTCTGAAATAATACTCCAAGGAATTGACCACATCTGATCCTCTGATAAGGACTCATGGATCTCTGCTTTTCTTCTCCTGAAGTTAATAATCAGCCCCTTGGTCTTGCTGACATTGAGAAAGAGGTTGTTGTTATGGCCCCACTCAGCCAGATTTTCAATCTCTCTCCTACATGCAGACTCATCAAAACCTATGATTCAGGCTCCAACAGTGTTGTTGTTAGCAAACTTGAAGATGGCATTCGAGCTGTGCTTAGCCACTCAGTCACAAGGGAAGCAGGGGACTAAGCACACAGCCTTGTGGTGCAGCTGTGCTGATGGGAATCATAGAGGAGACGTTGTTGCCAATCCAAATCGACTGAGGTCTGCAAGTAAGGAAATCGAGGATCCAATTCCACAAGGAGGAATTGAGGCCAAGGTCTTGAGCTTATTGATTAGTTTTGAGGGGATGATGGTATTGAGTTCTGAGCTGTAGTCAATAGAGATCAACCTCAGTTAAATCAAGAGACATAGATGACAACAGGGCTTTGCGGTTCAGATGTTCCAGGGTTGAGTGAAGAGCCAATGAGATGGCATTGGCTGTGGACCTGTTGCTCTGGTTGGCAAATTGGAGCAGATCCAAGTCATCTCTTAGGCAGGAGTTGATACGTTTCATCACCAACCTCTCAAAACACTCATTGCTATGGATCTAAGTCCGACTGGATGACAGTCATTGAGGGAGGTTACCACTGAGGCACTGATATAATTGAAGCCTGCTTGAAGCAGGTGGATACCTCAGACTGCTGCAGCAATAGGTTAAAGATCTCAGTGGATACTTCAGCCAGTTGATCAGCACAGGTTTTTAGTAATTGGCCAGGTACCAACTGGGCTGGATTCACCCTCCTGAAGGCTGTTCATATGTTGGCCACAGAGACTGAGATGACAAGATCATCTGGGGCTGTGGGAGTTTGTGATGGTTCCTCCGTGTTTTGATGCTCAAAACAAGCTAAGAACGGATTGAGCTCATCTGGAAGCAAAACCTTGTTGTCAACTATGTTGCTTGATTTAATTTCATAACAGATGATAGTATTCAAGCCCTGCCGCAGCTGTCGAGCATCCTTTGTTGATTCAAATTAAATAAATCAAGTAACTAAAGTAAAGATGTACTGTACCAGTAAAGGGAGAGTAAGGAGCAGGCAGGAAATGAGAGTGCTCAGGGCAAAGAGAGCAACAAAAGAAATGAGATGACAGAAATTGAAAGTGTACAGAAAAAAACTACTAGAGCTAATTTAGTAAGATCATATGGAGATGTGATGTAACCAGGAAAACACATTGAGGGATCGAGCATAACAATAGCAACTTATTACTAATCAGAGAGAGCCAGAGGGAAAGAATATAGAACTCCCACAGCCAGGTGACCAAGTCATGGTGAGGGAGCTGCCTGAAAAGACAGGTTTCATTCCCAAGTGGACAGAACCACAGGGAGTGCTCTGGACAAATGACACTTGTGTTTATATACAGAGCCAGCGAGGCAGCTAGAGGAAACACTGGACTCAGGTTAAACTGTGCAACTCACCTTCATGTTGCCCTCACAGACAGAGGAAGGAATCAAGTCTACACAGTAGCAATATCATTACAGAGAATCTGTGTGATGAACACCAGCCAGCTGCATCACAACTGACCACACCTGATGGAAGTAGACCCACAGGTGAAAGAGAATGGAAATACAAATGCAGAAGGCAGAGAGAGAGAGAGAGTCAGCAAACTATGAATAAAGTTTAAAGTATGAAAGTATAATGAAAACAAAGCCTTGTAATAAAGGCTGTTTCTTGGAAGTAGATGATTAGTTGCATGGATCAGAATAGAAAGATATTGGGGAAAATAAATGGGAAGGGATCTGAGCTAAGGCAGAAACGTCAAGTTCCATAACTTTACAAAAAGACCACTCGACAACTTGATGGCCAACAGAGTATCTTTATCGGGGACGGCAAATGATATTTACAATACAGAGGCTTCCAGGTACCTCGTGCGGCCTGGGTGGAGAAACTATATACAATGCATACTGGGAGTAAAACGAGCGGAAGTAAAGACCCCGCCATCCCGCCTCTTGCTACCAACAGCTTCCCGAATAGTATTAACTTACTTTTAATAATACTCACATTACAACACTTCTCCCCCTTTAAAATCCAACATTCCCCAAATACAGAAGGACTGGGAAATAAAAACAGTGGTATCATTAGCAAAAGGTTATTTTTAACAACATTATTTTTGGTGCCTGCCTCTCTGTCATCAAAAGGTTTTAAAATATTTGTATTAGCTTCTCTCAAAGATGTTTGGACATTTAGAGGTGCTTATCAATTACAATGTGCTTACACTAAGTAACTCAAAGGAATCATTTGTCACCCAATGTACTGGTGTAAACAATGTCATTGTAACTGCTGAAATTGTATCAAATCACCTGCTGTTGCCTTTGATCTTAAGGGTATAAAATGTGATATACCTTTATACAGTGATGCCTGCTTGTTGTGATGAATAAAGACTTCTGTATCACCAGCTTCAGTGACTTTGTTCAGTTACAATATGTGATAAATTAATCTAAATCGGTTTCATCTTCCACACTACTTGAGGGAGATAAGGCCCAATGAAAAATTCCCTACCCAGGACTTCAGTCTTGGTCTTGTCACAAAGTTATTTTTTCAGAACACCCAGAGCAAAGATGAAGTCCATCTTGGGCACATTAGTCTTTCAGTGCTGCTGGGGCTGTGATTATTACTTTAGTGGAGTGGAGTTTCTGTTTCAATGATACCTTCAGTCTCCTGGCTCAGTTTACTTAGACTGGGATTATTAAAGCTGCAAAATGGACATTTGTGGCTCAGTATTGGAAGCAAATTGGCAGGACATGAAATAGGTGCCTCATGTCTCTTTCTATAGGTGCATCTTAGGATTCTTTCTGCAGTACAATAACTTTTTCCATGATGGGTCTGGGAGGTGGGAGTAAAACAAGCAGGAAGAAACTTACATGCGGCCATGTCCCCATGCTTCAGGGGACCTCACTCCCCAGAATCTTATCCAACCAGTTACGGTGTGAGATGGGAAAAAGTTACAACAACAATGAGGAAAGAGATGTGGAGTTCAATGGTGGGCAATTTATGCGAATGACATATCTGAAACTTCCCTTTGAACTCCACCAGTTACCCATGGAAGAAAATCTAATCAAATAACTTTGGTAGGCACAATGAGTGATTAGTAAAAGCTACGAATATGCCAACACAGTAGGGAGGTACCAGCGGACTGAATAGTTGGGGCTTACTTAACTTCAGAGAAAAAATTGATTTCAAGAAACACAGAAGATGCATTATCACATGAGATTCTGTAGATGCTGGAAATCCAGAATAACACACACAAAACACTGAAAGAACTCAGCAGGCCAGGCAGCATATATGGAGAGGAATAAACAGTGGACGTTTTAGGCTGAGACCTTTCATCAACTCTGGAAAGTTAAGGGGAAGAAACCAGATTCAGATGGTGGGAGGAGGTTAAGGAGTAAAAGATAGCAGATGATGTGAAACCGGGTGAGGAGAAGGTGGTTTGTTGGGGGAGGGGGGATGAAGTGAGAAGCTGGGAGGTAATAGTTAAAAGAGGTAATGGCTGAAGAGGGAGGAATTGTATGAAAGGAGAGCAGATCACGGGAGAAAGGGATGGAAAAGGGGAAGATGAGAAAAAGAGAAGAGATAAAAGGGAATCCAGAATGTGGAATGCAAAAAATTCCCAGACGCTAGGGAAATCGATGTTTATGCCAATAGGCTGGAGCTATCCATATGGAATATGAGGTTTTGCTCCTCTAACCTGAGTGACCTCATTGTGGCAGTAGAGGAGGCCATGGACTGACATGTTGGAATGGACATGGGAAGTAGAGTAAAAATGGGTAGCCACCTTGAAGACCTATCTTTTGCAGAGGTTGGAGTAAAAGCGCTTGATGATGCAGGCCCCAATCTACATTGTGTCTCACAATATAAAGGAGGCCATATTGGAAGCACTAGATAGTGTAGATGACTTTGACAGACTCACAGGTGAAGTGCTGTCTCACCTGGGAGACCCATTTGGGGTCCTGAATAGAGGTGGGGGAGGAGGTATAGGGGCAGGTATGGTAATTGTCTTGCTTCAGGGTTAAGTATCAGGAGGAAGATTAGTGGAAAGGGATGCATGGACATGGGAGCTAGGTAGAGAGTGAACCTTGTGGAAAGTGGAGAGAGAGAATTTTTTTGGGGTAGGATCCCATTGAAGATGGTGGAAGTTATGGAGATTGATGTGCTGGATGTGGAAACTTGAGGAGCGGTGGATAAAGACAAAGGAAACTCTATCCCTATCATGGCATCAGGAAGATGGAGTGAGAACAGAAGTCTGGGAAATGGAGGAAATGCAGGTGACAACAGCTTCAATGGTAGATGAAGGGAGCATGATTCTGCAAAAGAGGAGGACATCGTAGATGTTCTGGAATGGAAGCCTCAGCCTGAGAACAGATGCAGGAGAGACAGAGGAACTGAAAAAAGGAATAGCATTTTTACAAGTGACAGGGTGGGAAAATGTATCGTCAAGATAGGTGTGAGAGTCAGTAAGTTTATAAAAAAATATCAGGAGGCAGTCTCTCCCCACAGATGGAGATAAAGAGATGGAGAAAGGGGAGAGATGTGTCCATGATGGATCAAGTAAATATGAGGGCAGGGTGGAAGTTGGAGGCAAAGTTGATGAAATCGATGAGCTCAGCATGGATGCAGGAAGAAGCACCAATGTAGTCGTTGATATTGTGCAGAAAGAGTTTGGGAACAGTCCAAAGAGTTGGAAATGTAACCAAAGATACATCAAATTATGTTGCAGTCATCTAAGAGTTAGCAAGTAGCTATTTATTCTTCCCCAAGATTATGAATGACTGGATCCTTCACTCTTTACTTCCCTCTATAAGCCATAAACTTTTAAACCCTGAGAACCATTAAGTTAACCTTCACTTCTACTCTTTCTTACATTATGGACTTTGTGCTTCTCCTTGTTTTCTCAAAAGGAACACACCTCTGCCTTTTCTAAACAGGAATTATTGAACTGCAGTATAATTCATTACAAAAACAAACACAAGTTTGTGCCAAACAGCTGTGAATGATGGAAAGCTATTAAGCACAATTCTCTCAGCCAATAATTTAAATTGTCCAATTGACCCTATCTTTTTTCCTTCTATGTTTGCCAAGGTAATTTAATTTCTGCAACTCACTCCATTAAATAATACAAGTATGAAATACAAAAATAATTTGGAAATATTTTTAAAAACTGATTGAAGCATTTCATAATGTATTCAGAATTGGTCCTAATATAATTTTCTTCCCACGAAGTTCTTCTTACATTTCATTAAAGGAAATTTAAATGGTTCTTTTAGGGTACTGACTTACATTTCTAATTAAGTTTGTGCTAAGATGAGCTCTTAGCAGGTTTTGTTTATGGCATTATGATACAGCGCTGCAGACTGAAAAAGTTACAGAACAATTAGCATTCAGTTTGACCCAACATCATGCGCCTGTTCCTATGCTGTATTCTATGTTCAAAGTATTCCTCTGAGATGACAGGAAGACGCTCCTTTTGAGTGAAGTTGACCTAAACTAAACAAAGTTGGGCTATTATATTACAACAGATATAATCCATAATGTCAATAACTCCACTCCTCTATCCAAATATTTAAGGACAACAAAAAGGATTCGGTAAAGGTCAAGTTACATCATATGAAAGTGTTGAATAAATAGTCTCCAAATTTCTTCGAATTTAACCAAGGGGTCAAAAATGACACTTCTGATTTTTTCTAAATGTAAACAAAATATAGTTTGGGAAAACCATTGGAATGTAGTAGGAGGATTAATCTCTTTCCAATTCAATAAAATGGATCTTCTGGCCATTAATGTAACAAATGTAATCATCCAACGAGCTGAAGAGGATAAAAAACTATTTTCCACAACTGGTAAGCCAAAAATTGTGGTAATAGGATGAGGATGTAAATCAATATTCAAAACAGTTGAAATAATGTCAAAAATATCTTTCCAATATTTCTCCAAAGAAGGACAATACCAAAACACAAAAGTCAAAGAGGCAACTTCCGAATGACATCTATCACAGATAGGATTTATGTGGGATTAAAAACAAGCAAGCTTATCTTTGGACATGTGGGCCCTATGCACCACCTTAAATTGTATCAGCGCATGTTTAGCTCATATAGAGGAGGAGTTAACTAATTGAAAAATTTTCTCCCATTTCTATGTAGGTAAGGAAAGTTGAAGTTCTTTTTCCCATTCATTCTTAATTTTATCTGATATACCTAGCTGTATTTTCATAACCCTATCATAAATAGTTGCTATTAAACCCTTCCGATAAGGGTTTGAACCTAATTTTTTTTCAGTGATATCATTTGGATATGAATTTGGAAAAGTCTGTAAAATATTATTCAGAAAATTTCTAATTTGTAAGTATCTAACAGTTATCCAAGAATAAGTCCCAAAAACATATTATACCCTTCATTTTTCGTATCAAAAAGGCTTAATCCATAACAGAGGGTTGGAAAAAGAAATTAGATATAATAGGGCTTGAAAGAATAAACTTATTCGAGCCAAAACATTTACTAAATTGAAACCATATTCATAATGTATATTCAATTATTGGATTAACCATTTGTTTACTCAATTTAGAAACCAATGAGAAAAAAATTAACCTTAAATAAATCCTTATGCTTCTTAGTAATTTTAACAACCAAATAAGTAAAATTGTCCGTGACCAATTTAAATGGTAAATGTTTATAAATTGGAATTTGCATGTTTAATGGCAATAGTTCACTCTTATCAAGATTCAGTTTGTAGCCGGAAAAGCTACTAAACTGAGCAAGCAGAGATGAAACTGCAGGAATGGAATGGATTTATCAGGATTAGAAATATATAGAAACAAATCATCTGCATATAGTGATAGCGTGTATGTCCCATTCCCATGGGTAATGCCAAAAATGTTGGGGAAATCACAAATTGCAATAGCTAAAGGTTGCAAAGCAATATCAAATAATAATGGGCTAAGAGGACAGCCTTGCCTAGTACCACAAAACAACTGAAAAAAAGGAGATCTTTGATTATTGGTAAATACTGAAGCCAAAGGGGTGTAGTATATCAATTTAATCCAAGTTATAAATTTCAGACTAAAATTAAAATTCTCAAGCATACTAATTAAATATGGCCATTCAACTCTATCAAATGCTTTCTCAGCTTCCAGTGAGATGACACACTCTGGAGTTCTAGGTGAAGGAGTATAAACTATATTAATTAATTTCCTAATATTAAAAGATGAATAACGATTTTTAATAAATCCAGTCTGGTCAACAGAGATTATTTGAAGTAATATGTTCTCCAATCTAGTTGCCAAAATTTTAGAAAAAATCTTAGAGTTAATATTCAGCAAGGATATGGGCCTATATGATGCACATTCAATAGGATCTTTATCTTTTTTTAAGAATTAGGGAAATAGAGGCTTTGTAAAAAGATTGTGGTAGCTTACCTCTGGTTAATGTCTCCTTAAAAATTTTACATAACCAAGGAGAGAGTATAGTAGAAAAGGATTTTAAAAATTCTACTGTGTAACCATTCGGACCAGGTGCTTTACCTGAATTCATCGAAAAAATAGCCTCTTTTATTTCTTCTTCTGTAACAGATACATCTAATATTAAACATTCATTGGATGATAATTTCAGAATATTCAGTTTCCTTAAAAATTCATGCACTATAGTAGGGTCATCAGGGGATTCTGATTGATATAGAGAATTGTAAAATTCTGAAAAGATTTGTTTATCTCATCATGATCAACTGTCAGTGTACCATCCCATTTATGAATCTTGATAATCTGGCGTTTGGCCGAAGCAATTTTCAATTGATTAGCCATAATTTACCGGATTTATCACCATGAATATAAAACTGGGTCCTGGTTTTACTTAATTGATTTTCAATCGAAGAGGTTAATAATAGACTATGCTCCAGTTGAAGTTCAACTCTCTTTTTATAAAGCTCCTTACTAGAAGCCATAGAATATTTCTCATCAATTTCTTTAATCTTGTCAACCAGCATAAGTATTTCACAATTGATTCGTTTTTTCACACCAGCAGAATATGAAATAATTTGTCCACGAATATATGCTTTAAAAGTGTCCCATAATATCCCTTTGGAAATTTCTTCTGTAACGCTTGTTGAAAAGAAAAAATCAATCTGTTGTCTAATAAGATTGACAAAGTTTGAGTCCTGAAGTAGAGTAGAATTGAACCACCATTGTCTAGCACTAGAAAATGTATCCGTTATCTTCATAGATAGTTTCAAAGGCGCATGGTCGGAGATGGCAATGGAATCATAGTTACAGTCAATAATGGATGGAATTAAATGATAATCAATGAAGAAATAGTCAATTCTAGACTAATTATGATATACATGAGGAAAGTATGAAAATCCCTTATCCTTATAAAATAGAAATCTTCAAATTTCAGAAACTCTGGAATCAACCATAAAGGAATTGATAAAAGAAGCCAATTTGTTTGGAAGTGCCTGGTTAGACATAGATCTATCAATTGAAGGATTTAAACAACAGATAAAATCCCCACCCATTATCGACATATAGTAATTTAAATTAGGAAGGGATGTAAATAAGCACTTAAAAATTCAGGATAATCAACATTTGGAGCATAAACATTAACCGTAACAACTTTTTTGTTAAAAAGTAAGCCAATAATTATCAAAAATCTACCATTCAGATCTGAAATTGTTTCATAATGAACAAATGAGGTTGAAGAATCTATAAAAATAGAAACTCCTTTTACTTTAGCTTGAGAATTCGAATGGAACTATTGGTCCTTCCAAAACCTAAAGAAATGCTGATTATCCTCTTTCCTCACATGAGTTTATTGGGCAAAGTAGTTCCATTAATTTCCCCCTGTGGTATTTTTTTTTTTGCATGCAGGGAGTAGTTTTAATCTGCCTGAGGAGAATTGATATTGACCATCATGGAACAGGATTTTTATCTCTGGTCACTTGCACTGAGTACGCATTTTAGCAGCATCTGCCCAATAGATTCTGCTTTAGGAATTGAATTAATTTGAATGAGCCATGACTTATTACTTTGCCATCTCTATAAGTAAAGTGCTTAAGTTGCACAGCCCGGAAATTGTGTGAAATTAGCCTACATCCATTACCTGATCTGCACGGAGCATATCAGCTTTATACTGTCACTTATTTATTTGATTCATGAGTGGAGTCAGCATGAACAACACCGTGTATTGGCTTTTTATACCAGTAGAGAGCTCAATTTCAGTATCACTTAAAGCCAGTTTTCACTCCCAAAACCCAGTCTGCACTTAATATCGGAGAAGTGCAAGGAAAGTTTGGTGTGGAAGGTGCTATGAAACTCATTGAAACAGGTCAAGGTTAAAGAATGGAACAATTCACAGAGGAGTGGCTCCATGATGTTTTGTATTGCACCTGTGAAAGAATACACTATGATTGTCATGGACTTTATTAAAACAGCTATAGACAACTGTAGCCCACTAAAACCATTCAGTCTTCCCCAGCCAGGAACCCTGGAGGAAGCATGAGATCCACAATCTGTTGCATCCGGCCCAGATGGGGAAGCTGGCCAAGTACTAAAGATATGTGCTGATCAACTGGCTGGAGTGTTCACTGAGATCCTTAACTTCTCACTTTTGCAGTCTGAGGTAGCCACTTGCTTCAGGAAAAATTCACTTATACTGCTGCCTAAGAATGAGGTAACCTGCCTTATTGATTATAGTCTAGTAGCATTTACATCCACGGTGATGAAGTGTTTTGAGAGGCTCGTGATGAAACATATCATGTCCTGCCTGAGAAGTGACTTGGATGCACTCCAATTAGCCTACCAGCGCAAAAGGTTCACAGTAGGGGCTATCTTATTGGCTCTTCACTCAACCCTGTAACATCTAGATAGCAAAGATGCATACATCAGAGCACTTTATTGACTACAGCTTGGAATTCATTACCATTATCTCCTCAAAACTAATAATGCGGCTTCAAGATCTTGGCCTCAGTATTTCCTTGTGCAATTGGATCCTCAATTTCCTCACTTGCAGACTCCAGTTTGGATTGGCAACATTTCCATAAGCAGAATTACCCCATTTGGGTGAATGTGTCTATTCCACCATTCAGTCATGGCTGATCAATTTTTTTCCTCCTCAACCCTTTTCCCCGGCCTTCTCCCGGTAACCTTTGGTGCTGTGTCCAATCAAGAACCTATCAATCTCTACATTAAATGCACTCAATGATCTGGCCTCTATAGCTGCCTATGGTAACAAATTCTACAAATTCACCATCCCCTAGCTGAAGAAATTTTTCTGCTTCTCTCTTTTAAATGGAAGCCCCTCTCTCCTGAAGATGTGCCCTCTTCTCCTAGACTCCCCCACCATGGGAAACATCCTTTCCACATCTACTCTGTCTATGCCTTTCAACATTCAAAAGGTTTCAATGAGATCACCCCTCATCCTTCTAATTCCAGCAAGTACAGATCTACAGCTATCAAATGTTCCTTGTATAACCCTTTCATTCCTGAAATCATTCTTGTAAACCACCTCTGGGCCCTCTCCAATTCCAGCACATCTTTTCTTAGATGAAGAGCCCAAAACCATACACAATACACAAGGTGAGGCCTCATCAGTGCCTTTTAAAGTGTCAGTATTACATCCCTGCTCTTATATTCCAGACCTCTTGTAATGAATGCTAACATTGCATTTGCCTTCCTCACCATCTCTTCAAGTTAACTTTTAGGGTGTTCTGCACAAGGACTCTCAAATCCCTTTGCATCCCAGATTTTTGGATTTTCTCCCCGTTTAGAAAATAGTCTGGACATTTATTTTTACTAACAAAATGCATGACCATACATTTTCCAACATTATATTTCATTTGCCACTTTCTTGCCCATTCTCCCTATCTGTCTCAGTCCTTCTGTAGCCTACCTGTTTCCTCAATACTACCTGTCCCTCCACCAATCTTTATATCATCTGTAAATTTGGCATCAAAGCTCTCTACTTCATCATCTAAATCATTGATATACAGCATAACAAGATGTGGTCCTCACACTGACCCCCGCGGAACACTACTACTGGAAGCCAACCACATTAGTATCCTTTTATTCCCTCTCACTGTCTCCTATCAATCAGCCAATGCTCTAACCATACCAGTAACTTCCCTGGAATACCATGGATTCTTAACTTGGTAAGCAGCCTCATGTGTGGCACCTTATCATAGGCCTTCTGAAAGTCCAAATATACAACATCCACTGTGGCCCCTTTACCTATCCTATTTGCAATCTCCTCAAAGAATTTGAACAGGTTCGTCAGGCAAGATTTTCCCTTAAGGAGACCATGCTGATCATTTCCTCCACAATCTCCATCAGCATCAGTGCACCACAAAGCTGTGTACATAGCTCTCTCAATTAATAGGCTCTTGAACCAAATGGGATAACTTCATTCATCTTCACTTGCCCAATCATCGAAAAGTTTCCATAACCCATGGATTCACTTTCAATTACTCTTCATCTCATATTCTCAATATTTATTGCTTATTTAATTATTACTATTATTTATTCTTTTGTATTTGCAGTTTGCTGTCTTTTGCACACTGGTTGAACACCCAAATTGGTGTGGTCTTTCATTGATTCTATTATGGATTTATTGCATATGCCTGCAAGAAAATGAATCTCAGGGTTGTTTATGGTAACATAAGAGTACTTGGTTAATAAATTTACTTGGAACTTTGTGATGCAAAGTAGAAGAGATGTCCTGTCTCCACGACAGGCTAGGAAGCTTACATCTGCAAGTGGAGTCAGAGAAAACTATTGTGACCATTAGAGTCAAGTGTCAAACCCCTAGGACATGGATGAAATATCATAAGACTTTCTGTGGCCTCATACCCATGTTCCACTGAATTCACTAGTAGTGTCCGACACTTCTGAATACACAGCATAGTTCTCTGCACCAATTTTGTTAATCAAAACCTACACCTAATATTGTTAAGCATCAGCACACCCTTCTGGCATTTTTGCCGCCCACATTAAATTAGTGGCAGAAATTTCCAGTTTCAACCGTTCCAGCAGAAACCACTCAACATCTATAGGTTAGATTTTGCATGCAGGCTACGCCTTCTGCAGCTATTCCCCTCTTGCACCTACTGCAGAAAAATGCTATTTCCTTTTCTCAGTTCCTTTGTCTCCACTGCATCGGTTCCCAGGATGAAGCTTTCCATCAAAGGTGTCCTTTTCTTCAAAGAATGGGGCTTTCTTCCTCCACGATTAATGCTACCATCACCCAGATCTCCTCTATGTCCCGGATATCCATACTCACCCCATCTTCCCGTCTCCTTAACAGGGACAGAGTTCCTCTTGCCCTCACCTACCACCCCATGAGCCTCCAAATCCAACACATCATTCTCTGCAACCTCTGCCATCTTCACTGGGATTCTACAACCAAACACATCTTTACCTCCTCCCCACTCTCTGCTTTCCACATGGTTCACATCGTCCACGATTCCCTTGACTATTCGTCCCTCACCACTAATCTCCCTCCTGGAACATATCCCTGCTGTACTTGCCCATTTACCACCTCCCTTAGCTCCATTCAGGGCCCCAAGCAGGTCCTTCAGATGAGGCAACAGTTCAACTGCTAATCCATTGGGGTTATCTATTGTACCTGGTGCTCCCAATGCAACCTCCTCTACATTGCTGAGATCAAAATTAAATTGAGACTTCGCTTTGTCAAGCACCTCCTCTCCATCACCAAAAGTGGAATTTCCCCCAATTACAACCATTTAATTCATATCCCCATTCTATTATGGTGATCCATGGCATCCTGTGTTACCGCAATGAGGACACTCTCAGGGTGGAGTAGCAACACTTCATATTACAGACAGGTAGCCTCCAACCTGATGGCCATTTTTTCCCTCCAACTTCCCTCTTCTCCTATTCCCACACAGGCATCTCATCTCTTCTACTCATACCTCCCACTTCCCTTTCTCCCATGGTTCACTCTCCTCTTCTATTAGATGCCACCTTCTCCTATCTTTCCCACCCATCCATCTCCTAGCAAGCACCTCCTAGCTAATCCTTCTTACCCTCTCCCCATCTTTTTATTCTGGCTTCTTCCCCCTTCCTTTTCAGTCCTGAAGAAGGTTCACAGCTCGTAATGTCAACTGTTTATTTATTTCCAGCAATTTGTGTGTGTTGTACTGGATTTCCAGTATCAGCAAAATCTCGTGTTTATAAGGTGCACCTACTTTCCTGTTGCAAACACAAGGACTACTGCCATCTGGCCTGTAACTATTGGTATGCAAAGGAGCTTGCAAATTCATCAAGGAGTTCACCAAAACACAACTATGTTTCCTAAGACATTGCCATGGAGTAAATGGCTGTGCAATCCATGTGCATTAACCTGTTGTCGTCTCTGTACATGTGCTGTTACCTGTGACCTATTTAACCTAGAATTTTGACACTCGTGGTAATAGATATATTCTAGGACTACAAATAGCCTATCATCCTCTTAAGGCCATCCAGAATCTCCTCCTCTGAAAGACAGAAAACTTACAGCCACATGGGAAGATTTGTTTTAAAGACACTGCAACAGGAAAAAAAAGCATAGGGAAGAGTGGAATGAGGAAATGTATAAACTGATTAATTTGTTTTTCTTATTCAGTTTAATCTTCATTTGCTTAGAAGCTGCTTGGGCTAGCTATTTTACCCTGGCTATTTTTTTTTTGCATGGAAAAATAATTATAATCATGGGATGGTTAATTGTGGTGAAAGGGTAATTGGGACTATGTTTATTGACATTGTGGTTGAATGGGTTGACCGAAGATGGAGCAGTTGAAAAGTAACTGATTCAGTTGCCTCATAAACATGAGAAAGTCTGCAGATGCTGGACATCCAAAGCAACACACACAGAATGCTAGAGGAACTCAGCAAATCAGGCAGCATCTGTGCAAATGAATAACATGTAACGTTTTGTGCCAAGACCCTTCTTCAGGAGTGGAAAGGAAGGGGGGAGACAACAGAATAAAAAATGTGGGGGAAGAGGAAAGATTGGCTAAATATTTTAATTCTGATTCCCATTCTGTTTTTACATGTCAGTCCATGGCCTCCTCTTGTCCCAAGAAGAGGCCACCCTCAGGGTGGAGGAGCAATACTTTATATTCTGTTTGGGTAGCCTCCAACCTGATGGCATGAATATCAATTTCTCCTTCCAGTAAAAAAAATCCTTTCCCTTCATCTCTTCTTCTATTCCCAATCTGGCCTCTTACCTCTTCTCAGCTGCCTATCACCTCTTCCTGGATCCCCTCCTCCTTCCATCTCTCCTATGGTCCAATCTCTTCTCCTATCAGAATCCTTCCTCACCAGTTCTTTCCTACCCACCAGGGTTCACCTATCAGCTTCCAGCTATCCTCCCTCCCCCCAACCTTTTTATTCTGGTGTATTCCCCCTTCTTTTCCAGTGTTTTATCCATGGAATGACAAACTGGATTGTGTGCAAGTGTGCGAATGTTCGCCTGCAGACTGCTGAGAATTGCTTGTTCTTGCTGATGACATCCAAACATCATCAATTTACAGAACATGTCGCTCAGGGACTTGGGCGATATATATATTTTTTGTATGATCGTATGTTTACTTGCAATCTTACATGCGCTATATGTAACTCGATACTGACTATTGATACTGGGTTTTACATCTTGGCCCTGGAGGAACACTGTTTCTTTTTGATGTATTCATGTATGGTTGACTGACAATTAAACATAAACTTGAACTTGCATGCTTGAGAGTTAAATCCACCAAGTCCTTCAGAAGATCAGGAAATTGCAAGTTCATTAAGATAGTTCAAAAGTATGTTGCTTAAAGGGAAATCACAGGCTACAGATTTCAGTGAGAGTAATTCAGAAGGAGCATAGTTAGAAGTTTTTTTTAAGCAGCCCACAACATGTCGTCGTGGTTCACCAGTGCCATTTTGGCCAATACCCACGTGACTCATTTTCCAAAGCATATCTGTAGCTCTTTCTTGTTTGTATCAGTGATTTTCCCTTTCTCTTTGCCTGTCTCTGCCTGCCTTCTCAGAATCACTTTATTACCGGTTTATGAAACATACCAGAAATGATTATAGTTCAGTGCCAAGCATAAAACACAGGACAATATCATAGCAGACAGCACAACAGCAACCAACAATTTACAAGACAATAGTGCAAACAGCCATGAGCAATCAACAATTAGTAGAAAGGTCACGTGCAAACGTCAATAATCAAATTCAAATAACAGACACAATCATTCAATTTAAACAGAACAAGAAGGGCAGGAAAGACCATTTAACAAATATTCTGCAGAGACAGTTAGGGCATTGCACCTGAGTGAGTACTGTTGAGAAGCTGGATTGCTATAGCATAGAAGCTTTGGAGATGTCATGTAGTCCTGCTGGTGACAAACTTGTAGCATCTCCCTGATGCAGTTTTTTAAATGGGTGACATCTCTCTCTCTCTCTCTCTCTCTCTCTCTCTCTCTCTCTCTCTCTCTCTCTCTCTCTCTCCATGTCTGTCTCTATCTTTCTCTATCCTGCATATTCGAACTGTCCTACTCTCTCCATACAGTACATCAGTGTGCTTTCTCTGTTTTGTACATTAGTGATTCTCTGTCTGTATCCATGGTTCTGTCATTCTCTGTCCAAATATAATAAAACCAAAGGTAGAATATAGAGATAGACTCCTTCCCATGCAGCTGATGCTAAGCATCAAGCACACACTTTTATGCAATTTCTACCCTAATCCATTTTCTGCTCCATATCCCATCAATTCTATCTTCATTCATTGCAGGAGTCTCAGAAGCAGTGACTTGCAGCAATCAACTAGTTTTTAGGAAACTGAAACAAGCAGCATAAATCCATGGAGACAAGTGGAGAACATCCACACTTGCAATAGACAGCTTCAGAGGCCAGGACTGAATGTAGTTGCTGGAGCTGTGAATCAGCAGCTCTACCAGGTGCACTGTGCCACTATGCAACCCTGAAATTGTCTTAAGTTACAAAATTCCATTTTGTAATTAAAGCATATGATGGATAAACCAGACTGGCCAAAATTTATATGCTGAAACTTAATGCAAAACAGAGTCTATAAATAAAAATGCTTTGATTCGTAAAACAGGACTAGAAACACCTGATGAAGGGTCTCGGCCCGAAACATCAACAGTGCTTCTCCTCATAGATGCTGCCTGGCCTGCTGTGTTCCACCAGCATTTTGTGTGTGTTGCTAGAAACACCATTGATGTTTTGTTGAAACATCAAGATCATGTTCTCATGCTAACATTTGCTTAGTTATTTATTGTTCAGTCATTTTACAAAAGAAAGTCTGGACCTTTCAACTTCCACAGGATGGAAGAATACTTCAGGACAAAGAATTTGAAGTAAATCAGGCAAGTTTAATGTATTAGCAAAATGATTTGAACAGATAATCTGTACACAGAAAGGTTAGGTTCAGCGTGTTGTAGGAACTATGGACACTCATTGGAGCTTCCTCTTCTAATACTTGTTGAAAGAATTCTCAATGCGGCCTGAGGAATGTGGAATTTCAGAATATTGTTGTAGTTTCTACTACAAAATACGATGAAGAATCTTACATATCAAATTACTGCACTTCCTCTAACAGCTTTGAAAGTGGAAGTAACTGCAAATGCAATATATCAGAAATAAAAATGGAATAAAAATGCTGGATGCGTTTATTGTACATGTGCATTTCCAGTGGAGGGCATCACTTAAAGCCAACCTATACTGCCACAATCCAGTCTGCACCTCTTAATGAGGTGCAGCATGTAAAAATGGATCAGAAACTCATTCTAACAGATAAAGATTGATGAATGGAACAACCCGCAAAAGATTTAACAGCATGTTGACTGCTTGTGCAGTTAGGATAGGAGTGATTCCCTGTATTCACAGCTCGCCAAGAGAAAATGGATGTATGTCCTTTTTATCTTCTGAAGTTAAGTATTTTAAAACCTTATATTGCAGTACCAAGTGTCTCAATTAAGTATTTTTGTCTAAGGGTCGGTATATATTTGTCACAGCACTGATTAAAAAAGATTTAAAAACTAGCATAATTAAAAACTCAGATTTACCTGTATGGCCCACCATAAATCAATCCACTCCAAGCAAAGGATTAGAACATTTAACAGTGCACTATAGGAATAGGCTTGGTTACTACATTGCTGTGCCAAACTAATTATACTAGTAATTAAACAACTAACTAATGCATTCTACCATAACCCTCCATTCTCTGCATGTTCATTTGTGTATTTAAAAGCCTCTTAAATGGCTCTTATTTGCCTCCACCACCACCCCTGGCAATTCAATCCAGCACAAGATTGTGCAGCCAAATATATCGACCCCTTCATGTAAAATCAAAATCAAAGGCTGATCTTTGAAATATGCAAAATCAGATCTCAGAGATCACAATAACAAAAAAATAGAAGGCTCTTAGAATTCAGAGGGCCAAGCAGCATCTGTGGTGACAAATGTTGTACACTCATATCTGTTGGCTCCCAGTCCTGATGCAGGGTCTTGTCCTGAAACATCAATAAACACATTTTGTTTTCCCAGACACTGCTTGACCCTCTGACTTCTTCCATCATTCTGATTTTTGTTCCACATTCCATCATCTGTCCCCATAGTCACTATTCCCAGTTTCTGCAACAACTTTCCCTCTGCAACTGTGCTACAAGCTAACAAGTATATAAATTGAACAAAAGGTTAGATGCGACCAAAGAAATGACATAGCAGGGAAAGCTTTAGATTTCTCAATAACTGGGACTGCGTCTGAGGAAGGTGGAATCTGTGCAAGGTGCATCTAAACCAGAATGAGTATAATATCATTTTAGGGAAGCTTGCTATAACTTTTGGAGAAGATTTAAACTATGTTCTCCTGATCCTAAGACCCCATTGAACATTGGCAATATGGAATACTGCAAGTTCAGTTCACTGGTTCATTGGCAAGATTCATAGCGTTGTGAAGCTGCGTTGTCGTGACTATGGAAGGACTAGGCTCTTGGGCTGCAGGGTCGCCTGTTGCAGCAACCTGGCAGAGGAGATGCCAAGCCAGTGCGGGAGAAAGCAGAGGCCTCTGTGGGTGTGCTGAAGTCTGTGGTGGGTTGGGGGATGGACCCTCCATTTGGTGCTATTCAGGGAGTTATGCTACACCTCTTGTGAATGTTTTCTGTTATCACAACCGCATTTGCTATGTGCTCTGTGTTGCTGGTAGTATGTTTTGCACCTTGGTGCCGGAGGAATGCTGTTTGGCTTAGCTATATTTATGAATGGTTGAATGATAATTCAATCTGAACTTGAAGTTGGCAAAGTAATGTGGCAAAAGGGTGATGTACACTAAAGTGGTGAAATATACAAGGAAAAACAGAGTCAATCCACCAGACAGAGCTGCATAAGGCCAGCGGGAGGAATGCAAAAATAAACTGAATTTATTTGCATGTAAGGAGAATGTCTAGTAAATGAACCAAGAACGTTAAATATTATGGTATTAAAATATTATTACTATCACAGAAACATTGTGAAAGGAGGGAGGACCTGATAACTCAAAATTCCAAGGTATACATTTCACAGGCATAACTAGGAGGTGGTATAAAAGAGGAGGTGGCATTGCAACATCAATTAATGAATTAATTAATTACTGTAGTAATAAGTGAAGATCTTCAAAATTTTTCAAACAAGGTCAGATGTATGGAGCTTAAAAACAGATGTATGGGAAATCTATTGATAGTGGTATTTTTTAGGCCTGTTAATAGTTAGGGGAAGCTGGATGAACTGATATATAGGGAAATCACAAAAAAAGTGTAAAATAATAGGGTGTAGTAGGGCATTTAAACTTTTCCACTAATGATTGAAGGTGTCCGTACTGTGACAGTCTTAGGTGGGGTGAAATTATTGAAGAGCCTCTGGTTTTGAGACAGAATGATTAAGGGGATTAGAGAAGGGCATTCCTGGACTGAAGTTTAGGGAATATAGTTAGACAAGTGGCTGGAGAGTCAGTGAATAGTATTTTGGAGATATAGTGACTACAACACTATGTTTCAAGGCAGTTGTGAAAAAGATAAGGATGGATTGCTTATTCAAGTCTTGAACTGATTGAATAGGTCAATTCTCAAGCATGTTCTACTGCTGAACAAGATGGTGGCTAATCCGAATGCAATCTTAACTCCACATTCCATTCTACCCTCAGTAACCTTTTAGTCCCTTGTCTCTCAAAAATCTAACTACTTTTGCCTTAAGATTATTTAAGGACTCTGCTTCCTCTGCCTTTAAAAGTTTCGAAGATTTATGACATTCAGAGAGAAAACAAAATCACCTCGGCTCGGTCTTAAATGGGCAATCACTGGCTTTAAGGAGGTATCACTGTTTAAAAATAGAAGTAAATGTATTATCAAAGTACATACATGTCACCATATAAAACCCTGAGATACATTTTCTTGCAGACATACACAATAACCATAATAGAATCAATGAAAGACCACACCAACTTGGATGTTCAACTAGTGTGCTAAGGACATAAATAATAATCATAAATAAATAAGCAATAAGTAGCGAGAACATGAGATGAAGAGTCCTTGAAAGTGAGTCTGTAGGTTGTAGGAACATATCATTGGGGCAAGTGAAGTTAATCCACTTTGGTTGAGGGGTGATAATTCTTCCTGAACATGGTGGAGTGAGTCCTGAGGCTCTCGTACCTGCTTACTGATGGCTGCAATAAGAAGAGAGCATGTCCTGGGTGGTGGAAGTCCCTAATGATGGATGCTGCTTTCCTGCAACAATGCTTCATGTCGAGGTGCTCAAGGGTGCGGAGGGCTTTACCTGTGATAGACTGGACTATATTCACTACTTTTTGTAGTATTTTCCGTTCAAGGGTGTTGGTAATTTCCATGCCAGACTGTGATGCGGCCAGTCAACATTCTCTCCAAGATCCTCTACAAGATGAAATGTCCTCTCCGCATCGATTCTGTCAAAATCCTTCAAGATCTTACAAATATTAGATCTAGGTATACATTAAAAAAAACAAAGCTTTGCTTGTATTAGAGGTGTCTGTGTTTCTGTTCTCACTCTCCTTGCTGAACGTGTATGTAGATATGTTGGCACTGGAAAAGTTCAAACATAGCTTCAATGGCACACAGCCTAGGCTCACATGAATGTCTCCTAAACAGCACCAGCTTTACAGTTCTACGTGGAGCAACAAAAAGAGACGGTATAAAGTTATGAAGAGCAGCCTTGCACTACAAATTGATTCAGTACTGCTGTACTAGGGAGGAGGAATATGAGCAGGATTTCTTTTCCCAAGCTATCAACAACTTTGCTACAAAGTGCACTATGACGGTGCTGCAGTGTCGTGATCCCCATGATCAAAAAGCATACCAATATTCTTAAACTCTTTAAATCAGGAATGTGCTAGTCAATGTGATCTTGAAGCACAGTCTTTGACTATTGAAAACAGTGAAAGACAAAAGCATCAAATCAAAATTAAAAGCAAGGAAATACCATACCTAACAACGTTAACTACAAGGTTACTGCGAGACATTTCTCTTAACTACCACCGAAAGCAATTCGGCTGCTTTGTTGCTTAGAGCCTAAATGAAGTAATAAACAAAGTTTGAAGCAACTCACTTATTAACTTCAGGAACAATAACAGGAACTCAGTTGTAAAATCCAGATACGATCCTTGGCCTTCTACCTTGCTGCTTTGTGTTCCTTCATTGTTTCTGGTGTTTTAGATCACCTGCCCTTCTATGAAAATCACAGGCTGTTAAAGACACCAGACTAGCTTTTCTTCCTGTGATATGGAGAAAACTAAATCTCAAAACTGGCCACACCTGCATGACAAAAAATGCACCTGCAGCAAAGAGGAACGCCCTTTGGAATTCCTATCCCTGCCCCCACACAGCTAGACACACAAAACATTCATCTGGCTTTTGTACTTGGAAGAGGAACTTCTACAATTTGAACAGATACAAATAAACTTAAAATAAATTTAGACCACACATCCTCTGGTGGTTTACCTGCAAAGTCTGTGTAATAATATTAATTGACCATTTGGTGCCTCACAATGTGGAGTTTCTCACTTGACAATCTGTTCCATCAAAATGTGATAAACTATTTGAAAGAAATGAGCTCTGTTTTTAGTTTAAAATGACTTAATCTGTTTCCAATAATTCAAGGAGTTGATGTATTTTGCAGTGTGGATCATATTCCTGAAAACTAGGAAAGCCTTCATATTCAATCTCTCCTCCACAATAAACATAAGGAGATCAGCGAGGTGGAGTCTGACGCAATCACAAAGTGTACATAAACTTTGCCATTTTCACTCAGTAGGTCATGTATAGGGCCATTTTGTTACTTCAAAATCAACTTTATACATAAATAAATATATATACATATACCTAAAGAATAAACACTGCAAATCCTTTACATTTGTGTACCTTTGTGAACAATGCATTCAATAGTGTTAACTTATTTTTTTAAACTATTACACTACTGTCATTCATATGTCCCCCCCCCCCCCCACCACAGCCACCACCAAATACCTGGGTGATACACTAATACAATATTTAAAGGACTTACTAACCCAACCTTTCCCTGCCTGTCTGTGTCCAGTAGTTAAAGAACACGAGACTGTGGACTTTCCCACAGAGCCTTTGTGTTGGCTGCACCATGCTTCAGGGCATCCCTCAGCATATACTCCTGAAGCATTCCTCTACGGGCGTCTTGCTGTACTGGGAGCCCAACAAGTTTCAGGCAGACCAAGGAGTATCTTTCACTGAGTTGATGATCTTCCAGCAGCACTTGATATCTGAGTCTGTGCATGCCCCAGGGAAGATCCCATAGATCAGAGAGTCCTCTGTTAGGCATCTGCTTGGGATGAACTTTGACGAGGGTCCTTGTGACTGTCTCTATGTGCTCTTCACAATCTCACAGCCTGTAAAAAGGTGGGCAACTTTTTCATACTCAATGTAGTCGTCCTGGGGACAGCTATACCGCTATATTTTCCAACTATACAGGAAGGAACTGACAGGAAGAGCTCTTCTAACCACCAGCCAAGTAAGGTAATGGTGCTTGCAGGGGAGTTCTGGCAATGAGGCATTCTGCAAGATGATTTGGATTGTCTACTAAGGGAAACACTCCACAGTGTCCATTGAGTTTTCATCCGGTAGTATCTGCAGGCTATTCTATACTGACCACTACCTGGTGGATTTGTGGTCAAAGGTGTTGAAACGGAAGAACTTTTCCATGAAGGATGGGTAATACAGCAACATCCAGTTGATTGGAACATTGCATGGCAACGGGGCCTGATCCATCCTTTCCAACACTGACAGATAGAACCTATTGGAGTTGGCACAGTAGCATGGCGGTTAGCAAAACACTATTACAGCAGCAACAACCTGGGTTCAATTCCATCACTGTCTGTAAGGAGTTGGTATGTCTTCCCCATGACTACACGAGTTTCCTCTGGGTGCCCTGGTTTCCTCCCACATTCCAATGATGTTTGGGTTATTAAGTTAATTGGTCTCATGGGTGTAATTGGGAGGTGCAGGCTCATTGGGCTAGGGACTGTTACCATGCTGTATTTCTAAAAAGAAATGGTTAGCATGTAATGACATTGGAGGCCCACATATTTTGGTCCCATTCTCAGCTGATACACACACAAAGGTGGTCATCAGGATGAGGGTGACATTCGGTACACCTTTACCTCCATTGTCCAGGGACTCATGCATTGCAGCCTTACAGATTTGTTCCATCTTGAATCCCCAGATGAAACAAAAGGCAGCCTGGGTGATTTTCAAGTCAGAGGAGTATGGAAGGGCCACAACTGCGCCAAATACAGCAGCAGGCCCAAGAGTACGTCATACCTGATGACCAAGTTCTTCAGAGTTATTGAGGTGGAGTGCCATTCTCACAGTCCAAGTTCCTTTTTAACATTCCCAATCTGCTATAGACAATTCCTGTTACACACCTCTGCCCTCCCCTCCCCCGAAACAGATCTCCAGGACCTTCAGGTAGTCAGACCTAATGGTGAAGGGGACCTTGGATTGATTGGGCCAGTTGATAAAGAGCATGGCCTCACACTTCCTGCAGTTAACTCTGGCCACTGATGCCAACTCAAAATGATCATATCTGCGATCTGTACAGGGAAGTTATCACCTGGATACCTCCACAGTCTGGCAATGTCACCCCTTTTATGATTCCGCTTTCCTGATGGATTTGGCAAGGGGCTCTATAGAGCACATGAACAAGACTGGGGGGTCTGGACAACCTTGCCTGATTCCAGACTTGATGGCAAAGCTGTCTGTCTTTCACCCATTGAATTGGACCGCTCTGAGGGTATCGGTGTAGAGCAGTCAGATCCAATTCAGATTCAAAGGTTCAATTTAATGTCAGAGAAATATATACAATATACATTATTAAATGCTTTTTCTTTGCAAAACATCCACGAAAACAGAAGTGCCCCAAAGAATGAACGACAGTTAAACATGAGAACCCTAAAGTCCCCCCCACAAGCTCCTCATTCCACGCGTAAGTAGTGGCGGGCAACAATCCCAACTCCCCCCACTGGCAAAACAAAAAGCACACCCGCTACCAAGCACAAGTATGAACTAAGCGATAGCGAAGACACAGACCTTGCAGTTACCCCAAAGACTATTGCAATTCATCCGGCATTTGGCAACCCACAGGTTCTCTCTCTCCCTAATAAGGGAGGGGGAGGTGTCCCCCATTTTCACAGCGAGTGGAAGACATAACAACAACCCGCTGGTTTATGATGTTAAAAAGTCATCCTGTCACTTTTTACAAGCTCTGTGCCCGAATATCACAAAGATCTCGGGTCTTTGGGCCCACAGCGACAGTTTTTTTGGCTTGCCCAACAACTCACGAGTCTCCTGCCGTGACACCGATCCTCGATCCACCCGTCTCCAGAACCCCATCATCTTAGGCTTCCAAATACTAGGCCGCCTCTCAGGCCAACCCCTTGGCGTGCCGAACAATGGCCAATCCTGAAACCCCGAGAGTGGGTCCCATTCCCACAAAGAACCGAAGTCAGCGTGTAACTCCAGGTCAGGGTCTTCAAAGGGAAAAATAAAGATACTAAAGATGGAAATAGAGCTGTTTCCGAAGATGCAAGCAAAGGAGTTGCCGTTTAGCACCATCTTAACTCCATCTTTGTCTCGCAAAAACACATTTCGGAGAACATGTCTATCATGTACCTGTGTGATATCCTGTCGTAGGCCTTCCCTAGGTCCAAGCTGACCAGGCAGCTGTCCAACCCTTATCTTGCACATGGATAACGTTGTCCTGAGCTTCCAGAGATCTTCCTGTGTGGTACACGACAGATCTGGTCTAGGTGGTTTATCTGATTCAGAGCAGACTTAGTCTGTTGGTGATGGCCTTGGACAGGATTTTATAATCTATATTCAACAACGAGAAGGGTCTCCAATTCCTGACATTATCCCTCTCTCTCTCTCTCTTCTGCTTGTAATGACGCCCTTCTCCATCCATTGTAATTTGCTGCCAGCCAGAAGCATGGTGTTATACACTTCCAATAGGTCCAGGCCCATCCGGTCCCACAGAGGTGAGCACAACTCAGTCGGAAAGACTTCGCTTCAAAGAGTTCTATTCAAATCAATGGAATTGATGGATCCTGTCAACTCCTCCAAAGTTGGTCTTGGTCCAGACTCACCTGTTTGCTGTCACTAAAGACCTCTGTGATGGAGGGATAAGATGTTTTGGAGGCTGTGCTACCTGTGGCCTTTTTATTGTACTGACCAGCACTGAAAGACTTCCAGATCCTTGATATGCCAGGCTGTTGCTAAGCCGTCCTTTCTTTACACTGTGGATGACAAAATCCCTCCTGTGAACCTTTTGGAAGAAGAAATGGAAGCATGTTTCTTCCTGTTCCACTGAGTGGACTCTGGAATAGACGATGATCTTGGAGGATTCTAGGGCAAAGAGCTGGCTTGCTCTTCCCTCACATCCATCTTCTAGAACTTCAGGTGAAGTTGCTGCAAGTATGTCTGGAGTTGGAGCAATTCCTTCTGACTTTGTATTCAATTCTGAATACTTTTGAGGATGAAGAGCCTCTTGATGTTCACATTGTCACTTCCCGCCAGTGCACAGGGGAATCAGGAATTCTCCAATGTGTGTAATCCCTCTTTAGTTCCTCACGTTATCTGGGGTCAGCAGCTTAACACTCAACTTCCATGCCTCCCAGACTGCCTTCTGATGACAGGAGGCATGAAGGAGGCAGTGCTCAGAGAACAACACTGGTATATCATCAATGGGTCTGACCATGATGAAGAGGTATCATACTCTGATACGAAGAGTAAGTCTATCCAGGACCGGCTGAGCCATCTGATCTTGACTGGGTGGATTGCGGCTGTGCTCCATCTGCACGGGTACTGAAGGTGTCATCTGTCCAGTCGATTGTTGGCACTCACAAATAACTTAATTCAGCAGATCACACACAATCTATGGGGAGGGGAAAAAACAGATGTTTCAGACCAAGACCTTTCATAATACTTATTCCCAGTATCTGCAGAACCTCCTGTACCTCAGCTGCTAGCTTTGTTTGAATTGTCCACCCTATTCAGAATTTGAACTTTGAACAATTGCTTTAACACTTCATTTCAACAAATTTTGACATATTCACATTTGCATACCAAATAAGAGAATAGGTAGCAAAACCACAGTTGCTATTCTCTGACAGCCAATTTCCATATTTTCTTGTCTGAAACAATCACTGTTAATCAAACGCTTTGTCCTGATTTTACTGATAAATGGTCCATCACTTCTAAGAAGGACTGAAGAAAATTATAGCTTCAATATGCCTACATCTGAGGCCAGTTATGTTATCAATTATTATGTTTATTTCAGCATGTGGTGAGTTAACACACACTTCAAATTTCTCCATTAAAAACTCTTCTTGCCAGTCTTGTTATTCTTCTCACTTCTCATGTAGTTCCAATGAATTACCACTTGATGGCAATCAAACTACAGCCAGAATATTTATCAAACCATACTACATTTAAATCTGGAATAGTGCACACTGCATTATAGTTTACAATGATTTGAAATCACCAGAATATGACAAATATCACTGGGATGCCTTATTATTCGAGATCAGTATGGTGACAGGAAATGTCATTCTGTTGTCTATCCCACACACTGTGGGTTGTCCCAATTTCTATTCTGCTCTTGGATGCCCCAAGTAATCAAGAACCTGTCAACCTCCGATTGAAATATACTCAATAACTTGGCCTCCACAGCTGTCCACAGCAATGAATTCTACAGATTCACCACCCTCTGGCTAAATAAATTCCTCAACTCTGTTCAAAATGGGCATCCTTCTTCTCTGAGCTATGGCCTCTGGTCCTAGACTTACCCACTATCAGAAACAACCTCTCCACAATCCACTCTATCTAGGCTTTTCAATATTCAATAGGTTTCAATGGGATCTCGCCTCATTCTTTTAAACTCCAGCAGTGTGGTGAACTAGATATACCTGTCTGACTGCTCCTGTGGCTCCTCCCACAGACCCCTGTATAAAGGCGACTGTGGGCTGCTGCTCTCCCTCATTTTCCCCAGGATGTAGTGCTGTTTATTCTTCCAGTCAATAAAAGCCGATAACTCGCTTCCTAAGTCTCAGCGTGAGTTATTGATGGTGCATCAAGCAGTACATGCCCAGAGCCATCAAATGCTCCTCAATGTATGTGACATTGCATTGACGCAGTTTACGTATTTTCTGTTTATTAGCAGGATTAGAATTCAAGGCTTTACCACATTCAAGCTCATAGAGATCGCACTGTAGGTATTTATCTATCATTAACTGGGCTAAATTAAAATAAAAATCTAACACAAACTGGGACAAATCTGGCAGAGGTTAGAATCCTTCTTGGTCTTCAAAGACAGATGTATGCAGAGGAAGTGCATCACAAAGCAGGAAACTCTTCCAATCCAAAGTTATCTTAGTGAAGTCTGTCCCTTTCTTGACTCTGAAGGGTACAGCGAGTTGGAGGATATATTAACAGGGCACAACTCACTTTAGAGGTACCTTGCCCAATCGTCATTCTGGGTGTGCACTGTGTCCCCAGTCTGGTCATCAGACATTACCATGAGCAAGTATGACATTTTCGTAGCGGGAATAGTTGAAGACTGGTCAATAAGATTGTTTTCAAGACCAGTCTCTGAGACCGTCCTTTTTTTCCTTTCTTTGCCAAAGACTTAATGAAACAATCATTTCACTTTTAGTTTCCGTAGTTAAATTTGACATCTTGGATGTCAGGCAGGAAGTGTTCTGTTTCTAGAGGCACTGTTCATTTTGTACGTAGATCATTTTGTACAAACATCACTTCCTGTTTGTTGGAGTTAATTTGGATTTCAACTTGGAGCAAACATGGCAGAAAGACATCCATCTCTCGCCACTCTTTATTTGCCCTTGAAACAGCAATATCTGTGAGTCTTAAGCCTTCTTAACATTGGTAAACATTTGGCAGATGAACTTTGAAGGAAGTATTGTGCTTATCGTTCATTGCTATCAAGCTATTGTAGTGACACAAGTTGACACCAGTCCACGACATAGCTACAGAATGTTGCACATGTGCATTACCTTGTTTAACGCTGATGGAGAGAATAACTAATATTATTATATTCAGGCGTGTGATGATACTGTTTTCAAGCTAATATGCGTTTTGCTTAACTTTCTGCAGTTTCACAAAGTTATTTCATTAAAAGCCCTGAAGAAAGCTTCCAGATTATTTTTAAGACAGTTAACTCCCTGTCTAGCTGTATATGCAACACACTGCGAGGAAAGTAGATATGGCTGGATCAATGCCTTTAAAAGCCTCAGCATTACACCCTTGACCCTATATTCCAGTCCTCTCAAAATAATGATAACATTACATTTGCCACCTCACCACCTAAAGGTTAACCAGCAAGTTAACCCTTAAGGAATCCAGCACAAGGACTCCCAAGTCCCTTTGCACCTCTGATTTTTGAACCTTCAGACCATTTAAAAAACAGTTTCTGCCTTTATTCCTCCTATAAAAGTGCATGACGGTACACTTCCCGGCACGATATTCCATTTGCCACTTCCTTACCCATTGTCCCAATCGGTCTAAATCCTTCTACAGACTCTCTGTTTCCTCAACACTACCTGCCCCTTCACCTAACTTCATATCATCTGCAAAGCTGGCCACAAAGCCGTTAATTCCATTATCCAAATCACCGACACATAATGTGAAAAGAAGCAGTTCCAATACCAGCCCCTGCAGAACACCACTAGTCACTGGTAGCCAACCAGAATTGGCCCACTTTGTCCCTACTCTTTGCCTCTTGCCCATTAGCCAATCTTCCATCCATGCTAGTATCTTTCCTGTAATACCATAGGCTCTTATCTTAAGTAGCCTCATGTGCAGCACCTTGTCAAAAGCCTTCTGAAAGTCCAAGTAAACAACAGCCACAGACTCCTTTGTCTCTTCTGCCTGCTATTTTCTCAAAAAAAATTCAACAGGTTTGTCAGGCCAGATTTCCCCTGAAGAAAATTTTGACCTACTTTGTTAGTGCTTCCAAGTACCTGAAACCTCATCCTTAATAATGGACCAACATCTTCCCAACTATTGAGGTCAGGCTAACTGGCCTATAAGTTCCTTTCTTCTGCCTCCCTACCTTCTGAAAGAGTGAAGTAACTTTGCAGTCCTCTGGAAGCCTTCCAGAATCCTATGATTCTTGAAAGATCATTACTAATACAATTGATAAGTTTGTGGCCTAAGGTAGAAGGAGTCAATTTCAGAAAACCAAGCATTTATTTTTCAACATCGTCCCCTCCTAAGTTTACACACTTAGACCAGTGGTTGTGGAGCATACGGATCTTGGACCTGCAGAAAGTGTCCACAGGTGGGTGATTGATAAGTTTGTGGCCCAAGGTAGACGGAGTTCAGTTATACTGCTCTTGTTGCATGCAACTGCAGGTCAATTCTTTGAGTGATTATGCAGAAAGTTTGAAGTTAATAACTCATCTCTTTCTACCTTAGGCCACGAACTTATCAATCACCTCTCATATATGAAAGATGTAAGTAACAAAATCGATTCAATTCAATATTCTATCATATTATGATCACTGCCTCGTCAGGATTCCTGTACCTTAAGTTTCCTAATCTAATCTGGTTCATTACACAACACCCAATCCCGCTTTGCCTTTCGCCTAGTGGGCTCAACCACAAGCTACTCTAAAAAGCCAACTTGTAGGCATTCTACAAGTTTCCTCTCTTAGGACTCAGCACTAACTTGATATTCCCAACCTAACTGAATATTGAAATCCATATAACTACTGTAACATTGCCATTATTACCTGCCTTTCCTACCTCCCATTGTAATTTATATCCCACATCCTGGCTACTGTTTGGAGGACTGTATATAACTCCCATCAGGGTTTTTCTACTCTTGCAGTCTCTTAACTCTGCCCAGAAGGATTCTACATCTTCTGATCCTATGTCACTTCTTCCTAAGGATTTGACTTCATATATTACCAGCAGTACAACCCCATCCCCTCTGCCTACCTGCCTGTCCTTTCGATACGATTTGTATTCTTAGATGTTTTGCTCCCAGCTACAATTTTCTTTCAGCCATGACCCAGTGATGGCCACAATGTCATACTTGCCAATCTCTAACTGCACTTCAAGATCACCTATCTTATTTCTTATACTGTGTGCTTCCAAATATAACACTGTCAGTCTTGTAATCATCACCCTATTCGATTTTACCTTCATGTTACACTTTAGCTCATTCCACTGACTGCAATTATCTCCTGTCATCTGCTTGTCCTTCCTCACAGCTCACTTGTAGAATGCCTACAAGATGGCTTTTTAGAGCAGCTTGTGGTTGAGCCCACTGCATCTGGATGTATACCAACTACCCCATTCTCAGTCCTATCACTTGTTACCCATCTCTCAGTCAAATTAGTTTAAACCCTCCTCAACATCTTTAACAAACCTGCCCACAGAGGTGTAGGTCCCCCTCAGGTTCGGGTGTAAACTGTCCTTTTTGTATAGGTCATACTTTCCCCGGAAGAGATCTGAATGATCAAAAAATCTGAAACACTGACCTTGACCTTGTTAGTCAGGAGCTGCAGTTGGGGGCACTTCCTGCAGATGTAGGCATCTTCTTGGTATTTCCTCGGTACAGTAC
This sequence comes from Hemitrygon akajei, assembly GCF_048418815.1. Lineage (NCBI taxonomy): Eukaryota > Metazoa > Chordata > Chondrichthyes > Myliobatiformes > Dasyatidae > Hemitrygon > Hemitrygon akajei. The sequence goes on from NC_133129.1 coordinate 145,352,660, forward strand.
AAAGCTAAGCAAATATACAGAAGGAGGGCAGCCATCTGAAATAGAGATGGTTTAAGGGTTTAATGCTAAGTGTTCTTATGGATCTTTTGTAACTTGACTTATTATGCTTCAATTTTGTCCTGAATATTAAGCTGCTGTAAATACGAAGAAGATTCCTGGATCTGGATGATCTTGCAAACCATTTTGGCCCAGTGTAATAAAAACTAGGGCCACCAATCCTCAGAGTTTCCAGGACTCTTCTTGAACCAATAGTTAATCACTCATACACCATCACCAGCAACCAAAGAAGTTCATAATGAGACAACGTTTCTTGAACCTTTCTGTTTATTACTTATAGAAGTATTGACAAACTTGTCCATGATCTTTGCTCCTTTCTTCTGCTGAGAGATCACCTTACAACATCTTGACACAACAAAATACAGTACAGAGACTGTGTCAGCACAGTCAGCTGTACTCACAGAAAGGCTTTGACATTTAGTGAAGTCTGTTTCCTAGTGTTACGTATTCAGGCAACAATAAATATATATGAGTTAGGCAAGGGTTTTTATAACAAATAACACGTTTATTAAACACTGAAAACAAACCCCCCCAAAAGTAAACAAACACTAATGTAACCGGAAAACAGCTGCTGTGCAGCAACTTCACAGTTCTTAAATCGATGCAGCTCAAACAGTTCTTAAAGTGATATGCCCAAAAGTTCAAAATACTCAGTCCATTTAAAAGGAGAGACTTTTTAAGGCGATTTAAATTCTCTTCCACGCCGTTGTCCTTCGATCCCCGGCGTCGAACTCTTCCCACATCGAATTTTATAAAACGTAACGGTTTAAAGGCACTGACCTCTTCTTCCACACTCTGTCCTCAATCTCCTGCTATCCCAGCAGAGATTAACATGAGAACAGTCAACGAAATCCTTCTGAATGAGGATCACACAAGGTCGAACTTTCCACCGTCGAAAATCGATTCTCCTCGATCTTTAACTTCCTAAACTTTTATCTTCACTCTCCACTAACAGTATTGTAAAGAAACTGCTGGCAATGACCTTTTAAACTTTAGGCAATAGCTAAAACTTCATTTTCCAACTAAACTGCGTCATCACATTAAATCACGCAGTGGCATGAAGTCAACATGGCAAATCCAGCCACGAACTGCCCCTCCCCACAGGGTGGGGTATTCCTCTTATACCCTGTAAAAAAAACCTGTCACATGACCTCTACTGGCGGGAAAATGACGTCACTCCACCATCACAAGACCATTACCTCAAGTCCAGTATAACTTCAACCCCAGTCACGTGACAAGGGTACGTAACACTAGCTCATTGCCTACCTAAGCTGTTATTGCTAACAGTGTTACTAAACACTTGAGAAATTCTTTGAGATTTACAAGCATTCAATTACACTTGTGATTTGTAAAGAAATATTGTTAAAAATAAGATTTTTTACACGATACAAAAACTCACTTCAAAACAATGAAATCTAGTTTAATAAAAATGACAGTGTCTTTGTAATTGACTCTTAGTATCAAAAGTTAATTGCTATTCCTCATATCACGTGATTTATTTCATCTAAAGATCTACTGTCTCAGTTTTCAATACACTTAATAACTGTGCATCCACCTCTCACTGCTGTGGAGAAGTGCACAGGTTTACATCCCTAAGAGAGAAAATATTCTTCTCAAGCAAACAAGAGGAAATCTGCAGATGCTGGAAATTCAAGAAACACACACAAAATGCTAGTGGAATGCTTGAAGGCTATTTCACCAAATTGTCAATGGCTACAAGCAAGCAAAATACATCAAAATCATATTCTTTTTAGTTAATGAATCCTCACTGCACTCCCTCCATAAGAGTATATTCTTTTTTATTTAAGACCAAAGCTGTATGCAATGCTCCAGTTATGGCCACACCAGGTCCCTTATGATTGCAAGAAGACTCTTTACTTTTCTAATTATTCCTCAATATAAAGGCTAACATTTTATTTGCCTCCCCATTTCACATGCTGGCCTTCAGTGACAGAGCAAAGTCTGGCCCCCAAGGCAGATGGCCATTTACACCTAACTTTACCACACAGTCCCTCAGGGTCAAGGATGAATGACTTCCAGGGCAGTTTTGTGGAATCTGAAACGACTGATGAAATCATTGTGGAAACTTCAGAAAAGAGGAAATATGAACAACACACTCAAAATGCTCGAGGAACTCAGCATGCCAGATAGCATCTATGGAAAAAGTACAGTCGATGTTTCAGGCTGAACTCCTTCGGCAGGCCTGACTTTTCCACCTTTGTGGGAGGTGGTAATTGAGAGGAGGCTTGGGGGGTCTCTTTTGTGGTAGCCTGTTCTTTCTGCTACTTACTCAAGGCTGTAAGCTCTTGATTTATGGCCTTGATGTTCTCAATATCGCCCTGAATGTTCCTTCTCCACTTAAAGAGATTATAGGCCAGAGATTCCCAGGATACAGTGGGGATATTGCATTCTCTCCAAGAGCTTTTGAGCACATTTTTGAATCTCTTTCAATGACAGAGGCCAGGATAGTGTCTGTTGTAGGAGACTAGTAGTGCTGGGCATGCAAAAATTTGACTTACCCAATGGATCTAACTGGGTTTAATTTCCAAACTCATCCTTAAACGTCTGTATTTTCTTTGCATGATTGAGCATTGAACAGTTTTTGATTTGGGAGTCTGGTGTCCTAAAAAAGTTGGAGATAATGAGGAAGGTTGTCAAAGGATTAAACAGGACCAGTTAGAAATGTGAGCGCCATGGAAGTATAGCACTTAGCGTAACACTATTACAGCTCGGGGCATTCCGGAGTTCTGAGTTCAATTCCAATATCATTCTGTCTGGAGACTCTGTATGTCCTCTTTGTGGAATGCATGAGTTTTCCCCAGATCCTCTGGTTTCCTCCAAAGATATACTGGATAGGTCATTGTAAACTATCCTGTGATTAGGTTAGGGTTCATTAGATTTGTGGAGGGTTGCTGCGGCAACGAGGCTTGAAAGGCCAGAGGGCTTACTTCGTGCTGTATCGCTAAATAAATACATAAGCAGTAAGGATAATTTTTGTTTCTTTCATAGAGTGTGGTATACACCCAGGGGGAGTAGTTGGTTAAGAGATACTTTGACATGGATATGATCAGACAAGACAATGGAGCAATATAGTCCATGTGCAGGTAGATGGGATTAACTTAATTTGGCACACAAATCTTGGGCCAGAGAGCCTTATTCTTGCACATGTTCTATGTCGGGCATGTGATCTGTTAGACATATTAAAGACAGAGAAGTTGTTAACACCTACTGGCAGAAATCCTCAAAGACCACCTGAGGTGTGCCTCTAAACTTCACAATGATCTATATCCTATTGTCCAGTCCTATGAACCATTAACCCTATAATGTCCTGTCTAGGCTATTATGTTCCATTAAACCTTACAGTGGCTTATCGCATACCGATATGTTCATTTTTAACTGCACAATAACCATTGGGGACTCCAGCTCGCCCTCTGATTTTGCTCGGCACTGCGTCGGACCGTGCGTGTGGCGTTCTGGGAGGTGTAGTTCTCAACCAATCCGCACAATGATTGGGGCAGATTGCAGGGATTCCTCGCGTCCCCGGTTGCGCCTGCGCTGGGCTGTGCGCGTGGCGTTCTGGGAGGTGTAGTTCTAATTTCATCTGCGCAATGATTGGGGAAGATTGCAGGGATTCCTTGCGTCCCCGGTTGCGCCTGCGCATTGATGGGGAGCGTTGCTGCCAGGCAGTAGGATCGGGAGTGATCGTGAGTGTGTTCTCTGGGTGGGGTTGTCTGGTGTTGTGTTCTGTATCGCTGGAGCTTCTCAGGGTCACGAGCTGCAATCTCTAAGTTCCCTTGTTTTAAAAAATGCTTTTGGAAGATTTTCTTTGATTTTAAAACTTTCCCCACTAAATATAAATGATTGAACTTCTGTAAGACTGGATTTAATTAGTCATGTACGTTCTCACCTGGTGAGACCAATGTGAAGAATTGAAACCAAATTTACGTACAGTTCCTCATATCGTTGGGCAAGTTCACTGGTAAAACGCAAACGCGGGACCAGAAACAGGAAGGTTTGTTTCCCTTGTATGGGTTTATCGAGACATTGGGGAAATTTGCAATTTGTATGGAGTAAAAATTGATTATGGGTTATTTGAATAAGATGTTTCCTCAATTATTATTGTACCGTGGGCTTAAAAGGACATTTTGGTCATGGAAACTACATTTGAAAATAATCTTAATTGAAATAATTTTTTGAATGTAGGCCTAGTAAATAAGACTTCTGTGTATTACCCCACCTGATGTTCTTAAAAAATCCCACCAAATTCTGAAGGAACTCTGCAAGTCAGATAGCTTGTATAGGAGGGAATAAGCAGTCTACTTATTAGGTGGAGACCCCTCATCAGGATTGGAGAGGAAGGGTACATAAGCCAGAATAAAAGGATGGGAGGTGGAGGAGAGGAGTACAAGTTGTTCTTACAGTCACTGAACTAATTTGCAAAAGATATTCCTGTAAGGTTAGACATTTGAGGAGTTTCATCCAATAATGATGAAAGAAATGAAGACCTCTTCCTTGGTGACAATCAACACAGGCAAACTTCAAGGAAGCATGTTTATCCCACTGCTCTACTTTTTTTTACACTGGCTATATGGTGAGGTACAGCTCAAGCACCATCTGTAAATTTGCTGATGACACCATTGTTATCACCAGAATTTAAGATGGCATGAGAAAGATAGATGTATAGGAGTGAGATACACAATATCAGCAAGACCGAGGAATTGATGGGGATTTTGTGAGCGGGAGTTTGGGAGAAGACATACCTGTCCTCATTGAAAAGGGTGAGCAGTGGCAAGATTTGGGGTGTTAACATCTGAGAGGCCTGGGTCCATTCATAAAGAAGGCACTTCATTTGGAGTTTGAGGAATGCCAACAAAGGCATGGCTAGCAAGTTTCTACATATGTACAGTGGAGAGCATTCTAACTGGTTGCATCACTGCCTGGCTTGGAGGCTCCATGTACAGAATCAAAAGAGATTGCATAGGGTTTTAGACTTAATTAGCTCTAGCATCAGCACAACTGTTCCCAACATTAAGGACATTTTCAAAAGGCTCAAGAAGGCAGCATCCATCATTCAGGACCCTTACCATCTAGGACACGTCCTTTTCTCATTACTAGCATCAGGGAGAAGGTACAGGAGCTTGAAGGCCCACACAATATTTTTCGAACAATTTCTTCCCCCCTAGCATCAGATTTCTGAACAGTCCATGAATTCACGGCTACTACCTTGCTATTTCTCTTTTGATCTACTGTATCTATTTTTGTAACTTGTATTTTTTATGCCTTGCATTGTACTGCTGCTGTTATTATGTCAGTAATAATAAACCTCATTCTGATATCTGGCCTACTCTACTCCTACTTCTTGTGTTTTGTGTTTTCTGTCTGTATCCATGATTTCTGGGATTGTGGGTTGGTATCAGTAGGACTGTGTGACTATAACTAACCCTTCTGCTTGCATTAATGTGCACCATATTAAATTCAGTTACTATCTCATGCTGATTTATCAATGTTGGATCTAGGGTAAGCAATACATCTTTTCCAAAATTCCCAGTTTTATTTTCAAAGTTCTCCATACCTTCGTTTCACACCAGCCTTTAAACCTATTTGGTATCTCTGACTTCATCTCCATAATGCTGACTGCTGGTGAAAATGGAGAATGACATTGCGGATACAATAGGGTCTTTTAAGAGACTCCTGGATATGTGCGTGGAGCTTAGAAAAATATAGGGCTATGGGTAACCCTAGGTAATTTCTAAAGTAAGTACATGTTCGGCACAGCATTGTGGGCTGAAGGGCCTGTATTGTGCTGTAGGTTTTCTATGTTTCTATTGGTACTTTCAGAACAGTCATCTCGTGGCCCAGTTAGAAACCCTGACTGAATGCAGAAGTGCACTCCCTACTAAAAGCCCAGAGTGCTGCCTTCAAGTCTGGAGGCAGAACAGCTTGCTGTCGAAGCAGCCAGGAAAAACCTCATCTTGGGCATCAGGAGGACGCAGACTGCTTATGCACAAAAAGTTCAGGAACACTTGTCTGATATTGAGCCCCAGCATGTGTGCCGGGGCATCGAGTCCATTACTGACTATGTAAGGGAACACTGCGTCAGCTGTACTAGTGATGCCTCCCTCCCCGACATGAAACAACTTTTATGCACGCTGTGAGACATGCAACACAATGCCGGCCAACCCCCTCCAAGGTGAGCAGGCGCTATCCGTAAAAGCAGCAAGCATGAGAAGGTCTCTACAGAGAGTCTGCCCCCTCCGTAAAGCAGCTGGGTCAGGCAACATCTCAGGCCAAGTACCCGGAGTATGTACACCAGCTCACTGACTTCTTCACGGACATGTTCAATACTTCACCCATCCAGGCTGCTGTCTCAACATGCTTCAAATTTGCCTCCATCATACCTGTACTAACGAACTTTACACCTTTATTACTAAGCGACTACCACCTGGTGGCACTGTTGCCAATTTTTATGAAGTGCTTTGAATGGCTGGTAATGGCATATATCAAAATCACCATTCCTGCTACACTGGACACTCGCTGCTATGCTTACTGACAGAACCACTCTACGACAGATGCTAAAGCATCTGTCATGCACCCGACAGTGACTTACCTAGAAAACAAGGACACGTGTCAGAGTGCTATTACTGTATTTCAGTTTGGTATTTAACACTATTGTCCACAAACCTTGGTGAGCAAGCTGACTCCTCAGTCTAAATACATCACTGCTAAAATTGGGTGTTGGGCTTCCTAACGAACAGACCTCATATAGGATTCACAACAACTCCTCCCTCCCCATCATCCTTAACACAGGTGTCCCTCGAGCACCGTGTGCTGAGCCCATTGCTGTACAGTGGGCTTGCACCTGACTGCTCAACCAAACACCCGAGTAATCCCATTATTAACTTTGTCAATGACACGACAGTGGTGGGGCTTGTCGCCAACAGCAGTGAGACAGCCTACAGAGAGGAGGTAGAAGAGCTCTTGGCCTGGTGCCAAGCAAATAACCTTTTCCTCAATGCCAACAACACAAAGGAAATGGTTATTGACTTCGGCAGAATTCACACCACTTGTGGTGAACTACATATACCTGTCTGGACACGCCCCCTGATGACTGCTCCTGTGGCTCCTCCCACAGACCCCTGTATAGAGGTGATGGAGGTCTGAGCCCGGCCTCTCAGTCTCCAGGATGTAGTATGGTGGTCACTCACTGCTCGTTCCTTCTTCCAGTCAATAAAAGCCGATACCTCGCTTTTACGTCTCAGAGTGAGTTATTGATGGTGCATCACCACTCACACCCATCTTTACATCAGAGGCACAACAGTGCAAACTGCCAGCAGTTTTAAACTCCTGGGAGTGCATGTCTTGCACAACCCCTCGCGATCCCAGAACTTTTGTAGCATAAAGTTCTTTAATTTAAAAAAACAGCTTTAATTTCTTTATAGAACTAGTTTGGAAAAGTGTTATTGCCTGAGAAACTGCATAACCAAAAGGGTTCTCCACTCAGGGTATAGCATGCTTATATGGTCAGCATCCAGAAATAACTTCTGGTGATGGTGTTTACCTGCTGTTTCTGAACTTCCCTTCATGGAATCAGATGAATGAATTGGTTGCAAAGGCACTTGAAAGTTAGTCAGGCTAACAAAGGACAAAAACAACCTGAAGGCTGGATGCAGATTTCATTACCTAAAACTCTTTAAGTCCATGGTAAATTTCATTGTTACCAGCTCTGAAATTGAATTCTTAAACTGGCATACAAGGTTTGAACTGCTATCTGGCACTTGAATGGTTATCTGGCATTTTAGTCTAAGCAGTGTTTGGATCTGACTGTTTCATTATTTTCCTTGTAGCTTCACAATTAATTGTATGCTTCCTAGTGGTCACAGTTATTAGCAGCTATTAAATATACAGCTATCAAATGTTTCCCCTAGCGGTTACATTTGTGTGATTTTTGAATTCTCCAGTGCTGTGTTGTTTGAATACGGGTTTTCTGATTAGCTGACTCTTATCTGCGAATTTGAATGGAATTTTTTCTTGTCTATGTAATGTAAAAGAGCTGATGTGCAGTGGTATCACCTTTTTGCTTCCATCTCCCTTCACGTAGTAGACCTCTACTACTCTCTGCTTTCAACTGTCTTTGTTCTACTAACGCTTACAAAGTCGACCATGAAGCAAGTTTTGTGCCTCTTTCCTGACTTCCAAAGGAATCCTGGATTAAAAACATCAGAATCCAACAGCATCTGATTAACTTGTCTGGCAACATAACCACAATGTGACCAGTCTCATTGGCATTGATTTCAAGTGCTGAACTCAGTTTTAATCAGCTTTGCTGATGAAGGCATTTTCTACATTACTAAATCTATATTAGGGATATCACTGTAGATAGTTTTGCAAGTGTAACGGCCCTGTTTCTACCTCCATGCTGTAGAAATTTCATTTTCACCGTGGGTCCTGCTGGTAGAATGTTTTTGTTTTGGCTAGAGATAAGATGCTCTGCTGCTCAACTTGGGAATATTGTGTCAGCCACTCATGATGGCGGAATCTGGAGAAATTCCAGCGAATGGGGTGGAGAGAGATTTGGGATGGACAGCAGTCTTTTTGGCGGAAGTTGAGGAGAGGACAGGAGGGAAGTTGACTCAGAATGCAGTGGGAAGGAGCGTCCCTGTTTCACAAAGTGCTTTGAACAGATAGTGACTGACTCCAAGGAGGAAGGGCCAGTGCTCTTGATAGGGATCCCGTTTGTTCAAGATTGATTTCAAATGGTTCAGAATGCAGTGTGTGCTTTCACGCAGACTGTTGGTCCAGTGCATCAGTAAAAAGACAACTTCAACATGAGCTCCAGGAGCACTTTGGATTTATTTAACTAAAATGGGCCACTTTATTTTTTTTCTGTTTTGTCTTTCTCACTAACTTCGATAAAGCTGAAATTTGTAAATATACTTCCTTATAATTTTATACGGTGTATGGTCTGTTATTTCTTGCCGATTGACAATTTTTTATGGGCAATATTTACACAGTACTTGCTCAAAACGAGGTTTCTTTAATTGAAGCATCATGACATTCCTGTTTGGTTAAACCCCAAATCATACTGACCCTAGACATATATTGTTTATGAAAGGTGGCGCTGAGTTCTGTGGCTGTTAGCAGAGCGTGTTAATGAGCCAAGGTTGCATACGAGTCTGGTGAGGGGGCTACATAGGCAAAGGAGGAAAAATAATTGTCAGAAACTTTGCCAATAGGATTTGAGCAAATAAAGCCAGATTGATCGAGGTAGGCTTTGGAGGAGAGGTGCTGGAAAAGGAAGATGTGGAGATGTTTAAGACAAAAAGGAAATCTTAGAGCAGGTGTTATAACCTTGATGAGAATTCTGAGGTCGATATGGAAGACAAATCAAAGGAACCTTAAAAAAAGAGATGGATCTTAAGTTTGTGACTGCAAGTTGTGGGTTAGCTCAATTATTTGGCTTCTAAATTCAGTATGAGATCAATTTCAGTGGAAACATGGTTGTCTTGTACTCTGTGCAGTATTATTCTACGTGGCATCTTACAACAGTGCTAAGCCACCTAAAATGTTATACATTTTGATTTATGACTAAAAAATGCAGAATATTAACATTTGAATGGAATGGAGTATTGAGGAAAAAAGAAACTGTTGTAGAAGTCCATATATTTTTGAAGGTGGATCCTCGGGTAGACAATGCAGGTTAGGATGGAATATCAAATATTGGCCTTTATTGGTCTGGACAATAAATGCTGGCATAGGGTGATTATGTTCTAACTTCATAAAATCTTGTTCAGACCTCATCTGGGATATGTGCCATTCTCATCATCAAAGTGTAAAAAGGAGATGATAGTACTGGGAATGGATACAGAGTAGCTTCACCTGGACCCTTTGTGCCATGGACCACTACCATTAAGCAAGGGATCCCTGGACACCAGGTTGGGAACCCCTGACCTGGATGAAGTCTGCATAGGTACAATTCAGTTATGCGAAACAACTAGACTGTTCTCCCAGGAGTAGAAGAGGTGAAGAGGGGACATAATTGAGGGACATGAAACCAGGAAGTTTTAGAGAATGTCGACTGCAGTAAGCCTTTCCCACTTCAGAGTCGATAAACCTAGTTTAGAGTAAGGGGAAAGAGATCTAGAGGTGGTGTGAGGGGTCCCATGCCAGAGAATCGAAGTATCAGGAATTCACTGCCTGAGAGAGTGGTTGAAGTTAGGTTGCTGACGGCATTTAAGCAGTATGTAGGTGAGCACTTGAATTAATCAGATGTAGAGAGTTATAGACTGGGAGCTGGTGATGGGGTGAAAATGAAGGGATGTTCCCTGGTCAGAATGAACGAGTTGAGCTGAATGTTTCTGGGATTTGGGTGCTGGGTTTATTAAATTCTGAAATAGAGTTTCTGACCCCTTCAGATTCTCATCTGCTTTGCTGTAATTTGCATTACATGTGCTATAACTCCTGACATATCCACAGTATAACAATAGCATTATTGCACAAGAATACTTGTGTTGATCATGTCAGTAGGTTCAACCTAGGCAACACATTGCTGATGTACAATCACCTTGGGAAGTATCTATCATAAAATCTACAAAATCTTTCTCACTTCAGCTTAAAAAGCATCACCAGTCAGCCAGCTGCAGGACGAGATGTTTCGATTATAGTTTGCAATAAACAGTCATTTCTGTGGTTTCATGTTTATCCTGCCCCCACACCCCAACCATTTCTGACATACACTTGGCCACTTTATTAGATACACCTGACCTGTACACCTCATTAATGTGAATAAGTATTCAGCCAATCATGTAGCAGCGAGTCAGTGTATAAAAGCATGCAGGCGTGGCCAAGGGATTCAGTTATTGTTCAGATGAAACATCAGATGGGGAAGAAATATGATCTAAGTGACTTTGACCATGGAATGATTGTTGATGCCAGGCAAGGTGGTTTGAGTATCTCAGAATCTCCTTGGATTTTCATGTGCAACAGTCTCTGGAATTTACAGAGGATGGTGTGTGAAAAAAGTCCAGTGAGTGGCAGTTGTGAGGGTAAAAATGCCTTGTTAATGAGAGAGATCATTGGAGGATGGACAGGAAGGTGTCAGTAATTCAAATAACCACGCATTACAACTGTGCTGGGCAGAGGAGCATCTCTGAATGCACGTGAACCTTGAAGTATCTGATGACCACAGCAAAAATGCACTCAGTTCCCACTTTATTAGGTAGCTTCCTTAACTAGTAAAGTTGACACTGAGTATATATTTTAAATAGTGGAAAAAGTCTTGCAGATTAAAGAAAAATAACTTCGTCTCAGGGTCCAGATAGCAAACAGCTTGTGGTTTATCATTTCTTTATTCTCCTGCTGCCAGCCTTGCAGAACTCTATATTTATAGAAATTTAGCTGTAAATTCAGTCTGAAGGGATGATTGAAACCTTTTTCTTAGCTAGTGGAGGTATTCATAAATTGTATATTTTTATCACAATTCTACAGACCACTTCCTGACCTAAGTTTATAATTATTAGGAATTAGAATGTAGCAAAAATAAACCAAACTTAGATTCAACTGAGTCAGAGATTTTTCTTGCAGCAGACGCAAGGTTACTGCAGAACACTGAATTTAATTTACTCTTCATTACTGATCCCCCTTTAAGCAGAGTGTTTCAAAGCAATTGTTTTCAGCAAAAAAATCCCAATATGAATTGCTTGATAGTTTTATTTTTTCCTAATGCTGTTTCAAAGAGTCTTTGTTTTTGATATGTCCAGTACTTCCCCTAGCTAGTCATCCTTTTGTATCTGTTGATGGTTAGTAATTCACCCAACCTCAATCAGCTGCCATCGCACACAACCCACATGCTCTTTTAACTGTTCAGAGTAAGGCTATGTCCACACTAGACTGGATAATTTTGAAAACGCCGGTTTCGCGTAAAAATGATAGACGTCCACACTATGCGTTTAAAAAATATCTCTGTCCACATTGAAATGGAGATTTCGGCGAACCTTCTCCTCCTGGGCATGCACAGGACACATCTACCGAAAATAAGCGACAGGTTTGGTGTCGAATCTCGCGGTAAAAGTGCGCATTTGTGTAGTTGCAGACTAGAAAAACTTAAAACAATGGACAGCTGTTGGTTTTTGCACAGGAGAACTTAAAAGTAAAAAAAACCAAATACTGGAGCGTACGGAGGCAACCGACGGAGTTCACGGACAGATTGACCCGGCTGACGACGAACATTGAAAAACTGACTAACTCTGTTGCATTAATAAAGCACCTTGTTAAATGTATAAAACATGTCTGCATCAGTGTTATCTTGTATTTCCATACAATGTTACATTAGGCTGTTACACATCTATTGTCAGAGAAGTACTTGCATAAATAGGTAAACCAGCTTCATACGAGCAAGGACAGAAACCAGGGCAAAGTGAGTATACTTACTTATTCAGTAAGTTATGGGTCAAAGTATTTGGTGAGTACATTTCTAACTCTTCTGGCGTCGGTTTCGTTGCCATCTGTTCTGAAATTGTTAGGTTGCGTTCGAGAAAACAATGAAATGGCACGCTGCCATCTGACAGCGTTTTCAGAAGTCTCCGGTTACCCCGTCCACACTGATCCAGCCAATCCGGCGTTTTCAAAAATATACACCTTGGAAAGCATTCCTAAAAAGCTCTGGTTTCAGGGGACGAAAACGCCGTTTTAGTGTGGACGGAGGGTAAAAACGAAGAGAGAAAGCTTCGGTTACAGATTTATCCGGTGTAGTGTGGACGTAGCCTAAGTAGTGACCAAAAGCAGTGATCTTACCTGCTTTCTTTTAACTTTCCAACCCATAGGCAGTTAAATCAATAATAGTATCCCAAAGAGGTTGTTTGACTCAACATAGATTGAAGATTGGATCTTACTGGTCTGTAGGCATCTACTTGTACACGAAATTATTGTCGACCACATGAGGAAAGGGAGTATAAGAAGAAGGAGAGAATTTTTGCATGAGCTTATGATCTGTGGTTAGGAAAACTTTGTGTAATCTATTTTAAAAAGACTAAGAAGCAGACATTATAACAGTTTGATCTCTACTAATTTAAAATATATTTTTTAAGGTTCCAATTAGGCATTTACTTTAAGTGCATGAGATTGGTAGAAGTCATGAATTTTGGTTTGAATTCAAGTGCTTCTATTTAAAGCAATGCAAGCAGTGAACTCCTGTTTATGTGGTTTCAGCCTTGTAATTCAGTATAGTGGAGCGCCTTGTTCTTGATGTAGATCATTCCACTTCCTTGAGACCAAGTAGTGTATATAAATCTTGTAGTTTGGTTATCCTGCTCTTCTGTACCTGCGATTGATTTCATATTAGATTGAAGAACTCCAGTGCTGCACATTGGAATCATTTCTTAGTGCTCCATTTTAAATTCCGTAAGTATCTGAGAATTTAACTTATTATTAGCTTCAGCATCTTTGAAAAATACACACAAACAAATCAACAGCTAGCGCCTTTTCTATCTAGCAAATTGTTCACCTTCTGCAGGATTCAAGCAACTCTTGAATTTTTTTCCCTTTGTAAGACGTCAGCATTGTATTTTTCTGGATTTTGAACCTGCATAGATATTTTACTGGTGTCTGAAACCTATTAGGAATTGAACTGAGAATTTTTTTTCTAGAACTTATCTGAGCAAATACATTGATAGTATTTCTGTGTGTCTGACATTTTAATTACTGATTGGGTAATTGGGTGGCTCAGCATCCACTTGGATTTTAGCTAGAGAGTATATTAAAAGATTTTGTCTTGAACAGATTCTGAATTGGTGAGTAAATTGTTGACTCCTGAACCTGATGAAGTTTAGACCAATGTGAGTATTCATGAGCTTGAATCAAATAAATGTATTTTGAGGAGTGTCATACCTGTAAGATTTGTATTAATGAGTACTACTGAGTTCTGGTCACCAAGAACGTTAAACCATTAAGTCCAGTATTAGTTCTAGAACTGAAGGTTCTGTTTCAGGACTTGTATTGTTTGGTCAGGGTATTTTTGAATCTTGAAATATTGTGTGAATTTGGGAACAGGCATAATTTTGGATCTGATCTAATTTATGTATTACTGAAATCCAGGAATGTTTCAACTGTGGAAGATATTGTTAGACATAGAATTTGAACTGGCAAGTAAATAAACAGTTTTTAGCTTCCTTGAAGTATTGAACACATTGTAGGAATGTAGCGCCATTTGGATCATTATCTGCTGAGAAAATTATTGCTTCATCCAAAGCTCTCATCGCCTTCAACCGTTACTCTACATACCACTCACACTTAAGACCAAGTCTCCCTCCCTTCCTTTCATTACAAAATCTTCATGCACTTTGAATTGACCTCGAGTGGGAATTGATTTATACCTAACCTCATGCTGTGGAGTGGATTGGACATTGACATTGGACTTCACAAACAACCATCAGGATTGTGTAGTGGACGAAACAGAAGAGGTAGTTACCAGGGTCTTACCTGTTTTTTGCTTACAGGCAGCTGTGCTAGATTTCTCAGAGAAACACTATGTATACATATAATCTCTCAGTAAGATGGTCTCATTAGGCTCTGACACTATATGTATTCTCATTTATGTGCCTGGATCTCTTTGCTTCTAGAAGTCATCATTATGGTCACTCATATCTCTCAGCTGCTGATATTGATCTTTGTTTCAACTCTCAGGATAAAGGAATAGGTATTGAGATTTACTTGTATTGCAGATTTCCCAAATCTCAGGCATTCATCAACATCTATAGCATTAGTCCTTCAATCTCTCTGACAATCTATCTGGAGTGCTTGGAAGGATTTCTCATTCCCTGCCCCAATATTGTACCGTCAATTCAAGGAGCAGCATCACTGTCCAGGCACTGGAAGTGTGTCAAATGTAATGTGTTGTTTTCCCTTGAAGCTGGTTGCTAAATCCTGTTACTCACTGATGCATTTACGTATGTTAAAACTTTGATGCAGCATGGCATTGCACATTAAAGACTAATAATCAGTGCTGCTCTTCCTGCTGAGTTCCTCTGGCAGCTTATTTGTTGCTCCAGATACCAGCATCTACAGTCTTATATTACCCAAGCCAAGCAATCCATTCTGGAAACCCTACGGTTGGAGATGGCTTTCTTTATGGGACTTTTGAAAACATTGTTTGAAACAAAGCACTTTGTAGGTTTAAGAAGTATTAAGTTGTATATAAATACATTAATTCATGCTTTCAAGTTTCCATGCCTAACTTTCATTCAAATGTACTTTTCTCTAGTTATCAACAGAGACCCTGTGTGTAAAATAAATTCCACTCAAGACAATGAGCTTTTATTTAAGGTTTGGAGAAGGGAGCAACAGCAATTGATTTGGATAATGACAAATGCAGTGCAAGAAAATGTTATTTTAGAATATGAAATCATTGCAGAAAGACTATTGATGAAAGATTGAAGGGGCTGAGATAAATCCAGAAGCACTGAAAATATTACACTGCAATTGAGCTTTAAGAGCCTGATGAATGGTGAAGAAATACTAAAGGGGAAGAGAGTGTGCTACTGTTCAGGATTCTTGGACAAAAGAAATAGAATATGTAGATACTGAAAGCTGGTTGTTGGTGGTTTGCTTGAATGATCCGTTTCTATGTTGTATCTCTTCATGATCTTAGGAGCTTGATTTCTGCATATTGAAGCACTATTGTGCTTCAAAATAAGAGGGAGATATTTCAAACTAGCCACCCATTCTTCATGGCTGCAGAGAGGAATCAATTTACATCTGGCTGCATTCTTCAGCATCATCACTTTATTGCAAAGAACTTAAGAGCTAACTTTAGTACATCATCCAGGGGAAAATAACTATGGGAATGCAAATATCCAAAAGTTGGCAAATGAGTTGCGTTAATCCTCCATCAGCTTTAGCCGGGCGGTGTCCCATAATATGCATTAAGATTTCATAAAATAATTGGAAATAAATATTTTTTTAATTGAATACAGCTTTGAAGTGATTGTGGGGCAATTCATTAGACCCTTTTAAATCCTTATTAAGTGCGTCCATTTAAAATTGTGGGTCAGCTAATCACACATAGAGCTATCAATGAATTAGTTCAACTGACTCTTGGTTCTAGAAGCTGTCCCAAATAAATGTATAAATATGCTACAAATAAACAACCTGAGATGAAAAGGTTTTTTTTTCATAAAATGCATTTCACATTTCTTTCTGAGTGTTTCAAAACAATGTTCCCTCTAATTTGTAATTACCAGTGTGCGCAAATATCTTGTGCTGTGCAATTTTTTGCGTACTGAATTTTATATATTGAAGTGTTTTTGTTAACGGCTGGAAAAGCACTGTCAATAAGAACTTAAGAGCTTTTGCAAACTGACCATTTGTGACTTGTTTGCTAAAGAATGCTTTAAAAAGTCAAGTTTCCAAATATCACCCCACTTCTTCCCGCTTGCAAATTCTCCAGCAACTTTTGCATCATGGCAATACACACAGGTAACACGAGTTTCTGTATTGTGCGTAAATATTTCACATAGCTGCACTTTCCTGACCTTTGATGTAGCAGTTTCTACTGTTTCATTAAATTATTCCGCTTTAAATTAACTAGCAGTTCTTTTGCGCTTCACGCCCTTTGTTCTGTGGAATTCAACATAGTGAATTGATAATTTCTTCAATTTAAAAGAAGTATGAATAAGCCAGTTCTAAAATATGCAGGCAAATCATCATTAACTCCACATTATCAACATTGTTCATGTCAGACACCAGAAAAGGAAATGTGTGTGGTGAACTACATATACCTGTCTGGTGAACTACATATACCTGTCTGGACTGCTTCTGTGGCTCCTCCCACAGACCCCTGCTGACTGCTCCTGTGGCTCCTCCCACAGACCCCTGTATAAAGGCGATTGAGACCTGAGCCCGGCCTCATTCTCCAGGATGTAGTGTTGTTCATTCTTCCAGTCAATAAAAGCCGATATCTCGCTTCTTATGTCTCAGAGTGAGTTATTGATGGTGCATCAATGTGATTGTGTATGATTGTGAAATATACTTAACACGCCAACGAGGTAGAGGGTGACAACCTTTTGTGCACAGTTTAACCTCCTTTGTGCACTAATATCAAAGGATGTGTGTGTGCACATGCACATACCTTAGAGGGAACATTTTTTCAAAGTACTTGTATCCAGTATTTGAAAAGTGGCTGCTGTTAAAATGAACATGCTAATTGCTTATAAAAACACAAAATGCTGGCAGAACTCAGCAGGCCAGACAGCATCTATGGGAGGAGGTAGTGACGATGTTTCGGGCCAAAACCCTTCATCAGGAGTGAAGTAACATGGGATGGTCGAGGGGGGATAAGAAGTGGGGTGAGGTATGGAGTAGAGAGCTGGGAAGTGATAGGCTGAAGGGAAATGGGCTAGGAGGAAAGGTGGAGGATTATGGGAAATAAAAGAGAAAGGTAGGGTTGGGGGGGAGATTATAGTGAGGGGGGAAACCCCTTATCTCCCACCTAGGTAGCCTCCTACCTGCCGGCATGAACATTCAACTCACAGACCTCCGTTGATACCACTGCCCCCCCCCCCTTACCCCATCCCTATCTATAATTTCAGTCTGGTTCTCTTGCTCTCTCTTTTCTCCCCTCACTATAATCTCCCCCCAGCCCTACCTTTCTTTCTCTTTTATTTCCCATAATTCTCTACCTTCCCCCAGCCCATTTCCCTTCAGCCTATCACTTCCCAACTCTCTACTTCATCCCTCCCCCCACTTCTTATCCCCCCCTCGACCATCCCATGTTACTTCACTCCTGATGAAGGGTTTCGGCCCGAAACGCCATCACTACCTCCTCCCATAGATGCTGTCTGACCTGCTGAGTTCTGCCAGCATGTTGTGTTTTTATTTATTTCCAGCATCTGCAGATTCACTCATGATGCTAATTGCTTATATCTGTTCTTAAATCTAATTTGTTCGGTCTGTAATGCCATCTTGAGAACAGTTATGAAATAAATAAACTCTCACCCTTTTGATGGATTTCCCGGATTCACTTTGATAGATTTCCAGTTTTCTATTGTGGGACAGCAACCAAAGAGCAGTGTATATAATGCAACGGTAGGCCAATAACCCCGCGAAGCATTGTCAGTCACGTAGTTGGATCAGGCCCGGTTTCTGACCTGGTTCCATTTGTTCAGTATTTTATCCATTTACTTCCTCTTTTTTTTGTTGCCATTTTTTTGTCTCCTCTTGATGCCATGCAAGAAGAGAGATCTACTGTTCTAATTCTACTTACAGGTTGTGATTCTTCAGGGAAGAGCTTTGACAGTGAGTGACAATCTATTTGGCTACAAACGGAAATCCCAGTTTGCTGGGACGCTAAGCTAACATTTCTTTAAAATCAGCATATTGATTCCAGTTAGAAAATGCCTACAACTACTGAACTGGATGAGCCTGTTGAACATGCTGAAAATCAAGTCCTGCGACATTCTGCATGACTCATCTACTTTTAAGAAACTTATTGAGCTTGATATTGCTTCTGCTTATGGAGTGTGCTGACAGAATCGGGCTTTCATTTCTAAAGTCTGGGGTATTCTTGTTCCAGGTTTGACTGCGTACTGAAGATGGATGACAAAATTGAGGTTATCCTCAACACTGAAGTAAAGCAGGTAAATATAGAAACACTGTACTCACATCACAACAGACAGGCCTATTCTTGTGTTCATGCTGATAGTTATAATTTTGGATATAGTATTTAATCATGATCCTCAGCATAAGAGATCATAATCTATTATTATCCTTGGTATAATAATAGAAGGGAGTACTGATTCCAACATAAATATGCCTAAATTGAATATTCCCACAAATGTCTACTCATTTTTTCTTTGTGTTCTACTACACTCTGAGCCTCCCTGTTCATTTGTTCCATGCATTCAGCACCAAACATATAAAGTATCTAATTTTAAACTATCTGTAAAGTATCTCCCTCCTAAGTGAAACCCTTATCCATATGTTTCTGCCAATGTTATGAGTTCAGTTTACCTTTATCCTTAACTTAGTTGTATCAGTTTACACTTAATGATTTTGAATACTTAAATGATATCTCTTTTCTGAGCCATCTCCAAAGTGCAAAAAGCCTTAGCTTCTTAAGTCATCCTTATTTTAGATGCTTTTAATCTTCTTGTTTAGTATTAGACCACTGCTGCCTCTCATATTTGGCAGCTTTGAAAGGTTATAATCTCTGTAATTTAAGTACTGTATTTAGAACCTGGTGTTTGCAAATTGTTGCAGGATGTATGTTGTGCTAAAATAAGGCTATATTTAACATGTTGGGAAACTGGGATGAGTATTGGTGGATGGAATTTAATTCCAGCAACTACTAGGTGATATATTATGGAAAGTCAGTTAAGGTCAGGACATATACAATGAATGGTGGGCCACAAAGAAATATTTCTAATTAGAAGGACCTTGTGGTTCAAATCCATAATTCTTTGAAAGTGCCAACGCAGGTAGATGGAGTAATGTAGAAGGCATATGGCATGCTTGCCTTCATTGGTCATGACACAGAATATACAAGTTGTGACATTGTTATTGCTTTATAAAACATGGTTAGATTACATCTAGAAAATTTTGTGCTGTACCAGTTGGAACAGCATAGAAAAAATATGGTTGCACTAGACAGATTGCAGAGGAGATTCACCTTCCGATTGTCTGAATTGGAGGGCTGCAATGTGAATGCAGTCACGGTTGGAGTGGACCAGGGTTCATAGAGTGGCACGCTATGGTTCAACAAGCTTCAACTGGAACAGGCAGTGGTTCTAAGTAAATGCCGTGGTATGTGCTAGCAATGACTGAACCCAAGTGCGGAGGACAGACAGACTACCATGGGGAGACTGCAACCAGGGTTTATTAATAAGTGGCAGCTGGAGTGAAGGAGATCAGGATAGGATGGATGGTAAAAAAGCAAAGGTAGTGTGTAGTAAGAATGCCAGGAAGGGGAGGCAGATGAAAGGACAAAATTTCAGTGGGTGTATTTAAGGCAGAACTAGATTATTCCCTGATTGGTCAGGGCATCAAAGGATATGGTGAGAAGGCAGGTGTATGGGGTTGAGTAGGATCTGGGATCAGCCATATGGAATGGTAGGGTGGACTTGATGGGCTAAATGGCCTAATTCTACTCCTATGTCTTATGGTTTCATGTTCTTAAGGTAAAAGAACACTTAGGAGGCAGTGATCACAATATGGTTGAGTTCAGCTCGACATTTGATAGGGAGAAAGTTGTGGTGAACTACATGTACCTGTCTGGACACGCCCCCCCCCCCACCCCTGCTGACTGCTCCTGTGGCTCCTCCCACAGACCCCGGTATAAAGGCGATTGAGGCCTGAGCCCAGCCCTCAGTCTCCCGGATGTAGCATGGTGGTCAATTGCTGCTTGTTCTTTCTTCCAGTCAATAAAAGCCGATATCTCGCCTCACGTCTCAGAGAGTTATTGATGGTGCATCAAAAGTAAAGTCTGATGTAGCAGTATTTCAGTGAAGAAAAGGAAATTACAGTGGTATGAGCGAGGAGTTGGCCAAAGTACATTAGAAGGAGATGCTGGCAGAGATGACAGCAGAGCAGCAATGATGAGAGTTTCTGGGGAGAATGAGGAAGTTGCAGGGTAGCTGTATTCCAAAAACAAATAAATACTCAAATGGCAAAATAGTACAACCGTGTCTGAAAAGTGAAGTCAAAGCTAATGTAAAAGCAAAAGGAAGGGCAAACAACAATGCAAAAATTATTGGTAAGTCAGAGGATTGGGAAGCTTTTAAAAACCTACAGGGACCAACTAAAAGATCTTTAGGAGGGAAAAGATGAAATATGAAAGCAAACGAACAAACAAAATCAAAGTGGATAGTAAAAGCTATTTCAAGAATGTAAAAATAAAGAAAGATGAGAGTGGATATAGGACCACTAGAAAATGAGGCCAAAGAAATAATAGTGGGGGTCAAGGAGATAGCAGCTGAAATAAATGAGTATTTTGCATTAGTCTTCACTGTGGAAGATGCTAGTAGTGTGCCAGATTTTGAAGGGTGTGAGGGAAGAGAACTGTGTGCAGTTACTAATACAGGAGAGAACGTGCACAAAAAACTAAAAGACTTAAGGGTACATAAGTCACCTGGACAGACGAACTGAACTGTAGTGTTCTGAAAGAGGTAGCAATAGAGACTGTGGAGGCAGTAGTAATAATCTTTCAAAAATCATCGGACTCTGGCATGGTGCCAGAGGACTGGAAAATTGCAAATGTCTCTCCACACGTTAAGAAAGGAGGAAGGCAGCAGATAGCAAATTATAGACCAGTTAGTCTGACCTCACTGGTTGGGAAGATGTTGGAGTAAATTGTTAAGAATGAGTTATCGAGTACTTTGTGACACAGGTAAAGATAGGACAAAGTCAGCAATATTTCCTTAAGGGAACATCTTGGCTGACGAACCTGTTGGAATTCTTTGAAGAGATTACAAGTAGGGTAGATAAAGGAGATGTAGTGGATGTTGCACATTTGGACCTTCAGAAGGCCTTTGACAAGGTGCCACACATGAGGCTGCTTACCAAATTAAGATCCCATGGTATTACAGGAAAGTTACTGGCATGGTTGTAGCATTGACTGCTAGAAGGCAGCGTGTGGGGGAAAGAAAAGGATCCTTTTCTGGTTGGCTGCCAGTGACCAGTGGTGTTCCACAGGGGTTGGTGTTGGGGCCACTTCTTTTTATGTTGTATATCAATCATTTAGATCATCAAGTAGATGGCTTTGTTGTCAAGTTTGCAGATGATATGATTGGTGAAGGGGCAGGTAGTGTTGAGGAAACAGGTAGGCTGCAGAAGGACTTGGACAGATTAGAAGAATAGGCAAGAACTTACAGTAATGCCTACCCCCCCTCACCATTTCCCATCCCCTTGTCCCTCTCTCACGTTATCTCCTTGCCCACCCATCGCCTCCCTCTGGTGCTCCTTCCCCACCCCCATTTTTCTTTCTTCCATGGCCTTCTGTCTCTTTCACCAATCAACTTCCTAGCTCTTTGCTTCATCCCTTCCCCTCCAAGTTTCACCTATCGCCTGACGTTTCTCCCCTCCCCCCACCTTTCAAATCTTCTCCTCAGCTTTTTTTTCTCCAGTCCTGCGAAAGGGTTTCGGCCTGAAACATGGACTGTACTTTTTTCCATAAATGCTGCCTGGCCTGCTGAGTTCCTCTCCTCCAGCATTTTGTGTGTGTTGCTCGATTTCCAGCATTTGCAGATTTTCTCTTGTTTGTAAAAGACAATAACACATTTGGCTGGCCCTGTAGAAGCTGCTGTGTCTGAGCACACTGCCATCTTACTGGAAGATACTAGCCTGGATAGAAGATTGGCCGACAGGCCGGACAGAGGCAAAGAGTGGGAATAAAGGGAGTCTATTCTGGTGGGCTGCCAGTGACTAGTTCTAGAGGGCCGTTTCTTTTCACGTACGTCAATGACGGAATTGATGGCTTTGTGACCAAATTTGTGGATTATCTGAGGAAAAGTGGAGCGGCAGAGAGTGTTGAGAAAGAAGGGAGTTTGCAGAAGGGCTAAGACAGATTCAGAGAAAGGATAAAGAAATGGCAGACAGAATGTAGTGTAGGGAAGTGCTGGAAAGTGTATGATCTTGCACTTTGGCAGAAGGAATGAAGGTGCAGATATTTTCTAAATGGAGAGAAAATTCAAAATTAGAGGTGCAAAGGGACTTGGGAGTTGTTGTGCAGGATTCACTGAAGGTTAACTTGTAGGTTGAGACAGTGATGAGGAAGACAAACACAATGTTAGCATCCATTTTGAGAAGACTAGAATATAAGAGCAAGCATACAATGCTAAGGCTTTATAAGGCACTGATCAGACTGCACTTGTAGTACTGTGAGCAGCTTTGGGCTTCTTATCTTAGAAATGGATGTGCTGACGTTGGAGAGGTTCCAGAGGAGTTTCATGAGAATGGTCCAGTCTTAACATATGAGGAGTGTTTGATTGCTTTGGGCCTGCATTTCAGAATCAGAATTAGAATCAGGCTTTTTATCACCAGCATGTTTTGTGAAACTTGTTAACTTAGCAGCAGCAGTTCAATGCAAAACATGATAATATAGAAAGAAAATAAATAAATCAATTACAGTAAATGTGTGTGTGTCTGTGTCTGTGTGTGTGTGTACATAAACGTGTGTGTATATATACTAATTTTACAACATTCTGTAGCTTTCGATCATGTTCAGTAGCTCTGTCCCCCCCGCCAAACAGTGATGCAGCCTGTCACAATGCTCTCCGCGGTATAAGTTTTCAAGTGATTTAGTTGACACACTAAATCTTTCAAACACCTAATGAAGTATAGCCACTGTCTTGCCTTCTTTATAGTTGTATTGATATGATTGATTCTAACAGACCAGCTTAGATCCTTGGAGATCCTGACACCCTGGAACTTGAAATTGATCACTCTGTCCACTTCGGTTCTCTCTAAGGATTAGCATGTGTTCCTTCGTCTTACTGTTCCTGAAGTCCACAATCAGCTCTTTCGTCTTACTGACATTGAATGCAAGGTTGTTGCTGCACACTCAACTAGCTGGTATATCTCACTCCTGTATGCCCTCTCATCCCCGTCTGAGGTTCTGCCAACAATGGTTGTGTCATCAGGAAATTTATAGATGGTGTTTGAGCTATGCCTAGCCCCACAGTCATAGGTATATAGAGAGTAGAGTAGTGGGCTAAGCACACACCTCAGAGGTGTGCCAGTGTTGATCGTCAGTGAGATATTATCACCAATCCACACAGGTCATGATTTTCCGGTTAGGAAGTCGAGGATCCAATTGCAGAGGGAGGTACAGTGACCCAGGTTCTGTAACTTATCAATCAGGATTGTGGGACTGATGGTGTTAAACACTAAGCTATGGTCAACGAACAGCATCCTGACTTAGGTGTTTAGAGTTCAGAAGAATTAGCGGGAATCTCATTGAAACCTATCGAATATTGTAAGGTCTAGATAGAGTGGATGTGGAGTAGATGTTCCCTACAGCAGAGGAATCTAGGGCCAGAGGGTACATCCTCAGAATGGAGAGGCATCCATTTTAAACAGATGAGGAGGAATTTCTTTAGCCGGAGGGTGGTGAATCTGTGAAATTCATTGCCACAGGTGACTGTGGAGGCCAAGTCATTGAATATATTTAAAGTGGCAGTTGATAATTTCTTGATTTATCAGGGTATCAAAAGTTATGTGAAGAAGAAGGCAGGAGAATGGGAATGAGAGGGATAATAAGTTAGTCAGGATGGAATAGTGGAGGAGACTTGATGGGTTTGTGTTTTATGGATTTAAGATATGGGGACAGTTTAGATAGACTGAGATTCTTTTCCCTGGAACAAGGAAACTGAGGGTTGACC
This sequence comes from Hemitrygon akajei, assembly GCF_048418815.1. Taxonomy (NCBI): domain Eukaryota; kingdom Metazoa; phylum Chordata; class Chondrichthyes; order Myliobatiformes; family Dasyatidae; genus Hemitrygon; species Hemitrygon akajei. The sequence continues at coordinate 145,377,082 of NC_133129.1, forward strand.
TGATATAGGTACAAACAGGGTAAATAGAACTTTTTTTTCTCCATAGTAGGGATATCAAACACAAAAGACATAGGTTAGAGATGACAGGTAGGATTATAAACTAATCTCCCTCCTGGCACTTATCGTTGCAGGCAGCAGAAGTGCTACACCTGCTTAATCACCTTCCTCACCTCCATTCAGGGTCTCAGACAGTACCTGCAAATCTTTGGGGTCATCTACTGTATCTGGTACTCGTAGTACCACCTGACGTGGATTTGGGGACCGTTTTCTCAAGCACCACAGCTCCATTTGCAAAAACGGAATTTCCTGGTGGCCAACAATTTCCTATTCTCATTCTGACATTGGTTGATGGTTTCTTCTTCTGCCACAATGAGGTCACTCTCAGGGTGGAAGAGCAACACACGTCATATTCCACAAACACAAGGAAATCTGCAGATGCTGGAAATTCAAGCAACACACACAAAATGCTGGTAGAACGCAGCAGGCCAGGCAGCATCTATAGGAAGAAGTACAGTAGAAGCACAGTCCTGACGAAGGGTCTTGGCCCGAAACATTTTGTGTGTGTTACCTCATATTCCATCTAGGTACCCTCCAACCTGATGGCATGAACATTAATTTCTCCAACTTCCAGTAATTCTGTTTTCCCCCCACCCACTTCCCTCTCCTTTTATTCCCCAGTCTGGACTCTTGCCTCTTCTCCACACCTGCCTATCACTTCTCCCTGGTGCCCCTCTTCCTTCCCTTCCTCCCATGATCTACTCTCCACTCTTATCCAATTCCTTCTTCTCCAGCCCTTTGCCGTTTCTACTTATCACCTCCCTGCTTCCTATTTTGTCCTCCCTCCCCCACCCACCTGGCTTCACCTATCACCTTCTACTTTGTCCTCCTCTCCCCCCCCCCCCCTCCGCTACTTATTCCAACTTCTTCTCCTTTCCTTTCCAGTCCTGATGAAAGATCTCAGCCTGAAACATCAACTGACTATTCATTTCCATAGATGTTGCCTGCCCTGCTGAGTTCTGCCAGCATTTTGTTTGCATGTTGCTCAGGATTTCCAACATCTGCAGGGTCTCTTGCTGTTTAAAGTTCATCCAGATATTGCCTGGATTAGAGCACATTGCACAAGGTTGGATTGTTTACTCTGGTCATGAGTGTCAGAAACTGAAGGGAGACCTAATTAAGTTCATAAAAATAATGAGAATCATAGATGGGATAGATATTCATAGTCATTTACCCCAAGTTAGAAATGTCAAATACTAGAAGGTTTAGGTTTAAGGTGAGGCAGAAGAGTTTAAAGGAGATCTGCGAGGCATGTTTATTACAGTGGTAGCTGCGTAGGTGGCTGAGATAAGCACATATGATGGTGATATTTAAGAAGCATTTAGACAGTCGCAAGGACACCCAGGGATACTGTATGTCCAGACAGATGGGATTAGTTATTTTGTCTTCATGGTCAGTTACAGACATTGTGGGTTGAAGCGACTATCCAGTGCTGTATTGGTCTGTTCTCTCTCACAGCTAAACAATAATCCCACAAACCAGTCTTGTGAGTCTTCCCCATATTAAAGCCTCTGTATTTTCTTTCACGAGCTTCATTCTGCTCTTTTAGACATTCCACCAATGCTTGTTTATTTCTTTTATTTACTGTAGATTCCAGACTACAGAGCGCACCTGATTAAAAGCCGCTGGCTCTAATTTTAGAAATAAAATCAATTTTTTACTTGTAAAGGCCGCACCGGATTTTTGGCCGCAGGTGTCCCACGTTGTAATATGAGATATTTACACAGAAAGATGTTACACGTGAGGATTTTTTAACTTTTAATTAAATCCATATGGTAACAAAAACAAATACATATTGCAAATGCTTTTTTTCGAACCGTGCCCGTAACGCGGCTACTTTTAAATATATGTTGCGTATACTTCTTTACTGAACAACATTCCAATATCTCCTAACGACTGGTAAAAAATATATATACTGCAGCCTACCAGGAAAAGTTATTGATCGCCTTTAACTTAAAAGCAGCGTTTTCGCTCCGCCGCTCCACCGCTCCCCCCCGCCGTCCCGTTTATCGCAAACTGGTATCCCACAAGACGCGGCGAAACCGGGTGTGATGTCATAGCATCCCGCGATGTAGTACAGAAAACAAATATAGTTAAAACTCTTCTAACTTTAACTAGAAAATGAATTACTAAGCGAAAATATTATAAACTAAATAACTGCCATAAAGGCAGCACAATGCTTTTCTTCGAGTGTTTTCCATGTTGATGAGGGTGAGTACAAATGACTGATTTACAATAATTTAATTGTGAAAGTGCGCTTGATTTATCGTACAATTTCATTGGACCTCTGTGAACTACTCATCAATTTTATTGGTCTACTGTTACGAGGCAAAATGTTTTCGGCGGCATGAAAAAAAATCATGTATTAGCCGCACCGTATTAAAGGCCGCAGAGTTCAAAGCTGTTCAAAATGTGGGAAAAAAGTAGCGGCTTAAAATCCGGAATCTACGGTATTTGATTCCATTGGTTTCAATGTTTAAAGCTAAAGGCTAATATTACTATCATCCCCCAACAATGTCTGTCCTTCACATTGACCGGATATTAGCACCCTTTCCTTCAGTACAAAGCACAGTAGGAAACATTCCTCCTGGGCAGGTGGCACTAAATTACTGAGCTTTCTGGATGCAGCTGAAGCAAAACTAAGGTTCCATGTTTGAGACTGACGAGTATTGTTAGGTGATTTTAATCATGGTTATTATAGCTCTGCTTGATTCTGACTTTGACAATATCCTTTCCAGTCACCATTTACTGTATAAGAAACTGAGATTGCTTTGTTTTCCCATCAGTACTGTGATAAGCTGTGTATTAGGTACTCCTGCACTTAATAAAAGCTAACAATAACTCAGTACAGAGCAGCAATCCAACTGAAGCTCACTTCAAAGTTCAAGGTAAATTTATTATGGAAGTATATATATGTCACCATATTCTTCACTGAGATTCATTTGCATGCAAGTATTCACAGTAAATACAAAGAAATACAATAAAATCAATGAAAACCACACACAACAAAGACAGATGAGCAGCTAATGTACAAAAGACAACAAACTGCAAATACAAAAAATGATAATTAATAAATAAGCAAAAATACAAAGAACATCAGTTCTAGAGTCCTTGAAAGCGAGTCCATAGGTAATGGAATCAATTCAGTGTTGGGGTGAGTTTAGTGAAGTTCCAGTATCTCTGGTTCAAGAACCTGATGGTCAGTGAGTAATAACTGTTCCTGAATCTAGTGGTGTGCACCCTGAGGATGACCATGCTGCTTTCCTGCTGCAGCTCTCATCATAGCTGTGTTCAGTGTTGTGGAGGGCTTTACCCACGATGGACTGGTCTGAATCCACTTTTGTAGGCTTTTTCCATTCAAGAGCATTGGTGATTCCATACCAGACCCTGATGCAACCAGTCAGTGCAGTCAGCATACTCCACTATGTATCTATAGAAGTTTCTCAAAGTTTTATATGACATGCCAAATCTTCGCCAACTTCTAAGAAAGTAGAGGTGTGCTGTGCCTTCTTTGTAATGGCAGTAGCGTGCTGGACCCAGTAAGTGTGTATTTGGTATTTCAGTTGCAGAATGCAATCATGAAATGGATCACCAGGTGGAGCTCTCTGATAAGCACGCTGAATGCCATAGCACTGGTGTCGTCATACAGAAACACTGAACTTGCGTAGATCAACATGACGGAAAATTTGTATCATTGTAAAAATTCCATTATCCACATATGAGTCAAGTTTTTCTGTGCTTCTAAGATATATATAAAAAGACTCTAATGCTGTTTTCAATGAACTGCAATATCATTTTTGATAACCTTGGATAGTATTTTCAGTGGTCACTGTTTCATTGTTTATACTGTGAAGAAAACAAGTACAAAAAGTACAGTATTAAGTTTTTAAAGCTGGAATACAGAACTAATAAGCAATTTCAAGAATGAAGGTACATGCAGCAGAAGTTAAGAAAAGGATTGTCCTATTTAAACAAAATGCTTTGAGATAACTATTAAAATAACTTTTTAAAAGTTATATATTCTCTTTCACTTGAATATTTTGAGTGATATGGATTGAGCCTGGTTCCACATGTAACCAATCAGACTCTATCTCACCTCCCTGTCACCACCCTAACCACCACATCCCCATTCTGACAATCTTTCCCCTTCCCTCCCAACTTAAACTTTTTGCCTCCATTTATGCTATTTGACCCGCTGAATTCTTCCATAAAAGTACAGTTTATAAAGTAACACGCATGAAATGTTGGAAGAACTTAGCAAGTCAGTTAGCATTCATGGATAAGAATAAACAGTTAATGTTTCAGGCCAAGATCCTTCATCAGAACTCTTCTGCAGAATCTCTTATGAGTATAAAGTCAAATACGGTATATAATATCATTGAAAATCAAAAAAAACCTTACAATTACTAAACATAATTTTAATTTAGTGTTAGACCACAGCTGATAATATATGTCTGATGTTCATTGTATCATCCACTTAACTTGTATTAGGATTTTCTTTCTAATCATCTATCCTACTGCATCTACAACAAATGTAAAATTCTCCATATCTGGTCCATGCTGCTATGTTCTCCTGGATGGATAATAGTTGTTGTTCAAAGCATATTTAGTTCATTTTTAAAGTATAGAAGCACTAAACTGTTCAGTGCAAAGATTTTATTGGGAAAGAGAAGAGAATGAAGGCATGATTCCTCCACCCTGTCTTTTTCTGTATTCTGGCTAATGTGGTTAAAAAAAGTCTCTATTTTATTATTGTACATACTGGGCAAAATCAAAGCAGGATGTCTTGTTTAACTTGACTCTGTTAATAGCAGAATTCAGAATCATTGATAAAGTCCAGGTAACATTTGCCTAACTCCTCTTATTAGGTTTGGAAGCCTTTTTCAAGCAAAGATGAAAGAGAAATGATTGTGAGTGATAGGCCATAAAACACAGGAGCAGAATTAGGATATTTGGACCATCAACTATGCTTCACTATTCAATCATGGCTGATTTACTTCCCCAATCAATCACATTCTCCTGCCTTCCCCCTGTAACCTTTGATGCCCTTACTAATCAAGAACCTATCAAATTCCACTTTAAGTACTATCAGAGCATGGTGGTCTGCACATTGCACAATTTAGGATGACAACAGATGCACATTAACAATTACTTGTGCACTAGGCCTGGAGAGAACTGTTTTGTAATATAACATGTCAAATCATAGAAATGTAATTAATCATTTAGATGCACATCTGATTTGATCACAGGCCTCCACCAGAATTGAACCAATAAATTGGACACAGAATAAAATGCTGGTGGCTGTTTTGAGGTAGTGAAGTTTAAATATAAACATTTGTTTTGTAGGTTTGCTTCTGAGTTTGTAGTGTTTTAAAGTGAAAAAGCCCTTGAAATGAGATTTCTAATACAGCTAAATAGTTACTATTTTCAGTAAAATGCTGTCACTGAAGTGAAGTCAACATTGAATTCCATCTGCCATGAACTTTTATGGACATTCTGCATTTTTATATAGAGGGACGTGTAAAAACTAACAGAAATTCTGAGAGACGATGGGAAAAACTTCTCAATGACAGATTGGTCTAAAAACAGAACTTTGAATGAGGGTGGCTTGCACAGGAACTATATGAGGATTATTTTTTAGGTTGTGAGTGATAAGGATCTAGAATGTATTGAAGGAGAGGCAGCAGGTTAAAATTTTTCAACTTGATAATACTTTGAAAGAGAATGGGATTTTATCAATCTGCCATGCACACATTAAAAAAAATAGACGTCTTTCTGTAGTTAACAGTAAGCATCTTCAGAACACTTCCATTTAGATATTGGAATCTGAGTATGAATAGATAGCCCACATTCATTGCCCAGCCCTAACTGCCCATGAGGTAAGTGGTTTGCAAGACTTTTTTTAGAGAATAGACTATGATATCTGATGGTGTGCTTACTGATTTTCTACAACCTTAAAATTGCATTACTGTTACTTCAAGCTTAGATGGAATATTTTCAAAGCATTCAATGAATTCAATGAATAATCAATGAAATAGGACTAATTGGATAGCTCTTAAAGTGGTGGTGGTTATCGCTGTATATTTCCCTTAATCTAAAAACATACAAGCAGTGGTGCAATGGTAAATGTTGAATTATCTTATGGTAAACCCAATGTGAATTCAGAGATAAATTAGTTGCGTTATATTAATCAGATAGTTTATTGCAGCAGTAGTAAGCTAAGAGAATGTAAGACGTAAGTTAAGAGTTGTTCAGTTCTGTGATATTTTACTGGTCTGCATTTAGCTAATCATGTTGCAACCACTTTTGTGTGAGTCAGTTTAAATTGCAAAACCACATCCTAGTATTCGATGCAACACGAGATACAATTTTTCGCAAGAATAACGTCATTAAATCCAGTTTTTAACGTTGAAAATGCTGATGTTACAAATTCTCTCCAGGATCTTGAGGTTAATATGCATCAATATCATCATTTTTATGCAAGGCTTCAATGATAAGATCTTTCCTTGGAAAAGTAATGGAGAAGCTAATTCTTGCTCTTATCTCCATGTCTAATATATTCTGTCTACTTTTTTTCGGGCTGGTGTAAAAACTGCAGTTTCCTCTGACTTGTGACATATAACTGACTTCTTGTACAAGTTGGTTCTACAACTAAACCACTAAAATGAAGGTTGCAGATCTAGGCTAGAGAAAGGCTTCCTGTGTGAGAGAAGTTTCTGTGTAGATAAAGATTACTGGTCCACCATTAATGGAAATTCAGTGCCTGAATATCAACCAGATATTTTTAAAGATACTAAATTTAACTGATAAGCTGAGTTGCAGAGTGCAAGTCGCCATTGCCGTAGACCCTGCTGACTTTAGAAATGTGGTTCCTGAGTTGAGAAGTTTGCTAGCTCATAACAGTTTTTTTCTTGTTCATTGGTGACTGAACCTGCCATTAAATAAACTTGCATTCTGTTATTTGCATCCAAATATTGCAGGCTGAAGATCAAAATTATTGCTGAAACAAAACGAAAACAGATTATGTAAGGGTCCCAATTCCATTGTATCATTTATCCCAGTCTCAGTGCAGCATACTTTGGTTAGTAATTAAATTATAGTAGTCTGTGACCTGACTCCTTTCTAGTAATAATGTATAGAGTTTTCTTGAGATAAGATCCTGAGATTTTTAATAATATTAACGGTCCCTTTCTATGCAGAAAGACCCAATCAAAGCCGTAACAATTGCCATCTCAGCTCGAGCTCTTTTTGATATGGAAGAAGAGCATGAATTATTCTTCACAGAAGGCCAAGAAGAATACATTAATTACCAGATCAGTAATGAAGACATACCTCTAAAGGAAGGTATTGTTTTGCCATTCATCAGGGTAAGTTCTCACACACACTTTGATTTACCTGCCATGATCTCCTCCCTCTACCAACCTTCTAATCTTTGATTCAGATGCCATATTGGCAAGATTTTTTTAAAAACAGATTTACTTAATGTCCTTGCATGATTTCTTCCATTTCTAATTCAATTTAGTAAAGACTTCGACAGCTAGTATGAAATCGGGAGGTCTTGCTGATAGTGAAGAAGGTCATTATAAAATATAAGGGGACCTTGATGAGTTGGGGAAGTGGGCTGAGGAGTGGCAAATGGATTTCAGAATGGTAAGGGTAAGACGATGCATTTTAGAAGGTCAAGCCAGAGTTGGACTTGTACTACGAATGGTAAGACACTAGGGAATGTAATGGAACAGCGGGAGCTAGGAATACAAGCACATAGTTCATTGAAAGTGGTGTCACAAGTAAATGGATGGTAAAATGGTATTTTGCACGTCAGTCAGTCAGAGCATTTCACATAGAAATTGGAACCTTATGTTGAAGTTGCAGAAATTGTTGGTAAAGCAACACTTGGCGTACTGTATACAGCTTCTGTCACCCTGTCTAGGAAAGATGTGATTACACTTGAGAGACTTACAAAGCCCCTTGCCTGTTGACAGAGGGATTACTCTCCAAGTCTGAACAAATCTTATGCAGGGAAGTACCAGCCTTTAAAACACTGGGGTTACTGAGACTCAAGGTCTTTAAGGCCATTCCCATTCTATGGGTCAAGTTTAGCTGGAATGCTCTGCTCCTTCCCAGCTTCCCCCAAAACAGAATGACCCCCAAAACACAATGCTAAATCCAGAGTCTTGTTTCTCCTCAGGTCAGATTGTCATTTGGCTTACCACACTGTACCGGTGAGAGGTTAATTTTAGGGACTGTCTTGAGTGCAGTGGTCATTATCGGGCAGGGACATTATCTCTTCATGGAGATGGCTCACCCCATCAGGACTTCTCTCTGCCCTGCTTGCAATATACCATTTCCATTTAACAGTTGGGCATGGGCCTTCTTGTGAGTCGCATTATCAGACCTCAGCCACTGCATGATGGGGAGATGCTGTCACATCTGAGCACACAGTGACTGGTTCAGAGGCTGTCTGGTATTCAGTGGCTAGGAGGGCCCAATAGCAGGCCAACAGGTGTCCCTCAGGGATGGAGGGGGCGGGCGGAGTGGTATATCAGGTCGCTGCTTCAGGGAAAGTCTTTGTCAAAAACACCAAGAAGAAGCGACCTTTCCCCCCCCCCCCCCCACCTTAACACCTGCCACAGACTCCACTCAGCCACTCTAGGGGTAGCTGAAACCTGCAGCTCAAAGAGTATCCCACTCTGTCTAGGGATTAATGGGAGAGCCTGTTCCACTGCCTTCGAAGGCCTGGTCTAGGAGGCATTATATCATGGTCAAAAGAGGATGTGCTGCTGGCAAGACCCAAGTCAAGGAGCTCTACAAAGCTCTGCATTTCCTCCTTGGAGTTGAGGACTGCAGCATTCAAGATCCTGCAGCTTGCCTCATCAGGTATCTCTACTGCCCAGAATTCCACTGTATGCCCAGGAATAGAACAATCAGAATAGAGCCCTGCGACTTATCAGAGTTGATAGACCAACTCCACTCCCTCAGGGTTGGGGGATAACCACTTCATCCCATGCTTGCTTCGAGGGCCTCTGTAACAGCATGTCATCTACATAGTGGTATATCTCCTGTAAATCTTAGCCTACCATGCCATGGCACAACATGGGACTGTGTACATACCCCTGGAAGAGATGGCAAAAGGTGTACTGCTGACCCTCCCATGTGAAGGCGAACTGGTCCTATGCCTCTGGATTCAGGGGAATGGAATCAAAAGCATTGACCACGTCCACTACCACACACAAGTGCTCCCCCCCCCCCACCCCTATGTCCTCAGTGATGGTCAGCATGTCCGGGAAGGCTGTTGTGAGGGGCTTGTTCAACAGTCTAACGTCATGCACCATGTCCCAGTACTCCTCCGTACCAGCCAGAATGGACTGTTTTAAGGGAAGGTGGCAGGCCAAGTGACTGCCTCCTACAACAGAGAATCTGTAGTCTCCCCAATTTCTCTAGCCTCACTGGATCTGGTACTGTTTTGTATTGAGCACCATTGAGGAGAGTCGAATCACCAAAGTCTCCGACTTGGCCAATTCATCTGGTACCTGCGCCTGGGCCACGCCAAGTGTAAAATTATGTTTATTTGTTTGAAGGGATCTACCCCTCAGCACTTTCATACCCAGAATCCACTTGGGAGATGCTGCCAACAAGACAATCGTGGGTCCTGGCTGTACTGGTTCGATGGCCGCCTGCAGGGTAACCCTCCCGGGCAGGAAGAAGGGAGCCCTCTATTGTAGCTTGGGGACCATGATAATGGTCAGGGTTCTCTGCAATGGTGGTGTGCTCCGAACCGGTGTCCACCAGTACCATCATGGCTGCACATCCCCTTTCCCCCTATGCACCACAATGGGTACACGAGGCCTCAGTCCCCCAGCTGGGAAAGGGCCGCTGAGCATATCTGCTAGAAAGAAGCCCTGGCCCTATTCCTACGTTAGTGGGGTGGGAGGGTGCCACCCTCTGCTCGACCCCTGCTGCTGCTGGAGGTCTACCAGTGCCCTCGAGCAAGGGATGTAGGGAATCCTGATCTCGAGACGAGGATCCGGCGAGGGATCAAATGAACCCTTATCCGGGGAGGGCTTAGAAGATGAGCCCCCCCCCACCCTTAACAGTTCTCTCACCTGACTTTCCCTCACAGAGTTCCCTCCACATTGCAAAGAGGATGTGAGTGGGAACCCCTTCGACCTGCTCCTTGGGTAACTTTGCCCTAGTCAACACTAAAAGCATCTCCTTATGGGTAATGCGGGATACCCCACTCCCCATCTGCTTATCAAGCTTCTGCACCTGGTTACACGTACTTTCTGCCATTTACTCCAACCCCTCCAGTCATTGAATGGCTGTATTTATGGTATCCCAGCTGACCGGTCCCACTAAAGGCCTTTCAAAGGCCTCCCAAAGGCCTCACTTTCAAGTGGGGAGCTGCTGTTGTAACTGAATGCCCTACCACAGCAGAGGTTAGTTCAGAATCCTCTGGCAGTTTATCACTATTGCTATATAAGCTTGCAATTAGGACTCACTAGAGAAGGGCTCTTCCTCTATAATGCTCCATTCTGCCCAGGGCTTTAAATCCTATTCAAGGACTGAAGGGTACCTGATCTTGACTGACATTGCCACCCAATCCCATAAGGATTTATTACCTTCATGGGGAGCAAGCGTGTTAGGACAACAGTCCCCCCAGGGATCCCATTCCTATATTAGATAGGCTCACTCTGGTAACACCCTCATCTCATATCGTCGACAAGCACGTGGCCAGAGGCTCCTTTGCCTGTACTTATTCCCCAATCACGCTGGTTCCTTGGCAGGGAACTTCCTCATCTCTGTCATCTCGGAGGGCCCATTGTACTATTCCCTCCACGCTCCTTGTCCTCTTCCTGTCCTGTGAGGATCAGTGGGCCATGAGCTGAAGCTCCCAGTCATGGTGTGGGACCGTGTGGTCACCGGTCTGGCCTGTACTGTCTCTGGTACAAAGGGGGGAGGGCAATCATTTTCAGAAAGAATCATAAGACTCTCTTCTCCATCCAGTCAGAGATGCACATCCCTCATCCAGATGTTGGGTTCATCTCCCCTCTGTATTGAGGCTCAGACCTTAATGGGATCTGGTTGCCACTTAGCCCATTAGCTCTAATTGCTGCAGCTTTACTAGCCCTCAGGTTATCTTCATATCCCTGCCCTATAGATCTTTGACCTGAGTCTCTGCTGACCAGGCAGCTTCCCCGTGATGGTGCCTCCACCTTGTTCTTTACTCTCACTATCTCCTGCTCTCCCTGTACAATCGTCTCATGCTGGTGCTTTATAATGGCTGTCAGCAGCAACAAGCACTCAGAGTTCCCTGACAAGAAGGGAGCCAATCTCGTTTAACACGGACACAATCTTCTCCCCGTGGGAATCAAACTTGTCTGATCAACCCATCGGTGTACTGTGGCCTGCCAGTGGATTGGCAAGAATGCCAAACCCAGCACTGTTATTGGTCCACGCCAGGACCTGGTATTCCTCATGAGGGGTCCTCTCACTTGCTCTTACCCTGAACGTTTTAAACTCCTGTTACACTCACTGAATCCTGCCAACTGTGCCAAATGATTTGCAGAAGCAAATTCATAAGTTCGGTAAGTGGGGTGGAAAACACTGGTTGTGACTAAGCACATTAACTTTTTATTTACAGATAAACAGTGAATTGAATTGACTTTATTACTTACATCCTTCATATACATGAGGAGTAAAAATCTCTATGTTACATCTCCATCTAAATGTGCAATGTGGAATTTATAGTAATTTATAATAATTAGTATGTACAACAATATAACATAGAAACACAGTTGTGTCAGCATGAATTAATCATTCTGATGGCCTGGTGGAAGAAGCTGTCCCGGAGCCTGTTGGTCCTGGCTTTTAAGCTGCAGTACAGCTTCTCGGATGGTAGCAGCTGGACCAGTTTGTGGTTGGGGTGTCTTGGGTCCCCAGTGATCCTTCGGGCCTTTTTTACAAATGTGACTTTGTAAATGTCCTAAATTGTGGGAAGTTCACATCTACAGATGTGCTGGACTGTCTGCACCACTCTCTGCAGACTCCTGTGATTGAAGGAAGTACAGTTCCCATACCAGGCAGTGATGCAGCCAGTCAGGATGCTCTCAATTGTGCCCCTGTAGAAAATACTTGGGATTTGAGGACATACCAAACTTCTTCAATCGTGTGAGGTGAAAGAGGAGCTGTTGTGCCTTTTTCACCACACAGCCTGTATGTACAGAACACGTGAGATCCTGGGTGATGTTTATGCCAAGGAACTTAAAGCTGTTCACCCTCTCAACCCCAGATCCATTGATGTCAATAGGGGTTAGCCTATCTCCTTTTCCCCCTGTAGTCCACAACCAGCTCCTTTGTTTTTGCAACATTGAGGGAGAAGTTGTTTTCTTGACACCATTGTGTCAGGGTGATGTCTTCTCTGTGGGCTGCCTCATTATTATTTGAGAGTAGGCCAATCAGTGTAGTATTGTCAGCAAACACTCAACCAAGCATCTAAGTCAAACAAGTATTTACCTAAGCCCCCTAAGTTAGAAGTCTATGACACTAAACATTCACTAGCACTCCTAACTCAACAGGTGCTTATCTAAGTCCCAAGTTACACAAGTAAGCAGTTGATGATGTAGTGGCTTCAGCATCGGACTTCGAGGCGAGTTGTCCCAGATTTGAATCAGGCCGGCTTACAGCACGCTTTCCATCCATGCTGGGTTGAGCGTTGAGCTAGTAACTCAGCCTCGTTAAAAAGACAAAATGCTAAAGAAATGGTAAGGCTGCTGCCTGATATGCCACAGGCACAGAAAGGAACAACAACAAGTTATATAACTACAACATCAAACATTCAACAAACAGGAACCTATCTCAGTGTGCATGCAGACCCTCCTATCTGCAGCACACTTCTCCAATGATGCTTCAGCCCTGATTGAGACCCAATCCGAAGGGAGCCCCCAGAGAAAAGGAGACAGGAAGTCCCACATGCACTACTCTTATACGCCTGAGATGCCCAAAACCAGAAGCTGGTGCCGTGGCGCAAATGAGAGCCAACGGGTGAGAGGTGCCACATCCTTCAAATGGGCCAATCAGCCACTGGCACAGCAGAAGGGGCTTTTGACTAGCAAGCAAGTTAACCATTCAAGTTACAGGATCTGGAGATGAACTTCTTCCAAATAAAGGGTTGTGAGTAAATGGAGTGTGCTGCCAGAGGAAATGGTGAGGGAGGTGCAATAGCATCATTTAAGAAGCACTTGGATAGGTACATGGAGTGGATGGGCCTGGGCAGGGCACAGAAAGCTGGTTGTTGGACGACTGCTGTATTACTCAATGACTCTATAATCCAGCTAATATATCTCCTGCAATAGTTTCTTCTCCCCTGCCCATGCTGTTAACTGGAAAAGCCTGACATTAATGATTGACTACTTCATGTTTCTATGTGATATTTCACTCTTTTGCTTATGTTATTTGTAAACAGCTTCCACATTTAACAACTATGCTCTTTGCCCATCAGCCCAATTTCTTTCATTGCTGTACTCTACTCTTTCTCCTCCGTTTTAGTCTACTTGATTACTTTTTTTTTACCTTCAGAATTTTTGTTAAAATGCAATATTAAGTGTAAAGAGTCTGGATTTGCTGTAGCTGGAAGATATGGCCATTAATTTTGTTTATAGCTGTCACAGACTTTTGAATGGACTTCCGACTAGTTCCACTTACTAGAAGTCTTATTCAAAATAACATGCAGCAAATGAGGCGAAAGCAGAATTGAGAGTGTGGAGAATGGCTGAACCTTAATTAAAATGAACTTTAATTTTCTTTTTTTAAACACTGTCTCTGATAGTGATTAAAATTCAAAGGAACGTGATTGCAAAAATAAAAACAAATGATTGAAGCTATAGTTTACATAGTTAAGTCAGTACAGTATCAAAACCTAAATGGACAAGTCATGCACTTGTTTGTGCTGTCTGATGTCTGCTTAGTACATAGCTATTACAGTTTCACATCTCTTCTGTCTTTAAGTATTGATACCTTTGTATAGAAAAGCCTGTGAAGGAAAGAAGATATTTAAACCACAATCTTTTGATTTATCCACAGTACAAAAATATTAATATTGAGTGAAACAGCTTCAACAAAGTTGATACCACTTAATTCAGCTATTCTTAAAAGGGGAAAAGGTTTGCAAGTTTGTTGTATCCTTTCAAATGTTACTTATTTCCTGTCTGTTTTCTGCCTTGCCTCACCCTCCCTCTTCCCCCCACCCCCCAATCTAGCTTCACTGATGGTTATCAAACTTGTTTAATCATTGTCACACGGTTCCTCCGTTTTCAACCAACTTTGTGCACGTGTACTTTAGTGGTGTCATGTGCCAGTACTTGGGCTGTGCTTCACCCTACAACAACATGAAGGCATGGAATTCTTGTTGCCGAATTGAATGACTCTCAAAAGTCTTTTTCTGATGTCCAATATTTTACACAAATATTGTAATGGATAGTAAAGAAAACCTTTTTTTTAACATCTTGATGGTTTTATTTTCATTTGCTGCTCAAATCTGTGTCCCTAAGATGTTTTTTTAAGTATAAAATAATCCTAGCGGGTTGGAAGGCCAATTCCTTTGGTACATTGGACTCCAGCATCTCTTTGAGTGAGTGTCTGCAGATGATTTGATTTTAAGGTTCTTCCTTGCAATCCAGACACTGATTCTCTACCTTGAGCCTCAGTTTAGAAATCAGGAAGAGAGCTCCTTCGGCTGATTTAACATGTTTAAGTCAATTATATTGCCCAACTGTAAATCACGATCATCCTGCTCAGCACAAACAGGGAAGCAAATTAGCATTCTTTCTGTTCTCTATTCATTGGGAACTCCTCATTGAATAAGAGATTCTGTCGTCGCTGGCAATCCAGAGGAATACACGAAAAGCTGGAGGATCTCAGCGGTCAGGTAACATTTATGCGAGAGAGATGGAGAGGGTATGAACAGTCAACATTTCAGGCCGAGACCGTGCGTCAGGCCTGACCTGCTAAGATCCTCCAACATTTTGTGCATTACAATCCTGATGAAGGGTCTCGGCCCGAAATGTCATTTGAACTTTTGCACAATGGGACTTTTGGTTTTAATATTGGCAACATTTGACCCAATAGCTGCAAATAATCATATAACTGGATTGAACACATCAGTTGCAGGTAGACCCTTATGATCTCAGAAAAGGACTTATTTTTGCATACTTAACATGAACTAACATTATTTAAATACATTTCAGAAAGATAGTAAACAAGAGGGTTTTACATATGAAATGATGTTTCCAAACTTCAAAACTGCAGGATTTCTTTTGTACCTGTTTCATGCTGCCAGCAGTGGAAAGCTTGGAACAGATCATCTGTCCACGGGACACGGAAGTGAGGAAAAATATGAACTTTAAAACAAATCTCTTAAATTCAGTTCTGGAGAGAGCTGATATTAATGATATTTGTAAAGACCATAAGACCAAGGAGCAAAATTATGCCATTTGGTCCACTTCTATAAGGGCTGATTTATTATCCCTCTCAACTCCATTCTCTTGCTTTCTCCCTGTTTCCTTTGATACTCTGATTAATTAAAAACCTATCAACCACTGCCTTAAATATATCCAGTGACTTGGCCTGCACAACCATCTGTGGCAAGGAATTTCACAGATTTCACTAAAGAAATACTTTCTCATCTCTGTTCTAAATGAACATCCCTCAATTCTGAGGCTGTTCCCTCTGGTCCTAAGCTCCTCCGTGATATAAAACATCCTCTCCACATCCACACTATCTCAGCCTTTTAGTATATGATAGGCTTCAATGAAATTTCCCCTGCCCCTCCCATTCTTCAAAACCCCAGCAAGTACAGGACCAGAGCCAGCAAATTCGCCTTGTATGTTAACCCTTTTGTTCCTGGGATCATTCTTGTGAATGTCCTCTGGACTCTCTCTAATATCCTTTCTCAGACAAGGGGTCCAAAACTGCTCACTATTACCTCAGCATTACATCCTTGCCTTAGTATTCTAGTCCTCTCAAAATGAATGCTAACATTGCATTTGCCTTCCTCACCATTGACTCAACCTTTAGGGAATCCTGCCAGATGACTCCCAAGTCCCTCTGCACCTCTGATTTTTGAATTTTCTCCCATTTACAAAATAGTCCATGCTTTTATTCCTTCTGCCACAGTGTATGACTGTATGCTTCCCCTACATTATATTCCATCTGCTATGTCTTTGCCCATTCCCCAAATCTGGGGAATCAAGTCCTTCAGGAGTCATCCTACTTCCTCAACACTACCTGCCCTTCCTTTTTTCCAATATTTTTATTAGTTTCTACATAGAAGAATACAGAGTACAAGAAAGTGTATATAAAAAGGTCAATAATTTTTTTAAAAAAACTACCAATTACTTTATATCTGTTCATAATAACAATCTCTTTACCCCATATTCGTATAAGTTAAACAATAGTTATATTGAACTATACTAACTTACTACAAAATAACAAATCTAACCCCTACCAAGACCAAAGCTGTTCATTAAGGAGAAAAGAAGATGTATACCTTCTCATATAATAAAAATTAATAATAGCCAACATCTGAGTTTAAACAACAAATTGGTTTTAAAAATAATTCAGAAAAGGTCCCCACAATACTACCTGCCCTTCCACCTTTGTATTGTCTACAAACATTTCCACAAATCTATCAATTCCTTCATCGAAATTATTGACATACAAAGTGAAAAGAAGCAGTCCCAACACTGACCCCTGTGGCACACAACTAGTCACTGGCACCCAACCAGAAAGGTAGCTAATCCCAAACTGACTAGACTGCAATCAACTGCCTCTTTGGATTTTGAGTCTCATGCTCAGGATGTTTCTGCAGAGCACTGATTGTATTGTATCCTCTGGAGAACCTGCCATCACGAGCTGTTCAACTGGGAGCACTCCCTGTTTGTTCCAGTGCTTTGTCTTCAAAGTCCCTTGGTAATATTTAAAGAACATCAAGGAATTTTCTGAATCAGTACCACTTTAAAAAATAAATGACAATGCACCTTGTTGCTGATACAGAATATCTCCACAGTTTTCCACATAACAATAAGGATTACACTTTGAACTAATTAATTGAAGTAATTATAGATGATTTGCTACACTAAGCCATCTAAAGATATTTTTGACCTTAAGTAAATACCTAGTTAATTTTTGACAATAATACAAAATTATAAATGAATAGTCATATCTGCCTGACTGCGGCTTAATTCCCATCATTATCTCTTTCAGGCTGTTAACATGGTAAATAAAAGGTTGCTGGAGTTGAATCCTGAGGAAAAACAACTGTTTGAAATTCTCCTGCTGTCAACTCACAGTGCTGAAGGTGGGGTGCGGATCATTAACAGTGTAAACTATTACGGTGAGTTAGTACAACATAACTGGAGTGTTAATGATGGTTTATATAGCTGCTTATATATGACAGCTCAAATCCCATAGTCTTTATCCTACTCTGCAAATTTGCATGTTGCAATGTGCAGAATTAAACCTTTATGAGAAGTATTCATCCAGAGATTTTTCACTGTCATCACATTCAATTTTAAGTATGTAAAGTTACTAATTATTTAATTTTGAAAAAGTTACAGCAGTCAGCTTACCATGCAGTTGGTCATCACCCTTCCCTTTAGTGGTTCTATAGTTCGTAAGATCAAATAAAACTTCCATGTGTGCTTTGTCCCCCTTTCTCTTCAAAGATAAAGATCCTGCATGTGTGTACTCTGACACCATTCTTCAAGGATGGACTGCATGCATTAGCATGCAATTTCAATTCCAGGTATCATATCTGAGTTTTAACCTGTTCATGCACTTCATAGTTGCATGAAACTAGGCTGAAACTATTTCACTTTCTAGCTAAAACTGCTGTCTAGATGTTCAGCTATGACACTGAACAACTAAATTTTTATTAAGATCGTCATGCAAAATACCTCGCACTTCTTTGTATTCAGAACAATTTGTGCATTGAGAACCAACTTGGGAAAATAGATTCATCAAGAGAGGTTGACAATAATGTTGTAAAAAGGTTCCCTTGTGGCGACCCACTTCCCAGCGCACTTGAACCGGCTCACCAAGCGGCGCGCGCCGGCATTGAAGCCGGTCCCAAAAAGGGCGCCAAGCCTGCTTCACCAGCAAGGGGAAAAGCCCGCACGCAGGACGGGACTGTGAATACACGCCCTCTACAGCATTCCCGCCCGGGGAGGGCAGGATCAGGAAAGCTTTAAAGCGAGGCCGCCAAGTTTGAATAAACCTTTTTTTGCAACTGCAGCTCACCGACTCCATGTCGTTATTTCAGCGCTGCGTGTAGTACGCCGCTACAATTGGTGACCCCGACGGCCCAAACGATATTTGTGCCGAAGATGAACGATGCCGCATCTGTTCATGCAGTTTCGTTAAAACTGCCAAGCTTCTGGACGCTGCGACCTCACCTATGGTTCCAGCAGGCAGAAGCCTAATTCCACATCCGGCAGATAATCTCGGAGGACACACGTTACTACTACGTGGTGAGCTCCCTCGACAAGGAGACAGCCGCCCAGGTTGAGGAGTTCATACAGTCGCCCCCGGAGGACGGCAAATACACAGAATTCAAAGCCCTGCTCATAAGGACTTTCGGACTCTCACGGCGTGAGCGAGCTGCCCGCTTTACTGCACCTGGATGGTTTGGGGGACAGGCCACCGTTGGCTTTGATGAACGAGATGCTGTCCCTGGCCGGAGGTCACAAGCCCTGCCTCATGTTTGAGCAGGGATTCCTGGAGCAGCTGCCCGAGGACATACGCCCGCTGCTGTCTGACACGGATTTCAGCGACCCCCAGAAGGTGACGGCCTGGGCGGACGTGCTGTGGAAAGCCAAGAAGGAGAGTGGGGCATCCGTTGCACAGATCACCAGGCCACACTCCCAGCAGCAAACCCGACCAGGCCCAGCCGTAGAGCCCGCTAACCCCAGAGGCAGGGATGAGGAGGCCAACGAACAATGGTGCTTCTACCACCAGCGGTGGGGCGCAGAAGCCTGCCACTGTAGCCCGCCCTGCAAGTTCCGGGGAAACGCCAGGGCCAGCCGCCGCTGATGGCTATGGCGGCTGGCCATTGGGATAGCCTCCTGTATGTCTGGGACAAGTGGTCGGGACGCCGCTTTTTGGTCGACACCAGAGCCGAGATCAGCATCTTACCTCCGACGAGTTACGACACCCGCAACAGAAAACCGGATCCCACCCTGCGGGCCGTGAACGGCAGCACAGTACGGACCTACGGCACCCATACGATGCGGCTACAGTTCGGCTCCAGCCGGTTCACGTGGGACTTCACACTGGCCGCCGTAGCCCAACTGCTCCTGGAAGCGGATTTTTTGCGAGCTCACAGCCTACTGGTCGACCTGCCAAGGCAGAGACTGGTCCACGCCGAGACTTTTCAAACATTCTCCCTGGGTGCAGCCCAGTTGTCGGCCCCTCACCTCGACTTCATCACGCTGTCCGACAACGACTTCACCAGAGTCCTGGCGGATTTCCCATCGGTTCTGGTGCCACAGTTCACGGCAGCCATGCCCAGACACGGCGTACAGCACCACATCCCAACACGGACCACCCCTCCACGCCCGTGCTCGAAGGCTTCCCCCGGACAATCTCTGGCTGGCGAAGGAGGAGTTCAAGAGGATGGAGGAATTGGGGATCATACGGCGGTCCGACAGCCCGTGGGCCTCTCCCCTGCACATGGTGCCCAAAGCGACAGGGGGCTGGAGACCATGCGGCGACTACCGCAGGCTGAACGAGGCTACAACACCGGACCACTACCCTGTGCCGCACATTCAGGACTTTGCAGCAAACCTGCACGGCGCACGGATCTTCTCCAAGGTAGACCTCGTCCGGGGATACCATCAAATCCCGATGCATCCGGACGACGTCCCCAAAACGGCACTCATCACCCCTTTCGGCCTTTTTGAGTTCCTCCGCATGCCGTTCAGCCTAAAGAATGCCGCACAGACGTTTCAGCGGTTAATGGACGCGGTGGGACGCGACCTGGACTTCGCTTTAATCTATTTGGACGACATCCTCATAGCCAGCAGCAGTCGTCAGGAGCATCTGTCCCACCTCCGTCAACTCTATGCCCGACTGAGTGAATGCGGCCTGACAATCAACCTGGCCAAATGTTAGTTCGGGCTCGACACCATCAATTTCCTGGGCCACAGGATTACTAAAGACGGGGCAACCCCTCTGTCCGCCAAGGTAGACGCGGTCCGCCATTTCCCCCGACCCAACACAATCAAAGGCCTTCAGGAATTCGTGGGTATGGTGAATTTCTACCACTGCTTCCTCCCTTCAGCTGCCCTAATCATGCACCCTCTGTTCGCCCTTATGTCGGGTAAGGGCAAGGACATTACCTAGGACGAGGAGTCCGCAGCCACTTTCATTAAAACCAAAGAAGCCTTAGCAAACGCCGCGATGCTAGTGCACCCCAGAACGGACGTCCCTACTGCCCTCACAGTGGACACATCTAACACGGCAGTCGGTGGGGTGCTGGAGCAACTCATCGAGGGTCGCTGGCAACCCCTGGCATTTTTCAGCAAACACCTGCGACCGTCCGAGCTCAAATACAGTGCTTTCGACTGGGAACTGTTGGCGCTATACCTGGCAATCCGGCATTTCAGATACTTCTTAGAAGGTAGGCCCTTCACCGCGTTCACGGACCACAAACCGTTTACCTTTGCATTCACGAAAGCATCCGACCCCTGGTCGTCCTGCCAGCAGCGACATCTGTCCTACATTTCCGAATACACGACGGATGTCCGGCATGTCTCAGGAAAGGACAATGTCATGGCGGACGCCCTTTCCCGCCCTAACATCCAAGCCCTGTCCCAGGGGGTAGACTATGAAGTGCTGTCGGAGGCGCAGCAGGCAGATGAAGAGATCCCTAGGTACAGGACTGCAGTCTCTGGTTTGCAGCTCCAGGACCTCCCCATAGGCCCAGATGAGAGGACCCTACTCTGTGATGTCACCACCGGCCAACCCCGTCCCGTCGTCCCGGCAGCCTCCATTCACAACTTAGCGCACCCCTCCATCAGGACAACCATCCGGATGGTCTCCAACAGGTTTGTTTGGCACGGACTCTGCAAGCAGGTCAGTGAATGGGCCAAAACGTGCATGCAGTGCCAAACAGCCAAGGTGCAGTGGCACACCAAAGCTCTGCTGCAGAAGTTCCACCCCACCCGCCGGCGTTTCGACCACATTCATGTGGATATCGTGGGCCCCCTGCCAGTGTCGCGAGGAGCGCGGCACCTCCTGACTATCGTGGACCGGTTCACAAGATGGCCAGAGGCGGTCCCGCTCACCGACACCACCTCTGAATCTTGCGCCCGAGCAGTGATTGCCACCTGGGTATCTCACTTTGGTGTACCGGCCCACATTACCTCCGACAGAGGCGCCCAGTTCACCTCCAGCCTGTGGTCAGCTATGGCCAGCCTTTTGGGGACATGGCTGCACCACACAACTGCCTACCACCTACAGTCGAACGGACTGGTGGAGCATTTCCACTGTCACTTGAAGTTGGCTCTCATGGCCCGCCTCAAAGGGCCTAACTGGGTGGACGAGCTTCCCTGGGTCCTGCTCGGAATCCGCACGGCGCCCAAAGAAGATCTGCACACCTCGTCGGCCGAGTTGGTGTACGGCGCACCCCTGGCCATCCCGGGAGAGTTCATACCAGCCCCAAGGGGGCAAGAGGAAGAACCCACAGCAGTCCTGGGCAGACTATGCGAGAGGCTCGGCAACCTGGCCCCCATACCCACTTCGCAGCATGGGCAGAACCCGACCTGCGTACCCAAAGAGCTGCAAAACTGTAAGTTTGTTTTTGTACGATGGGGCAGACATCGGGCACCACTACAGTGGCCCTATGAGGGGCCATTTACGATGATCAGAAACAACGGGTCCACATTCGTGCTGGACATTGGGGGGAAAGAGGAGATTTTCACAGTGGACGGACTCAAACCGACCCATGTGGACTTGGCGCAGCCGGTCGAGATTCCGGCACCGCAGCGCAGAGGCCGACCTCCCAAACAGAGTCCGGCCCAGACTGTGGACATTGGGGGTGTATCGCCGGTTCTGGGGGGGGGGGGGGGGTTATGTGGCGACCCACTTCCCAGAGCACTCGAACCGAGCGGCGTGCGCCGACATTGAGGCCGGTCCCAAAGAGGGCGCTAAGCCTGCTTCACCAGCAGGGGGAAAAGCCCACATGCAGGACGGGACTGTGAATACGTGCCCCCTACAGCATTCCCACCCAGGGAGGGCGGGATTAGGAAAGCTTTAAAGCGAGGCCGCCAAGTTTGAATAAACCTTTTTTTGCAACTGCAGCTCACCGACTCGGTGTCGTTATTTCAGCGCTGCGTGTAGTACGCCGCTACACCCTTTCTATTTCAATCATCGTTGCTGTCTGGTTTTGCCTACCAATCCTAGATAAGAACTCCATTCAGCAAGGATGTTGCATTAACACAATTACGAATAAAATAATGAAGTTTCCAATGCGATATTTGGAATTCATAGCTACTGAACCTCCATGCTACTTGGTATTACAGTTACTGTACTGTATGTTCTGGTTGTTAGTTGGTTACCAGCATCTGCATTTTGTACTCTAGTTTGTATAACTTCTTGTGGAAATGCATTGCAAATAGTGACGACTACTTCTTGGTTTGAACCTTACAGAAGCAATCTGAAGTATTGAATATGAAATATTTAGTAGCAGTATTTATTTTGATGGAGCTTAGGAACCTGTCTAAAATTCAACTGCAAGCAGAATCCAGGCATTTGCTTAAGATCAGTTTCACTTATCCAAACTGATTGCACTTGTGTCCTAAAAATAAGCTTATTATAAGACTTTATATTTTCGGTACATAGTGGAGTTCACAACCTTTGTGTCCCCACTTTTTTTGCAATCAATGAAAACATTTTAGAGTAGTCGCTACTGCATAGGAAATGCAGGCATCCAACGTTTAGCAACATAGAAGCATAGAAAACCTACAGCACAATACAGGCCCTTCAGCCCACAAAGCTGTGCTGAACATGTTCTTACCTTAGAACTACCTAGGCTTACCCATAGCCCTCTATTTTTATAAGCTCCATGTATCCATGCAGGAGTCTCTTAAAAGACTCTGTCATTTCCGCCTCCACCACCGCCGCTGTCAGCCCATTCCACGCATTCCCCACTCTCTGCTTTTAAAAAAAAACATCTTCTGACATCTCCTCTGTACCTACTTCCAAGCACCTTAAAACTATGCCCTCTTGTGCTAGCTATTTCAGCCCTGGGAAAAAGCCTCTGACTATCCACACGATCAATGTCTCTCATTATCTTGTACACCTCTATCAGGTCACCTCTCATCCTCTGTCTCTCCAAGGAGAAAAGGCTGAGTTCACTCAACCTTCAAGAATAATAAGAGGAAATGATGAAAAATAAAATAGCTTTTTGTGAAGCATTTTACAAAATTGCTCAGTTCTGATCGCCTCGGTACAGGAAGGACATGGAGACCATAGAAAGGGTGCAGAGGGTATTTACAAGGATGTTGCCTGGATTGGGGAGCATGCCATTTTCCCATCCAGTCCATCTGAGTTCCTGATCGGGGATGACCTCCAGAAAATTGACAGGGCATCGAGCAAAGACAATATCAGGAATTTCAAGGACAGCAGGTTAGATGCACTCTGTTTTTGGAGGTGGTTATTGCTTGAAACTTTGACGGCTTTTACGGTTAGTACGTTGATTGGTCATTGTAAATTGTCCTGTGATTAAGCTGCAATAAAATTTGGGGATTGTTGGGCAGCATGGCTCAAAGGACTGGAAGGACCTGCTTCACAATGTATCTCTAAATAAATAAAATGTTATTGACCATATCTGAAATGTTGCCCAAGTCTTACTGTGCGCACCCTTGAGCTGCTTCCTTTACTGAAGAATGAGTAATGATATTGAAGATTGTACAATCATCAGCTTGCCTCCCAACATCTCACCTCCTGATGAAAAGAAGGTCACTGATGAAGCTGCTGGCTGGGACTAAGCCTGTCCTGAGGAATACCTGCCATGATGCTCTGTCAGCACTGACAATGGCAGTCACCTTCTCTTGTGTGAGAAAGGACTCCATTCAAGCTTTTTCCTTTTGAATTCAGTTCTTTGTTCCATGCTTGGATTGAGGCTATGAAAAGGTCTAGAACCTAATGGCTCTGGCACAATCCAACTTGACATAAGTAAATAGGTTGCAGGTGAAAAAAGTGTGATTTGATATCAATGTCAATCATGCCTTCAGTTTTTAAAAAATAATTGGGTAGTAATTCACTGGTTTTGGGTTTACCTTGTTTTTTTTTGTGAACAGGCCATTCATCGCTTCTCAAATAGATGCCACTGTTGGAATTGAACACGTACAGCTTGGCTAGATGCATAGGAGACCTTTCTCATCTTTTTTTGTTTTGAAACATTTTGTTCAGTTTAATAGGTCTTTAGTACAATGACCTGCAGCTCTCTTTTAACAACTTAACTGGATCTGCAGGGCCGTTGATCTATCCATATCTATAGTCTGTACAGCGCACAACTGGTTGTGAGACTGGGATCTTACCACTTTCACCTCCTTGCCTGTCTGTGAGGGGCTGTCTTCACTGTGACCAAAAAATTGCTGAGCTAGATGGGAAAGTATCCCAGCCTCATCAGATTAAGGCAAGCAGTTTTTCAGCTCCTTAGTACTGTGGGTGCCATAGCTATCGCTGGAAGAGAGCTTGGCTCCACCATCTCCTGGATTGGGTTCAGAGGCTGCTCTAGCCAAGCCAAATGAGCCCTGGATTCAACTGGCATCATTCAGCTCAACTCATGCTTAGCGGGATCTTGGACAGTTGTACGAAGATGCAAGTGGTCCATTCCTCCACCAAACCAACAATAAATCCAACTACAGAATAGATTCAGCGTCCTGGATGAGCAAGGACCGGCTGATCTCATCTTCCATTGCTGCGGGCATCAGGGACTCACTCGCGAGTGGTGAGACAATCTCCACCAGCAGCTGCACTCTGCTGCGGACCACTAGTAGGTATGTCGCCACCTCCACTGGACCTTAAGCAAGGTAGCTTTCGGCTGCTACCCAGGCCACAATGCCACCACAGGTTCCATGATCGTCTCCCCTACCTCCAACAATGCTGAGAATTGGCGATTCCATCGTCAGGGACATCAAGTCAAAACTAAATGTGACTCTTTCTTTTCCCAGTGCTAATGTCTCTGATATAATGAGCGAACTCCATTGCCTCCTAACTGCCGACCTCTCTGTAAAAATGATCATTTTCACATTGGAAAAATGACATTGTTCAGCAACAATCTGAACAGCTCAAATGCAACTTAAGTGGTCCCTTTGAATTTCTAAAAGTCAGTGGCAAGGCCAACTCCCACACTGGGTCGCGGCTCTGGGTGTTTTCGCAGGCTCCTCAGTCTGTATGATTTGCTTCTGATGCAATGTAGAGTGCTGAGCTTTGGTTTCATTGACAACTTTCATGTATTTTGGGAATGTACCACATTTTTTAAAGCTGATGGTCTTTACATAGGGATACTGTCTGCAAACGCATTCCATTGCATTCTGGCAAACCCACGTGTATGACTATTTATCATCAATGGCACATGTGATCCATCCCTAACTACTTCCTCCACCAATTCTATAAATGTTACCATTCTAATTGAGACCATTGTCAATGCAAGGGCCCCCAGACTGAACTATCCTATTAAAGGTGTCAAGAGAAATAACCTTCTACTCTTAAAATCTATCCCCTGCTGCACCACTCTCTGTTTAAGACAGCTCTTCTAAATATGAGACCCCTTTCAAATAAGACTTTTAGCTTAAATGATTTGATTACCTCTACAGTCCTTAGTTTTATGTTCTTAACTGAGACCTAGTTAAAGCCAAATGAATACAGCCAGTTATCTGAACTGTGTCCCTCTGGCTATGACAGATTAAGTGTACCAAGGCCTAGTAGATGAGGTGGTGGGCTTGCCACCATGTTTAAAAATATTTTAGGTGCCATCTACTGTCTGTGACAAGTCAAACTAGAGTTTCTAGAAAGTATTGGGACCTAGAGGCAAAAGAAAAAAAAAATTTAAAAGTAATAGCAAGAATCCACTAATAGACCTGATGGAACCCACTGCCTGAGTGCTGCTTCTGCCCAGAACACTGGGGGATCCCCACAGCGTCACAGCGGCAGTCCGGGAGCAGCGTTAGAATCTGCGGTAAGATGCTGAACTTTAAATAACTTGAGAGACTGTTACATGGAAAAGAGCACTGCTGTCACTGCATTTGGGTTAGCGTTAGCTTCGTCACGGAGATCATCGCGCGCAGGTGCCTCTGGGAAATGGTGCAAGGTTTAAGAAGAGCTTGAGAGCATTTGGGAGGGGTCACCCAGTTTGAAAACATAGCGGTCTGTTAGAGAGCGGAGACTGTGCAGGTAGAATCCGTCTACAAAGTCCGGAGAGGCAGCCGTTTTTTCACCTAATGACTAATGGTTGTTGGAACTAATGGAACGATCAAACTGCTGCACTTGCGAAAAATAAAAGGAGGAAAAAGGAAAAGTTGTTTGGTCATTGAGTGGAATCCAGTTAAAAAACCTTCAGTCTCTTTCAAGTGGGGAAGCTGCACATGTTCAAAGAAGAAAAAGAAATCCAACTTGACAGTGAAAAAACTGGTTGACCAGGAAACTGGAGGACCAGGAAACAGAAATCTGGGAGCTTTGAGCTGGAACAGCAGGAGCAATAATCTGGAATCCTGAAAAAGGAAGAAAATCAAGTTAAGACAAAAAAAACATCAAAGCATCATTAAAAAGTTGTACTTACCTTCTCACCTGTGAACAGCCTGCAGAGGAAATCAAACATGGCTATTCAAGCTATTGGGAAATCAGTTGAGCAACTCAAGGTAGAGCGAACGACAGCAAAAAGGTTATTTTCTCGTCTGGCCAACAGTATTATCAGGACCTATGAAGACATGTCTGAAGAGGAGCACAGAGTCAGTTTCAATGAACTCACAATAGAAGCCAAGAAAGTCATGAAAGCCAATGATGATGTGGAGGCTGGATTCATTGCAGTACTGGAGGCGGAGCTGAACACAGAGGAAATAGCTGTGTTAACTGAACGGCAACCTGGCAAAGACGGCAAATGAGTGTGAGTTGAAACTAAAGGAGTTCAGAAGCCTAATCCAGGAGACTCTTTGCACCAACTTTGGAAATGTTGAATTGTTCACAACACTATGAGCAGCAGAGGATGAATGTAAAAACATCACTACTGTACAACCCGATGGCAACCGGGAGGCATATGACTTCCTGCTTAACCACCTGCAAGAACTGGTAAAGACAGTGAAGGAGGTGCATGGTCGGTGGAAACGATGGATCCTGCCAGGGGATCAGAAGGACCTTCAGAGTCACCTAAAGGGGCTCGAACTCCACATCCTCAAGTTGGTTTCCAAGAAGGCCCACTTCATACAGGCAAGGAGAAAGGATGATGCTGAAAGACTAACACCGACGGCGTTGGGCTTTTCCTGCAATTTTTCCACGCCAGCCATCAGATTGAAACCGACGGCCCTTCCCAAGTTTACTGGCAGCAAATGTGATTTTCACAGATGGAGAAAGACTGGAAGCACTCCAGAGGCAGGAAGAGCCGACTGGTTCAAGAGAAGTGAAAAAGGTTCAACTACTGGACAGTCTTGATGACAAAATCAGAAGAGACCTTCGCCTCACTACTTATAACACTACAGATGACATCTTCCGTGTTGTAGAAAACCGCTATGGAAATCGAACGTGCATTGCTATTGAAACAGTGGAAGAGTTACAGAAAATGCCAGCTGTCAGAAATCATCAGTCACGGAAAATAGTGGAATTAATTCAAGCTGTGGAGAAGGCACTTCAAGACTTGAGTGACCTTGGAGACACGGGTGCGATCAAAAATCCGCTGGTGACAAGATCAATTGAAAGTAAACTTCCAGAAACTCTCAAAAAGGAATGGCCGGTCTGTGTCGCTGACAGGAGAAATGCTGTGGCACCAGATAAGAGAGCATATATGAGCAGCTTGAACAACTGAGGGATGAAGAGCCAAGTAGAAGAGAAACCAGGGCTGAGCCAAGACATGACAGAACCAAGTCTACCAAGTCAGGCGATGACCATGCAGGGTGTGTAGTCTGCAGTGATGGAAAGCACAAAAGGAAGCTCTACTTTTGCAAACAGTTTCGAGTGCTAAAGCTACCAGAGAAAAAGGCTGCAGTAAGAAAGTTGGAGGCATGCAAGAGGTGCCTTGAGATTCATGATGACAGTTCATACTGCAAACCCACCTATCTGTGTAAAAACCAAGACTGCAAGGATGAGCGAACTCTTGAGCATCATTACAGTCTGTGCCCCAATGCTGAAATAAAGAAAAGCAGCGCAGGTCAGAAAAAAGTACAGATTCGGTCCAGAGGAAGATAAAGGCAGGAAGAAATAAACAGAGGATCAAGCGGCGTTCTTCAGCAAACTTCTACCAGAATTGGGCAAACAATTTTGTGATCTATTTTCAAACACTGCATCCAGAGCCTTCAGCGCTGTGAAAGATAAACCAGGCCTTCTGGTAGAAAGTGGATTGCAAGAGCTGCCAGTGATTATGATGCTTCTCGAGGTCGCAGCTAATGCTGGACAAAAAATCGGGACGTTAATTGACTTGGCTTCAGACACCAATTATATAACCCCCAAGGCTGCAAGCAGACTGAATCTCAGAAGTGAGGAAATCACTCTCGTTGTCCATGGAGTTGGGGGGGGGGATGAAGGTTCAGGTGGAGACAAAGCGGCACCTTCTAAAAATCAGAGTAAACACTCCCAAGGGCACTCTCGAATCACACCAATTGGTTTGTTATAGACTAGACAGCATTGCAAATGTCCACAAATATGTGACACCGAAGCAACTGCAGAAATTCTTCCCTGACATACCGCTTGATGAACCTGTGAGACTCGGAGAAATAAATTTACTCATAAGCCATAGAGAAGACTATGTGGGATGGAAGACAGCTGGAGGAGCACACCTTGATCTCTTTGAGGAGCTGTCTGTGTCGGCCCAAAGTTCAGAGGCATGAGCTTGAACGACCTGCTAATGAAAGGTCCAGATGTCCTCAACCAGATTCACACTGTCCTACTCGGATTCAGGGGCAGCGTATACGCTACTCTGGGTGACATAAAAAAGATGTACAATTCGATTTGGTTGGAAGACTGAAAAGTGCACCTGCATAGATTCCTCTGGCAAGACTCCGAGGACGAGGAGCTGGGGGGGAATATGCAATCACAAGAGTGAACATCGGAGATAAGCAGGGTGCATTGTGCAGATAGCAATGCATGAAACTGCTAACCTCCCTCCTTTCACCCACCTCAAAGAGGCGCAGGTGCTCCAACATGACAGCTACGTTGATGACATCCTCACGTCCCACAACAACCTTGACCAGCTGAAATCCATCACAGTAAATGTGGAGCAGATCCTGAAGGCCGGAGGTTTCAAGCTCAAGCCTTGGGTCTTTTCTGGGCAAAGTGGGAGGAAAGAGTGCAATGACAAGCTGGAGAAGTCCAAGGCAGAAACCATGGTCTTGCCAGACCAAATGTGTGATGATGACAACAAGGCACTTGGCCTGGGCTACATAGTAGAAGAGGACAAGCTCCATGTTGTGATTGCAATCAATTTCTCGAAGAGAAAGAAAAAAAAATGAGTCTTGGCCAAGACCTTCTACAAGAGCAAATCGGAGACCACACGCCAAACCCCTTGACACGAAGAGAACTGCTCAGCCAAGTATCAGGGCTGTATGACCCAGTTGGCCTGGTAACTCCTGCTAAGCAGAAGGGAGCTATTCTGGTACGAAGGGCGTTCCAAGAGGCAAAGGGTGAAAGGTGCCCAGTCAAAGACACATGGGACATAACACTCTCAGATGGCCTCAAGGAGGATGCAATTAAGCTCTTTGAGGAGTATGTTCAACTTAGCAAGGTAAAGTTCACCAGGGCACTGACTCCCCCAAGCTTCACTGAGGAACCCTGGGCAATCACGTTCTCTGATGGAAGCGAGCACGCCTGTGGAGCAGTGATGCACCTAAGGTGGAACTCAGACCAGGACTCGATCGTCAGGCTAGTGGAGTCTAAAGCCAAATTAACTCCCTTGGATCACAAAGGTGATGCTGTCAAATCAGAAATGTGTGGAGCAGTGTTTGCCTCACGCCTGAGAAAGTACTTTGAGCTGCATAGCTGAATCCAAGTTGGGAGGTGGTACCATTTCGTTGATAGCCAAACAGTCCTTGACTCAATACAGCGTGAAAGATACGGCTATCAAACATTCTTTGCAAATACGATCAGAAAGATTGAAAACAGCACAGGGATCCAGGACTGGCAGTGGATTCCTGGTCCGCAAAATATTGCCGATGTAATCACCAGAGGAGCCAGCCCTCAAGACCTGGATGAAAACTCAGAGTGGCAAAATGGACCAAAGTTTTTGAGTTTGCCAGTGAGTGAGTGGCCGATGAAATCAGACAAAGAACTAGCAGCCACTGCCAGGGAAAGCATCAACAAGATGCAAAAGAAGGCATTTGTTGCTGCCTTGACAAGGGCCAAGGCAAAGAAACAAGAACCAGCACAAAAACAGTACCAGGTCAAAACAGAACAATGGAGACCGCCTGCAGTGTAAGCCATCCGAAGCCTTGCGGACATCAAGCGGTTCGGTGTTCTAACTCGACTAGTCAAAACAGTTGCATGAGTCTGGAGAGCAGCAAAAAAGTTCATTGGACAAAATTAAGCCATGGACAGTCCAAAGTGGGAGGCAGTTTCTTTGGCAGGAGTCATCTCAGTAAGGGAACGAAAAGATGCTCTAAGAGACATTTTTCTAGCAGCACAAGAGGGTACAACCTTCCCAAACACCACTACAGACAAGCTGGTAGTCTACAAAAACCAAGACTATGGGCTGTTGGTTTGCGGTGGCCAAGTGCAAATATTCAAAGATGATCAAGTTGGTGTCCCCATCTTGCCCAATGATGCCTGGGTGTCCACACTGTTAACTTGGGAGGCCCACAATGAGAGTCATGACGGAGTGGCCGGAACCTTGCTCAAGATGAGAAGAAAGGCATAGGTCATAAGGGGAAGGAAAATTGCCCAAAAAGTTGTCAATGGCTGCATGCTCTGCAGGAAGGCAAAGGCAAGGAAATGTCAACAAGTAACGGGTGACTTGCCACCAGAAAGAACTGAACCTGCTGCACCATTCCAGTTTACAACGGTGGACCGCTTCGGATCCTACCAAGTAAAAGATGACATCAAGAAAAGAAAACTATGTACAAAGTAGGGAGTGATCTTTTTTTTTTAACAACATATTCATTGACTTGTGAGAATAAAATCAGGCCTATGAGGTGTTATATAGTTAAACCATTTTTCCCAGTATGAATCAAATTGTTCCAACTCATGATTAACAGATGCTGTTATCTTCTCCATTTTGTAAATGTCCATTGTAATTTCCATCCATACATTCAAAGCTGGGCTCTCCTGTGATAACCATTTCCTGGTAAGGGCCTTTTTACCAGCCACCAGCAGTATATTCATTAAATATTTATCTCTTTTCAACCATTCTTGAGGTCTATACCCAAAATATCTGGTCTTACTCTCTAAGGGTATTTCACATTTAAAGATGTCTTGTAGGGCATTATGTATCCCACTCCAATAGTCTTTGATAACGAGGCATTCCCATAGAGTTATTTAGAAAAACATATAATTCAGACAATGGTAGTAGAATCATTTTAAGTGTGTATAAGGGTTTGTCAAATCTTAAAACACATTCAACTTCATCCACTAAAAAAAAGGGAGAAGGAAGGAGGGATGATAATATCTGAGGAAAAATTGACAATAATATGGAGGTATCAATGGAAGTGTACCAGTTCACAGAAATGGAGTGAGTTCGGGTGGAAAAACTTGATAAGATATTTAATTACATCCTCTCAGAAATCCCATTATGGTAGTAACATCCCTGTTTGCTGGAGAAGTTGTGGAAATCAAAATGCAAACCATTATCATATTCTCCTTTATGAGTATATACCTCAGATAATTATTATGTGGAGATTTGTGACAAATATGATTATATGGTATATATGTACAGTATCTGAAATGCATCTTATGGAAATGTTTGCTGATAAACTTCAATAAAAAATAAATTACAAAAAAAAAAGAGTAACATTGAAAGTCTGGGGTGTGGTCTTTTGCTGCATGGCCAGCAAAGCCATCCACACAGAGTTGGTAAACACCCTATCAACCGAAGGATTCCTGATGGCCTATCAAAGGTTCACAGCAATCAGGGGACATCCAAGAAAGATCTGGTCAGATCCAGGCACCAATTTCATTGGAACAAAACCAGTCTTGGAGGAGCTGTACAGATTCTTGGACGGCCTGAACGAAGCAGCCCTGCAGGAGACCGCGGCAAAAAATGGAGCGGAGTGGATGTGGAAAATCCATCCGCTGGATTCTCCGCACAGGAATGGTGCTGCAGAAGCCGCTGTGTGCATTGTGAAGAGAGCACTCCAGAGTCTTGGGAAGGAGTCTGGGCTAAGTTACAGTGAGTTCCAGACAACTCTTCACGTAGCAGCCAACCTTGCCAATGAACACCCAATTGACGCCAGGGTACAGAGCCGGGAAGCTGCCCAATGCTCTTCTACTCGGTTGAGCGTCTCAAAGTGGGAATTTCAAAACCTTTGACTTTTCCAGCTACCCCTACAAAAGACTCCGAGCAATGCAGTCAGTGGTGACCAAGTTCTGGAGGGGCTGGAGCCAACTCGCTGGTCCTAATTTGTTTATCAGGAGCAAGTGGCATACTGCACAGAGAAACGTCACTGTTGGGGACATCCTCTGGTTAAGTGACCAAAATGCACTGAGAGGACATTTCAAGCTTGGCAGAGTCATCAAGACTAATCCAGACAGCAAAGGCATCGTGAGGGACGTCAACGTCAGGATCTTCCCAAGCTACAGTGTTCCTGTGACAAAAGCTCTGAAAGGAACAACAAGGCATCCAATCTCTGCTGGGGAAAAAAGACAGGATCCAAGCCACCATCCTTCACAGGGACATCAGGCGGCTGGTTGTCTTACTACCTGCTGAGGAACAGATGGAAAGTCAAGTCAACAATATATCGTAAGAACATCGAACTGGGACCACCAAGTTTGCCTTTGAAGCTGGCGATCTCTCCAGTGTTTTCATGGGAAGATCGAGTGGGACGTGTCAAGTCAAACTAGAGTTTCTAGAAAGTATTGGGGCCTAGAGGCAAAAGAAAATAAAATTTAAAAGCAATAGCAAGAATCCACTGATAGACCAGACAGAACCCACTGCCTGAGTGCTGCTTCTGCCCGGAACACTGGGGGGACCCCGCAGCATCACAGCGGCAGTCCGGGAGCAGCGTTGGAATCTGTGGTAAGATGCTGAACCTTAAATAACTTGAGAGACTGTTTCACGGAAAAGAGCACTGCTGTCACTGCGTTTGGGTTAGCGCTGGCTTCGTCACGGGGATCATCGCACGCAGGTGCTTCTGGGAAGTGGCGCGAGGTTTAAGAAGAGCTCAGGAACCTTTGGGAGGGGTCACCCGGTTTGAAAACATAACGGTCTATTACAGAGCGGAGACTGTGCAGGTCGAATCTGTCTACAAAGTCTGGAGAGGCAGCCAGTTTTTTCACCTAATGGCTTCTAAGTGCCTTCCAGATGCCTTCTAAACCATGGCTGTCAAACCCCTACTTTAAAAGCCAAACCTTGATGGTGAGAACTAGCTAACTACAGACCAATATCAAATCTTCACTTCTTGGTTAAGATTCTTCTGAAAGTTATTTTCAACCAACTCAGCAACTTTCTGAATGAGAACAATATTCTAGAAAAGTGTCAGCCAGGATTTGGAGCAAACCACAGCAGAGAGATGGCCCTTACCAAAATTGTCAGTGACCTTCGACTCAGTGCTGATACCTACAGTGTCTCATTTCTAATTCTTCTAGACCTAAGTGCTGCCTTCAACACAATTGACCATAACATTCTCCAGATTGCCTTGAGAACTCAGTTGGTCTCTCTGGTAGTTTCTTAAGTTGATTTCATTCATATATCTTAGAGAGAATTTTTTTTTGTCTGTCTTGGAGGCTTATTTTCTAAGAAATGCAATGTACCTTTTGGTGTTGTTCAGGGAAGCTGTCTTGGTCCCCTACTTTTCTCCTTGTACATGTTCCCCTTAGTGAACATAAATTTGATTTCCTCAGTTATGCGGTTGACACACAATTGTTTATCTCAGTTGAGCCTGATGGTGATAACACCCGATCTTCTCTGACTTCTGGTATGGCTGCAATAAACAAATGGATAAGCAATGATTTCCTAAAACTAAATGAAGAAAATACTTTGGGATGGTTCCAAACCTAAATGAGATACACTTCTTAATAAACTTGAGAACTTGGTTCCCCTTGTAAAATCAAAGGTAACTCGCCTGGATGTTATCCTTGATTCAGATTTGAATTTTAAATCTTACATAAAGAAAGTGACCAGAGCAGCATTTCTATGCTTAAGAAATATTGTCATGTTACATTTGTTTCTGTCACGTAATAATGCTGAAAACCTAATTCACTCGTTTAAGTCAAATAGATTATTACAAAACACTTTTTACTGGCCTTCCAAAGCAATTATTGAAAGAACTTCAGTGTACAAAATGCAGCTGCTAGTCTTTTAATCAAAACCAGAATGAAGGAACATATCACCCCCCCCCCCCCATGGCATTGCTTTCCTGTATCTTTTAGAATTGATTCTCTTAATTTTAAAAAAAGATTTTAATAGCTTGGGACCAGGGTACATCACAGAATCGTTTTCATTTTATAATCCTGCTCAAGCTCCCAGGCCACCTTTTCCCCAGTCTCTTAAATTTAAACAATCTCTCTCAAAAAATAATCAGCAGGTCATCTTTTTTGAACTATGCTCCTAAACTGCAGAATTTAATACCTGACTCTATAAGGGATGCAGACTCGGTTGACACTTCTAAATGTCAGCTCTAAACCTATTTATTTAACCTTGCTTTTAACTAATATCTTTTAGTTTCATGTTTATTTTTATTTTTTATTTTAGTTTCATGTTTGTACCTTTATCCCATTTTAAAGCATACTGGACTACATCATCTATATGGAAAGTGCTCTATAAATGAAGTTATTAAAATGATTATTCAATAGTATTAAAATACCAGTTCAGATATTGTACCTGGGGCTCCTGGGAATTTGAATTTGCAGCTTTATGCCTCAGATAAAGAGACAAAATGCCAACATTGAACTTACTGTGAATTTTAGCAAAGAGTAACAGAATCTTGCTCCGAAAGCTCAGATCTTGCTGGTCCTGATTACAGACTAAAATCTACCTTTTGTATTTCTTTTCTAGGTTTAGACATCAGCAAGTTTTGCTTCTTGAATGGAAAAGATCCTTCAAAATACCTGAGGTCTCAGAATGTAATGCTGTTCCTTTCAGCATGTGAAACCTCTGTTTGCAATGCTTTGAAAAGAGGTAAGTGTCTTCATTATTAAAGCTGATAAGTAGTTCAGGGAAAGTGGTTTCTTTGGGGAATTGCAGCTGAAATATTAGCTAAGGAATGGGGTGGGATCCAGTGGTGTGCTGCAGAGACTTTCTGAGCTAATGAAGCATCTGGTGAAATAATTGCACAGAAGAATGTAAGATACCTTTGTGGGTGTTGCATAGGGATTAAAAGGATTATACAATAAACTTAGAAATATTTGCAGAGCTTTAAAAGGTGTATTTAGGATAGTTATTCCCATTGAAAATAAAGGTTTACATTCATACAATACCTTTCGTATCCCTTGAGAAATATCTCATAGCACTTAACAAACAATTGAGCACTGTTGTAGTGTAAGAAATGGGACAGGCTGCTTGTATGCAGTCAGTTCCTATGAGCAATTTGTGATGATAACCAGAAAAAAAGAGAGATTTATTTTGCCAGAGAGTTGTTGAATCAGTGGAATTTGTTTGCCACAGGCAGCTGTGGAGGCCAGGTCACTGGATGCATTTAAGGCTGAGCTTGATAGATTCTTGATTAGTCAGGGTGTGAAAGGTTATGGAGAGAAAGCAGGAGAATGAGGTTGAGAAGGAAATGAATCGGCCATGATTAAATGGCAGAGCAGACTCAATGGGTTCAATGGTCTAATTTTGCTCCTATGTCTTATGGTCTTATGATCTATTTATGCATTGCTTAATGGTGCATAAACACAAGTAGGGACAGAGGAGATAATCCATTGCCTCTACCAGTGCTATGGGATGTTTTGCATCCATCTTGTAAAGCAGACAGAGCCTTGGTCCAAATGTTTTATCTGAAAGCTGACATCACGCCTTCATCTCTAGTCCAGTTGTCCTTTAATTCTCTGAAGTGGGAAATCTGTAACTTTTGGACTGAGGTATGAATGCTACCAACAAAGCCATGGCTGTCAGATAAGAATGAAGTATATCCTAGGGGAAGCGAATGGTTCTCTGCACAATCCTCTGGGGGTATGTGTTATTTCCTATAACAACAACGAGGGAATAAGAGCCAAAGCTTAATTTTAAATTTGTCATGCAAACTCAAGACAGCGGGCTCAGTTTTAATTGTGGAATGACTGTCACTAGCCTTGTATATGAATCAAAGTATATTACTGTTCTTCCGCAGGCATTCCTGCAGCACTAACGATACACCAAGAATACGCTGCATCAAAAGAGCAACTGAGGGTTGCATTTGATGGGGACTCAGTATTATTCTCAGATGAGACTGATGCTGTCTACAGGGAGAAGGGTCTGGAGGAAGTCGTCAAATATGAAAAGAACATGGAGCATGTTCCTATTGGAGAGGTAAGGTTTATATTATCCAGTCAGGAACTGATGCATGATGTGCAGCGTTTTTCCTTTGTACTTAAGCATCTCTTCAATATTCTACACTTATTTAACAAATTGTGTTTTGGGGAAACATAATCACAGTTTTCCAAACCGGGTAACTGATAGATTTGACGATTATGTTAGTAATTCAAATCACAATTTTTTTAAAAGTATGATTTCTACCTTGAATGTAGTCATTGTGTACGTAGTGTGTATCTAATTTCTGATGTGCCATCTAGACCTATTGAGAGTGGAGAAAGATGACACCTCCACAATAGCCACATTGAGTACAAGTGGACAGGGTATTACATTGAAGTTAGAATCCTTGCACTTCTTTTATAGTTCTGAGCAATAACTGAGAAATATATATTTTTCTCTGTCTCCCGGAGAGGAAAAGGGTGATAAATCATCCTGTATATATTTGATATTGTACAGCCATCCATTGAAGGGAGGAGCAGATCCTCCAAGGGTCATGTGCAAGAAAAACATAGTAGGGACATAAATGACTTGATATGCACTCCCTAATATTTATTTGAAATTGGAAAACCTGCAAATGTTTATTTTCATTTACCGTAAATTCCGGACTACAGAGCGCACCTGATTAAAAGCCACAGGCTCTAATTTTAGAAAGAAAATCAATTTTGTACTTGTACAGGCCGCACCGGATTTTAAGCCGCAGGTGTCCCACGTTGTAATATGAGATATTTACACAGAAAGATACTACACGTGAGGATTTTTTAACTTTTAATTAAATCCATATGGTAACATAAACAAATACATATTGCAAATGCATTTTTTCGAACCGTGCCTGTAACACGGCTACTTTTAAATATACATATGTATCGGTAACACACAAATTACGTTGCGTATACTTTTTTACTGAACAGTGCACGAACAACATTCCAATATCTCCTAACGACTGGTAAAAAAAATATATATACTGCAGCCTACCAGGAAAAGTTATTGATCGCCTTTAACTTAAAAGCTGCATCATATGCGTGCAGCGTTCTCGCGCGGGTGTAATGCGCTCGCCCCCTCCTTTCCGTTTATCGCAAACCGGTATTTTCCCACAAGACGCAGCGAAACCGGATGTGACGTCATAGCATTCCGGGATGTAGTACAGAAAACAAATATACTTAAAACACTTCTAACTTTAACTAGAAAATACTAACAAATGAATTACTAAGCGAAAATATTATAAACTAAATAACTGCCATAAAGGCAGCACAATGCTTTTCTTCGAGTGTTTTCCATGTTGATGAGGGTGAGTACAAATGACTGATTTACAATAATTTAATTGTGAAAGTGCGCTTGATTTATCGTACAATTTCATTGGACCTCTGTGAACTAATCAATTTTATTGGTCTACTGTTACGAGGCAAAATGTTTTTGGCGGCATGAAAAAAAACCATGCTTTAGCCTCACCGTAGTAAAGGCCGCAGTGTTCAAAGCGTGGGAAAAAAGTAGCGGCTTATAATCCGGAATCTACGGTACCGGTATTAGATTTCATTCTGAGAAAAAAATGGGGTTGTAGATATTTCCATCTAAAAAAAAAGGTAGCGTGCAGATATTCTGCCTCTCAATCTGTGTAAAAACTCAACCCATCCCTCCAAAGGAATGAAGTTTGGTGTGTTGTTTCTGAAAAGGTTATGAGGGAAGTATTGGGCTTTGCAGGCTTTGAATCCTCCTAATGTTCAAAATTTGCTTAATTTGCAAAGTGTATTGGAATCAGATAAGTGCTTAAGTTACCGGATAGGTTTCTGAAGGCTTGAATTTAGTTCCAGATACTCCAGCTTAAACCCCAACAAATTCTAGTGATTTAGAATTCAAGGATGGCGTTGATCTTGCCCTAATGCATGGCCACAATTATAAATACTATCAAGTTGATCTTGACTGAAATGGACAAGTTAATCAGTTCAAGGAGCAATATAAGATGGTTAGATTGGAATCTTCTGAAAGACCAAAGTAATACCCACAACACTAACTACAGTATATAAGCCATGTATAAGGTGGCCAGAATATGAATTGGTGTGAAATCCACATTTGACACTGGCACTATCAGTTTCATATGTGGAATTTTCTTTCTTTTAACTTCCCACCTAAAGAGTTTAGCTGTTGGCTCCTTTCTTCGGGCTCTTTAGACAATTTTGTGAGCTTTTCCAAACCCTTCTGTTTGCAAAAGCTCACAAAATTCAGTTGTCTGCCATGGGTTGAAGTGCTGGTGTCAAAAATAAATCTGTAAAACAAGCTGTTAAACAATTTCATTTAACTTCAATATTAGGAGCTCCATTACCTTTACAGCTCTCTAAAATTACAAATTTAAATCTTTACCCAGTTATTAAACAATCCTTACAGATTTGGGTTCAGTTTTGTAATTATTTTAAATTTTAAACAATTTAAGTTGTCTAGTTTTTATATCGAAACTTTTCATTTCAACCTTCAATAACTGACCCCATTTTTCTCCTATGGAGAAATAAAGGGATCTGTTCTTTTACAGATTTATTTTGTGATGGTCGATTGATGACTTTTGAAGAGTTAATTAACAAATATTCTCTCATACACATTTTTTGCAATATTTTCAGGTTAGACTTTTTTTACAACAATATTTACCTAAGTTTCCATATTTTCAAGAATCTGATTGTTGGATACCATTTTGAAGTTGAATCCTTTAGTAAGAGGTTACATTAGCAGAATTCATAATTTATTTTTGTCACAAAAAGAGAACCTACCACTAAAGATTAAACAAGATTGGGAGAGAGAACTTAATATGACCTTTGTTAATGAAGATTGGCTTTGAGTTTTGAAAAACATAAATTCTTCTTCTATATGTGCCAACCACTGTTTAACTCAATTTAAAATTGTTCATCGTTATTATTTAACAAAGGAGAGACTATCTAAAATATTTCCTAGTATAGACAACTACTGCGATAGATGTAAAACTGAAGTAGCTACTTTGTCACATATGTTCTGGTCATGTTCTTCATTAAAATCGTTTTGGAAATCTTTATTTTCTACAATTTCTAAAGCTCTGAAAATTAATTTACAACCTAATACATTGACTGTTCTATTTGGAGTAGTTCTGCATCATATTCAGGGTATTTCATCTTCAGATCAACATGTAATTGCATTTGTTACACTGCTGGCAAGAAGGGCTATTTTATTAAAATGGAAAGATATCTCTTCCTCTACATTAATTGAATGGTTTTCTCAAGTAATGTTATGTCTCAGTTTGGAAAAAAATTAGAAGTAAAACTTTTAATCCTCGATTCGATTTTGAGAGAAGATGGGGTTCTTTTGCCAAATATTATGATTTAATTTGAATTATTCTATATGGTTTCCTTCCAATTTTATTTTTTTAAATATAAATATGAATTGGCAGTTGATGACTTTAAAAAATATATTTAGATGATGGTCAAACGTATTGCTCCGGGGGGGGGGGTTTGATTCCTAATGGGTTTTCCCCCCTTTTTTTTGCAGTCAATGGATTTTTTTTCCTAGTTAGACAGTGTTCTTTTTTTCTTATTTTTCATATATATATATAAATTTTTTTCTCCATTTTTATATATTATGATCAGCTTTTTTTCTTCAGCTTTATTAATTGTGTACATATTAATCTGTTGAA
Organism: Hemitrygon akajei; assembly: GCF_048418815.1. Lineage (NCBI taxonomy): Eukaryota > Metazoa > Chordata > Chondrichthyes > Myliobatiformes > Dasyatidae > Hemitrygon > Hemitrygon akajei. The sequence goes on from NC_133129.1 coordinate 145,417,641, forward strand.
GTTTTGTATCATTTTATAGCTGTAGAAGATTATGTACCAATGAAAAGATTCTAAAAATGAAACAAAAATAAATCTGTAATAATTTGAATGGACATGTTCAAATCAATTGCTCGCACATATGGATTGTCTACCGGCCCATGGACTTGGAATTGTGTATGACTGGGAAAATGAAGAAGTCAAGATGCATGTCAGTGGCAGAAGGGAGATTCTCAGCAAATACCTCATGTATAGTATATGCTTAAGAATCATTTTTTACCATGGTTTTCAATGACAACTACTTCAAAGGTCTGTGGATCTCCACCGAAATCTACTGAAATACCACAAATCTGACCCCAGAACAAGGCAGAGATTCCACTGATATAGCTATCAAGTTGATTGTGAAGCTTTTTGTATCTAGTTCCTTTTGGGCTACAAATTGATATATAAACAAGACTTGACATTTTTAATTATTTAACTGAGTAAGAACGATTCTCTCATGAAAAAGAAACAGCTTCTTCAAAATAAGATGTAAAATCAGATGACACTACTCCACAGTGCTGTTGCTATGGCAGCTTTGCATATCACTTGTTTCAACCAAAAAGATAATTTTTTGGCATACAATTTGTGTGTGACCATAGGCACCACATCATGCAAGTTAGGCCCAGTATCCTGTCAGCAGTCACTAACTGCTTATTCTGTTCCCCATTCCTGTGTGAAATCAGAAAAGGCCTGTTCATTGTTCAGGGCACACAGTAGCGTAGTGGTTAGCTTTTAAAAAATTTATTCATGTACGGGAGGTGAGCATCGCCAGCATTTATTGCCCCTCCCTAGTTGCCCTTGAGAAGGTGGTGTTGAGCTGCCTTCTTGAACTGCTGCAGTCCCTGAGGTGTAGGTACACCCAGAGTTCTGTTAGGGAGGGAATTCCTTGATTTTGACCCAGCGATACTGAAGGAACAGCGATATATTTCCAAGTTAGGTTGGTGAGTGACTTGGAGGGGGATTTCCAAGTGGTGGTGTTCCCAGGTATCTGCTGTTCTTGTCCTTCTACGTGGTAGTGGTTGTGAGTGTTGTTGCATGAATAAAATCACCAGAGAGAGAGTTACTGGTAGACACAAAGCAGCTTCTTTATTCGACCGAACAAGGTACAGCAGCAGGCATCATATCATACAGAGATGCTTTCGGTGGAAAGGTCTGCTGCCCAATGTAGGGCTCGATATTTATTTGCTAAACACAAAGAACAATTCCATATTTACAAATTATGGACAGTGCTTTCTTTTGAAGCTGCATGCAAACCTCACAGCTTCTCACCAGCAGCGTGCGGACTGGTATTCCGGTATTCACAGCTTTTAGGAAATGCATTGTTACAAATGGACTCGGATTCTGATATTCACAGCTCTTAGGAAATACATTGTCAAGGAACAGAAGATTGGTGGCTGAAGCCATTTACTAAATGTTAATGACCTAAACCCAAAAATTACTCTAACAGTCCCTCCTCTTGACCCTCCTGGAGAAAAATAAATTAGTACCAGGAAAAGGCAATCTAGGAGGATTACTCAAATAGGGCAGCAAAAGCGCCCTGTCTCGAAATACACCCACCCTCCAATTTTGTTTGCCTCGATATCTACCCTAACATTCCCTTATCGCTACCTACGAAATGTTAAGCAGAGAGGCTGCTCCAGAAATTTGAGCAAGTCTTTAGACATGCGGCTTCTCTGGTGTGCCTGTCGGCTCTTTCCCCGCAGGCTGATTGCAGCTTAATCACATTCCTTTGTCTTCAGCCCTTCATTCTCTGGTCACTGAAACTCTGTTTCCAGGAGCACCCGCAGGCCCTCTCATCGAGGTACAGGAAGGGGTTGGGGCGGCCTCTACGTAAATGTCTGCAAGGACCTCTCTCTGGTGGCATGCCCTTCCGAACTGCCCAGTCGACCACTGGCCCAACTGCTGAAAGGGCCCAGCTCCTCATTCAGACCGGGGGTGACTACTTTCGGATGCCATGTGCCGTATGCCATCGAAGTTGTGGCTAACGCATTCTTGATTGTTCGGTTCATCCTTTCTACCATCCCTGAACTCTGGGGGTGGTAGGGTACGTGGAACCATTGTCGAATCCCTAGCAGTCGGCACATTTCCTTCATCACTTTCCCCGTGAAATGTGCTCCCTGATCTGAATCCACCTGGACTGGAGTTCCCCACCTTGGGAGGATTTCCTGAACTGGGATCCATGCAGCAATGCAGTCCCTTGTTGGGAAAGCCTCTACCCACCGGGTGAAGTGATCCATAATTACTAGCCAGTAGCTTTTCCCCCTGCTTTTTGGCAGGGGCCCCATGAAGCCTATCTGGATGTTTTCCCAGGGTCCCCTCGGCCGAGGCTGATCTGCCAGCTGTAGCTTTCTGCCCTTACCCGGGTTATGCTGGGCACAAATGATACAACAGTGGCAGAATTTCTCAACATCCGCACCCATTGCTGGCCATCACCAGTCCTGCCGGAGGGTTGTGATCATGCTCTGCCTTCCCTGATGCATCACCCCATGATATAACTTCAGTAGTATCTGCCTAATACATGGTGGGGCCACCGTGACTCTTTCCTCCCCGTGTGTCCAGCATGCATCTGGTCCCTCCTTTGCCCCTTTTCTCCTCCGTTTTTCCTTCTCTTCTGCCTCCACCTTTTCATATAATTTTACTAAACTGGCTTCTCTCATTTCGTCCTGCACACTTGCAGTTTCAATTGCCTCTTGTTCCTCTGCTGCCTTCTTTGCAGCAACATCTGCCCACTCATTTCCCTTCTGTTTCATGCTGTCACCTTTCTGGTGTTTTTGGTTCCTTCACTATACCCTGAACAGCGGTCAGTGTGTCCGTTTTTATAGGGTATTGCTTATAGGTTTTACACAGACCCTCCTCTATTTTAACTGGGTTTATCTTTACTCGACCACAATTTTGTTTGTGTGTAGCCCACACTGCTGGGAACTGCTGACAAAGTAACCCATAGACACCATCCTGGCTCCGGTCTCTGGGGATCGGGGCAGCTGCGACTATGCTAGCCAGGTTGTGTACTCTGTTGGTTGTACACGTTTACTGCCCCTGACTTGTCCATATTATTTCTCCCTTTCCCGAACCTATAACAGCTCCTGTTTCCCTTAAGATGTCTATTCCAAGGATAGTGCCCTCGATATTTGGACATACCGAGAAATACACTGGAAGCTGCGCTCCCCCGATTTCTAGTAATTGTGACTTCTTTCTGCTTTCACTGTTTTCCCTCCTACACCCCAAATATAAATGGCCTGTCCGGTTGTTGGCAAGGGTAAGTCTGTTATCAATACTGATGCCCCTGTGTCCACTAATATATTGCATTGCTGTCCCCCTAATGTTGCTGTTGTGTACATCTGCAGGTCACCAGCGCTGGCAGTGGGGTCCACCGCCACATCTTTTTCTGACCTAGGAGCCGTCTTTACTAGCTCTGTGATCTGATCGACGGTCGGATTGGTTAGACTGGGCACCGGTGGGGTGAGAAATTGCATGTCTGCTGTGATGTTCCCCTGCTTTTCTTTCCTCTGTTTTGGACACTGCCTCCAACCATGTCCCAATAGGCCGCACCTGTAGCATATCAACTCCTTTATCCTCCCACGTCTATTCCAGCAATTCCTCACTTTGTCCCTGGCTGTCGGCAAGCAAAACAAACCCTCCGGGACATCACAGCAGGTGCATTCACGATAGCCACTTTACGATCTCTCTTGCACTTTCTTCAGTCTATCTCACTGTTCCAGGAAGCTATCGCAGAGTAGGTCGACCCCACCATTATGCCTAAATCTAAAACTTCCTGGTGGGCTGAGCTCAGGCCTTCCTTCAGAATTTTCAGGAAGACTGGATCATCCCTCCCCGGATTATCCAACCCGGAATAGTCCTCATACGCTTGATATTTACGTTCTGCATAATCCGTGGCCGTCTCATCATCTTTTTGAATCTCTGCCATTATCATTCCGCAGTTACTCTCACCTCCCCCCAGTCGCTGCCTCACTTCCCCTTTAAAAAAGCAATTTCTTTCTTCATTGCTGGCTTTCCCGATAGTTGCCCAGGTACCATCCCACACCCCCTGGGCCATCCTGTCCCACATATTCCTTGGGCACTTCACTTTTACCAAAATATCTTTAGGGTGCATCTGGTGAACTTCCACCATTTCCTCAAGCTTATGCCAGAATTCTGAATTCCCACAGGTGACTTTAAGTGAGGGCAACTCTGATAAAATGCTCTGTTTCTCCCTGGGGGTGAAGGGCTTATGAATGGTCGTAATCAAGGTCAAGGGCTGGCTTGGATCATCAGGGATCTCAACGTGGCGTTGCCTGACCTCAATAGGTGCCATCCTGCCAGATATATCTGGGTAAAACCTCTCCCTCAGATAGCTCCACACTAATTCCCACACTACGCAAAATATAAAAGACAGGTACCAGTTAAACAGCACATATTTAAAACTGCAAAGTATGTACTCCACAATCTGCCACTTTTGAGCACCTGAACTCATGATGCCTGCTGTATTCCTTTGCATCACATTTGCAAACGTATACACTAAATTGCAGCTCCCCAAATGAGTATACACGCCCCGACTCTGGTGTCCCGAACCGTCAGTTACCGCCTTTCGCAACTGGTGGCTCCGTCTCACCAAGTTAACACGCAAAGTTTCCTCACTTACGTAAACACACATGCACACGCACACACCACTTTTATATCTACCAGTTCAGCTCTCCGCGTTCGTGATACCTCGTGTTCCTGTGTACCACAGACCCGTACAGATCCAAGTGTGAGTGCTATTTTAGAAAAATACTCACCAACTTAGACTGCTAGGATCGCTGGCCACACGATGGGTCACGAAGGTATCCCACTCCTGACACCAAATATTGTTGCATGAATAAAATCACCGGAGAGAGAGTTACTGGTAGACACAAAGCAGCTTCTTTATTCAACAAAACAAGGTACAGCAGCAGGCATCATATCATACAGAGACGCTTTCGGTGGAAAGGTCTGCTGCCCAATGTAGGGCTCGATATTTATTTGCTAAACACAAAGGACAATTCCATATTTACAAATTATGGACAGTGCTTTCTTTTGAAGCTGCATGCAAACCTCACAGCTTCTCACCAGCAGCGTGCGGACTGGTATTCCGGTATTCACAGCTTTTAGGAAATGCATTGTTACAAATGGACTCGGATTCTGATATTCACAGCTCTTAGGAAATACATTGTCAAGGAACAGAAGATTGGTGGCTGAAGCCACTTACTAAATGTTAATGACCTAAACCCAAAAATTACTCTAACAGTGAGTATGGAAGGTGCTGCCTTAGGAACTTTGGTGTGTTGTTGCAGTGCATCTTGTAGATGGTGCACGCTGTTGCAATTGTTCATCAGTGTGGAGGTTTGGATGCTTGTGGAAGGGGTACCAATGAAATGGGCCGCCTTGTACTGGATGGTGTCAAGCCTCTTGAGTGTTGATGGAACTGCACTCATCCAGGCGAATGGCGAGTATTCCATTACACTCTTGACCTGAGCCTTGAAGATGGTGGACAGGCTTTGGTGAGTCAGGAGGTGAGTTACATGCTGCAGGATTCCTAGCCTTTGACCTGCTCTGGTAGCCATGGTGTTTATATGGCTAGACCAGTTTAGTTTCTTGTCAATGGTAACCCCAGGATATTGATAGTAGGGGATTCAGTGATGGTGATGCCACTGAATGTCAAGGGACAATGGTTAGAGCTTCTCTTGTTGGAGTTGGTCATTGCCTGGCACTTGTGTGGCTTGATTGTTACTTGCCACTTGTCAGCCCAAGCGTGGATATTGTCCAGGTTCTGCTGCATTTGGGTATGAACTGGTTCACTATCTGAGGAGTCACAAATGGTGCAGATCAATGTGCATCATCTGCGAACATCCCCCCGCCCCCGACCTTATGATGGAAGGAAGGTCATTGATGAAGCAGCTGAAGATGGTTGGTCCTAGGACACTTCCCTGTGGAAGTTCTGCCTGTGACCGTGTGGGTTTTCTCCGGGTGCTCCAGTTTCCTCCCACGGTTCCAAGATGTTCCAAGTGCAAGGTTAATTGGTCATTGTAAATGTTTGTCCCATGATAAAGCTTAGAAGAAGTTGGGGATTGCTGGCCAGATTGGTTTGAAGGGCACAAAGAGCCTAGTCTGTGCTGTATCTTGATAAATGAATATTCCTTTCTCTATTTTTGCTTATTTTTTCATTTTATTATGATACAAAAATCAATGTCTTCACAAGAACTGGACTTTTGACTCACAGGTGAGAGCTCCTACCCATGTTGAATCATCATCGTAGAAAATTGGGGAGCGATACTAACTCACAATCTGTATTGTTCTTGCTAAGTGGTGCTATTTAGGTAAGGCAGTTTTAATCTCCCTGAAATATGTGTAATGAAATAAAAGCAATTCATAAGTTATCATGTAACACTTGAATAGTTTAGTTGGGATGATCTCAGCTGAGAAAACAGCAAACCAAGTTCTGCTTCTGATTTTTGTCTGGCAACCACCAAAAATTATTATGCACAGATTTTGATCTATGATTTGATCAGACTTCTGCAGTCAACCAGCCAATAAAAATTGTCTGCCAACTTCCCAGAAGGGAAGAGAGACGTAACATGGCTTCACCATTATAGCATGAGGTTGCTTTTACTGACTTTCTAATTGCTTAAGTCCTCAAATGTCTAAAGAGTTCATTATCCGCTGATCATTCGACCTTTCTGTTGGCAGGGCCCATTAAAGAAGTTTGCCATGATCCTTGGAGAGATGAAAAAGAAGTTCCATCCAGAGGATGACCCAATCTGCACATACTTGGTGACAGCAAGAAGTGGCAATGACATGGGCATACGAGTCATAAAAACTCTGCGTGAATGGGGACTTAAGATCGATGAAGCTTTCTTCATGGCAGGAGCACCAAAAGGCCCGATTTTATATCAGATCCAACCTCACATTTTCTTTGATGATAATAGTGATAACATTAATGGAGCACGTGAGTTTGGTGTTCCAACTGGCCACGTGCTGTCTGTATGCAACTAGTTTGAGTGGTGACTCCCCCATGTGGTGGCATTAGCAGGTTTAGGGTCTGGCATTTTCTGATCGACCTCTTTTGAGGTCATTGCCTCACTAATTGGGATACATATAGTGGATGGTCAGACTGTGATTTTTCACCTGTTAAAACCATAGCTGTTTATGCACAATTTGCCCTTGTGTACATATTGAAAAGGGGTGTATGGTTGGAGATTTTTCCCTTGTTTATTTGTAACCCTTCCTCCTAAGATTCACTTAATTAATCCTTTTGTATTTTCTGAGAAAGAACACGGTTTAAATAGTTTTACCTTTTTTGCACTATTTGTGCATTTGAAAGAACACCCTGTGATCATAAAATTCAGAGGAAAAAAAAGCAATTGGATCAGAGAGGAGGTGCTAGTTTATATCATAGCAGCCATAATAGAACTAAAAGCAGAGGTTAAATAGCTGATTGTCGACATGTTTTGTAATTTTGAATTTCTGTCTTGACATCACTGCAGGCATTTCTCACTGGCTTTCATTCGTAGTTTGCAGCTATCTTTTAATTTGCCAACTTCTCTTGGTTTTATACTACGGTTACAAGCTATGCCAAAGTGAAAGGAAAGGAGGTGTAATCACACTAAATAGAAATTTGTACTATATTTTTGATTGCCTGGCTAAAGCTACTTCAATATGCTAATAACTGCTTCCCGGATTTGGGATAGGTCCATGGAAAAAGGGAAAATGTGGAGGGTGTTTTGCCTCATTTCTGTACCAGCAATAATCTGCCAGAATTTTTACTCTTCTGCATTTTTAACTATAGAACTACAGCGCACCTTGTGTGCACACATCAGTTCTTTTTTCAGTATCCTACTGGGGTTTTATCACTTTAAGTTATTCACACAGAATGCTGGAGGAACTCAGCAGGTCAGGTAGCATCTAGGAAAATAGATAAATAGTTGAGGTCTGGAGCCAAGACTCTTCATCAGGACTGGAAAGGAAGGGGGAAGACGTCAGAACAGAAAGGTGGGAGGAGAGGAAGGAGGGCAAGCAAGAAGGTGAGGGGTGAAGCCCGGTGGTGGAAAAGTAAAAAGGCGGGAGAGGGAGGAATCCGATAGAAGAGGAGGGTAGACCATGGGAGAATGGTGTGAAAGAGGGGCATCAGGGGAAGGTGAGGAGAAGAGGTGAGAGACCAGAGTGGAGAATAGAAGAAAGAGGAGAGGAAAGAGGGGAAAAAAAAGGAAGCAGAAATTGATGTTCATGCCATCAGGTTAGAGGCTTTCTAGACGGAATATGAGGTGTTGCTCAGTGTGGCAGAATGGGATAGGAATGAAAATGATAGGCCTCTGGGAATTCCACTTTTGGTAGATGGTGCTTGGCAAAGCGGTTCCCCATTTTACTTTAGGTCTCAGTAATGTTGAGAAGAGGCCACATGAGGAACACTGGGTACAGTAGATGACCCCAACAGATTCGCAGGTGAAGTGTTGTCTCAACAGGACTATTTGGGGTGCTGAATGGAGGTGAGGGAGTACGTGAATGGGTAGGTATACTGCCCATTCTATCACTTACAGAAACTTGTGCCAGGAGGGAGGTGACTGGCGAGGGATGAATGGACAAGGGAGTCATGGAAGGAGAGATCCCTGTGGAAGGCGGAGAGTGTGGTGGGTGGGAGGTAAAGATGTGTTTTGTGGTGGGATCCTGTTGAAGATGGCAAATTGTTTCTTCTCCAGCACTTTACCTTTCCCACCCACCTGGGTTCACTTCCAGCTTGTCCTCCTTGCCCTCCCCCCACCTTTTCATTCTGATGTCTTCCCTTTTCCTTTCCAGTCATGGTGAAGGGTCTCAGACCAAACATTGACTGTTTATCTATTTTCATGGATGCTGCCTGACCTGCTTAATTCCTCCAGTTGCTCTGGATTTCCAGCATCTGCAGAGTCTCTTGACTTTTTTGTCAATTGTAATTGCCTTTCATAATTTCCTAGACAAATTCACTGGGAATTAAGTGTCAATTCTTACAAATAAAGATGTTGGTTATCACATTGCTATAGTTTAAGATGGAGACTTCTCAATAATTTTCCTTTGTGCATAATTTTAGTTGAGAATCAATTCAATCAAATTGTACAATGCCAATTGGTGTTACAGTGCCATTGTGAACTAATAAGTTAAAAAATCTGTATTTGAAAATGGATTACCCAAAAACTTTGCACAAAAATCATAGGTAAGAAAAGATCAACTGGTTTCAAATTGCTTCTTTTAGATTTTTGAACAATTCATTTATTTTTCAGTTGATAACAATTTGCTATTAGTCATATGCATGTTAAGAGTTAACATATGTATGTTAAGGGGTTACTGTCTATTCTGTATCATACAACAACCAAATTGTTATGTGCTGGGAGTCTTAAAAATAACTCAGTAGTTTGTACATGATACTATTCAGTACTTTTTTAAACTCTAATTATCATTATGTCATTGTGGGCTGGAGTATACACAGCATAAATATAGAGGCTTTGAATATTTAAGCTTGAAAGTTTTGATTTGCAAGTAGATAATGCCAACCCTGAAGAAAACAGTCATTCAGGTGAAGTGATCAAATTGAGCTGCTTGTTCTTGCTAAGCTGTCAACCCAATTTTCTCTCCATTCCATTATTTTTGTAACAGCATCTGTCTGCAACTATCTGTTAAATCTCTTATCCATACTCTTGTCATCTTCAGAAGCTCGTGTGGCTCTCTTCGTATATTCATTCACTGTAAATCTGGACTGCTTGCATCATATGCTTCAAGTATTGTACATATATCAGTTCTGTGTTCGTTGATTCATGTAGACTCCATTCTTTATATTTAAAATAGCAATCCTTGTTAAGTTACTCTACGACTGTTCCCACTATCCCTGTAATCTCCTGCAGATCCACAATATCTCACAATGCATTTCCCCTTCCTCTTATCAAGGCTCTTGTGTATCCCCCTATGTTTGATATTAGCACATAAGCACTCAGGCTCAAAGGATTAAATCATTCAGCAATGAGCTTGAACAGAAAACCTATGCTCTCTGCAGGTAATAAGGAAGCAGAGGGTACAAATATGGCAGCATCATTTTCAAAGCATTTGGTGGTATCTGTCCTCTATAACATCTGTTTACAGGGAAAGTACCAGAGTACGTTCCATTAACAAGAGGTATTCGTCGATTATGGACTGAACTGATTATGTAATGCTTCTATTCCAGCACCGAATGAAGGAAGAATGTTTACTAATATTAGGAGAAAGATTAAGTTAATTGTACCCTCTGTACATTAAAAAAAGCAAAATTGAAGAAGTTCTGTAAGAAAAGATTTAACGTAATATATGTAACAAAATACAGCATACATTATTGAAATGTGGAAAACAAAAGCAATTTTCTGTTATTAAAAGTTTGCTTGAACAGAACAGTTAAAGGCATTTCATTATAATAGACTTAGCATTACACTAGTCAAGAAGTCATTTCCAGCAAGGGTTGCATTAAACATATATGAAATGGTTATAGAGTCTATTGTGATGAATTGAACTGAATTCAATTGACTTTATTTCTTACATCCTTCATATACACGTGGAGTTAAAACCTTTACGTTACGTCTCTGTCTAAATGTGCAATTTATCGTAATTTATAATAAATAGTATGTACAACATGACAGTCAATATAACATAGAAATACAATTATATCAGTGTGAGTTCATCAGTCTGATGGTCTGGTGGAAGAAGCTGTCCCGGAGCCTGTTGGTCCTGGCTTTTAAGATGGTAGCAGCTGGAATAGTTTGTGGTTGGGGTGACTCCGGTCCGCAATGATCCTTTGGGCCCTTTTTACTCACCTGTCTTTGTAAATGTCCTGAATAGTGGGAAGTTCACATTCACAGGTGCACTGGGCTGTCCGCACCACTCTCTGCAGAGTCCTTGCAATTAAGAGAGGTATATTTCCCCTACCAGGCAGTGATGCAGCCAGTCAGGATGCTCTCAATTGTGCCCCTGGAGAAAGTTCTCAGGATTTGGGGGTCCATACCAAACTTCTTCAACTGTCTGAGGTGAAAGAGGCGCTGTTGTGCCTTTCTCACCACACAGCCGGTATGTACAGACCATGTGAGATCCTCGGTGATGTAGATGCAGAGAAACTTAAAGCTGTTCACCCTCTCAGCCCCAGATCCATTGATGTCAATAGGGGTTAGCCTGTCTCCATTCCTCTTGTAGTCCACAAACATCTCCTTTGTTTTTGCGACATTCAGGGAGAGATTGTGTCAGCGTGATGACTACTTCTCTGTAGGCTACCTCGATATGATTTGAGATTAAGCCAATCAGTGTAGTGTCGTCAGCAAATTTATTTAGTAGATTGGAGCTGTGGGTGGTGACACAGTAATTGGTATAGAGAGAGTAAAGGAGGGGGCTTAGGACACAGCGCTGAGGGGCTCCTGTGTTGAGGGTCAGAAGGACAAAGATGAGGGAGCCCACTCTTACCACCTGTCGGCGATCTGCCAGGAAGTCTAGGATCCAGCTACACAAGGCGGGGTGAAGGCTAAGGTCTCTGAGCTCTTGTTGAGCCTGGATGGAATTATGGTGTTGAATGCTGATCTGTAGTCCAAGAACAGCATTCTCACACAAGTATCCTTCTTCTCCAGGTGTGTAAGGATGGTGTGAAGAGCTGTGGCTATTGCATCATCTGCTGATTGGTTGTGTCGGTAGGCGAATTGTAGACGGTCCAGTGTGGGTGGTAGCAAGCTGCAGATGTAGTCTTTGGCCAGCCTCTCAAAGCATTTACTTATTATTGAGGTGAGTGCAACAGGATGCCAGTTGTTCAGACATGTTACCTTTGTCTTTTTAGGTACAGGAGTAATGGTGGATGTTTTGAAGCTGGAGGGCACTTTACACTGGGAGAGGGAGAGATTAAAAATGTCTGGAAACACACCTGCCAGATGTGCCACACACACTCTGAGTACCCGCCCTGGGATGCCGTCCGGTCCCGCAGCCGTGCGACTGTCCACTCATTGGAAACACCTGCGTACTTCAGTCTCAGAGATGACCGAGGTGCAGGTCGCATCAGCAGCTCTTCTCAGGGGCTCATCAGAGTTGGCAACATCGAATCGATTTAGCTCATCTGAAAGAGAGGCAGCGAAGTTGGAAACTCCACTGTGCTTAGCTTTGAAGTCTGCGATGGTGTGCAGACCTTGCCAAAAGCTGCGTGGGTTGTTGGTGGAGAGTTCTGTCTGAATCTTGTCCCTATATTGTTGTTTCCCGGCCTTGATGACTTTGCGTAGATCATAGCTGCATTTCTTGAGTTCCTGTCGATAGACCTCATAAACTTCCCACATTAAATTTTCTAATAGGAAATTTTCTCAGTAACCTAGAATGCCTTCAAAATCTCCCAAGTATCAGTAGGTTTGTTTTGCTATGAAAGATATAGTGGACAAAGCTGTCAAGCTCTTACACCAGTAGGATAGGTACCTGAAATGAAATTGACAGAATAGAATGGGAGAGCTTTTTTTTTGTTCACTTCAACATTATACTGGATAAGGCCTGAGGACAACTGGGTGTTTTTGCTTACCATTTGTTGCCCTAAGAACCTGGAAGATCTACTTTAGTGACTAATCTTCACAATTTGAATGAAAGTGAAAGATAGAAAATTATGCACAAGTGACCTGTAGGTTACATTTAAAATAGATTTACTCTATTTTACACATTTTCATAATGATTGTCTTCATGAGTAATTTAAGATGGGTGTTCTCGCTTGCTGGCACTTACTGCTAATCTAAGCCTTTGGTCAGTCATTAAACCAAAGGGTTTATTTTCACCTTGGGCAATAAAACCAACAAACAGCTGTCAGGATATGAATAATACATAATATACTTTAAAAATTTTTGTCTGTGAAACCAGGGAGAAACCACTTTGGGGTGCATGGCATTCGAGTCTGAATTAAAAGGAATTCAAATCTAGAAGATTAGAGGCATTATTTACTGCAACAGTTTCTTAAGCCGATTATTCAGTCTCAACCAGAACTGCTGATGCTGAGTAAATCTGACTAATAATGCCCATTTAGAGATTTAGCATAATTGGGTTGTAAGCATAGTCCTTGAGTTTAGTTTTGTTTAGTCTCCCGACCACAACACTCCCTCCCCCAACATATTCTTCAGAATTACATTTAATATCACTGCCCTATATTATGAAATTTGTTGTTTTGCAGCAGCATATTGCAATACATAATAAAAACTGTAAGATACAATAATAAAGAAAATTACGTTAAATAAGTAGTGCAAAATGAGAGGAAAAATGCTGAGGTGGTGTTCATGGGTTCATTGTCCATTCAGAAATCTGATGGTGGAGGGGAAGAAGCTATTCCTGAAATGCTCTGGATGCTGGAGCGGCCAATGCTAAAGCTGGCAGTGTTCACAATATTCTGTAGCTTTTAACGATTCTGTGCAGTGGTCCCTCCGTACCAGACAGTGACGTAACTTGTTAGATGTTGACCACAGTGCATCTATTGAAATTTGTGAATGTCTTTGTTGACATACCAGTTCTCCTCAACCCCCTAATGAAATATAGCTGCTTCTTTGTAACTGCATCAATATGTTGTCACCCAGGAACTTGAAACTACTCACCCTTTCCTCTTCTGAGGATTGGTGTGTGTTCCCTTGACTTCCCCTTCCTGAAGTGCGCAAGCAATGAAGCTGAGTGCAAGGTTGTCGCTGCGACACCACTCACTCCTGTTCGTCTCCTCATCATCTGAAATACTTCCAAAATTAGTTTCGTCATCGGCAAATTTATAGATGGCATTTGAGCTGTAGCCACACAATCATCGGCATAGAGAAAGCAGAGCAATGGGCTTAGCATGCATCTTTGAGTTGTGGCATTGTTCATTGACAGCATGAAGTAGATGTCATTTTCAATCGACACAGACTGTGGTCTCCCAGTGAGGAAGTCAAGTATCCTGTTGCAGAGGGAGGTACAGAGGCTCAGGTTTGGAGCTTGTTAATTAGAACTGAGAGTATGATTGTGTTGAACACTGAGCTGCAGTCAATAACCAGAAGCCTGACGTGGGTATTACTATTGTTCAGGTGGCCTAGGCCGAGTGGAGAGCCAGTGAGATTGCATCTGCTGTAGACCTATTGTGGTGACAGGCAAACTGCAGCAGGGCCATGCTTTGGCAGGAGTTGGTTCTGGACATTACCAAACTCTCAAAGTCCTTCATCACACAAGATATGAGTGCTACTGGGTGGTAGCCACTGAGGCAGCTCGACGTCCTCTTCTTGGTTTGAAGCAGGTGGAAAACTCCGACTGCAGCAGTGAGAGATTGAAGATGTTCTTTGTCATTGCATAGACCAACATTTGTGATGCTTTTTAAATGCTAAAAGAAACCTTATGAATTTAACTCTGAAACCGTGATGCCTTAGTGAAGGAGATGGAGTTATAGGGTAACGTAATGGGTGGAAATACAGGCATTATCCACAGGCACTGGCGTTGAGTTGGGGTTCACCTTAAGAAGCTGGTCTGATGTGATGATGCAATGAGGTGAAGTTTTTAACGCACTTTTTGTTCTGTGTTTGATGGACAATAAAGGAGTGTTATAGTTTTCTTTAAATTTAAAGCACCTCTGCCATTTTATTCATTAAAATTACAGAGTGAAAACTCAACAGTCTTTTAATGCAAGCTCAGCTTCCTTTGCATGTTCAGACCAATGTTTCTTTCATGGTTGTGACAGGCAAGATATGGGGATGATGCTTCCTCAGAGAATCTAGAATCAGGGATCACTATTTAAAAATGAGTGGTTGCCATCTAAGACAAAGAAGATTTTTTCCCTTAGGCAGCTATGAGTCTTTTAAACTTTCTTCTTCAAAGGCTGTTGAAATTATAATCTTTGATTATTTGCTATGGAGCAGTAGGTAGACACTTGATAAGCACGGAATATGGATGTTGTGCCAAACTAATTAACCAGTAATTCAATGCCTAACTAAACTCATCCCTTCTACCAACACAATATCCCTGTCCGTTGATTCTCTGCACATTTATGTGTCTATCTAAGAGCCTCTTAAACACCTCTATTGGTTTTGCCTTCACCACCATCCCCGGCAGTGTATTTCAGGTACCCACCACTCTACTTGCCTCAAGAAGGCTTCAATTATACCAGTGCCTAAGACAACTCCATCTCCACAATCTCCATCAGCACAGATGCACCACAAGGCTGTGTGCTTAACTCACTGCTCTACTCACTTTACACTTATGACTATGTGACTAAGTACAGCCCCAATGCCATATTTAAGTTTACTAACGACACCACTCTTGTTGGCTGAATCAAAGGTAGTGATGAATCAACATTTAGGAGGGAGACTGAAAATCTGGCTGAGTGCAGCAACAACAACAACAACAACAACGACAACCACCACTTCATCAAGACCAAGGAGAGGATTATTGACCAGAGGGGAAAGCCAGAGGTCCATGAGTCAGTCCTCATCAAGAGATCAGAGGTGGAGAGGGGAGCAACTTTAAATTCCTCAGTGTTATCATTTCAGAGGATCTGTCCTGGGCCCACCATGTAAGAAAGCACAGCAGTGCTTCTACTTGGAGGTTTGTGAAGATTCGACATGTCATCCTAAACTTTGACTATCTTCTATAGGCATACAGTGCAGAGTTTATTGACTGATTGCATCACAGCCTGATATGGAAACACCAATGCCCTGAATGGAAAATCCTACAAAAAGTAGTGAATGTAGTCCAGTCCATCAGGGGAAAAGTCCTCCCCATTATTGAGCACATCTACAGGGTACACTGTTTCAGGAAAGCAGCATCCTTCATTAAAGACCTCCACCACCCGGGCCATGCTGTCTTCTCACTGCTGCCACCAGGAAAAATGTATGGAAGCCTTAGGACCTACTGCAAGTACCTACTGCCCTTCAACCATCAGTCTATTGAAACAGAGGGGATAATAACTTCACTCACTCCATCACTGAACTATTCTCACAACCTATGGACTCACTTTCAAGGATTCATCATCTCACGTTCTCGATATTTATTGCTTTTTTTTCATATTTGCACAGTTTGTTAAACTTTGCACATGGGTTGTTTGTCTGTCCTGTAGGTTGCGGTCTTTCGTTGATTCCATTTTGTTTCCTGGATTTGCCATGTCTGCCTGCGAGAAAACGAATCTGAAGGTTGCCTATGGTGACAAATATGTACTTTGATAAATTTTTTAAACAATGATGAGAAATTTAATATGCTTGCATTGTTCTGCCACAGCCCATGTAGGTAACTGAGCTCAATTGGTGATGCGTGAAAAACATGTATGTCGGATTTACTGAATGGAGTTTTGAATAAGCTAAAGTTGACATTTCATGGATGATAGGAGGCTTTCAGGAGATCTTTATAATAGATAGGTGCAGATGTGATATAGATGAGGATGACTGTTTTGGTAGCAAATGAAATGAGGTAGTACAGACCTGAGTAATCTAATGAAGGTAAAAAGAGGTTGCCTTGGATGATGGAGAAGATAATGATCTGAACATTTAGCTGAGGGTCAGCCAGGACGACATAGCTGTGAAAGGCCTTGCCCAGCCTTGGGTAGGAGAAATGAAGAACAATAGGGGAATGACATTTGCAGGAGAAGACATTGTTTTTCGACATATCATTTTGGGGTTGATGGAGAAAATAATTCTACATGAATTGGTGACATCTCCATAATCACTTACAACACAGGTGCACCACAAGACTGTGCTTAGACCCTGCTCTACTTGCTGTATTTCTTTGATTGTGAGGCTAAGTACAGTTCTGCTGTCGTATTTAAGTTTGCTTCTATATAGAGAGTATCCTGACTTGTTACATATAGCCTAGTCTGGAAACACCAATGCCCAGGAACAGAAAAGGCTATAGAAAAGTAGTGGATTTAGCCCAGTCCATTACAGGCAAAGCTCTCCCCACCACTGAGTGCATTTACAAGGAGCACTGGCATAAGATGGTCACATCCATCATGAAGAACCCCCACTAGTGTGGAGAACTTCACTCATCTTAATTCTGAACTAATTTCACAACCTATGAACTCAATTTCAATGAATCAATAACTCAAATTCTCAATATAATTAATTAATTAAATTTACATAATTTGTCTTCTTTTATACATTGGTTGTCAGTTTTTACGTATAGTTTCCATAAATTCTATTGTATTTTTATTTTCTGGAAGATGGATACAAGAAAATGAATTTGAGACTTGTATATGGGGACATACATGTATTTTGATAATAAATTGACTCGACTTTATGGTAAAAATATTGCCCCTCACATCTCCTTTAAACCTTCGTCCATCACCTTAAATGCATGCCCTCTAATTTTAGAGAAACTGCTCAGAGTTTCATGAATAATAGTGTTGTTTTAGTGAGAGATTGTTATGTCCTTCATTTTGATTGGGCTACACTGAGTGTTAAAGACTTGGATAGAGTAGAAATTGTGAAATGTGGCCAGAAAGGTTTTCTGAGTCAATACATAGAGGGACCTACTCAGGAGGATGAAATAGTGGATGGAGTGTTGGAAAATGAGGCAGGGCAAGTAACAGACCTGGCAGTCAGAACACTTTAGCAC
Source organism: Hemitrygon akajei (assembly GCF_048418815.1). Classification (NCBI taxonomy): domain Eukaryota; kingdom Metazoa; phylum Chordata; class Chondrichthyes; order Myliobatiformes; family Dasyatidae; genus Hemitrygon; species Hemitrygon akajei. Next base: position 145,435,212 of record NC_133129.1, read on the forward strand.
AAGCAAAAACAATTCTATTAGTTTTAAGCTAGTAGTGGGAACAGGATAGGATAGGTCCATAGGTTAAATCCTCAACTGGAGAAGAGCTAGTTTTGAGAATATTAGCCAGGATCTAGCAGAAGTCAATTGGGAGAGCCTGTTTGAAGGCAAAGGAACGACTAGCAAGTGGGAAGATTTCCAGAGTGTGACGTCAAGAATCTCGAGTAGTATGTTCCTATTAGGGTGAAAGGGAAACCTGGCAAGTTTAGGAAACCCAGCAGAGGAGAGATATTGAGGCTCTCTTCAAGAAAAAGAAGGAAGCATACACTGGGTTTAGGAAGCCAAGGACAAGTGAATCCCTTGAAGACCATGAAGAGATTAAGGATATTCTTAAAGGGGATATCAGGAGGTCAATGAGAGGGTATGAGGAATCTGGCAGGAAATTTTAAGAAAAATCCCAAGAGGTTCTATAGATATAATGTATGAAAAGCAAATGGGTAGTTAGGGATAGAGTAGACCACCAATGTTTCAAGCCACAGGAAATGGGTGGGATTGTTAACAGATTGTTATGGCTCGAGGCATTCTGAAGTTTGGAGTTCAATTCCAGTGCTGTCTGTAAGCAGTTTGCACATTCTCCCCTTGAAGCACATGGACTTCTCTGGGTGCTCTGCTTTCACTGCTGGTGAAAGGGGCATTGTATCTTTACTAGTTACGCAGTGAGATAAATATGATTAGTCGGCTAAGAAAATGGATGTAGATTAATTGGTCTTTGTGATGTGATTAGCCGAGTGCTAAATACATGGGTTGCTCGGTGATTCAGCTTGTTAGGCCGTAAAGGCCTGTTCTGCGCTGTATTTCTAAATAAACTCATGAGATTGCTCCAGCAGACGAGGTGAAGGGGAATACTAAGGGCTTCTACAGATACATTAAGAGCAAAAAGATAGCAAGGGACAAACTTGGTCCTCTTGAAGATTAAAATGGTCATCTATACATGGAGCTGAAGGAAATTGGGGAGATCTTAAATGGATCTTTTGCATCTATGTTTACTCGGCAGATGGTCGCAGAATCTATAGAAGAAAGGCAAAGCAGCAGGGAGGACATGGACCCTATACAGATTACAGAGAATGGGGGGTTTGCTATCTTGAGGCAGGTTAGAGTGGATAAATCCCCAGGGCCTGACAAGGTGTTCTGTCAGACCCTGTGGGAGGCTAGTGCAGAAATTGCAGAGGTCTGAGCAGAAATATTTAAATCATCCTTAGCCACTAGCGAGGTGCCAGAGGATTAGAGGTTAGCTAATGTTAATCCATTGTTTAAGAAAGGCTCTAAGAATAATCAAGGAAATTATAGGCCAGTAAGTTTTTGGTAGGTATTCTAAGGAACTGGATATCTTCAAGGAGCAATGTCTCAGAAAGGCAGTGTCCATTATTAAGGACCCCCAGTACCCAGGGCATACCCTTTTCTCACTGTTACCATCAGGTAGGAGGTACAAAAGCCTAAGCCACAGACTCAGAGATTCAGGAACAGCTTCTTCCCCTCTGCCATCCGATTCCTAAATGGACATTGAACCCGTGAACACCATCTCACTTTTTAAATATATATTATTTCTGTTTTCCCATGATTTTTAATCTATTCAATATATGTATACTGTAATTGATTGATTGGTTTATACATTTATTCATTTTTCTTCTATATTATATATTGCATTGAACTGCTGCTGCTAAGTTAACAAATGTCACAACAAATGCCAGTGACACTAAACCGGATTCTGAGTCTGATTCTTACATTTAAGTATATGGATAGTTAGCAACTGATTAGGGATAGTCAACATGACTTTGTGAGTGCTAGGTCATGTCTAACCAATCTTATAATGTTTTACAAGGAAGTTACCAGGAAAGTTGATGAAAGAAAGTGGATGTTGTCAACATGGACGGTAGCAAGGCCTTCGATGAGATGCTGCATGGGAGGTTGTTCACGAAGTTTCAGCTGCTTGGCATTGAAGATGAGGTAGTGAATTGGATTAGACATTGGCTTTGTGGGAAAGGCCAGAGAGTAAAGAATGAAGGGTCTTGGCCTGAAACGTCAACTATACTCCTTTCATTTGAAGCTGCCTGGCCTGCTGAGTCCCTGATGCACCATCAATAACTCACTCTGAGACGTAAGAAGTGAGTTATCGGCTTTTATTGACTGGAGGAATGAACAACACAACATCCTGGAGAATGAGGGCCGGCCTCAGGCCTCATTCGCCTTTATACAGGGGTTTGTGGGAGGAGCCACAGGAGCAGTCAGCAGGGGTCTGTTGGGAGCAAACCACTCTGGTATATGTAGTTCACCACAGTCCCTCCAGCATTTTATGTGTGCTGCTCGGATTTCCAGCATCTACAGATTTTCTCTTTTTAGAGAGTGGTAGTAGATGGTTGTCTCTTTGAATTGAGGCCCGTGAATAGTGGTGGGTCCATTGTTGTTTGTCATCTATATCAATGGCTTGGTTGATAATCTGATAAACTGGATCAACAAATTTGTGGATGACACTATGATTAGGGATGCAGTGGACAGCAAGGAAGACTATCAAAGTTTGCAGCAGAAGCAAGACCAGTGGAAAAATGGGCTGGACAGTAGCAGATGGAATTTACTATAGACAAGTATGAGGTGGGAGGGCAAATCAGGGTAGGATTTGCACAGTGATTGGTAGGGCATTGAGGAGTGTAGTAGAACAGATGGATCTGGAAATACAGAATCATAATTCCTTGAAAGTGGCATCACAGGTAGACAAGGTCATAAAGAAAGCTTTTGGAACATTGACCTTTATAAATCAAAGTATTGACTTCAGGAGTTGGTATGTTATGTTGAAGTATGTAATACGTTGGTGATGAAGAGACCTTGAAAGTGAGCCCATAGCTTGTAGGAATATTTCAATGATGGCGTGAGTGAAGTTGAATGAAGTTATCCCCTTTGGTTCAAGAGCCTGATGGTTGGCCTCCATTGCTGACAATGAGAAGAGGGCACCTCCTGGGTAACGGGGGTCCTTAATGTTGGACACTGTCTTTCTGAAACACCACTCCTGAAGATGTCTTGGATGCTACAGAAGCCTGATTAATTTTACAAGTTCCTGTAGCTTCTTTCGATCCTGTGCAGTAGCGCCCCTCTCACCCTGCTCAGCAGACTGTCAGAATGCTCTCCACGGTACATCTGTAGAAGTTTTCAAGTGTCTTAAGTGACAAAACAAATCTCCTCAAAATCCTAATGAAACATAGCTGCTGTCTTTCCTTCTTGTGGTAAATGCACAAGGCTTGATCAGTAAGTTTGCAGATGTCACAAAATTAGGTATTACTTTCAGTAAAGAAGGTTATCGTATATTGCAGAACAATCTCAATCCATTGCAGAGATGAACCAAAGAGTGGCACATGGGCTTCAATAAAAATAAATGTGAGATGATGCAGTTTTAAAAGTCCAAATCAGAGTAGAAATTATACTCTGAATGGAAGGGCCACAGGGCGTGTTACAGAACAAAGAGACCTAAGAGGACAAGTGCAGAGATTATTGAAAGTGGAATAATAGGTAAACAGGATTGTGAAAAAGGCATTTAGCATAATAGCATTCATCAGTCAGGGCATTAAATATTGGAGATGGGACAGTATATTGCAGTTGTATAAAGCATTAGTGAGGCTGCGCTTGGAGTGATCTGTACAGATTACAGGAAAAAAGACGTGGTGACACAATGTCAAAGTGACAGACCATGTCTTCTAGCTCTGACAAATAAGAAGATTTATACAAATATTTATAAATCTTTATTAAAAATGTAGGAATTATAGAACTATTTATAGAAATGCTTAAATTATGAGAGGCATAGGTAAGGTGGAAGATAACAGTCCTTTGACAAGTTTAAGGTGAGAGGGGAAGACTTAAAAGGGACCTGAGGAGCAATGTTTTCATCTAGAGGGTGGTGGATGCAGAGAACAAGCTGCCGGATAAAGTGGTTGAGGGAGATACAATAGTATCATTTAAGAAGCAATTGGATGGGTACAAGCAGAGTAGAGGCCTGGCAGTGGGCCAAATGCAGGAAATTGGGTTAAGCTTTGTAAACTATGTGATTGGCATGTAATCGTTGGGTACCAGGATATCTATCTGACGATGACTCTCAGGGCTGTGTTCCCACAAAGCCAAAGTGACACAACATGCAGCAGTGCATCACAAATACCACCTCCAAGTTTGTCTAGCTCTGGAAGGGTTTGCAGAGTAATTCAGGCAATGCAATATTGTTTGAGACAAAAATGAGGTGACAGTTTTTTCCCTTAAACAACAAAGTTACGTTCAACACTTTCCATTCTTTGAGAGCTTCAATAGTGGTCAACGCTGATGCAAATGGCTCTGCAAGGCCCTCCACAATTTCTTCTCTAGCCTCCTACAAAGTCCAAGGGTATACTTCAAGTTTGAAGTAAATTTATTATCAAAGTACATATATGTCACTATAAGACATAGGAACAGTAGGAGTCCATTCAGCCCATCGAGTCTGCTCCTCCAATCCATCCTGGCTGATCCCGGATCCCACTCAACCCCATACACCTCTCTTCTCGCCATATCCTTTGATGCCCTGACCGATCAGGAACCTATCAACTTCCACTTTAAATATACCCAAGGACTTGGCCTCCAATGCAGTCTGTGGCAGAGCATTTTGCAGATTCTCTACACTGTGTCTAAAAAAAATTAATCCTTATCTATGTTGTAAAAGGTCACTTGTACTGTAATTTTGAGCCTGTTTTTCTAGTTCTGGATACCCCCACCAAGAAAACATCCTCACCGCATCTAGCTTATCTAGTCCTTTCAACATTTGGTAGGTTGCAATGAGGTCCGCCACCCCACTCGCATTCTTCTGAATTCTAGTGAGTATAGGCCAAAAGCTGCCAAATGCTCCTGATATGCTAACCCCTTCATTCCTGGAATCATTCTCATGAACTGGAGCCAAAACTGCTGATAGTGCACCCTGACTAATGTCTTATAAAGCCTCAGCATTATCTCCTTGTTTTTATATTCCATTGCCCTTGAAATAAATGCCAACATTGCATTTGCCTTCTTTTCCACAGACTCAGCCTGTAAATTAACCTTTTGGGAGTCTTGCACGAGGACTCCTAAGACCCCTTGCACCTTGGATGTTTGATTTTTCTGCCAATTTTGATAACAATCTGCACTATTGCTTTTTTACCAAAATGCAATATCATACATTTCCCAACACTGTATTCCATCTGTCACTTTTTTGCCCATTCTTCCAATTTGTCTAAGTCCTGCTATAATTGCACTGCTTCCTCAACACCACATACCCCTCCACCTATCTTAGTACCATCTGCAAATTTTGCCACAAAGCCATCAGTTCTATTATCTAAATCATTGACAAACAAGGTATTAGCAATTCAAATAATGAATATTCTCTGAGGAATAACACTAGTCACTAGCAATCAACCAGAAATGGCCTCTTTTATTCACACTTGCTGCCTTCTGCCTGTCAGCCATTCCTCTATCCATGCCAATTTCTTTCCTGTAACACCTTAGGATTTTATTTTGTAAAGCGGCCTCATGTGTGGCACCTTATTAAGTGCCTCCTGAAAATCCAAGTGAATGACATACATTCCCTCTCCTTTATCCACTCTGCTTGTTACTTCTTGGAAGAACACTAACAGCTTTGTCAGGCAAGATTTCCCTTTACAGAAGCCATGCTGACTTTGACTTATTTTATCATTGGTCTCCAAATACCCCAAAGCCTCATCCTTAATAATAAACTCCAACACTTTCCCAACCACTGAGGTTAGGATACCTGGCCTATAATTTCCTTCCTTTTGCTTTCCTCCCTTCTAAAAGAGTGGGGTGACATTTGCAATTTTCTATTGCTCCAGGACCACGCTAGAATCAAGTGATTCCTTAAAGATCATGACCAATGCATCGGCTATGTCTTCAGTAATTCTCTCAGGACTCTGGGATGTAGTCCATCTGGTCCAGGTGACTTACCCACCTTAAGACCTTTGTGTTTGCCTAGCACTTTTTTCTTTGTAATAGCAATGGCACTCATTCCTGCTTCCTGACAACCATGGACTTCTAGCACATGGCTAGTGTCTTCCACAGTGAAGACTGATGCAAAGTACTCATTAAGTTCATCTGCCATTTCTTTGTCCCCCATTGCTACCTCACCAGCATCATTTTCCAGTGGTCCAATATCAACTCTCTTTATATAACCTTTTACTCTTTATATGACTGGAAAAAAAACCTTTTTCTATCCTGTTTATATTATTGGCTAGTTTGCCCTCATATTTCATCTTTTCCCTTCTTATAGCTTACAGCACCATGAAGTATTACGTCTTTATTGTATGCACCTAACCCACCTATGTCTGGATGAGCACATAATTCATCAGCCATCGATTGATGGCATTCGTCAATCAGTAATCTCCCTATGGTTTGTTATAGTACAAATTCAAGTGATACATTGGAATTTTTTAGTATGAAGGCACTGTCATTGCTGTCAGGGTACTGCATAATCACTTTGTAACTCCCATTGTACACACAAAGTGGATTTTGTGGGTGTTGGAATTCTTTGTGGTTGTGCACTTTGGCAATGCCCCAAAACCTGACCTGTTTGCAGTCAATGATATCCTTCACCATGGGGACTTGCTAATTCTCACAAACTCTCAGACTCATGATGCCAGTGTTTTTGATAAGATAAAATGGGACTATAACGCATTAAGACAGCGGCTCAGCGCCACCTTCTTAATAGCAATTCGAGATGGTCAATAATCCTAAATCGTAAAAATCTTGAGAAGGGAATCAAATCTGAACCAAAAAGTTGAAGTCCACTCTGGCTTTAGTTAATGGCCCCATCCATAACCTGGGCTATAGCTGGCTATTCCCAACACCTTCTCTGCAATTGCATTAAGTGTCATCATTGTACAATTTAATAAAGAATCAAAAAACAAACCAGTGTGGAAACATCAATTTCTATCTCAAAGTCTCTATTCCAAACAACCAATGTGTGTGTTGCTGAAAAAGTGTCTGACTAGACATTTGTAATGCTCATTGCTAATCCTGACTTTCTCTCATTTGCACTCCACTCATTTGAATAAATTGCCCAATGTTTTACTGGTTTTCTTCAGTATATCCTTACATTGACTGAAAATGTTGAGCATTTGATATTTCATTTGGCTTATTTCTTTTTCAATGTACTGTATTTAACCTAAGTCTATTAATTTTATCTATCAATGGTCTGATTGCTTTTACATTATGTCCAATAATTTCCAGCCTGCTTTTTCTGATTCTGCTGCCCTTGTAACCTATGTAAATAATGGTGAACAGAATGTAAGAAGAAAATGGAAACTTAACCCTCCCCACTCATCAAATAACAGTCACAGAAGTCTGGTTTCAATGAGTCATGTTGAGAGAAGCAATCTGTGGTTTAAATGTTAAAGCACGAGATGTGAAATGGGTTGATTGAGTAATTATTTGAAGTTTAGTTCCAGTGGTCAGTGAACTCTAAAATGATAATGAAGCTTTGTTGATGAATGAAGTTGAAAGACAGGAGATTTGTAAAATCTAATTTGTTTATATTCTTTCAAACCTTGAATATTGAGATTAATTTTGACAAGCCAGTTTGTGCCCTTGGTAAGAACTTCGTCAACTATTTGGATCAATGTCAACTAGTTATCGAAGCATCTGTGGGTATTGTTTTTCAGCAATGAGCAAGGCTATATCAGTGGTCTAACCACTTCTTGCATCTTTAGTGCACACATTTGCATTTATCATTCTTCAGTTGAATGCATTGAGAAATAAGAAACACCATATATCTTGGGTCTGTGGAAAATGTCCAAAAACAATAAAAATGAAATTAGAATTTCCATTACATCTTCAGTTTTAAATTGCACCTGGAGTAACAAATTATAGATATACACAGTTTGTCTAAGTTTATTCTCAAGAGTAACCATTTGCTTTAATTTAATTTGATTTTGATTTAAGTTGGGAGGGAAGATCATGAATTTATAATCCATTTTATGCACTGTGCAGATGAGTTAAAGTAGAATTCTTATGGTTAGATCTGAAGTTCTGCTTGCCGCTAAATGGAGACACAAGAGTATAAAATTTGAAGCAACACAGAAAGCATTGGAGGAATTCAATAGATCAGGCAGCATTTATGGAAAGAAATGTACAGATGGTGTTATGGATTGAGACCCTATTGCACTTGGGATCCATTTGAAGGGTTTTCTTGTCTGAGATATTAAACTGTCTTCCATTGTTGCTGCCCAACCCATCATGACTTTCTACCATCAGGCAGGAGACTCCAATGTATAAAAACAGGTACGGTCAGGATGGGAAACAGTTTCTTCTCCCAGGCCATTAGGTTTCAGAACTCTTTGCCACATCACATTCAAAGCATCACCTGTTAATCTATTTTGTACCTTACAATATTAAATTTATTCACATAAGTTTGTATACTTGTGTGTAATCATATGTTGATTTCATATCTACTTAAGTTATTTTGTGTTATGTGTGTTATGTATACTACAGTGCGTTACAACCTGGTTCAGAGAAATGCTGTCTCATTTGATGTTATACATGTATATAGTTAAATGGCAATACACTTAACTTCACTTGATGTTCCTCCATGCTTTGTCTGTTGCTGAGACTTATGAGCCTTTACAATGGGTAGGTCCATGTCAGCTGCATGTAATAAAATTGATTTATAAAGATCTCATTATATGTAATAAGCTAGTGGAAGAGCAGCAGGTAAATCTTTCTGCCTAAATACCATAAAAGCTTCTTGAGCATAAAAAATCTAAGTTAGTTTCTTCACAAATGCTGCTTTCTGTTGAATCTGTAGTTACAAGAGCTTGGGAATTCTGATAGCATGACCATCTCCTTTGCTCACCATAGTCTGGAGCAACTCCAGAAATACAGAGGGCACATGAATATATTACCACAGGGCAGAGAAACTAAATAATATTTTGAAATATTTAATTGAAATTATTTACGTACTAACTGCTTGGTGTTATGGGATAATAGCATAATTTGCTAATATTCAAACTTGTGAGTTTTAACTGAGGAATTATTATTTTTAGTAAAAGGGACATATACCTTTAACCATTACAAAACTATTCGTCTAGGCACCTATAATCAATCTTGGCCATTATGCAGCAATAATAGCAGAATCTGGTTCATATTCTCAGTTAACATGGCCTCAAAATCACCATGTCATCAATCTCCCTGACATCCTCTGGGGCATTTACTTTATTCCTTTTGCATATTTCAAGGCACACAGCATATATGTAGTGTGTGTAAAGGAAGTCAGATGTACCGCTGTACTGTGCCTATTCTGCACCAGAACTTTTAAGCACCTCAATATTTTGTCAGCAATAACTCCTCTCCTTTCCTCTTTACTGCACACATTTTCATTTATCATTCTGCAGCAGAACACATTAAGAAATAAGTGTTTTGTAATGGGGAACCACTTCTTTAGGCCTACAATCTCTTCCTCCTTTTATTGAGATGTGCCTAACACCATGCACCTGTTTTTTGCTCTTTATCCATAGCTGGTGGTTAAGAAAAATATGTGCTCAGTGCAATAGTGGTGATCTTCCCAAGTATCTTCGTGAGCCACAACGTTATTATCTGACAGCCCATCTCCCCATTACACTTCTTGTTGAGATAGAGCTGCAGTGGCACAGCGTAAAAAAAATCCTGACAACTGTGTTTGAGAATCATTTACAGGAAGCTGTAGCTGCAAATAATGTACTCATTTAGTAAATAATCACTTTTGAAGTTTATGTAAATACTGGAGGTGACACTTGATATGCCACAAAAATATAACCTACAGCCATGATAATCAAAACCAGTGATTCAGAAAAAAAAATTGAATGATTACCTGCTTAGTTCTTTGTATGACCTCAGTTTAGGAACATAATCTGAGCTGTGTGAGCAAGTGGAGGTGCTGCATTGGTGAAAGAATGATTAAAAACATTGATTAATTTAGCAAACTCCTCCTTTAATTTATTGAATGTGTCTGAAATTACAAGTATGGAACTGTATTCTCCACCACCGTTCTTTGTACAATGCTCCTTATTTTGTAGATTTTGTCATGGCGATATATAGAGTTTATTTGAAGCTTGGAGAAGGAAGGCCAGCACCTTGAAGAATGACCAGAGAAACAGATCTCTGAGTTTCTTCAGAGACGTACAAGATTCTGTACTACTGTGTTTAACATCTCTTTGTATGGATTTGAAATCAATACTTTATAAGGTATATCTTTATTCTTCCTACTTCAAGTAGTTGTCCTACTTCATTTAAAAACTCTCCAAATCTATCTCAAGTCTTCTTGATATATGTCCTTCTGGCTTTTTTTGATGTCTGCCAGTGACATTTGTTATGATCTCTTCTGACAATCAGAAAGAAATAAAGACATTTTGGGTCAGTCGTGGCAAACCAATTAGCTAATTCCATTACAGGCTAAAGATTTGATTCTTGCTTAGAATGTGAGAAGTAAGCAGACCAGGACTAAATTAACTTTCATCTTGTCTGGCTAGATCGTAATTTCGTGTGAAAGTGTAAAATCAGTGACGTATCCATTTTATATTCTCCAACTTTCTTCCCATTGACTTCAAGACCCTTGTGTCCATGAACTTTGCTTTAACTTGTGTGAATATATCCAGGTTTAAAATACAGTAGCTTCTTGCTGCCAAAATATAGTCAAATTACATTAGTAATGAACTCATTTTATTTTCTGCTCCCTTGCTAATAGATGGTTTTTTTTCTGTGGATCACACTTAGCTGACAAGGGACAGATTATGCAATAAATATGACAAATCCCTCAGTCACGAGTTTCCTAAATTGTCATGAGTTGTACTTAGCCCCATGATCTGATGGCTAACAGGGCAGTAGCAAGATTCAGCCATTCTTTTTTAATCATATTAATTATATTAGTTTATTTTTCCTTTCCCTTTTATTATAACCCAATTTATGCTGGAAAATGTTATACATTGTTGGAGTAGACTGGCTTGGATATTTACTGCCATCTCATCTCAGGTATCAAAATAGTTGTTGTGACACGTTTAGTGTGGTACTGTAGTGGGTAGTGCTTGTCGCTCTCACTTTCAGCTTCTGCTGGCTAGAAGTCACAAGGAAAGGGGAGTTGAATGTGTAAGTCTCTCCTTGCCAGTACATAACCTCTCCAACGGCAAGCCTCATGTAGTGCCTCCTCATTGGCAACACACAGAAACTGAACTAGTTTCGGACTCAGGCTGAACACATGCCCCGGTGCTCTTGAACCAGATCCCCAGCTGTGGGTAAATAGCCCCATTGTGGGCAGCCTTGGGAGAGACAAAGACTATGGGAGTCAACCCAGACAGCAAATCTACAGTGGTGCTCCTAAGGCGACTGGACGTCATTGAACGTCCTTCAGGCAGCTCCTGCTGCCAAGCTGGTGCCAAACGTATTGCTTCATAGGTTTTCCTTTGGACCACACTGGTGAGGCCGAAAAAGGGATCTTGATGACTGGGCATCTTAGGATCTCCATATCTTCCAGCCAGGCTTGTGATAGTGATCATCATCACCCATTGTCCTTCGAAACAGACGGATGCCAACCAACTCAGGACCACTTCTGAGCCTATATAAAAACAGCAAAAAACTGTAGATGATAGAAAATGGAACAAAAACAGAAAATTATGAACATTTTTAAATGATATCAAGATTCGATTTCTGTGGACAATAAAATAATATTAGCATTGCAAGCCAGTGACGTTCCATTGGTCTTCATTGTTCTGATGCATGTTGATGGATGTGAAAGTATGATAATTTTTCTCTCTCCACTGGCCCACTGAATATTTGCAGTATTTTGTTCTTTGTCTGTTGAATAGTCAGACCTATTGCAAATAAATCAGACAAGGATTGATGATCTATTAACAGCCACACAAGAGCTTTAAGCGCAAGGCAATGGTTGCAGTGGCAGCCAGAACCAAAAACTGATTTTATGATTTGATCTTCCAGCTTAGTTAACTAACTGCAGTCCAGGTTAAGATTACTGTAGTTATTTTGGAAGTGATCTTGTTTGAAAGTCCTTATCACCCTGCTAATGATTGAAAGAAGACTGGCATTAGTCAGTGCGTTGGATTTCTTCTGCTTTTTATGAAGATGACACATTTGGATAATTTTCTATATTTACATATGAATGCCGATGTTGCAATTGTCCTGAAGCAGCTTGGCAAGAGGTACCTATTACGTAATTAGGAAAATAGGCAGGAACTGCAATGATAGGATTAGTCTGAATAATGGATGCAGTTTGGGCCTAATTGCTGATTACTGTCATTTTAATTTTTCTGGATGTTTTAATCCAGCAGGTGTGATGCTCAATTACAGATTAGAAGCAATCTTTAAAAGAATCAAAGTGTGTTCTTCCACTGAAGGTGCAAGTTTCTCACAGAGTGACGTGTTGCGAAATAGCTGGGGTGAAGAGGGAAAAGTTCTTTGAGCCTGGATTACTGAGAATCTTGATGGAGGAGATACAGAACATCTTTGGATACCTGTCCATTTATCCTGCACTTATCTGGTCTGTGTCCTCTTCTTGTTCAGTGTTCAGAATAAGAGAAAATCAGACCAAATTGCCATAATCAAACATTTTCTCCTGGAGATTCCTTTAAGACAGAACATGCCAGTACTTATGGAGCAGTTTTGAAAGGCCAGAAAAGGAGAAAAGGTGCTTATGATGTGCAGGTATCACACACCCGTTCATTCTGAGGAAGGCAACACATCGATGTAACACTTTTTATTCTGTCAAAATAGTTTTTGAAAAGAGTGGCAGCTGGAAGCCAATGTCATTCTCTGGTAGCTCATGTTAATGTCAGCCTTCACCTATCATTGTGACCAGAGCAAGTTTGGGAGTCATGTTGGCAGTGAGTCTGAAGACTGATGCAATATGAGCAAGAAAAGGGTAAATAGATAGTGTACTGGAGGCTTTAGTGAGAGGTGTGTAATGTGGGAGTGTTTCTCTTAATCAGAAGGGTCAAAAAAGCCTGCCAGGTATATTTTTAAAAAATGAACTGTGGGCATGGAGTCATTTCAGGAGGCAAGCTCAGACTTCCTATTTCTGAATGAAGTTCTGTAACTTCATATGAATCTTCAGATTCAGTATATTTCAGCTTGAAATTTGTTATCCACAGAACTGTGGCATTGGCCTGGATATTTTTTGTTGTTTCGCACCACTACAATTCTATCAATGAAGTCTCACATTAGTCTTTCACTTAGACTTTCACACTCACAGACTGAAGGTTAAATGCTATCTCTCCCCATTGGTCCTGGAACAGGGTACTCGGTATCCTTCCTTAAGTAATGACAGATGTTTAATCTCAAAATGTCACAAATATCTCCAATTCCAGAAGATTTTGGCCAGGAGCAGTTTGAAAACTGCTGGCAGAGCTTACCTTACTTCCCCATTGTTACAACTGACCACTGCAAACTGAAGAATAGATGTTTCGGTCATGGTTGAGGTTCAGGTATGAGAATTATTCCCTGGATACTTTGGGGGTGGCACTGGCTGCCTGCTGAAAGAGCTTCTCAGCCTCCTCTTCCCTGTCAGTAGCTTGACCTGTATTATTCACTCATCAATTATTTCTTGCATTATTGTAAATTGAGTGCAAGCTAATTATTCATATCAGGAACTAACTAATTTGTAGAGAGCACTTGCAGTTAGAACGTCTAAAAAATTGTGCATTAGATATATCATATTTATCCACCAGCTGCAAAAAAGACATTAAACAATCCTCTAAAAACAAATCTAAATAGGTTTTTATTCCCTTAGTTTTCCATGTTAAAAAGGCCTTATCCAGAATTGATGGTTTAAAAAAATAGTTAAGATGGATATTACTAGAGAGAACAAAGTTATTTAAGTCAAAAAATCTGCAAAACTGGAACTGAAATTTTTAATGTATGTCTAACAATGGGACTAAGATCCCATGTTTGTACTTTGATTGAAATATGTACTTGAGATAACTTCTCTGACTTGTATCTATCTTTATTTTTTAAATCATTAAAAAAGATTGAAAATGTAATTAGAATGTCATCCTTCAGCAATCCCTTTTGAATTCTTATGAGTGGAATTAAATATACTTTTAATTAGGCACTTTTAGAATCATGGCGACACCCTGAAGAACTTCACCAGCAACAATCTTGTTGATCATTAACAATCCCTTTAAACAGTGAAAGGAATGGAACAAACACTATGTGAAAGCAAGATTGTTTTTGTTTTGTATGAAGCACAAATATAACAGAGGTATAAAGACAGAAAAGAGTTGAGTTCAAAATCAATTCGCGTGCAAAACAAAATATCACGGATGGTACAAATGGAAAACAAAATTAGAAAATGCTGGAAGGGTTCTCTGTATGGGGCTCGTGCTTCTGGTTCCTTGAGGGGTTCAACCATCCTTTACAACAAATATAAAATGTTGTGCATTTTTATGCATCAGGAATAAGAAGAGATCGACGCTTTTTCATGAAGTCTGCCAGCAAGCCTCGATTGAATAGAAGGGAGAAAGTGAATTTCGCGCAGGCAATGGGTTATCTGCCTGTGGTTGCGTGTGGAACTGACGTCCCAGTTTAAGGCGGAGTTTGCTGCTGCTTTTATTTGCGTGCCCGCAGCTGAGCAGCGAAGTTGTTATTCCGCTCGCTGTGATGGAGGTTAGAGCCTGGCTAGCGGTGCTGCTGCTGCAATTGGTAGCGATCGAGTTCGGCAATGGACTCATACGGTGAGAGGGGAATGAGCCGAGTGTTCTGCAGAGGCATCACCTCTGCTCTCCAATGTCCTGCTTCATGGCGTGTTCTAGTATTGTCATTCCTAGCCAGGGACGTTTGCATTGAAGGTCACAGTAGGACTATCCGCACTGTTTTAAAAACAAATAGCATTTTATTGCCTAAAATGATTTACATTTTGTCTATATATGTATGGGTGCTTTTATTTTCATATAACTAAACGTTTTAACCACTCCTTGCTTAGACAAGCGGAGTAAGCGTTTCAGTGGGCTACGTAAACGTTTGGATCCAGCAATTAGACTACTCTCTGAAATGTATTTCTATGTTTTGTACCTCAAATGTGGAAGCTATTTCAAATATTCTCCCTGTTGTGTTTCTGACTAAATCTCACGTGAGCTAACAGGGCGGCGGTGAAATGATAGTAAATTGTATCAGTGCTTCCTATCATCTCTCGTGGTGAAGACCTTTTATTACATTGGTAATGTTAGTGGACCGCGTGATGCCCGAAGCCCAGAGGAAGAGGCTGCAGTCTGTGTGTAGTTAATCTATAGCAACCTTTTCGTGACAGGTCAAAGGGCGTGTATTGAGCAAGAGCTAATGAAAGTTATTGTGATCGAAAGCAGTAAAATCTTCAGATGCCTTTGGTTAGTTACAGCAGTAATCCTTTGAGGAACTGGATCTAAACTTGGTGCTTTGAGATTTGAATCGTGTGTGGGGGGGCGGGGGGGAATAGAATTCTGCTTTGTGTGGTGTCTTGGTGTGTGATTCATTTTATTTTTGGTTAAGGTAGTTCTTTAAGTAAGAATTCCAAAAGCTTTTCAGTGTAAACACATTTTGCAGCCAGCTATATATTTTTTCTCTGCCTGGAGGTAAGTCGTTGCTTTTCAGAATACATAATTGAACAAATCATTAGAACTAACTTTGCCTGAAACCGAAAAGTGGAATATTAGAGTGATGTAATACAGCCACTGTAAATCAAGTTTAATGTAAAATATGGCTTCAAATTAACTGATGGAATATTTATTCACATGACACTAATTTCATATTCCATCTTGCTTGTGCACCTAGCCAGAATGGATAATCAACAGTAAGTTCTTATTTTTGAGTCTGGAAGTTGAGTTTGAAAGCTCCACATGTGGTTCACTTAAACATTGTATAAGCAAGTGGAGCCTCTCAATAATCTGACATTATTAACATCAAATATGCAACCTCAGGTGACCAGTCTTTAAAGTGACATTTTAAATGCAAAAGCTTGTCATTAAATTATTTGGAAGAAGGAAATCTTAGATTACCATGCAATTTACATATATTTTTCAATACATATAATCCAGGAATTGTTCAACAGCAGCTCCTTTCTTCAAAATTTGAATCTCTTTCAGAGCAACATCTTTGTAGTGGTATGTTTGTCGTGTAGGGCATTTCATTTTTGCAAATTTGGCTAATCAATAAGCCTTTCTTTTGGATTGCAAAGAGCCGATCATGAAAACAAAGTGATCTGTTTGGAAAGAAATTCTGTATTTTCCCCTCTTCTGCATATTTCCGAAGCATCACAACCCTTCACCTCTCCGGCCTATCCCCTCCCTGCTTCCCCTCCCCCACCCCTTGATCTTTCCTCTGATTGGTTTTTCACCTGGCACCTTCCACCCTCCCCCCACCTTCTTCATAGGGCCCCTGCCCCCTCCTCCTTCAGTCCTGACGAAGGGTCTCGGCCTGAAACGTTGACTGCTCATTTCAACGGATGCTGCCCGACCTGCTGAGTTCATCCAGCTTGTTATTACGTGTTAATTTGACCACAGCATCTGCAATGTAATTTGTGACCCTAACAATTGTTTTCTGGTTCCATTGTTCATCTATTCTACATGGAAATGTAAATTTGTTTCAGTTTTATACTTTATTCTGTTTGACTAGTAAGGGTTTAGCCTGAAAATGTGCTACATTTCCTTTCTCTGTATTTAAAACTGCAGCTGTGAACTAAAATAAAATGGGATTTGTCTTGAAATGAATTTGAGATTACAATTAAATTTGTACTTCCAAGCTGTTCTTACATTCAACAATGCATCAAGAATATTCCTTTTTCTCATCTGCCTAAAGATTGGAGTATGTAAAACTTGAACTTTCTGTTCAAAGGGTACAAAAATCCTGTTATTATTTGCCTTCGGCTAATTTTGCTGCAATGTAGGAAATGTTACCCATCTTGTTTATTATCTTAAAGAGCCCACAAAATGAAACCTAATTGCATGCGAGAAACACACACAAAATGCTGGAGGAATTCAGCAGGTCAGGCAGCATCTATGGAGGGAAAAGTACAGTCGACGTTTCGGGTTGAAACCTTTCGGCAGGACTGGAGGGAAAATAGCTGAGCAGTGGACTTAAACGGTGGGGGAAGGGGAGAGAGAAACACCAGGTGATGGGTGAAACCTGAAGGGCGAGGGAAGAAGTAGAGCTGGGAAGTTGGTTGGTGAAAGAAACAGAAGGCCGTGGAAAAAAAAAGTGGGGAGGAGCACCAGAGGGATAGGTGGGCAAGGAGATGAGGTGAGAGAGGGTAAAGGGGATGGGAAATGGTGAGGGGGGGTGGTGGGAGGTACCGGAAGTTTGGGAAATTGATGTTCAAGCCATCAGGTTGGAGGCTACCCAAATGGAATGTAAGGTGTTGTTCCTCCAACCTAAATGTGGCCTCATCATGACAGTAGAGGAGGTCATGGATGGGCACATTGGAATGGGAAGCAGAATTAAGATGGGTGGCCACTGGGAGATCCCACTTCTTCCGACAGACGGAGCATAGATGCTTGGTGATGGTGAGTAGATCTACGTCTGGCCTCACCGATATATAGGGGGCTATACCGGGTGTGCCAAACACAGTAAATGACCCCAACAGGTGACGTGTCACCTTACCTGGAAGGACCATTTAGGCCCTAATGGTGGTGAGGGAGGAAGTGTAGGGGCAAGTGTAGCACTTGTTCCGCTTGCAAGGATAAGTGCCAGAAGGGAGATCAGTGGGGAGGGACTTTTCCTACACTCCATTGATGACCATGTTGGTGCTGTTTCCCGCATCCATGCTGAACTTGTCGATTTCATTCACTTCGCTTCCAGTTTCCACCCTGCCCTCAAACTTACCTGATCCATTTCTGATACCTCTCTCCCCTTTCTCAATCTCACTGTCTCTGTCTCTGGAGACAGCTTATCTACTGATGTCTATTGCAAACCCACGACTCTTGCAGCTACCTGGACATCCTCGCACCTTGTTACTTGTAAAAACGCCACCCCTTCTCTCAATTCCTCCGTCTCTGCCGCATCAGCTCTCAGGTTGAGACTTTCCTTCTCCTTCAAAGAAAGGGCCATCAACGTTGCCCTTTGGAACATGGAACAAATGTGGAACAAGTGCTACACCTGCCCGTACACCACCTCCTCTACTACAATTCAGGGCCCTAAGCAGTCCTTCTAGGTGAGGTGACACAACCTGTGAGTCTGTTGGGGTCATTTACTGTGGTCTGTGCACCCAGTGTGGCCTCCTGTATATCAGTAAGACCTGACATAGATTGGGAGATTGCTTCGCTGTGCACCTACACTCCGTCTGCCAGAAGAAGTGGGATCTCCCAGTGGCCACTCATTTTAATCCCATTCCGATATGTCCACCCATGGCCTCCTCTACTGTTGCGATGAGACCACATTCAGGTTGGAGGAACAACACCTTGTATTCTGTGTGGGTAGCCTCCAACCTGATGGCATGAACATAGATTTCTCAAACTTCTGGTAATGCTTCACCATTCCACATCCCTTTTACCCTCACTCACCTCATCTCCTTACCCGCCCATCTCCTCCCTCTGGTGCTCCTCCTCCTTCCTTTCTTCCATGGCTTTCTGTCCTCTCCTATCAGATTCCTCCTTCTCCAGCCCTGTATCTCTTTCAGCAATCAACTTCCCAGCTCTTTATTCACACCTCCCTCTTCCAGTTCCACTTATCACCTTGTGTATCTCTCTCCCCTCCTCCCACCTTTTAAAACTACTCATCTTTTGTATTTTTCCTCCAGTCCTGCTGTAGGGTCTTGGCCCGAAACATTGACTGTACTTTTTCTCCATGGATGCTGGGGTGGGTGGGTGTGTGTGTGTGTGCGCGTGTGCTTGCATGCCACTTTATTATTATGCCAATGTGTTGGCCCCAGGGTAGTTCTTCTCAGATGTTGACAGCCAGGAATTTGAAGTTTCTCACTCTTTACACCACTGACAACTCAGTGAGATCTGGTGTGTGTTCACCTCACTTCCCCCAGCTGAAGTCCACACATAGTCTTTGGTCATGCTGATATTGAATGCGAGGTTGTTTTTTCAATGTATGATAATGCAGATTTTCCCTCTAGAACTGCAGTTCAAACTCACTCTAGATTTGAGAATACTCTTGTTCCTTTTCCTGCAGTTCTCTGTGAGCTTTAGTTTTGCTGTTGTTGCTGGTCAGTTATGGATCCAGTCAAAGTTGCCTTTACTTCAGCAGTCATTCATAAATTAAACTGGCTGTTTGGCGTGAGAGCTTGTTTACTGAAGGTAAAATGTCATGTTGCTGAAGCCCAAGCCTATTATCCTGTGCTTGTCTTATTGGAGGATGTTGTGGCAGTAGTAAAGTTCTAATGAATTTTTTTTTGACCAGAAACAATGACTTATTCTATTTCTACAAATGCTGCTTGGCCACTTAAGTGTTTCCAGTGTTTTGTTTTTATGACAAAGTATTCTATTCCTGTAAAACTGGCACCTACAAATGTTTGTAACATTGTTATTTAAGAAGCTAAAAGTGGTGAAGGGTGGGTTTTGACTCTTAAAAGGCAGTTGACCCTCTTTCAAGTTGGTATTATGGAGATGAGAGAAGGAGTCCCTTCAGCCCACAGGTTCCATGCTGACTATTTTTTTGCCTGTCTAGATTAATCATACTTGCCCACATTGGGTTTATATTCTTTTATGTTTTGCCTACCTCAGGACCTGTGTTAATGTTTCTGAAACATTGCATGCAACTACTTCACTACCTCTGTCAGGGAGTTCCAACATTACCAAATTTTGTGTCATTGCAAACTTTCCAATAATGCATCTTGCAGTTGCATCCAAGTCATTAATGTATTACTAAAAGCAACGAATATCCTAGCATCAACCCCTGCAGTAGTACCAGTAGTTGCACACTATCAATCAGGGAAAACATCCTTCCATATTTCACTCTGCTTCGTATTATCAAGTCAGCTTGAACCCAATTAACCAGCTTGCACTGGATCCCATATTCTTCACCCTTCTAGACCAGCCTGCCAAGTAGGTGCTTGTCAAATGCCTTGCTGAATGCCAGAAAGACCATGTTTACTGTCCAACCTTTATCAGTCTTCATTACCACCTCCCAAAAATGCTCAGTAAAATTAGTGAAGCAGGATTTTCTCCACACAGAACGATGCTGATTATTCCAGATTAGTTCCTGTCCTTTCAAATCAACATAAACACTATCCCTTAGAATTTTCTCCAATAATTTCCCTATCAATAATGATGTAAAGTTTACTGGGGGATTTATCAACCCTTGTGCTTTTTATGATCTAACATATCCTTCATAATACTGATCTAGTCCAGATTATCCACACATCCATTCCTTCGTTTTACATTCTACTCTGAATATAGATGAGAAGTATTTATTTAGGACATCTGGCTCCACACATAGATCATCCTTTGGTCACTCAGGAGACCTGCTCTTTCCCTAGCTAACTCTTGTTTCTGGTGTGTTTAAGACAGACTTCTGGCTTATCTTTTCTCAGCCCACCCCCAATAAGGTTTACTGCTGAGAACGTGCTACCTGTCATCCTGTGGTTCTACAATCTTCAAATCTAGTTTATGTTCTTAGATTCCACTCTGTCCCCAATTCTCACAACTACATAATGTTATTAATGTTTTTGTTTCATTTTGTAGAATACCTTTGAAGAAAAATCGTTCAGTTCGACGAATCTTCACTGATTCTGGGAATAGCATTGAAGAACTTCTTGCAGGACATCAAAACTCCAAATACAATCTGGGTTTTCCACAAAGCAGTGAGCCCACTCCAGAAACACTGAAAAACTATCTGGATGTGAGTATATCCTGTACTGATATTATTGAAGATGGAAATTTGACAGTGTAATGGAAAATAAAGATGAGTTAATATCTGTTAGTGGGATTTTATTGATTTGTCTCCCAGTGGATTTTTTAAATATCTGGTAAATGTTCTATAATCTATATACATTAGATCTTGGTTACAGAATGTATTTAATGCAAGCTGGATAAGAGAAAGAAATAGAATGATACATCAATTGCAAGGCTGGTGCAAAGAATGAGCACTTATCTGATGGGCTGCACCACAATATGTAATACTTTTTTGGGTGTTGTACTTGTTTTCTTTATATAAAGTCATTATTTTCTCTAGAGCATTGCAAAGAAGACAAAAGAGGCTGCAGAAGCTGGGAACTGGAGCAAAAGAGAAACTGCTGGAATATCTGTTTGCGTCAAACAACATCTGTGGGGGCAGGGAATGGTCAACATTGGATGCAGGGTCTTGTCATCTATCCCTTTATCTTCACAGGTGTTGCTTTGACCTGCGGTGTTTTTCGAGGAGTGTGCTTTTGGTTGGCATTGCAATGGGTGATATTCATTGGTTGCCAACAGGCTTGGCTGAGTGAATGCTCTGCCTCCAGTGTTAACTCAGCAACTTTGACAACTCAATAGTGACTCTTAAAAACGCTATAGAGAAAGGACCAAGGAATTATGTTGTACTTTTTTGATACGGTCTGGTGGGCTGGATGATTGCGACCTCTAATAATCGCCAGAATTTTGTAACGTATATTATTTCCCATAATCCCACACACTGCCATTCCATGGGGTAGAGGGGCACTTGAGACTATAAATCAGAAAGGAATGAATTTGAACTGTAAACTGTTTTCATTGCATTGTAGGAGATTGATAGTTTTCTGGATGTTGGAGGAATCGCGGGATATGGGTAGAGGATAGGAAAATGTGCTGTCGATTCCAATAAGCCAAATGAGACTGGATATATTAAAAGGTCTTGGCATAATGAGAAGACATTTTGTGGGAAACTGTGCTGTTGAGGAAGAAGCTAAGCTGTAATCTTATTGAATTGTGAAGCAAGTTTTGAGCAGCCAAATGGCCCAATCTTGCTCTAATTTGTGTATAGAAAAGTGAGACAAGGATTGTAGTTTCGTTCTATTCAAAATAGTGAGATGGAAGGTTAAAGGTAGAGAAACCAATGGGAAAGACTGAGCAGTGAAGGAAAAGGAGACTCAGAGCCATTGTGTAGCAGTAAGGAATGAAATGGGAATAAGAGGCAAGTGAGAGGAATGTGAAAGAAAGTTAAAGGAGAGGAGAGATGTCTGTTCAAAGCATTGCAAAGGATTTTTTTTTATCTACATGACCCTGTTGTAAACAAAGAAAAAATGACAACAGCAAGCTGTGATCAGATATGACCTGAATAAGACCATAAGATGGAGGAGTAGAATAAAGCTATTCAGCCCATCAAGCTTGTTCTGCAATTCAGTTGCGGCTGCCTTATAATTCCGTCTCAACCCTTACCCTGCCTTCTCCCCATAACCTTTGAGACCCATGCTAATCAAGAACCTGTCGACTGTCCTTTAAATATAGCCCATGACTTGGCCTCCACAGCAATCTGTGGCAATAAATTCCCCAATTTCACCATAATCTGGACGAAGAAATTCTTCTCATCTCTGTTCTAAATAGATGTCCTTTTTGTGCTCTCTGGTCTTCGACTCTCCCTCTACCTGAATCGTCCTCTCCAGGCCTTTCAATGCATTTTAAATTAATTCCAATCTTAAGTTTGTTCTGAGGCCAGTGTATTGTGAATATTGGCAAATTAGAAAGCAAATCAAATATTTTTGGCATTTGAGTAATTAGAGGAAGGCATCTTATTTCTTGTGTATTGAAATATTTTGTTTAAATTCAAAAGCTTAATGACATGACATTTCAATATTGGATCCTCATAATATATTGCATATTTCCTCTGGAGCAAATAGTGGCAGCATCTGTAGAAAAAGAAGGCAAATACAAACAGTTAATAGGTTGTTCAAGTACTTGGATTATGAATTGTTCTGCTAGATTAAATTCAAACTTGTATTTCACTGCTTAATAACCCTTTGAGAGTCCAGCCTGGCCTTTCTATCTATCTATCTATCTATCTATCTAAAATCTTTTTGTGTAATATAGTTTATTTTGGTTATTGGGAACAAAGCAAACAAATCTAAACGTTGTATAAATTCTTTGATAGATAGATAGATAGATAGATAGATACTTTATTCATCCCCATGGGGAAATTCAACTTTTTTTCCAATGTCCCATACACTTGTTGTAGCAAAACTAATTACATATAATACTTAACTCAGTAAAAAATAATAATTGAATCAGGATTAGTACATTTTGGCCCAATTAAGTGGCTGCCCCAATTAGCCGAAGTTTCATGGAAATAGTTACAAAGTATAAAAAAGACAAATTGAGTAACCAATTATATTTAAATGAAATACAAACAAATTAGAACACTATGATACTACTACACTACTATAAAACTGTATTAGTTCCTAATATTTATCGACAGAGGGGTTCATCCAGTGTACACTGCTGTGTTCTTTCGATTGACTGTAAAAGACCAATACTCCTCATCTTTGTTTAGTCTCCAGTCTTGCTGAAGGGTCTCAGCACGAAATGTCGACTACTCTTTTCCATAGATGGTACCTCGCCTGCTGAGTGTGTGTGTGTGTGTTGCTTGGATTTCCAGCATTTGCAGATTTTCTCTTCTCTGTGATTGGCTCACTCTGCAGGACCTCCTCTCTCTTCCTGCCCATGCCATCGGTATCAATGTGGACTGGCTGCTCACCCTCCCTCGTAAGAATGCTGTGGGTAGGTTTTGAGAAGTCCTTCACCCTGGGACCTGGAAGGCAGCATACCGTCCAGGAATCTTGTTCTCGTCAACAGAACCTCCTGTCTGTTCCCCTAATCCTGTGTCACTACTGCTCACCTCTTCTTTTACTCCCTCCCCCACCTTCTGAGCCAGAGAGCCAGACTCAATTCAAGAGACCTGGGTGATGTTGCTTTTGTCTGCAAGGTCACCACCCCACGCCCTCCACTTTCCCCAATAGTATCCAAAGCAATTCCAGTTGTTTCCAGTTAATTGCGATACTTTGACACCAGTACATTTTGGCCCAATGATGTGTTGGCCCAAATGGGCAGTTTCATGGAAATAGCTTAAAAGGGTATACTTTTTTTAAAAAAAAAAAGATGGACTACCATTTAACTGAGTAACAAATTGTGTATTTAAATGAAATGCAGAACAAATTAGAACATTATCAGTACAACTATCATACTGGAACTATATTAGTTCCTAATACTTATCGGGGGAGGAATTCATCCAGGGTACCTGCACGCTGTCGCATTCTTTTGATTGACTGTAAATGAAAAAAATCAGTGCAGACACCTAGTGTCGATAGGAACTGCCTTTAAACAATGCTATCAATGGTTGCCAATACCTTCATCTTTGTAGTTCCGAACTTGTTGAAGTAGTGAAATTGTTTCATTTTCACTCCCAGCCATTTCTGGGCATCTCCAAGTTGGAATGATTGAAATCACAGTGAGGAAAACCATTCTGAATTGTCTTGCTGCTTATTTCTTGCCAACTATCAGTGACAAATTTTGCTGCTTTTTAAACACGGTGTGCACACAACTGATGTTTTTTTTAAAAAAAAGTTTGCCCGAAGCACAGTGTAGTGTCTGACACTCACACTAATGCACACACCTGATGCTAGTCAGAAACTGTTCGGCAATAGTCTCCTGCCCCAATTTAGCAGCAGAGTGTCCCAAAAAATGAAGGGAATCCTGGCTATTTTCTCAATTGAGTTTTGTTCTTTAAGAGTTGGTCCAAATAAGCCCCAGTTGACCAAATTAACTGGAGTCCACTGTACTTGTTATTGAGGGGAATAGCCACGGGGTACCCTGCACTGGCCACCTATCCTCTTACCCCCTCCTGACAGCCAGCCATTTATCTGTGCCTTAACCGTAACTACCTCCCTTATCTCCTATCAGCCAACCTCTCAGCCTCCTGAATTTATGGAGTTCATCCAGCTCCAGTTCCCTAACATCTGGAAGAAGTTACCACTGGATGCTCTTCATATAGGCATTGTTGTCAGGGATACTAGAGGTCTACCCCTCTTCCCACGTCCCACAAAGGGAGCACTTGACTGCCTTGACTGTGCAATAAAAAAGAATGAAACTTAGCTGAAACTTAGCCTTCAAATCTTCTTGCTGAAGCATTTTGAGCCAAAGCCTCAGGAGCCCACTCTAACACCAGCCCACTCACACAATTGCTACTCCTGCAATTACTGCTCCGCTTAAACCTAACTTTTTTTTATTGGCCCCTGTGCCAAGTGCTGAATAACCCAAGTGAGCTCAAGCTCTGCAGAAAGTCCTGACAGGCCCTGGTTGCTCTTTAAATGTGGTGCTAAACTCCTCCATAAGTAACTATCTCCGTGATCACAATCTCTCCAGAAACTTGTTTTTCACAAGTTATTCAATTTCCATTAAAATAATTCTTGTGTTCCTTGAATAAGATGGCCTTTTCTATTTTACGAAACAAAACTGATAATGAGCTCAAGTTACTTCAAAGCTCAAAATTGAGTTTATTGTCATATGTGCAATTACTCCCTTGCAGCAGCATGGTCACATAACATCATAATTTTCACAAGAAAAATATAAATGTACACAATTCTTACAAGAAAGAACACAATTAGAACAAAAAAAAATGTGGTCCATTGTAGTGCAAAGTGGTCATGGTGTTTCTAAATTGTACTGATTAATGTTTTGCCAGTTGGTTCAAGAAGAGAGTGATTGAATGGAAACGGTTGTTCTTTAACCTGGTGGCCTGGGACTTGAGGCTTCTGTAACTCCTGCCTGATGGTAGCTGTGAAAAGATGGCATGGCCTGGATGGTGGTGGGCCAAGATGTGCCTGTGGTGTATTGGGCAGAGTTCACTACTCTCTGCAGACCTTGATACAACCAGTCAGGATATTTTCAATAGACAACAGTACACCTGTAGAAGTTTGTTCAGGTGTTCAGTGACCAGTCACACTGCCTTAACCCTCTAAGAAATTTGGCAGTTTATCAATTTCTTTTGGGATCTGAATGTTGCAGGCAGACCATCTAATATTGATAGCAGAATTTGGATGTTCAGTGACTATTTTCCAATGCAAGTCACCTATATTATTAAGTACTCGTAACCACTTTTCCCCAGGCCACTCTAGATAAATATTCCTAGCTGCTTTGGTTTGGTTCCACATGACGGCTGCTCCATCTGAACTTTGTTCAGGGTCTCTTGCCCACCTCCACACATCTGAAGGAAGGCACTGGTTCCTGGCAATTTTTGTGTTGCACTCACTCAATATTAACCAGGCTGACTGTGTGTACAGATTAAATTGTGGCCTGGGTAATCAACTAGTGTTTTTTGTGTGTGTGCAGTCCTTTGTGCCACACCCATTGGGTAATTAGAACAATCTTAACAATCTTAGGCTTGTGATGTTTCTACACTTGCCTGTGACAATGGAATGAAAGTCACTGCAAAGAAGAATAGAATCTATAAATAAACTAGCAGCTTATGACTGCTGTGGTTGAGCTATTTCAGAATGAAGTAGCAAAAAATTGCATTAGAAGGTGAAGCCCACAGAGCTTTAATAAAAGCTCTGTTGTATTTCTTCTGTGGTCAGTTCTGCTTCTGTCATTGGAAACAAGATGAATAAGAGATAATTACAATTGGAATGACTAAAATCTAATTTCTTCCTCTGCCTGTCTAAATTCATACTGGGATAAATGAAACTACTTCTTTCCAAGAGGGGACTATTGCAATGTAGGTTGATCACTTGATGCTTTCACACAGTTTGCAACTGTTGAAATTTATTTCTCTGTGCTCTAATAAAGACTACGTATAACATCATTTATTAGTCGAGGATTATTTGCCCTTTGTGTTTAGCAGCTGCTGTTTAATGAGAAGTTTTGAAAGTCACTGAGAAAGAAATAAAAATGCCTGATGCATGCAGCTTTAAAAAGCTGATATTGCAGCATATCTGACCCTTGATCACTACCCACAGTGTTAAATTCTTGTCACATTCAAGTCCAAAAATAATGGCTGAGTCATACAACATGATGCATTGCCTAACTGCAGTCACATGTAGCCTAAAGTGCTGCATCATGTGAGACTTGACCATTTCAATTTGATTCAGCTGCTTTCTTTCTTAAAGTTGCATTTTTTAAATAATCTTCATTTTGATAATTGAAACAACATTACTACCTCCATCATTGAATTGTTTTGCTCTATAATTTACACACAATTGCTGGTTACATTGACTGAAATTGAACAGATGCAAGGTCTTGTAAAAAGAAACCAATTTATTTTGTTTTGGGTGTGCTGAGTAAATGATAGAAATCAAGAAACTTTAATATGAAGCTTGTTTTACTTTATAACTTTTTGAGATCAAAATTCACCAAATTTGAAGTTTGGATTACATTTTTCACACCTACACTTTGACAACCATTGAGCTCTGAAGAATAAACATTCTTTAAAATGTGCAAGTCAATGTGTAACTTTAATTTTTCAATTTGGGTGAGGAGTTGCACGAAATAACTTTTCCCTGATAAGATTATCATTGGTGTCTTTTGTCTACTCTGGAAATGTGGATCTTAGAAGTGAGATAGCTGGATTATAAATGGTTAACATTCATTTCAAAGGCTTATTGATTTCCTGTATTTGGTTCTAAGACATCCCCTTGAATTTGCCAAATTTAATTATTATATAAGTAATCAGCTCTCATATTCCACATACCAGTTAGCTGGCAAAAAACCCAGAAATTTGATTTGTAGAATGCTTTTTAAATGCAGTAATATCTCCCAGGATATGGCAGATGTAAAGGTGAAGCTGAGTCAAAGAAGATGGATAATGTGTTATTGTAACTTTGGCTTATGGGAAAGATATGTAACCAGGAAAAATCAAATAAAATAGGACAGGAGAAAAGATGTGGGTTTGTAAGTTGACAGTACATATAGGAAAGGGAGACGGGAGAACGGTTGCATTTGGACAGATACTGAAATGAAGGTATTTTGAAGAGAAGAATTGGTACACCACAATGGCTTGGGCCAATTATACACATAAAATATTCAAAGATAAATAAAAATTAATGGAAGTAGGATTGTTGTCTATACTAAGATCATTGAATTCCTGTTAGTCATCTTTTGTAAATGAGGTAGTAACATCAATATGGGTTCTCACAAAATGACTTTGGAGTGAAGAGCATTTTAAAAAATAACTAGTTGTCTTCCTTCAAGTACATATTTTAAAGTGTACTTTACAAAGATAATGACTCGTTTTCCAAGCAATGTGATCCTTGCTCTCCAGTATGGCTCTAAGTGGTTGAAATGCTGCACTTTGTGGTGCTCTCCCTAAGGAGAGATGCCACCTGCAAAATCCTCACCCTGCAGGGTCATCAAACTAATATCAGCATCCACTCCTTGCCAGTTTTTTTGTAGCATCCGTTAGTCTTGAGAGACCATGGATTTACACCTTGGAAAGTTTCCAGGGTGCAGGCCTGGGTAGGGTTGTATGGGAGACTGGCAGTTGCCCATGCTGCAAGTCTCCCCTCTCCACGCCACCAATGTTGTCCAAGGGAAGGGCAAGGGCCGATACAGCTTGGCACTGGTGTCGTCGCAGAGCAATGTGTGCTAAAAGGACACAACACGCTGCCTTAGCTAAGGCTTGAACTAGCGACCTTCAGATCACTAGACCGACGCCTTAACCACTTGGCCACGTGCCAACATTATTCCCGGCATAAAGACTGGAATTGTACTGTGGCTGTCAGCAACACATCTTCACCTGCCCAACATGAAAGTCATGGTAAGATTGATCTACAGGATCTTCTTGATCTTCCTGGGAAAGGTACAACATCCCACTGGAGATATCTGATCTAAATAAATAGCAATAGAGCATTCACAGTGGCACTGAGAATCATAAGTCGATGTTTCAGGAGAATGCAGAAATGCTGTGTAGACAAGGAGCACCATCTTACAACAACACAAGCTCCTTGGGCTCTACCTGTGGCAGAGGCAGTGGGTCCAACATTGGATATATTCGCCTTGGAACCCACAGAACTGGTGAAGAAGCAAATTATCCTGATCCAGGGCCTCCCTTTTATCTTTTTTAAAGTACGTTCATTAGGTGACTTGAGTCTGTATATTTTTCAAAACAAAAGTGATTTGGGACTTTTGAGGCCAGCATTGATTATTATTGCTTGCAATTTTAGTTTCAAAGAAAATATCTGATTTGGGGTTTGAACTAGCCAAGTAAGGAGGGGTTCAAGTCATCATTTATGTGGCCTCTCTATGTTGGAGGTTTCAGTTTTTGATGTAAACATCCTCTGCAGGGATAGCTGAATTGTATAAAATGTTTATGTTTAATTAAATTCTCAAATTTTACACACTTGTTTGAAGATTTACTCGTGCAAACAATGTACTCCATTGTCTCATTGCCTTTGTGCAGGCTTTACCATACAGCTGTGGGAGTACTGACTTGTGACTTGACTTGATAAACACTTCATTCCACTATGAACAGTACCAACGCTATTTTGTGTCAGTTGTTAATACTGCTGTTCCTTCTCGTGCTTTCAGCTAGCGTCAATATGTAGGCAGACTAATGTAACTATTATCTTCTCTTGATCCCAGAGATAATTCTAGTTGAATCTCTTTATAGTCTGATACCCTGTGAACCAACCACAAAAAATCTGGGTCATGGAAATTGCCCCATTGTAAATATAGGTTAAGAAAGCATTTTGAGAACTGCCCTTAACCTGACATTTTCGTAAGTCAGAAATGTTGGCTGGGAATACAGGTGCCTGTGTAGATCAACTAGCTACAGGTTAGTACAAATCTTAGTAAAATTTGATTGTAATTGTGGTTCTTTTTTAAAATTGTAGGATCAGTTAATTAGTATAGATCTGTACTATTCAAAATGTGCCAGATTAGTGTTGAATTTAACACTAAGATGAATTTAACTGCACATCTGTGCATAGTGACAGATGAGTCAGGACTTGGTTCACTGAACAGTTAATAGCCTTCCATTGGGAGGCTTACTTTGCCCTTGTTGGGGGAAAATATTCTTGACTGCTGCTCAGTGATTTCAGTTAATTGTTCTGGAAGAGAGCCAACTACTGAGTGGAATTGGAGGAATTACTGTGATATAGGGAAACCAGAGATGAGATTCCACTACATGAAGAGATGAAATCTGTTGATGCTGCCTTGATCAGCAAGCAGGAGAGGAATTATCTAATGTGTCATGTCTGACTGCCTTCATAGTTCGTGTACTGGCCAAATATGGAAAGAAATTGCATCAAACCTGGGATCATCTTTGTTCATCTCTAATTCTTGCTCAGGTGAAGTGCTGCCTCTCCAGGAAGGACTGTTTAGGCCCCTGAATGGTAGTGAGAGAGGAGGTGTAGGGCAGGGGTAGCACTTGTTCTGCTTGCAAGGATAAGTGCCGGGAGGGATGAATAGACCAAGGTCTTGTGAGTATGTTGGGGTCACCTATTGTATCCAGTGCTTCCGGTGTGGCCTCTGGAATATCGGTGAGACCTGACTTAGATTGGGGAAACCTCTTCGCCAAGCACCTACCAGAAAGAGCGGGCTGGCCCGGTGGCCACCCATTTTAATTCCACTTCCCATTCCCATTTCAACATGCCCATCCACGGCCTCCTCTACTGTCGTAATGATGCCAGATTCAAATTGGAGGAGCAATAACCTGTATTCCATCTGGGTAGCCTCCAACTTGATGGCATGAACATCAATTTCTCCAACTTCTGGTAATAACCCCTCCCTCTTCTCTATTCTCCATATCCTTTTCCCTCTCTTACCTTATCTCTTTGCTTGCCCATTGCCTCCCTCCGGTGCTCCTCTCCCTTTTTCTTCCATGGCCTTCTGTTCTCTCCTATTAGATTCCCCCTCTCCAGCACTGTATCTCTTTCACCAGTCAACTTCCCAGCTCTTTACTTCACCCCTTTCCCACTCCCAGTTTCACCTATCACCTTGTGGTTCTTCCTCCCCTCCCGCCACAACCTAACTCTTGACTCCTCGTCTTTTCTTTCTCTAGTCCTGCTGAAGTGTCTCAGCTTGAAATGTCGACTATACTCTTTTCCTTAGATGCTGAGCTCCTCCAGCATTTTGTGTGTAATACTTGTATAGTTCTTGTGAGGAAAATGTATCCTCAGTAAATTTTTTACTGAAAAAGTAATCATTTGGGCAAAGGTGCATGGGCAACATGTTCTTGGAAGTGCATCAGTCAGGTAAAGGTCATTCAAATTTCAGTATTGTTATAATGTTTGTTATGTAGCATTACGTTTGTAGATGGGAGTTGTTCTGTGTTCTTTTAATGGCTGCTGTATATTTTGTTTTCCAGGCCCAGTACTATGGGGAGATTAGCATTGGCACTCCATCACAGACATTCACAGTAGTCTTTGACACTGGTTCCTCCAACCTATGGGTTCCTTCAGTTCATTGTTCTCTATTGGATATTGCTTGCAGTAAGTTGTTTCTTTTACTCTTGAAGTGTGCTTGACTTTTCAGTTGGAAAAATGTGGAAATAATTATGAATTCTCTACCTTTAAGATAAACACAAATGATTCAGTATAATAGTTCCACTCTTGGCTCAGAGCTGGATTAACAGTCAGCTGGGACTAATGGAGCAGAAGTCTCTCTGGTGCATGTAAAATCATTTTGGGCTGCTTCTGACTGATTTACGATACTTTGAAGGGTGGCCATTTTCAATTTTTTGCCATTGGGTTAGTGCAATCTAATTTAAGTGCCAAGGGAAGAAGTTAGTGTAGAAAATGGAAAGATTATGCCTACTGTAGCAGTGGTTGGGAGCTAGGCAGGCTGTTCAGGGAGCCGTTTCAGTTACTCAGTGGGGCAGGGAAAGAACACTTTTGTTCAAAATGCTCCATCCTGGCAAAAGAAAAATACAGAAATTTTGGGAAATATTTCATACTTCACTCCCAAATTCTTTTTTATAAAGTATGCATAATATATTTTCTGTTGTATGAGGAGTAAACCTATTGGTTCTGTATTTTGGAAATATTAATTCTCTAGTAGTTCTATTACTAGCAGCAATAATTACTAAATTATGTTTTTTAAATACAATCTCTTCTGAATATTAACAATCCTTTTCAATAATAGTGATACATCACAAGTATAATTCTGACAAGTCCAGCACATATGTGAAGAATGGAACTGAATTTTCTATCCACTATGGTTCTGGCAGCCTATCAGGATTTCTCAGCAAAGACGTAACCATGGTACGTACTGAACACTTGTCTTCCGGGGAAAAGATTTGTATATTTAAGGACAATATTTTGCGGTCTTTTTGAGAGAAAATGCATAAATTGCACCAACTTAAAAGGGAAATGTTCTAAGGATGAAAGAACTTCTAATCTGATATCATTAGATACTGCACATTGTCAAACATTTAATCACTGTGTAAGGGTTGAACTCCTCTTTGGCTATGTTTTTATTTCGATAGTTGATTTTATCCCTTTGCCAATATGCACATACTTTGCTCCCTATCTTTCCAACTTTTCCCGCTGTACTGTTGGATCAAATAAGGACCAGCTATCTGCTCCCTTCATTCTCTTTAGCCAGTTTGAGATGTTCCACAACTTTGGGATTGTTCTAAATGGGATTTTAATTTTGTAGATGGGAGTTATTGTATGTTCTTTTAATTGCTTAAAGGTTATTATTGATCCTCTTAAAGAAACGAACACTATATTGGTCTTCAATAGTTTCCTTGTTCAAGATGTCATAGTCAGCATTCTGCTTGCTTTTCCAGACATTTCTAGCTGTTAAAAGTAGCAAATATATTTCTGTTTGTTACACATAATCACATTCTGGAGATCCTCTTTCAATGAAGCTATGCTTTGCATATTTGTCTCTTAGAACATAATTAGAAGTAAAACCAAGTTTCTCACATCTACTCCACCATCTGAATAAGATTGTAGCTGATCCAGTCATAACCTTTCATGTCACTTCCCCACTTTTTTTTCTCCATACCCCTTGGCTCCCTTGTTCCAATATCTGTCGGTTTCTACAAATACATTCATTGACCTGCCTTCACAACTTGACAGATTTTGCAATCTTTTGAGAGAACAAATTCCTTTCTATTTCTGTCACAACTGAATGAATTTTTGTATGGAAATTATACCCCGTTCTTGAGTGAGGTGCCCCGTTATGGGGAGGTCGCCCCCACAGCATCCAATCTTTTAATTCCCTGACTCCTAACTTTTCCTAGAAATCCAGAATCTTGTTTCAATAAGCTCATTTATTCTACTAAACACAACGACTATAGATCCAGTCACCTGACTGCTTCATCCCAGTAATCAACCTTCCCTTTTCTGCCCTTCCCCACCCAGTGCATAAGCAGAACAAAACTGCAGGATCTCAGTGCCCTGTAGAGATGCATTAAAGCATCCCTGTTTTTACACCCCATGCAATGAAAACCATTGTTCCATTAGCTTTCCTAAAGTCTTGGCGTATCTGCATGCCAACTCTTTGTGTTATCGTCATTAGGTCTTCCCGATCCTTTTGTACTACCAAGGTTCATAGTTCATTTGGTAGGCGCATAGAATTGTAGAATCTTGTAGCCTGCAAAGGCTTTTTTTTAAGAGATGACCCCCCCTCCCCGCCCCCAGCCTTGGTTTCTTTTCCCATATTATATTACAGATTAGTATTGCAGATGCTTTCAGTTGCTCCTGACTTAAGTGGGGAAATGGTGTATATTTTTTGGAAAGTTGGGCATGTCACTAAATAACTTTTCATGATGGGTAAAGACTACAACTGCTCTGATAAACAGATTGGTAACATCAAAGTTCAGAATCAGTCATTCGGAGAAGCCATCTCACAACCTGGTGTCGTCTTCGTTGCTGCCAAATTTGATGGAATCCTTGGCATGGCCTACCCAGGTATCTCAGTGAAAGGTGTTGTCCCCGTATTTGACAATATCATGGAGCAGAAATTGGTAGAACGCAACGTATTCTCCTTCTACTTGAACAGGTACGATGTTCCAATTCAAGTATTCTGAAGATTATACACACTGTATGTAGAATGTTTTGATCCATTTGGAGAAGCTTACATCTGCTATCTGTACACAGTAGAGTTGGGGATGATGCTGTTTTTCTTTTCTTCTGTATCTTCTAGGAATCCAGACAGTCTGCCTGGTGGTGAACTCCTATTAGGTGGCACTGATCCAAAGTACTACAGAGGAGATTTCCATTTTTTGAACGTGACACGTCAAGCATACTGGCAGATCCAAATGGATGAGTAAGATAATTTGTGACTTCATAATTAGTGTTAGTATTAAACTGTACATCTGCAGTGTTGGCAGCATGTGCATAAATGAGGGTATGAGGTATCTATGTTTCATGGTATGACTTAGCACATAATCAATGCTGCAAGAATATTCCGCTTATCAAGATAATCCATACCAGTCTAACTATCATGTCTAGAGTGAGATTTTGTGAAAAAGTTGGGTAATATTTGCTGGAAAATTGAATGTTAATCCTGCTCTAGTGGTTTTCATCAAACCTTATTTCTTCCTCCATTCTGGTGGATGTCTGTTACAGATTAGAGGGCTCCTTAACGGAACCATTTTATCACCATCTCACATCTGAATATTAATTTCAAAGGGAAAGTATATATTCTGCATTTTATGTGAAGATGCTGAACCTTGTTTATTGACTTTCTTGTATAATTACTTTGATAAGCTTTCAAACATTTAAGACCAAAGTTACTTTTTCATGGCTCTTCCTGACAACCCGGATTTAGTTTCAATTTAAATACGTATTTCATTATTGCCTGAATTAGTTTTAATTCTTGCTCTGAGCAGTTATTATTATCTAATTGATGGATAGTTTAAATCCTGT
The DNA here is from genome assembly GCF_048418815.1 of Hemitrygon akajei. NCBI lineage: Eukaryota > Metazoa > Chordata > Chondrichthyes > Myliobatiformes > Dasyatidae > Hemitrygon > Hemitrygon akajei. The sequence goes on from NC_133129.1 coordinate 145,469,947, forward strand.
TTGATTTGATCTTGAACAAGATATTAGGCATTTCAGGTGATTGGACTAAGATTTTTAAATGAATATTGTGTATCATTCCAGTTGTCCCGTTTTTATGTATATGTATATATATATATATATATATATATACTGTGTTTGTTTTTCAGAATTGTTATCGGTAATGTTCTGACTCTGTGTAAAGGAGGGTGTTCAGCTATTGTAGACACAGGAACCTCTTTGCTTACTGGACCTAAAACTGAGATTGAAAGGCTACAGAAGGCCATTGGAGCTGTTCCAATTACTCAGGGAGAAGTAAGAGCCTTATTGTAACTTTTCTCAGGATGGAGGAGCAACACTTGGTATTCCGTCTAGATAGCATCCAACCTGATGGCATGAATATTGATTTTTTTTTCCCCCTCCGGTAGTTTTTTTTCTTATCCTCCCCCCCCCCCCCCCACTTCTATTCCTCACTCTGGCCTCTTGCCTCTTATCCTCACCTGCCTATCTCCTACCCCTAGTGCCCTTTTCCTTCCATTTCTCCCATGGTCCACCTTCCTCTCCTACCAAATCCCTTCTTCCTTCTCCAGCCCTTTGCCTTTTCCACCTATCACCTCCCAGCCTCTTACTTCATCCTCCCTTCCCCACCAACCTGCTTCACCTATCACCTTCTAGCTTGTCCTCCTTTCTCTCTTCTCCCCAAATCTCCCCCCACAACCTTTTTATTCTGCCATCTTTTCCCTTCCTTTCCAGTACTGATAAATTGTTTTGGACTGAAATATTGACTACATATTCCTTTCTATAGATGCTGCCTGACCTACTGAGTTTCTCCAGAATTATGTGTATGTTGCCCTGGACCTGCAGAATCTCTTGTGTTTATACCTTATCAATCTTATTTTTGTTTGCTTCTAAAATTGCATCCTCTATTGCATAAGCAGTTGGGATGTAATTGACAACCATTGTGCCTGGCCCAGAGAAGGGAGGGCAAAGATGAGTTTGAATTTGTATGTAAAAGTTTTTGAGGGAAAGGGGTACAATGTGATAATTGGAAAAGGCTTGATTATCATTGCCTGAAATCATTTGTCTAGCTTGTCATTGGTTCATATCTAAGCTTCTAAATGATGGACAGTAATTTGGGTAAGCTACCTGAGGCTTTCTGAGATCTCTTATTTTATGAACATTAATGGTGGAGTTTGGGGGGAAACATTTTTCAAGACGTGTGTTGCCTTACAGATGATGAGTAGTATCTCATTAAAACATTTGTGTGAAATAATGTTGCGGTTTCTTTCCTGATAATTTATCATAATTTCTCTTCCACAGTACAAAGTTGATTGTGATAAAGTTACCTCGCTCCCTCCCATTAAATTTATCCTGGGAGGGAGTGACTTTATTTTGACTGGAGAGCAATATATTCTTAAGGTGAGTATCTAATTTGAAGTACTGTCTCCACAGGAGTCCTTGATGCTAATATGTAGGATTGTTGTTGGATAAATGCTGCATGTTTTTGTTGACACTTTTTTTAAAAGACCTGTTTCAACGCATCTAATGCCAGTTTAAATGCAGATGGGCCAGCGTGGCTTCTGTCTTGCTGAGAAGATGGTGTTTTTGATTTTTTTTTGGTCGTCTTCTTCAAAACGCTTTTCTCTGTTGCCATCCTTTACTCTATTGGATTGCTGGCTTTGAAATACTGTCATCATTGAGAGATGTTTTCCTTTTCTAATCTCTTGAGGGCTGCAGCATTTACCATAGATTTCACACATGATTCACTAATATTCCATGGTCGTGCTATTGGGGCATTTTAATTAAAAAAAATTATCCTGTGGATGTAGGGTAGTGGCTCTTGTACCTTTGCAATCTATATGGCATTGATAAGACTTTCTGAGCTACGTTGCTGTTCCTTCAATTTTATCATGTTCAGTTGTGAAATGACGTGAAGCTTGTGATGTCCTTGTGTGCCTATCTCTCTTGCTGCTTTAATTACAAACTTGTGCAACCAGACTTGACCAATAATTGCTGTCCTGCTGGTAGAGGAAGTGAATACTTACTGGATTTTTTTTCCCCCACTTATTTTGGTGCTTGTGTTCTAATGTACTTTAATTCTCCTCCTAATGCTTTCCAGGAGAAACAGGCTGGAATGACTATCTGTCTGAGTGGATTCATGGCTCTTGACATACCCCCTCCTGCAGGACCACTCTGGATTCTCGGGGATGTCTTTATTGGGCAGTACTATACTCAATTTGATCGTGAGAAAAACAGAGTTGGATTTGCAACAGCAGTGTAATGCTGGCTCCTGCAAAGACAATTTCAATAGCATAATAAAAGTTGCACTAATATTCAGATCCATCTTGTGGCAGTGATCAAGAATTCTTAGTCTATAAATTTATGACAATATTTGAGTGCCTGACTTGGGTTGGAGAAGGATACATAAAGCTAATGGAAAAGAAGAACATGGTTGATGTCTTGGGAGTGTAAAATTCTGTTCAGGACTTTGTTTTCCTGCATAGTTCTATTTTTCTTTAAAACCTTCCAAGTTCTGAATATTTTACATTGGATGTTGTTTCTACTTATTTAATGAATAGCTTAATTCTCCTTTTCCACTTTTTTTAAAGTCCAAGTTTATCAGTTGACCTCTCCCAAGAGATGTAAAATTGCAGCATTGGTTTCTTAAGGATATTGTATAACCCAGTGAATAATGTTACTATTAGTTCTGATACAGGTGATAGAGTGGGATCCTTGGAAGTAGAGCTTTTAACCTTATTTGCAATTTGCTCTATCTGGACCTCAAAGGAAATGGGGCTAAGAGAAAAAAGTAGATGAGGTGGTGGTGGGGGGAATAGGGGAGGAATTTGAGGAAGGATAAAGTCTTGCTGTTAGAATCATTAATGTCACCAAGTTAAACAGTGTTGGAACTGTGTGTCAGGGCTGGCTGACTTTTAAAAAATATTTTAATGTGATTATATTTGATTGTATTCATGGTGCATTAAATAAATAAATATTACATGCTAGTGTGTATGTATATCACTCATTTCAAATATAAAAAGCATTATCTTAGTTTGACTGATGGCACTCTTGCTTGGCAGAAATGAAGTCTGTGGGTCAAATACCACTCAACACTAATCTGCCGAGCTAAAATGTGGAATTTTCAAATGACTTTTGCTTCCTGTTTCAGAGGACACTTTAAAGATCTTTTGACACGGGTGGGGAGAGAACCTGGGACTCACTTCCAGTTAGCAAGGGTGTACTTTTTGAACTTGCAGATGATGAAGGCTCAGTTTAATTTGAAATCTATGCTGTTTGTGAACATCGTATTTTCAAAGTTTTCAAAATTGTACATTCATCTACAAAAGGATTTTAATTTCTTTATTTCCTATTTGGCTAATTACAACTTTTCATGGTTTCACTGAAGTGGGAGCAATTAAAGGAAAGCTTTTGAAATTCACAGATTGTTTATTCATTTAATTTTAGGGTGGGGGGGGGGTCTTGGCTTTGCTGATGCTTAAATAGCCTTGAAGGACAGGCAAATCAGCCCTTTGAACTGTTGTGATCATCTTGATGAAGCTATTTCCGTTAAGAAGGAACAACAATATACTTTGAAATTGAAGCCACTTGCATCTTTGGAGAGACTTTTCTGATGATGATGCTTTCATTTTCCTCACCTGCATACCTGATGAAAGCACCTCCAAGTCACTGGCTTCTATCAGACTAGCCCATGTGAGTAAGTTAGTATGTTTTGTGGATGCACAGGCAACAGCTACTCATTGCTGGGTATGAATAAGACACTGAAAGAATGTTGTTTTGGTCTGTTCTGATATATCATTCCAAACTCCAAAGATTAATAGAGTTTCATCATTCTTCTAACTGATGTCTTTATTTCTTGTAGATGAAGGAAAGGATCTAGGATTATTAAATTAGATTAAATAGATTATTAAATCTTCTCATATGGCTGGTAATGAGACTTGACCATACTGTCTTGTACTGCGAAAGGTATCTTGCTGACTTCAATAGTCAGAGTGCCCTCACATGCCTGGAGGGCATATTGGAACTTTATCAAGGTAGAAACATAGAAAACCTACAGCACAATACAGGCCCTTCTGCCCACAAAGCTGTGCCGAACACATACGTACTTTAGAAATTACCTGGGGTTACCCATAGCGCTCTATTTTTCTAAACTCCGCATACCTATCCAGAATCTCTTAAAAGACCCTATTGTATCTGCCTCCACCACCGTCACCGGCAGCCCATTCCATGCACTCCCACTCTCTGCTTATTTTAAAAAAACTTAGCCCTGACATCTCCTCTGTACCTACTTCCAAGCGCCTTAAGACTGTGCCCTCTCGTGCTAGCCATTTCAGCCCTGGGGAAAATCCTTTGAGTATCCACACGATCAATGCCTCTCATCATCTTGTACACCTCTATCAGGTCACCACGCATCCATCCTCTATCGCTCCAAGGAGAAAAGGCCAAGATAGTTTAAGAAAAGCCTGGACTTTTAAGACATCACCAGAAGAAGTAGCATTTTGGTTTGCCCCAGAACATTGTTTCATTATAGAATCAATTCCTGTTTTCTCTTCACCACCCCTCCCCCCATTCCCTTCCACATTGGAATACTGAGCGCAACAGTCAAATGTAAAATACTTTGTAAATGTAAAATTAATACTGGAAATGTAAAATACTGGAAATTATCTATGGAGGGAAAAACAAATTATATCAATCAAAGTTCCTTGAATTGCAGAATCAAAGTTTCAATTTGTAGAAGGTGAAAGGGTGGTGGTGGTGAAGAAGGGGAAGTGCTACTTTCCTCAAGTGCTACTCAAATGCTTGAGTGTTTCCAACATTTGTTTACCAGTTAGTATAAAACTAGGTACTTTGAAAACTGAAAATTATTTTCAGAATTATACCCGATTTGTTGATGATGGCTGGTATAAATGCTTTGGTACAAATTAATTTGTTAGAATCAGAGAATGGAGTCCCTTGTCCGAATACTCCAGCCCTGCAGGTGGTGCTGTTGTTGCTGTACACCAGCCGAAAACAAAATGGACCTACCACATAGTACTGGAAATATTCCGGCTTTATGTTTAGAACCGAATCTTGAATGGAACAATTAATTTTTGACAGTTTTAAAACAGTCGAGAACTGGAGTTTAAAATCAAAACGTTGCCTATTTAATGTTGAGTTTTTAATAAACGCTGAACTTTTAATGGTTATACAATGGCTTATATTGCATTTTTTTCTGTGCCTCTTGGTCCATTTATTTAAAATTCAAATATAAAGATTAAAGGCACCATATTTAATTTCGTGCATTTACTGATAGCCTATATTTTTGTCTGGATATCTGACTGGAAGTTTTGGTTATTTTTAAACACCCTCCTCCCCCGTTGTTTCAATAACGGTGAAGTTATTAAGATGCTTTAGATTTCTACTCAGCTGTTATCAAACAGCAAATCTTGAGCCATGATGCCTTTGATTTCCTAAATCAAAATGAACAATAATCAAAGATGTCGGGAAAGGGACATGAAATTATCTGAACTAGGTTGCTTCTCAGCAGAGTCTGGTGTGCAGATCGATTTCCGGCTCCATGTGTGACCCTAGCAACGGAAACGTGCGGTGAGATTAAGTGGCACATTGGACAGTAGCAGAATCGGTAATATGCTGTGCTGGTTATAAATATCGCCCGTGCTTTCCAACTACATCGCCAAGAGAATTGTTTTGAGCAAATGTGGTTTTAATTCTAACATTGCACCGGACCCTCGGTTAGGGTAAAAAGCAAGAGTAAGGGAATAAATCGTCCGTGAGGAATGGGGCCACAGTCACACCACCTCTTGTCAGAACAAAAGAAAAATTGTACTGATGGAACATTGAAAATTGTGGAAATACTTAATAAGCTTGGCAGCATGGAGAGAGCGAGCATGTAAAAATGCTTCCAGCATATGGGTATTTTGTTTTGGTCAGCTTTCCTTTCGAATATGGTCCGAAACAGTGGGCAGTGATATTATTTATTGAATTTGCTTGTTCTCGCTTGAAATTCTGTTGAGGGGAAGTTCGCTCTTTGGTTATGAATGCAACTAATTAAAATAAGGGTTTGATTGAAACACATTGGGATAAGTCTTTGTTTGAGATCTCCAGTGCTTTCCTGAAAACAGTGCACAACTAGCAAATCACTAGGATGTGTTACAATCCAGCTGAAAGTGCGCCCCTTGAACACATTCCCTGTAAACTGATACAGAAGGGGCTTGGTGGAAATCTCAGTCGGGATGAAGTAATTTATTGGGACTGTGCAGCATGACACCCTTGGACGTAATTCTGCGCCCAATGTTGCTGTTATTTTCGTTCAACATACAGGTTATATGTGTTTATTTATATATAATTAGTAAGGGGGAGTAAAATTCCAAACATTTCTATTCCTTTTAAAATCTGTAATTCTGGCCAACTTCATATATTTTAAAACAAACTCTTTTCACGCCCAAATGTCAAACTCCCATTTAACCCGTCACTGGTTCATTTTTGCTGGTCAAGGTGCATCACTTACAGCTTCGCTCATCTGCGGTGGTCACGTACTTGCATTGTGCAATCCCTCGATAACCAATCGGAGTGGATGAAGCTATCATTTTTGGCTTCCCGTAATCCTCCGCTTGAAGCACAAATTGTGCACTGGTACCTCACAGGGCGCTTATTTCCCCAGTGCTTGAGTTTGCAACGAAAAGCCCTTCGGCTAAGTTGGACCATCTTGCGGTCAGACTGTCCTACTGCAGGGGTAGGTAAAGTCTGCTGCCATTGGTTTTCCTTGAAATGGGAAACTTGACGGCTGCTCGACCCTTGTGTTGCAATCCGTTATTTCCGTTAGCATATTTTAATTTCTAAACACTGTCGAATTGTTTGCCGCAATGCAATTCGTCTCTACTTGAACGTACTCGTGTATTTCTGTATAAAAATTACATTCTTAATGTTTTCTTTTTGACGGGGACAGGTTAGGGGAAAGAAAATGTTCCCAAAATGCAAAAATTGGGTCAGCGTGATAAAGTTGTTGCTCTTCCCAACTCAGCCAATAGGAGGAGCTCGTGCTTTATTTTTCTTGGGTTTATTTTTCTTCTGCTAAGAACTGATACCAGCAGAATGAACAAGCAGGTAATCCTATTTATACGATTCACAATAATTTTGACAATTGTGCCCCACCGTCGAGCACAACGGTAGTCTGTCAGTGTCTCTGCATCAGTAGGTGGCTTGACTTTGATGTGATATTAACATTGACATTCCCCGTGATTACATTAACATTGTGCCGTCGATCAGTGATATTTGTAAAGGATGAGGACTTTGGCTCAATGAGTTCCACAAGTTTCTTAAAACTCCAATTTAAAATATTGTCATGGTAAAAAAAAATATAACAGCTAACACCATATTTGTTATGAAGCTTGTGACTTGCAGATGTATTGGTAGGGGTAAAATATTTCATTATTTAGAGTTTGAACCTAGTAATTCTGACGTGAAGCTGACTGTGAGCCACGACTGAAACCAGCCAAATTGTATCAAGCACACAAGTAATACCCAGTATTACAAAATTAAACCTTTGGGAAAGAATGAAACTAGTCTTGATCTGAAGCTTAAATATTGAGGATACAAGAAAGTAAAGAACATGAAATAAAATAGTAATATGAAAGCCCAGTAATTGGGGGCTGGTTGGGGGGTATGCGGTGGTGAGAGGCTGAGGAGCATTTATTGTGATTGTCATGTTACCACTTGTCAGATTGTGATACATCAGGTGACCTGTGCTAGATCATTTGATACTAATGTACGCAATGCCTTGTAAATTGATAACATCTGAATCCTTCAATCTGGTGCCAGCACATTACAGGGAGGTTTAAATTTGCATTACTCTGTATTCTTTTATTTTCATCTGGTATCAGAAATGTTTCATGGTTCTGTTCCAACAACCTGGGCACACAGCCGATACTGGCACACCAGTACTGAGAGAGTTCTGAAGGTGGTACTCTCTGGCAACATGTGTTAACCCAAGGCCTAGTCAACACTTTGATTTTGTATCCTATGCTGCACTGTAAAGAACCTACATCCTGTTATGTTGCTGGCATTGAGGACAGCAATGAAGGTCCTCCATCTCTGGCAGTGTTCCTTCACTGTGTCAGAAGCTTCCTCTCGGTTTTCACCACTGCCAGTCATGCAAGTCACGCGCGTGGACTCAGATTCTTCATTACCGTTTCACCAGTCAGCCCTGAGCTGAGCCTCTGAACCTGGAGGACTGGTGGACCACTCTCAGTCTGGCCTCTACCCTTTGACCTGCTTAGCATGGGTGACCCTATCAAAAGCCAAATCATAAAGCCCTGGCTTCAGCCAGCATAGCACTCTGGGTCATTAAGGCATGCAAGCCTGCAAACGCTATGACAAGGTTGTGGTCCTCTCTGAGGACTGTGAAGAAGAGTGGGGTGATTCTCCTGGTAGTCTAGGCAACATTTATCCTCACCTCAGGATTTAAACCAAGTGATCACTGCTGTCTGTGAGGAAATATTTCTTACTTTAGAACAGTTATAAAATATTCATTGCTTGTAGCATTTTGAGGTGACCTGATCATAAAAAGCAAGTTCCTTATTTTGTATTTGATATCTATCAGAGAAATGTAATTTTCCATTATACTGACGTCAATGATTAAATTATATCTAAAATGGTGGTGGAATAGGGGACTAGATTGTTCAATCTATGCAGCTATGGTTTCTGATTAAATTGAATGTAATTATGCTCTGGATGGATCTATTTCTGAAAAAATTCATTAAAGATTTTTTTCTCAAAGATATTTTTGTCAGAATATAATTTTTAGTTTTTGGAGGGATTCATGTAGATAAATCCTTGAATTGGGTTATACACGAGAATCCCTATTCAGTTCAAATACTTTTGAGTTTTTATTTTAAGTGAGAGTTGGGGATGGTCAGGTTTGTTGCAAAGATGAAGTCAAAGTGGATTTTATTGTCTTCTGCACAAGTACACGTATGCATATTTACGTACAATAAAAATATACCTGCAGTAGCATAAGAGGCATAAAGCATCGTATAAGCAGTATTCAGAAGACAAGCTTAAAATTACATGTTTTACAAGAAAGAACACAATTAATACACAGGATGTCCATTTTATTGTAAAGCGAAACATATTTGAAAAAATTTGTGCAAGGAGAAACAATGGTTGTTGCTGCAATGAAGAGTGAAATATAAGCATACGGAGCACTTCACTTTAATGATGGGCTCAGCAGCAAGAGAACATTTTCGGCAGTTCAGTTGAAAAGTCTTGACTCAAAACATCAAACATACCTTTTCCTCTGCAGATGCCGCTAGACTTGCAGAGTTCCTCCAGCAATTTTCTTTCATTTTTGCTACAGATTCTAGTATCTACGTCTCTTGTATATTCACTTCCCCGCCTGTAACAAATAAGGCAGATGGCTTTGATCCACGTACAGGGGATTTCTTTGAATTTGAAATTAATGTTCCTTTCTGAATCCTCCTCCGGCTTACTTTGAAAGAAGACAAAGCTTTGCTCAAAGGCTGTTGGGGTATTCTGGAAGTTATATTTCTGCAGTAAGATCCCTCAGTGGTTCACTTTAATATCAGATAATGTATACAACCTGAAATTCTTATTCTTAGCAGACATCCACAAAACAGAAGAAAACCCCAAAGAATGAATAGCAGAAAAACAGTAGAGCCCCAACAGTTGCTACTGGATGTAAGGGATGGGCACTGAGATGCAATCCATCATAATATGTGCATTGGTGTGGAGTCCATGGCACTGGGGGTAGTGCAGCAAAGTCTGGCCCAGTCTTATCTCCTGTGTTACATGATCTTTTTTGTTACTGTGAAGCACTTTATCTCTCCGAAGACACTGTTAATGCAAGTTGTTGCTCACAGAAGAAATAGGCTTTAACCAGGGAAATGTAATTCCAGAATGTTTCTAATCTCTATTTGAGTATCGAGAGATATCGGTTGGATTAGTGGAAGGAAACATTTAAGATATTTGCCTTGCTTCCTGCTGTACATTGGATGAATTCTTAAGGGTTCAGCAACATGCTGCAGCTAATTCTGCACGTGACTCTAGTCGGAGATTCATGCCATTGAGCAGTAGGGGAGTGGAAGAACTTACTTATTATATATGTTATACCCAAAAATAGGAGCACGAGAAGCTTTTGTTCTGAACATATGACACAGTATGAGACTGAAGCTAAATAAAGGATATAACTACCATATTCAAAGTGGTAGTCAAATAAAAGTTTGGGAGAAACAGTTTTAAGTGTTCTCTATCACTTTGCTTGAAATAATAATGGACGTCTTGTTTTCTTTGCTTCCAGAGGCCAAGTGAGTTTACTTTGTCATCAAGAAAAATGTTGTTACTTTCCATATTGCAAGGAGTAAAATGAAATAAACTGCATCACACCAGAAGAATGCATTCTGGTCAATTATATGGCTTTTATGAAAACAAAACCATCTGTTGGTTTAAAATTGCCCTTGTTTTGTTCGAGTGCATATCAGAACATCTGGCTGATATGAAAATTATGTGGCATACCAAATGTGAGATCATAGAACCCAGCCAAAGGAAAAAGAAGAATGTGTTATATCCAAGAGATAATACAATGTATGCACAGGGAGATGGAAAAGCTATTCTCCAATCATGGGGATTGCAAACACCATGTCATAGGTGACTGTTGATGCTGACTGTAAAACATTATTTTGTATTTAATTAATATTGCTTGTAATATTTTATTAGAAACATAGGTTGCTAATGTTAGCAAAGCTTCACAAGAAAGTATCCCTTTTCAAGAATGGCATCCTTTGTGCTGTACTCCAAGCTGTTAATGTCAGCAACAGCAGAGTTGTGGCTGAAATATTGTAAAATGAACGGACATAATATCTGGACAACTTAATGTTGAAATGATAGAGGATATGGGGATGGGTTTGGCCCCCAAATGAGTTCTTGTTGTTAACTATTTGTGTGCATTGAAAGCTTGTAAACCAGCAGGATTAACTTTTCTCGCTGTTGTTTCCTTGGCTGTCCATTTAAGTCTTTTTCATCTCTAAAAGTAAATGCATGACTTGTGTACTGCTAACGGGGAAGAAAATTCAAAAATCAGAGGTGCAGTGGGTCTTGGAAGCACTTGTGCATGATTCCCAAAATGTTAATTTGCAGGTTGAGTGGGTGGAAAGGAAGGCAAATGCAACGTTAGCATTCATTTTGAGAGAAGTAGAATACAAAATCAAGGATATAATGCTGAGGCTTTATAAAACATTGGTCAGACTGCACTTGGAATATTGTGAGCTGTTTTGGGCCCCTTTTCTAAGAAAAGATTTGCTGGCACTGGAGAGTGTCCAGAAGAGGTTCAGAAGAATGGTTGTGGCTATGAAAGATGAAGAGGAATTTCTTTAGCCAGTGGGTAGTGAATCTGTGCAATTAATTGTCATTAGCGGCTGTGAAGGCCAAGTCATTGGATATAATTAAAGTGGAAGTTGATTGGTTAATGATTAGGCAGGTTGTCAAAGGTTAGAGGGAGAAGGCAGGAGAATGGGGTTGAGAGGAATAATTAATCACCCCAGACTCGATGGGACTGGCCTTCTTCTGTTTCTATGTGTGATCTAATCATCCCCAGCATGGGCTGCATGCACAGGTATCCTGAATTTGTTATTACTGCTCTAGTCATGGGTGTAAATAAAAGAAAATGGGACTCTGCTGAGACTGGTGTTCAATCCCCTATTAGAAAAATAATTTTTTTCTTATTTTCCTGAAGAAAAATGTGAGAGAATATGAGGATAAGAGGCAGGGGTGCAAGGGAAAGTATCCAGGCAAAGTTGGATTCAGTAACCTTCCTGTGATTACTATCAACAGTCAGTAATTACCATCAGAAACAGAGATAAAGAAACTGCGAAAAAGTACAGGTGGTGGTCTACTGTGGGAGAGATTCAATCCTCTATTACACAAGCTATTTTTCTTATTTTCCTGAAGATGGTCACCAGCTCCTCACTGTGACTTTGCCGAGCTGGGTAGAAATCAGAATCCTAGGAGAGTAAGCAGTTGCTTCCTATTGCATTATTCGTAATCTAGGGTAGATTAAATCTGGTAGAAGCATAGCTATGTATAATAGGTCAAGGTTTGGGGAATACTGGCACTTTGTGAGGTTTAGATAAAATTTGATTTAAAATGCAGGAACAGAATAGTATTCATCTCTTGGCCAAATATGTTCTCACATTGAACATACTCATCAATCACATTTAATCTAAAATCCTCAGTGCCTTAAGCACTCATTTTATATAATAATCTACTACCTATGACTATGACCAGATTCTATATGAACACACTGCAGGTAAGCTGCAATCCATATCAGTATTTTCAACTGGTTTTCCCTTTTCCTGCTTTGTGGTCAAATGGTTCTCAATTATGCCCACCTTTATTTTACATCTCCCAGATCCTAGATTTCCCTCATCATCACCCTCTAGCCCTCTGGTCTTTGCATTCAATAAATAAACCTCTGCCATTATCACCACCTCCAAAATTAAATGACCAGTCATTCCTTCCCTTTCTTTCCATTTTAAAACTGTCATGCCTTCTAAAACATTATGATCCAATCTCCCAACACCCTTTCCCAGGGCAACTTACAGATCAAGTGCAGGAGGTTTCGAAGCTACTCCTTTTCCTTCTGTCTTTTCACTAGAGTTTCAAGCAAGGTTCAGCAAAGGCGATGGGACATCAGCATGTCAGTTATAGTGCTGATTATGATAGGCTCCAGAGCAAGTTGCACCTCTAGCCAAGTCGTTCCAGCACAGTAACAATACTGCCACCTAGCTGGCAAGTGGGAAAATGGCCTGGTTATGTCCTATACACACAAGCAGTACAACCCTTTCCCTCCCCCTCACTTTCTGCTTTCTGCAGGGATCACTCCCTACACAATTCCCTTGTCCATTTGTCCCTCCCCTCTGATCTCCCTCCTGGCATTTATCCTTGCATGTGCTATACCTGCCCCCTACATCACCTCCCTCACTACCATTTGGGGCCCCAAACAGTCCTTCCAGGTGAGGTGACACTTCTTCTGTGAGCCTGTTGCGGCTATCTACTGTATCCAGTGCTCCAGGTGTGGTCTCCTGTATGTTGGTAAGGCCTCCTGTAGATTGGGAGACCACTTCGCCAAGCACCTCTGCTCCATCTACCAGAAAAATCGGGATCTCCTGGTGGCCACCCATTTTAATTCCATTCCCATTCCAACATGTCAGTCAATGGCCTCCTCTATTGCCACACTCAGGTTGGAGGAGCAGCACCTTATATTCCATCCGGGTAGCGTGCAACCTGATGGCATGCACATGGATTTCTCAAATTTCCAGTAATGCCCCCTCCCCTTCACCATGCCCCATTCCCTTTTCCCTTTCTCACCTTATCTCCATACCTGTCCATCACCCCCTTCTGGCGCTCCTCTGCCTTTTCTTTCGTCTATGGCCTTCTGTCCTCTCCCATCAGATTCTCCTTTCTCCAGCCCTGTATCTCTTTCACCAATCAACTTCCCACCACTTTACTTCACCCCTCCCCCTCTTCCTGGTTTGGCCTATCACCTGTGACTCTTCTTCCCTTCCACCTCCCCGCTCCTGCCTTCTAACTCTGACTTCTCATCATTTTTTTCCAGTCCTGATGAAGGGTCTTGGTTCTAAACATCAACTGTACTTTTTTTCCATAGATGCTGCCTGGCCTGCTGAGTCCCTCCAGCATTTTGTGTGTGTCGCTCGGCTAATAAGGAGTCATTTTATTATCACTATTATTTTATATGCAATTTGTTGTTTTGCAGCAGCAAAGACATAAAGTTACTATAAATTACAAAATAACTAATGCAAAAATAAAATAATGATGAGATAAAGTCCATAGATTTATTAACTGTCCAGAAATTTGATGATGGAAAGGAAGAAGCTGTTTCTAAAACATTGTGCATGGGTCTTTAGGCTTCTGTACCTCTTCTATTATGGTAATAATGAGAAGATGGTGAGGGTCCGTAATGGTGGATGTTTCCGTCTTGAGATGCCGCTTTTCTGAAGATGTCCTTGATGGAGAGGAGGATTATGCCTCCTGAGTATACAACCCTTTGTAGCCTGTTAATTATGGCCCTGCTATTCTATCTCCATCAAGAACAAAGTGATGAGCAATGTAATTGAGATAATTATTAAGCAGTATTCATTCACTAATAACCTGGTCAGTTTGGGTTGTATCAGAACCATTTAACTCCAACATCATTACAACCCTAATCTAAGAATGGTCAAAGGATTTAAGTTTTGGAGATGAAATGAGAATGACATCAAAGAGCAATGTGATTGTAAATGATGGTCAGCAGCTTGAGCAGGTCACCATGAAGCAAAGAGAAAATACTTCTCTAGCTGGAGGCAGACCTGACACAGGGGAAGATGCTAGGTTTATTAGAGATAAATAATCCTGGCCTGAGAATATTGCTACGCAATTTTCTCCAGAATAGTGTTCTAAGATTGGCCTCCTTAGCTGCTTCACAAATAATCTTCCTTCCATGAAAGGATAGAGGTGAGGATGCTAACAGACAACTGCATTATGTTTAATTCCATTTGCAGTTCCTCAGGCAGAAAGCAGACTGCATAAATTCCCTGGCAGATATTTGCGCTAATTCTACTAATTACCTTGAAAATCTTGGTCATGACCATTTTCAATAAGTGAGTCTAAATACACCCTACTAACTTCTGGGACCTGGAGGAACAAATATGCGGGCAGATTATTAAAAGGTGTGAAAACAAATGGGCTGTTGACATGGGTGACTTTGACTTTCCTAATATAGACTGGGGCCTCCTTAGTGCAGGAGGTTTAGATGGGCCAGAATTTGTTCCAAGCAGTGTTTTTTACATGTAGACAGTCGAACAAAGAATGCACAGCAACAGAGTTTGAGGAGACAGTATATCAACCAAGACTCACAAATTTCTACAGTTACTGTGGAGAGTATATGGAGGGGCTATTGTACAGAATTAGAAAAAGCTGCAGAAAGATGCCAACTCAGCCAACTCCACCATGGGCATTGGCCTCCCCAGCACTGAGGACATTTCAAAAGGCAGTGCCTCAGAAAGGCAGCGTCCATCATTAAGGACCAACATTACCAAGCACATACCCCCCTTTTCATTGCTACCATCAAGGGAGAGGTACAGGAGCCCAAAAACACACATTCATTGTTTTGGGAACAGCTTCTTCACCACTGCCATTGGATTTCTGAATGGGCAATGATCTTGTGTATACTAACTCAACTTTTCCACCTTTTTTACTTTTTGTACTACTTATTTAATTTAATTATTTATATATATATATCTATTTAAATTATTATAACTTAGTTTTGTAATTATGTATTGCACTGTACTGCTGCTGCAAAACAACATATTTCACAATATATGTCAGTGATATCAAACCTGATTTTGATTCTGTTGGGCAATAAGCCTGGCTAGATGACTGATTTTTTGGTGAACAGTTAAGGAACAGTGATCACATCCCCTTAAGTGTTAAGATAGCTGTAGATAAGGATATGTATGGACCTTGTAGGAGAGTATTAAATTGGAGCAGGGGAAATTGCTCTTTGGACAAGTCTACATCTGACATGTGCAGGATGTTTAAAGACCAACTGCAAAGAGTACAGAGCAGACATGTTCCGGTAAGAAGGAATGACGAGGGTGGCAAAGTAAAGGAACCTTGGGTGTTGAGTATAGTCAAGAAGGAAAAGGAAGCATGTGTGAGGTTTAGAAAGCTGAGAGCAAACAGCTCTCAAGGATTGTTAAGAAGCCTGAAAAGAATTCAAGAAGGAAATCAGGAAGGCATGGAGGGACCTTGAGAAGTCCTTGGCAAGTAGGATTAAACAGAATCTAAAGACATGTATCAGGAGCAAGAGGATAACTAGAGAGAGGATAGGACCACTCTAGGATAAAGGAGGGTACAT
Source organism: Hemitrygon akajei (assembly GCF_048418815.1). Taxonomy (NCBI): domain Eukaryota; kingdom Metazoa; phylum Chordata; class Chondrichthyes; order Myliobatiformes; family Dasyatidae; genus Hemitrygon; species Hemitrygon akajei. Next base: position 145,485,869 of record NC_133129.1, read on the forward strand.
GTGGATGTGGTGAATTCCTAAATGAGTAGTTTGCAATAGTATTTACTAAGGAGAAGGATGTGAGGATGGGGATAACAGTGTGGATTGTGCTAATTTGCTAACGCATTTCAAGATACACTGTGGGGTCTCTTAAAGAACATTAAAGTGGATGCCCCAGGTTCTTTTGTGATATTTCGCAGATTATTGAGAGAGGCAAGAGGTGAGATTGTTGTCAGCTTGATGAACATCTTTGTCTGAACAAACTGTACTGGTCTCTTTAGTCATGTTAGAAGTGTCATGTTATATTTTATGATTAATTACTTTGGAATTATATTTAGCAACTAAAGTATTATTCAATTGTAGGAGAATAATGAGAGATTCACTTACATAACACTACTGAATAAAGGAGGCATAGAAACTTCTCCATTTTCTTTTTTAAAGATGAGTTGATACCCAATAAAACTTTATTTAAAAGTAGACCATGTTGTAGTTATGTAAAAGCAGAACATGTTGGAAGAACATAGCAAGTCAGGCAGCATTTGTAGAGGGAAGAGATTAACTCTTCTTTCTTCCAGGGATAGTGTCTAGAAATCAAGTAATTTTATATCACAAACAAAGATTCAAGATTGTTTAATGTTAATTTTCAGTCTTAGAATAGGCCCTCCATTGACCAGGGTTGATCATGGATGTCAACCTAGCTGTCTATGGAAGCTAGAGCAGTACAGTACAGAGAGCAAGCTGTTGCCTATGCAGTACGCTCCCCCTCTCAATGTAGCTGATCAATCTAAAGGAACGGCAGAGACCAGTACAGTTTGGCACAAGCAGCATCACAGGAATTGCCAGTCAGTGTTGGACTCAATGTAGGACTCCAGCTCCAGATTTTTCCTTGGGGTTTGCTCCTGAGCCTTTCCAGTGAGTGGTATGGCTGCAAGGCTGCAGAGGTTTGAGATCAGTCTTCCTTCTAGATGAGCTGCCAACCACGGCTGACAGGCCCCATCTGCCTGAACTGTCTGGTTTAAAGGTATCGATAACCTGCCTTTTCCCCTTCTCCTGTCAGTAGAAATGGCTCCACCAGCTTAGTCACTAAACCACATGTGAAGGCCAGGAGCTGGACTTGGTTGTCAGAGGCTACCTGAGATGCATGTCATTGGGAGCATAGAATAATTGTTAGGAGCTTATCCCCACTACCGCCTCCAGTTATGACAACCTCAAAGAAAGAGAACACAATGATAATAAAAACACAATAAATATAAATACAGTCAGTCTGTTTGCTATCCCACGTATGTCCATAAAGTAAAATTAGGCTGACAGGAAATGATAAAGTAGTGGTAGAGTTAGTGGGTGGAAGTGTTAATAAACCTTACTGTTTGGGGAAAGTAACTGTTTTTGAGTCTCTCCTGGCATGAATGCTTGGCAGCCTTCTCCCAAATGGGAGTGGGACAGACAGTATATGAGCAGGATGAGAGGTATCCTTCGTAATGTTACTGGCTTTTTCCCGGCACCTTTCTCTAAATACTGTACATCCTTAATGGTGGGCAGGCTGGTGCTGGTGATGCCCGTCCTACTGAGTTTTTCCAACGTTTTCTGTTTTTATTTTTTTAATGTTCGGCTGTTTATCGTCTCAGTTCCATTTTGAAGAAGATTGATTACAATATGTCAGTGAGCGAAGCTGCGGCTATGTCATGTGCAACAACATGATATTCTATCTGCAAAATATAAGCATGTGATTGAAAGAACGTCCTCTAGATATTTATACTTATTTCGCAACAGTTGAGGGCCCACATGCACGATGGTGGAAGGTGCTGTTCAAAAATGCATGTCCCTGAAAACATACTCAGAGGCGAAATAACTGATTTCCCACCGATTCCATCCCCTGACAGCCAGAAACCTCAGAGAACAGCCCGGCCAGGCTTTCCTGTCGAGATTCACTGGACTTACAGTAAGTGATGGGAGGTACTGCAAGACTTTATCCTTCAGGCCGCAGATTTGATTTCTGCTCTTTGCCTCAATGTGTTCACTGGGAGGTTGATTTATGGTCTGGGTCAGACGGACCACCATGCACAAGTCCCTGGACAACGGGGGCAAAAATGTCGCCCTCACCCTGATGACCAGCTTCGTGTGTGGCTGCATCAGGTTGTGTGTGGATCCCAGGTATGTGGGCACCAAGCACCACTATGTGCCCAGATTCTACCTGTCGCCCTGGCTACGGAGGATGGGTCTGGCCCCTTTCCCGCACAACACCCCTGTCAGCTGGTCGTTGCCGCCATACCTGTCCTTCGTAGAGAAGTTCTTTCAGGTCAACGCCTTTGACCACAGGGCCATCAGGCAGTGGTCAGCACGTAAGGTCCTGCAGGCACTGCAGGAGAAGGACGAGATGGACACAGTGGGGTGGTTCCCTGAGCAGACAGTCCAGTTCATCTGGCAAAATGCCTCATCGCCAGACCTCACCAACAGGCACCAAGACCTCGCCTGGCTGGCGGTGAGAGGGGCCCTCCCAGTCCGATCCCTCCTGTACGCCCGGAACGTCGTCCCCACACCCCTCTGCCCATGGGAGGACTGCAGTGAGGAGGAGTCGGTGACCCACCTCTTTGCACACTGTGGGTTCGCAGAGAGGGTGTGGAGGAGGATGGAAGGGGCAGTGTCGAGTTTCATCCCCAGCAGCTGAGTAACAGAGGACTCTCTGATCTACGGGCTGTTCCCGGGGACGCACACCGAAACCAACATCCGGTGCTGCCGGCAGATCATCAACACGGTCAAAGACGCTCTTTGGTCGGCCCGCAACTTGATAGTCTACCAGCACACGGAGATGTCCGTGGGGGAATGCTGCCGACTGGCACATTCTCGGCTGCAGGAGTACGTGCTGAGGGATGCACTCAAACTCAGTGCAGCCACCGCAAGGGCCCGTGGGGAAGGACCACAGTCTAGGGTCCTTCTCCTGTGGGAGTTGAGGGGTAAGGGGGGTTGAGGGTATACTCCCTGAATGTAAATCTGAAAGAACAAAGTGCCACGTGGGTGGCTCAACTTTTGAACTTTGAAAATGTAAAGACAATAATGGTACCAACTGTAAAGAATTGAGAGTCTTTGAATGGTCATTGTATATAATTTTATTTTTGAATAAAGTATATTTTGTTTAATAAAAAAAAATTTATGGTCCAGGACCAGGTAATGCTTCTGCAGGAAAGCACTGGCAAATGCCATGGCAACAGATATGCCCATCTACTTTCATGACATTTCACATGATCTCGATCTCTTCAACAACTTTCATTCACTGGCCCTGACTGCCACATCTCTGCCATGGATATCCATCGCCTATGCACTTCTATCCCCCATCAAGATGGCCTTAAGGTTAGCTGCTTCTTTCTCAACAAAAGATACAACCAATTCTTCTCCACCACCACCATCCTCTTTCTTGCAGAACTGCTCCTCACCCTCAACAATTCACATTTTGCACCTCCCATTTTCTCAAGACTCAAGGAGTAGTGATGGGTTACCCTTATCTCAGTTCCTTTCTCTCGGCAGCAACTGTTCCAGGATGAAGCTTTCCTTTCCAGGACATCGGAAATGCTCTCTATCTCCAGAGAATGGATCCCCATTCCTCCACCATTGATGCTGCCCTCACTTGAATCTCCTCCATTTCCTGGACATCTGCGCTCACCCCATCTTCCTACCACCTTAACAGTGATAGTGTTCCCCTTGTCCCCACCTACAACCCCATGAGCCTCCACAATCAACACATCATTCTCTGCAACTTCCGCCACCTTCAAGGGGATCCTATCGCCAAACGCATCTTTACCTCCCTCCCCACCTCCATTTTCTACAGGGATTACACCCTCCATTTGTCCCTCCCCACTAATCTCCCTCCTGGCACGTAGCCCCTGCAATTGAGAAAAATGCTACAGTCCTTCCAGTTGAGGCAACACTTCACCTGTGAATCTTTTGGGGTTGTCTACTGTATCCGTTGCTCCTGACGTGGTTACATTCCCCCCCCACCCCCGCCGCATTAGTGAAACTCAATGTAAAGGGGGGGAACCACTTTGGGGACACTTCCACTCCATCAACTAAAAGCGGAATTTCCCAGTAGCCAACCATTTTAATCTGATGGTGCCGACTACAATGATGTAATTCATTGCCAGACCTTTGTTGCTGCAGTAACAGCTAGGACTTGAATTTCCATGGCTTAAAAAAAAAGAAACTATTACTCCTGCCTTGGCTTTGGCCTGATGGGGCTGTCTGCAGGAATTCACGAAGGCCATTCATCGGTTCCTTAGAGTTGGAAGAGAATACTCTTGACAAGGTGTGCTTTGAGACCTCTGTTCCTCTTGATGATCTCATTTGAGTTTTGACGACTCCAGTTTCCCTGATTTGAGCCACAATCTCAACAAGCCTTCCCACCTTGTGGTGGATCAGATGTGATGGGGACACAACTGGACCTTTGCATCTGATAGAGGTCAAACACCTCCAGATTCCGGAAATCAGAAATAAAAACTGAAAATACTGGCAAGTCAGACAGAATCTGTGGAAAGAGAAATGGAATTAACTTTTCTGGTCAGCGAGCCATGTCAGAACTTTTTTCCTCAGTTAGGAACAAGACCTGTGTCACCCTGTAAATGGATTTGTAGAATTATAAGCGAAAAGGCTCAGTATTCAGTTCAGAGTTTCAGCGTTCCAGATGTAGAATAACCTTGTATATACTGTATTATGTTTTAAGTTGTAGCAGATATTTGCAGAGAAAAAGGGGGAGGGGTGTAGTGTATATGAGATTATAAGTATACACTTAATGGCCTGTACACCTTGTTATTGCAAGAATATAATCAGCCAATTTTGTGGCAGCAACTCAATGCATAAAGCATGCAGACATAGTCAAGAGGTTCGTTTGTTATTCAGATCAAACATCAGAATGGGGAAGAAATGTGATCTAAGTGACTTTGACCATGGGAATGATTGTTGGTGCCAGATGGGGTGGTTTGAGTATCAGAAACTGCAGATCTCATGAGATCACTGCTGATCTCTAGAATTTACAAAGAATTGTGAGGGAAAAACATGCAGTGAGCTGTAGCTCTGTGGGTGAAAAAGCCTTGCTGATGAGAGAGGTCAGAAGAGAATGGCCAGACTTGTTCAAGCTGAGAGGAAGATGACAGTAATTCAAGTAATCATATGTTCCAACTGTGGTGTGCAGAGAGCATCTCTGGATGCTCACGTCCAACCTTGAGGTGGATGGGCTACAGCAGCAGAAGACCACAGGGTGTTCCACCCCTTTCCCACATAAAGTGCCCACTAAGCGAGTGTATACGTATGCAGTTGGTGACTGGAGGAACTTAGGGTTTAAGCCTTCCTTGCCATCAGATCTTCCAAGAGGAAACATCACTGAGTGCTTAGTTACCCTAGCTGTGGATAGGTTAGCGCAGTTTAGAATTGAAAATGTGTACCAAATCAGAAGGATTATAATTTCACTGAACTGTTTAAAGTACATGTAAAACACGGCATGACTATATGTGATCCGTGTCAAGTCACGATTCAGCAGTTGTTGAATGAAACTTCTGAAGATTTGTCACCGACTTGTCCTGACATTTGGACTTTCTGAGTACTGTATTTCCATTGTCTATTAATGATAATATTCACGGATAATAGTCGTATATATAATTCATACCAGGGATACTAATATTCAGTACTGGACCTACAACCTCCGCTATATGTAGTTTTAAATTTGTTCAGCGCTGGGAGATCACGGGAGATCATTTGTACAAATCTGGGGCTATGGAGAGGCATCAAGAAAATAAGTCTGTGACTGCTATTTCTTAAACAGGCATTGACATCAGAATTTACATTTGTTTCGGATCCTTCTTTGATCGAACAATTTAACGAATGGCTTGGTTGTTTGGAACTGCATTCAAGCCCCACATTTATTAACGATACTAATTAATTTCTCCCAATGAAATTAATTAAATTTTCTAAACTATTTTATTGACCAAAGTATGCTCGCACAAAGTTTGTGCCTTGTTTTGCCCCAGGTTTGTACAGAACCGTTTGGGATGGAATAAAGTGAACTTACTGGAAGACCTCGGCCTGCTCGGAACAACAATCAAATTCGATTATTTTGGATCCTTAATAGTTAAGGATCTTATTCCTTCACACGTCCATTCTTCCCTGCAAAGCGCGTTTCAGCGGCCTCGGACCTGATGAATTCCTGCTGCTGTCGATGGTCTCTGGAGACCATTGTCACTTGCCAAAATGGAAGACATTTACAGGAAGGTTCTGCCAACAAATTATTATTGAAATGCCATCTTACAGGCGAATATTTAAACAAAATGAGTTGATGTAGCGTTGGCCGGAACAGCGGAAGAATGCCAAAGAATCTTAATAAAGTGCAACTTTAACTCTAAGAATTAGTTTTCAAATTGTGCTATCCTGAAGCTGTCACGCAGAGGCAGTGAACAAGATGACAACTCGATGCAAAATATCCACCCGCAATTAATTCCTTGTTATGCAGTTTTAAACTGCTTACAGGGAACCGACCCCCGCTTCGCTATAAACGGCTGTCACTAGTGTGAATTAGAATCGGTGTAGAAAAAAAGAAAACAATTTTATAAATACATTTTTATTTTGTAATTCTTGAAACAGTCTTTGCATTCACACTGATAATATATAATATATATAAATATATAAATTTAGTTTGGCACATCAAACCAGGCATTTCTATAAACAAGCGACATTAAATATTTTAATGGATTGGCAGAAGGCAACTCTTATATACAATTATACACAACGTCGTACAAAAAATGGTCCACATTAGATGTTGTATCATTTTTTACTTGGGATGCATATAAAGAAGAAGGACGAAAAAGCAACAATTGTAACTGAACCCAGACAAGTGTTAATTATGGTGATTGTTTAGATTGTACTACATGTAGTTGGGAATTAGCGATCTCGGGGGGATCAGGAAATGGTCTGTTCTTGGAAGGCTTTACCCTTTAGGTGTCAACCAATCCCAGTGACTGAGTACCGCCTCGTTTATGTTTTGTTAGATTCAGTCATTTCCACCAGGGCACCGAAGGGACTGGCGCTTAACCTTAGCCGTTATAAGACCTGGTAGATAGGGTTGTCAGTCGGGATCTCGGTGCCAGTGCAGTTGTCCGGCGATGGGATAATGGCTGAGGGGTCGTTCAAAGTAGCTCCTTCCCGGGGAGACGAAGGGCTGCCCAGAGCGGCGTCTGGAACCATCATTACCGGACAAGTCGGCCGGTCGGTGGAAATTCTCTCGACGATGTTGGAAAGACAATCCAGGCTTGAGATAACGGAACTTTTACCACTTTTCGAATCTAAACATAATGCACATTACAATGATATAGTATACAGCTCTGCGGTCGGATAGAAATAACCCTTCCACACGATAGCGTGCTCTAGAAATATCCGGTAATTCGAAAATACAAATTGAATTAACTATTGCCAGTTTTCAACTGATGAAGAAGAGAACATCTATCTAAAGCTTGATAGAGTGGTCTCTGTTTCAATTAAGAAGGTAACAAGACGGGCAGAGTTCTCAAATATCAACAATTTATAAAGAAAGCACGATGGTTATGTTTTCATCTTGTCGTTCCACATTAATAACCGTAACTTTAATATTGTGACCGCTTCACTTAATTTCTCCCTATAAATGACTTTAATGCATTTTCTCGGTATTACTACACGGAAGTACGAATCGATCCGCTGGTTAGTTGAAAGATCTACGGTGAACATTTGGCTGGAGGTGGTTACTGTGAAATTTGGGTCCATTCTTTCCCAGGATGGGGTCCCGCTGGGCTCTTTGCTTGGTGCGAATAAACACTCACTCACCGTTTGGCGACTCTGAGAAGTAGTTGTTGTCATAGTTGCTGCGTCTCCGGCTGCACGCGGGACCGCTGCAATCCAGCTGCAAAGTCAAAATACGAGAAGCAGTGAGGCCCAGCCACAGACCCGCCAGCTGGCGTTTGTGTGTGAAAGAAAGGGTTTGCATCGGCTAAGGCACTTCAAGCAATGCCAACATCATACTTGGTTTTACACTAACAAAAAAAAAGACGTGTTGTGAATACGTCGCTCAAATATTGCACCTTATTCTGAGATTCAAGGAGTTCAGCGACCTTTCCATCTTTCCTGCAATATTGCCCATCCACAATACTTGGCTTTACATATAATACTGGAAATTCTTTAGTAAAAAAATAAGCAATTCACATGCATTTTATTTCCGCCACACTGTCTATACTCATATGCGTAAGTGTGCATTATGTCAAAACCTTCTTACCATCCCATCGGAGCAGTTGGACCGTGGGCTCGAGGCGTCTGAATCCACACTGTACTGATCCATGACCGAGAAGTAGTTCTCGTCCTGTTCTCTCAGGAGGGCCTGCAGGCTCTCGATGTATCTGATAGCGTTTCTGAGAATTTCCACCTTGGGTAGCCTCTGGTTCGGGTTGGTGGAGGTACACCTCTTGAGCGTCTCAAACGCCTCGTTCACTTTGCTCAGGCGTCGCCTTTCTCTCATGGTGGCCGCTTTCCTGCGGTCGGCGTTGGTCGTTTTCCTCTTGCAAGCCTTGCAAGCCCAAAGCAAGCAGCGACCGGCTTGGTGATGTCCACTGGGCGCTCGAATGTGCTCGTCCTCGGTCGGCACCTGGTCGGCTTTGAGCAGCCCGACGTGCACCAGCCTGGGGTCTAGATCCTCGAAAAAGTGGATGTCTGAAGTGGAGAAGCAGGGATCGTCGTAGAAGTCATCAGCAGACGAGAAGGAACAGAGAGAGGTGTCCGTTAGCTCCATGCTGGTAGCGCCGAGATCTTACTCAACTTTCCTAAGAATCTTTGTTTCTTTCTCGTTTCTCCTTTCTTAGCTTATTACTATTGCCTTTGGCTGTATTGCTTGTACCCTTCGGCACCTGTGCTGAGTCCAAGGAAAGATTAGCCCTATTTATTCCAAATTCTGTGGGCTGCAGAGATTTATGCTTTCAACGCCCATGCTCCTCCACCAGCCAATCCGAGGGCTCTGCGAGGTCGCAGCCACATTCAGGGTCCGGGGCGGGGGGCTAGTGATTGGCAGACGGGTTCTGCCGCAGGGTCAGTATCACCTTTCAAATTTCAGTCGGATTGGTGTCAGACTATTAGATGGAAAGCTTCTCAACGAGAGGTTTCCTTTTCTTCCGACTTGAAGGGTGACAAGTGCAATTTTCGTAAGGCCTTATTTAATAAGATTTTACCAATCACTCCCGCGCCTCTCTATCTTAGGTTACTGCTGAGAGATTAACGTCTAGCCTTTTTCTAAATATTTTAATCGTCGTTTTATTTTCCTCAACGAAGTTTCAAAATAGTCACATTTTTGAATGATTTTCGTTAAAGAATTGAACGTTCGAGGCAATAAGCGATTGGAGATATTTCATTAAGAAAAATATTTAAACGAACGTATGGAACGAGCGTTTCCTGTGTAATGAAGGTGAAATGATCGTTGCAGATGAAAAACACTTCGTGGATACATTGTACGATTTGTATTTTTGTGATATACGTATAATTTATCGTAACATTGGTGCGGTGATTTCTTTGCTGTGAAGTTTTCTGTAGGACAAGAAAGTATACTTCCATTAGTATAGACCGGAGTTTTACCTTCAACTCCAAAGAGAATAGCCACTTTTGAAAACCTTGCTCTTTAATCTTCTGGAAAGAGGTGATCTCTTTATAAAATCAATATAAAATATTTAAATTGTGAATACAAAATCAAGATTGTAGATTGTGATCGAAGAAAATTATTTTCCATTACTCTGACATCCATACATAGGCAGGTGTATAGTAAAGTGAGGGTCGGGGACAATATTTCTCACATTTTAGAATAATTTCTAGCGGGATAAAATGAATGAACTAAGTATGAAGATAGAGCGAAGCCCTCTCCTAACCCCACTTCCCATCAGCCCCACACCCTCCTCCCGGGGACTGTGTCCGAGTGGTGAGATCACACAAAGTACCGTCAGACCCGATCTTTCTCCTTCATGCGTGGTATGGAGATAGAGCTCCCAATGAACTGCTCCCAGTGGCCAACGACACAAGAGGTATCGGAAGAATCCGGTAGATGGAGTTAACTGTCCAATGACCGACTCTCTGCCCACACTGTTGTGTACAAATTCGGTTTTCAGTTACAGTTTGACGTCCCAACAGGACTAATTTGTGAGAATAACTGTTAACGATTTCCTGGAGGAGAGGTTTAAATGCTCTATTTAATCGTAAATGTTCGTTACTTATTAATTTTAACGTAAATGTATTTTACTATTTTGTTGGTAAATGTAGACTTTTCCGTGAGGTTATTGCTGAGGTACCTGCGCCTATTACTTACTGTCCTCCATTCTACTCGTTTTTTCCGATTCTGCGAGTTTATGAACCTTCCGACCAGTCTAAGCCTCACCCTTTCCGTGGAAAGGTTCTAATCGGGTCCTTTTCCTTTATTTTACTTGTCAGCGAATCCGATTCTGTTCCTACTAACGGACAGCTCTTGTTTCTTATTCGGTTTCAAACTTTAGTTACTTTGTGAATATTTTATAGTAAACACGAGGAGAGACTTGGCCCCGTCTCGGTTGGTAATTATTGCGATTGATGACCAACGACGGACGGGTCTCTTGACACGGTACTAGACGGCAGTTGATAGGACAAAGTAATTCGAAATTTTAGCTGCTACGCCCATACATAAATTTCAACAATATCCAACTCAACCAAATCTCTGTCCCCTATAAAGATCTGCTTTCTTTAAACGCTTTGTCGAAATTTAAGTTTTCTAAGTACGTGGTCTGTTCTGAGTTCTGCTTCGTATCGATCTTTCATTTCCCGAGTGTCCTTGTTCCTGTGATTTAAATGCACACTGTACATCCCAGTTTTCGCACTGTACTCGAGATGTTAACAGCCAATCAACGAGTTGAGTTAAAATCTGCGAAATTTGTGCATCGCATTTTCTTTTGCCAGAATTATGTAAATTCTTTTCCGTGATCAATGTCCAATGTCCACTTCCGTGCGACTTAACCTCGTTGAAAATGCTAACCAGAGTATGCACGGTTCGCTTTAAAATCTGTGACTGTAGTAAATAGAATTTACTAGTATGAGCTGGCTTCTCCGATCGGAGTAACTGCATCGCACAAAGTGTGGACGGTAATTGACAAACTTGCCTAGCTAGAGTGCTTCACTGAGTTCTAACTGAAGCATCCATTCATTGCTAATAATGTGCACAGTGTGTGATTAGGGGAATTATATTTACCAGATCAAACGGCGAGCCGGACAACCGTGAAAATGTTAAGAAAACGAACTCAGTCAACCAGAATGTTAACTGAACTCGAGCTAAAGGTGTGTAATGTGAAGATACCAGTTGCTGATACAATCTCCCGGACTATATTCGTTTCTGGACTCAGATATACGCATTTTATTGTAAATTTGTGACACAAATTTCAACAGTATAAAACCATATGATTCCATACCAAACAAACATCTTACCCTTACAGAAAAAGGAAATAATTCAACAATATTAGTTATTGAATCATTTGTAAACCACTCCATGGGGCGTTAAGATATGAAAATACTTTAAATTGTATGAAATAGAAAATAGATTTCAAACTGTTTTATGAATAAGTTCATCTCTTAATAAAATAATTCAATTTCTTAAAATATTACAAAGCTGCATCTTAAAATTCTCGTTTCCGAAATCTTCGATCTTGTTGGAATACGAGTGTACACAACCGGAGTTTCAACAGGAATAGTTGCTTCTGACATACAGTACCTGCTACGAGCGGACAGCAGGGTAGGTTCCCAAGCCATCACCGTCCCGAGGAGGAGAAATCGAAGCCATGGCGCATTCTAAACATGCATCGCACCTCACTACATTTAAAATTTCCCGCATTCCAATTTTTTTGAGCAGGATATGTCGGGAAAGGAGTGTCATAAATCAAATGTCGTAACTTTAGACACTTGATGGAGTGGAAACCAAAAAATTCAGCAAAAATAAGGACATGCCCCGAGCCCGATTCAGGTATAAACAGACCGTTCAGGATGTCCTTTAAGCAATGTGCCTGACTTTCATATGTGCCTGCCTTTTATTTCCGAGTAAACCGTGTCACTTAATCTCTCTGCAGAAGTCTTTTGTGTAGTCCAAGAAAGAATTTAAAAAATACTGTATTATTACCGTTGAGTAGAGCCTGGTTTCATCTAAACCAGAACACGACATGGGGTTCATTTATTAAAGAGGGCGCTGCTTAAGCATTAGCTATCTACCGACCAGCTTGTTCTCAGAAGTATGAAAATATGTAAACAGTACTGGGAAGAAGGAAGATCCGAAATAAATGTAATGATTGTCCTACGGGAGAATTACTACTGGACCAAGAGCGACAACCAATCCGCTCCAGAATCCAGTACCTGCAGTCTCTTGTGTCCCTCGTGCAGGACCATGAAAACCATTCATAAATAGTCCGATAAATGTACCTGATTATAGGGGGCGTGTCCCGCTGTAATACTGCGCTGTAACAGAATTCGAACTTGGGAATGAGGAACAGTCCCGGGGACCGGGGCTTTATTAGGGTATCAAACAATTTGTTGGAAGAACTCAGCGGGTGTGGCAGCAGCTTTGGGGAAAATAAACTGTCAACATTTCGTGTCGTCATCCTGCATCAGGACGACGAGAGTATTTACTGTACTGGGGTATTCCCTGCGGCACATACAATTATCGTTGAAAACAACCTCAGTTCAGGTTTATCGGGACCAGGGTACGGAACAAAAACACACTATGTAAACGGATGTTTCAGCGTTTGAAACAAAAATTTGGTTCTTATTTCCACTATTTTCTACTATTATTATTATTATTATTATTATTATAAAGAAAACAAGACCCTTAGTGCATTAATAGAAAAGGGGCGTGATGTTTGGGGAAATTAGACAGTGGCTCTAATTCTTCCATGTAACAACAAAGATCCCATTAGATCGACGGTGTATGAAATACCGATATTCAACCTGATTTATCCATTTTCATTACTATTAAGTGAAGATTAAAAAAAAGGAATAAGGTTTTGATTTAAGACTCAATATCTATACAATCAGAAAAGGGGAAGGATTAAAAAAAACTCGTTGCAACGTTACTAGAAATGTTTCGATCTTTGGTCTTTGGAGAGTAGCAAAACCGCTGAACAATTCAGGCAGAAGGCTTCAATTCTTCCTGGAGGCGATCGATCAGGTACTCGCCAAAGCTCATCTCCCCATCGTCACTGCAGCCCACTCGGTTGGCGTTAGTGATTAGGTCGCCGGCCACTTTGATCTGTTCGATTTTGGGAACAAGCAGACGCTTTTTGACGAAGCTGGCAGTATGAGGGTCGGCAATGCTTTTGCTCAGCACACAGAGTTCTTCAAGGAAGGACGCCGCGGTTTTCCACTGGAGAAACGTCAGTTCCAGCGCCTGGAGAATATTACGCACCGATTCGCATCGGGGTTTCTGCAAGGGAACACTAGCATCAAAACGGGTATCTGTAGGAAACTCTCCATCTAGTCTACCTCACCTTCTTAAGAAAAAGCATGAAACTCTTGGAGTTTTCCAGTTTCCGCTAATAAAAAAGCGGAAGATCGGAAGTAGTAACGTAGAAATTCACTATGAAGATGTCTGTATCATAAGTCTTGGGAATTTCCGTCTGTAGAGACCACAGTTACACGTTCCCATATATGAATAAATATTCTGGTGCAATAATATTTTTCTCCCTTTTCAAGTCCATAGGTCATCAGGAATCTCCATAAATTCTGATTGCCCGTTGTCCCTGTATGTAAATTTATAGCGATTCCAATAGCAACACCTTTCGCCTCTTCCAATTTAAAAATACCCCACTTTTCTAGTTTTCTAACAATCTTCAGATTCTCCATACATTTCCCACATCTTCATCCATTACCCCAAGGAGCTTGTTTGCACCCTTCACACAAGAACAATAGGTAATTCTGTCTCTTCAGTAAATTTGGATATTTCAATGTTAACTCTGTCAATCGTTATAATTATCTCCAAAGTATCCTATTAATATATCTTTGTTTACAGATCCCAGCAATTTCTCTACCACTGGTCGTTAATTATCATTATATTGGAAGCAAAATTATTCTGAAATCAACATTTTCCCTTTCTTTCCATAACAATGTCTGTGTCCTTGATTAAACTACTAACTTGTCACATGCTGGATTTTTTCTAAATACTTTGGTATTTAATATGGACATTTTTTTACACAGTATAACCATATAACTCAGCAAGAGTTCCATCTACCATTTCTGTTCAGCATTAAGGTGCTCAGTCATACTAAACCTAATTATAAAGTTCATTAATTTTCACTGAACAGAAATGTGCTAACAGGTCTGCGTTTCCATGATTTCCTTCTTTCATCATTGTTAATGACGGGTTTGACAATGTGCACAATATGTCTCAAAACTTTACAAGTTTATGGTTAGGTTATTTGCAGTGCTTTCACTAATTGTTTTTAAATGTTAGCCTGAAATCCATTCTATCCTGAGATTTCATTCTCTTGTGTCAATATTTATTTCAATAGTTATTTTTCTAAAGTTATGTTTTGATTGTCCCCATCCTTGATTCAATATTTGCTTCCTTTCTTCATTTATTATAAACCTTGACTCAAAATAATAATTCAACTCCATCAAAAGTTCCTTATTTTTACCTATAACATTATCTTTGTAATGGACCTTCATGACTGGTGATCAACCTCTATTTTCTATTGTAACTTTATTTGTGCTGGTTTTGACACATCTCATGTGTTAATTTCATGTTGTCTTCTTGTAACTCCTTTTTGGCACTTGTAGTTTTTCTTTGAATCTCTTTCAGTCACCACTATCGGTATTGGTTTTGCCTTTATATGGGCCTTTTCCTTTCAGCTTTAGGTTTAACTTTTACCCCTCTGAAGAGCCGCACCCACTTCCTTTAGCACTTCTGGAATAACTCAGGAATCTTACAGATGTAAATTGATTATGCAATGTATTCAGTTCATTTTCTTAATTCATCATGTTCATTTAATGTTAGCTACCAGTTACTTAGGGCCAATGAAAATTCTGCAGTTACATATGACACTGAGTAGGCTGACTCACTGATAAAAGGTCCTGTTATATGACAAACTGATAAATTTACTTGAGACTGTTTTATTTGCTCATACTCCTCATTGTCTGATTTATCAGCTGATTTCCTTAGGTAGCCTTAATACTCGGCAGTACCTGAATATCTTTTGGGCAGTAGCGCCCTCCTCGCTCTGTCTGGTAGTCAAGTAAGGTTTGTGCATTCTTCTCCTCTTCTTGGGTTATCTTATGGAAATAGGCAGCAACTCTGGGCAGAGCAACATCATCTTGTTCAAAGATCTCCATCTAAATTAAATGCAGGAAACACTAAGTAAATTACATACCCTGGGGATTAATCAGTTGCTGACCTAAAGTTTAAGTGTCCTTGCTATCCAGCAGAGCCTTGTAGTGGGTTTTATTATACTGGGTTATTAATGTTACATGTACCAAGATACAGTGAAAAGCTTGTCTTGCATACTTTTCATGCAGATCAAATCATTTCACAGTGCACTGAGATAGTACATGATAAAACAATAACATTATAGAGTACAGTGCAACAGCTACAGAAAATGTGCAGTGCAGGTAAACAAAGTGCAATCTAACAAAGTACAGTAGATTGCGAGCTCACAATTCTATCTTATGTTCAAGTCTAATAGCAGCAGGTTAGAAGCTGTCTTTGAGCTTGGTATGTGCTTTAAGGCTTTTGTATCTTCTGCCCGATGGGAGAGGGGAGAAAAGAGAATGCTCAGGGTGGGTGGGGCCTTCGATTATGCTGGCTGCTTCACTGAGGCAGTGAGAAGTTAGCCAGAGTCCATGGAGGTGAGGCCGGTTTCCATGATGTGCTGAGCTGTGACCACAACTCTCTCTAGTTTCTTGTGGCTACTTGCAGAACAGTTGGTAAACCAAACTGTGATAAAACTGAATAGGATGGTGAATCTACGGTCCATTTTTATCGATGGAAATGAATGATTTATGAGAAGAATGCAATGGTGATGGGCAGTTGCATTTGTAATTTTGCTCAGTTTGAAGGGAACCATGAGTTCAGCCGTTTGACATACATGCATGCTGAGAAGCCCATGATGAAACTCGACCATCTTTGAGATTATGACTGAATACTTTCAAGTCAGAAGCCCACCTAATCTCTAACTGACATTGTCCTAGTTGAACTCCACTGACTTCCATTCTCAACTATGTATAATTAATGTGTCTTCCATGCCACTCATCTGTATGTCAATGGAAAACCTTCAGTCCTTTACCATTGCTCACTCCCTCAACTGTGACATGTTTCTCCACAACTGTAGCTTTTGCCACTTTTCCAGGTTTTTTTTCCTTAAATTGGTCGGGTCAACACTGTGAAGCACTGAGATCCTGTGGTTAAATGTTGTTTCTGGTTTAAGTTATATAGGAATGACTATAATAAATTCTCCACTAGGAATCAACAATTAAGTTTAATTTTTAAATAAGAATTAATCTAACCATCTGGAATTCAGACCATAAGGCATAGAAACAGAATTAGGCCATTTGGCCCATCAAGTATGCTCCATCATTTCATCATTGCTGATACATTTCCCACTCAACCCCATTCTCCTGCCTTCCTCCTACCTTTCTCACCCCAACTAATCAAGAACCCTATACCTTAAATACACCCAAAGGCTTAGCCTCCACAGCCACCTGTAGCAACAAATTCCACAGGCTTATCACCCACTGGCTAAAGAAATTCATCCTCATCTCTATTCTAATTGGATGTCCATCTATTCTGAGGCTATGCCCTCTCATCCTAGACTCCCTACTGTATCCAAGGATACACATTGCATCAAAAAGACAGGCAGATAAGCAGAGGGGGTGGTCTGACTGTACTGGTAAAAATAAAATAAAATCCTTAGAAAGAAGTGACATAGGATCAGAAGATGTTGAATTTACCTACTGCAGACAACCTGAAATTCATTCTCCAAATGACCTTTCCTTAAGCTGTACCTCCCATTCTGAAGGATCTCCCACTTACTGGGGTGCAGTTTGATCGACTTCACAATATTTCACCTATCCAGATTTAATATTTTCTTAACCTCTACCTCCTATTTCAAAGCTCCTAATATTTGTTTATTGATTGAGATACAGCATGGAATAGGCTCCTCTGGCCCTACAAGCCACACCGCCCAACAGTCCTCCAATTCAATCCTAGTCTAATCATGGGGCAATTTACACTGACCAATTAACCCACCAACAGGTACATCTTTGGACCGTGGGAGGAAACACCGATGCTTGATATGATGCAGTTCAATAGGCTCAGCAATATTTCACGCATATGCTGTTTCTTATTTATGCATCGTTCAGCTATCCAGACTGCATTTTCTTTAAAGCTGTTGAGCTACATGAGAATTTTCCAGGTCCAGATACCATGATAAGAACCAGAATCTGGTGAAATTATTCTTTCTCAAGGAGGCATAGGCCTTCTGTTTTCTACCTTGTTTTTATCAATTTGTGCAGACCTATAAAACCTGCATTCTCTTATGCTTTGTTTGATTCGATACTGAATACTGTATCTATTTCTTTCAACACACACAAAATGCTGGTGGAATGGAGCAGGCCAGGCAGCATCTATAGGAAGAAGCGCTGTCGACGTTTCGGGCCGAGACCCTTCGTCAGGACTAACTGAAAGGAAAGATAGTAAGAGATGTGAAAGTAGGAGGGGGAGGCGTAAATGCGAAATGAGAGGAGAAGACTGGAGGGGGAGGGGTGAAGCTAAGAGCCGGAAAGGTGATTGGCAAAAGGGATACAGAGCTGGAGAAGGGAAAGGATCATGGGACGGGAGGCCTAGGGAGAAAGAAAGGGGGAGGGGAGCACCAAAGGGAGATGGAGAGCAGGCAAGGAGTGATTGTGAGAGGGGCAGAGGGAGAAAAAAAGGAAGGGGGGAATAAATGAATGAATAAATGAATGAATGAATGAATGAACAAATAAATAAATAAATAAATAAAGGATGCGGTTAGAAGGGGAGGAGGGCCATTAACGGAAGTTAGAGAAATCCATGTTCATGCTGTCAGGTTGGAGGCTACCCAGATGGAATATAAGGTGTTGTTCCTCCAACCTGAGTGTGGCTTCATCTTGACAGTAGAGAAAGCCATGCATAGACATATCAGAATGGGAATTGGACGTGGAATTAAAATGTGTGGCCACTGGGAGATCCTGCTTTCCCTGGCGGACCGAGCGTAGGTGTTCAGTGAAACGGTCTCCCAGTCTGCGTCGGGTCTCACCAATATATTAAGGCTGCACCAGGAGCACTGCACGCAGTATACCACACCAGCCGACTCACAGGTGAAGTGTCGCCTCACCTGAATGGTGGTGAGGGATGAAGTGTACGGGCAGGTGTAGCACTTGTTCCGCTTACAAGGATAAGCGCCAAGAGGGAGATCGGTGGGAAGGGATGGGGGGATGAATGGACAAGGGAGTCGCGTAGGGAGCCATCCCTGCAGAAAGCAGAAAGGGGAGGTAGGGAAGGATGTGCTTGGTAGTGGGCTCCTGTTGGAGGTGGCGGAAGTTACAGAGAATTATATTTCTTTAACTGACTAGGAGCTAGGTAATGGTAAGACTCTTGGCGGTGTGGAGGATCAGCAAGATCTTGGGGTCCATGCCCACTGAACACTCAAAGCTGCTGTTCAGATTGACAGTGTTGTTAAATTAACTAGGCGTATGGTGTGTTGGCCTTCATCGACCATTGGATTGAGTCAAGAGCCATGAAGTAATGTTACAGCTTTTATTCCTTGAGGTGAAGGAGACAGACGGAAATCAGGAGGGGCATTGATAAGGCAAATAACCACTAGCTTTGCCCAGGGGAAGGGAATCCAAAACTAGAGGTCTCAGGTTTAAGGTGACAAGGGAAAGATTTAAAAAGGAATTGAGGGGCAACTTCTTCACACAGAGGATAATGTGCAAATAGAATGAGCTGCCAGAGAAAGTGGTTGAAGCAGGTGCAATAGCAATATTTAAGAGACATTTGAGTAAGAACATCTATATGAGGGATTTAGAGGGAATGGTGCAAATGTGAGCAAAGAAACCAAGGTGGGTATCTTGATTGGCATGGAACTGTTAGGCAACTGTTGGACCTGTTCTGTACTTTGTTACTTTCCGAGTATTCACTTTGATTAAGAAAATAAAATGATTAAGTCACTAAAATTTAAAAAAAAATCATATTATTCAACGTGCTAGGTTGTAAGTTTCACTCCTTTAACGGGAGTTCTTGTTACAAATATTTACCTGTACCAAGAGATATCAACCAAGTCCCATTGCAAGAATCTATTGCCACTGTCTCAGAGGGGAGACATCAGTTACACGATGCAGCAATTTAAGCCATTACTTAGCAGCTCAGGCACGCTCTCAAACTATCAGCGTACGCGACGTGGACGGAAAAATGGGAATGCACCCACCATCCTCTTGCAAAGTCCCGTAGTACGAGATCCACTGAGGTTCCCCACTGCTTAGTAACACAATACAGCTCATTGACAACAGTGCAAAGAGCAGACATCTGGGGAGACGCAAAAACTCCGCCCAGCTCCCAACTCGCCCCGCCACTCGCAGAAGTACAAGTCCCGGTGCAGAAATCTTTGCTCCCACGGTGTGGAGAGCCGGGTTCACCGCCGGCAGTTAACTGCATTGCACCGCTCACTTCTCTGTGTCCCCCCAGTTTCCAAGCCCTGCCGGAGGTCCTGCTGCCTTACCAGAGCCTGAAACCGGTAGGACACCTCGTAGAAGAAAGTGATGAGGCCGCAGACTGCCTCTTCAACAATCAGTGGATAGTTCTGCTTCACCCGGCTCCCGGACAGGGGCTGGTGAAAGGTGCAGGTGGGCAAGCATGTTTTCAGCCGCTTCCCCTTCGGTTCTGCCATTCGCACCCAGGCAATGACAACGGTTCTACCAGCCTAGTTCTGGGCCGTCCAAGTTCGAGAAATTCTTCTTCCAGTTCAAATCGAGGTTCATCCGGAAGAAGGCTTAAAAATGGAAGCAATCACTAGCCAGCCGTGAAATTGACAGCGAATGCCGGCCAACTATTCAGGGAAAGAGAGAATGTCAGCTTTGAAGTCGATCGCACGTTTCGCACTATTTAATACAATTGTTGCTTAAAGTGCATTAACACGACATGTGCAATCAGCTGTCCCGTCGAACACATCTCTGTGATTATAAGGAACAAACCTGACAGAGCCAAAGTAAAGGAGTCTTGATAAATAAAAGAACCCATGCCTACAGCTCTCTCTGACAACTTGTGCTTAGCAATTGGGGAAGGGACAATAAGATATAGGAGCAGAAGTAGGCCATTCGGCCCATCGAATCTGCTCTGCCATTCAATCATGGACTGATCCAATACTTCCAGTCATTCCCACTCCCCTGCCTTCTCCCCATACTCTTTGATGCCTTGGCTAATCAAGAACCTGTCTACCTCTGCCTTAATTGCACCCAATGACTTGGCCTCCACAACCACTCGTGGCAACGAATTCCACAGATTACCACCATCACGACTAAACGAATTTCTCTGCAACTCTGTTCCAAATGGACAGCATTCAATCCTGAAGTTGTACGCTAGACTGCCCCTACCATAGGAAATAACTTTGCCATTTCTAATCTGTTCAGGCCTTTTAACATTTGGAATGTTTCCATGAGATCCCCCTTCATTCTCCTGAACTCCAGGGAATACAGCCCAAGAGCTGCCAGATGTTCCTCATACGGTAACCCTTTCATTCCTGGAATCATTTTCGTGAAACTTCTCTGAACCCTCTCCAACGTCAGTATATCCTTTCTAAAATAAGGAGCCCAAAACTGCACACAACACTCCTGAGTGTGGTCTCAAGAGTGCCTCATAGAACGTCAACATCACATCCCTGCTCTTATATTCTGTACCTCTAGAAATGAATGCCAACATTGCATTCGCCTTCTTGCCACCGACTCAACCTGGAGCTTAACCTTTAGGGTAACCTGCATCCTTTGCACCCCTACGTTTTGAATTCTCTCCCTGTCTATATAATAGTCTGCCCATTTATTTCTTCCATCAAAGTGCATGACTGTTCACTTCCCGACATTGTATTTCATTTGCCACTTCTTTGCCCATTCCCCTAAACTACCTAAGTCTCTCTGCAGGCTCTCTGTTTCCTCAACACTACCCACTTCTCCACCTATCTTTGTATCATTGGCAAATTTAGCCACAAATCCATTAATCCCATAGTCCAAATCATTGACATACATCATAAAAAACAGCGGCCCCCAACACCGACCCCTGTGGAACTCCACTGGTAACCGGCAGCCAACCAGAATAGGATCCCTTTATTCCCATTCTTTATTTTCTGCTGATCAACCAATGCTCCATTCGTGCTAGTAACTTCCCTGTAATTCCATGGGCTCTTAACTTGCTAAGCAGCCTCATGTGCGGCACCTCGTCAAAGGCCTTCTGAAAATCCAAGTACACCACATCTACTGCATCTCCTTTGTCTACCCTGCTTGCAATTTCCTAAAAAAAAATTGCAGTAGGTTAGTCCTTTCAAGAAACTGTGCTTGCTTTGGCCTCTCTTGTCATTTGCCTCCAGGTACTCTGTAATCTCATCCCTAATGATCGATTTCAACAACTTCCCAAACACTGATGTCAGGCTAACAGGTCTATAATTTCCTTTCTGCTGCCTCCCACCCTTCTTAAATAGCAGAGTAACTTTTGCAATTTTCCAGTCATCCAGTCCAATGCCAGAATCTATCGATTCTTGAAAGATCATTGTTAATGCCTCTGCAATCTCTCCAGCTACTTTCTTCAGAACCCAAGGGTGCATTCCATCAGGTCCAGGAGATTTATCCACCCTCAGACCATTAAGCTTCCTGAGCACCTTCTCAGTCATAATTTTCACTGCACAAACTTCACTTCCCTGACACTCTTGAGTGTTTGATATACTGCAGATGTCTTCCACTGTGAAGACTGATGCAAAATACACACTCAGTACCTCTGCCATCTCTGCATCTCTCATTACAATATCTCTACCATTATTTCCTATTGGTCCTATATTACCCTTAACTTCCTTTTACCCTTTATATACTTAAAAAAGCTTTTAGTATCTTCTTTGATATTAGTCACCAGCTTTCTTTCATAATTCACCTTTTCCTTCCTAATGACCTTCTTAATTTCCTTCTGCAACTTTTTAAAAGCTTCCCAATCCTGTATCTTCCCGCTATCTTTAGCTTCCTTGTATACTCTCTCTTTTGCTTTTACTTTGGCTCTGATTTCACTTGCCAACCATGGTAGTGTCCTTCCTCCATTCGAAAATTTCTTCTTGTTTGGAATGTATCTGTCTTGCACTTCCCTCATTTTTCACAGAAACTCCAGCCATTGCTGCTCTGCTGTCCTTCCTGCTAGTGTCACTTTCCAAGAACCTTTGGGCAGTTCCCCTTTCATGCCATTGCAATTCCCTTTATTCCACTGAAATGCCGACACATTGGAATTTAGTTTCTCCTTCTCAAATTTCAAAGTGAACTTGAACATATTGTGATCACTGTTCCCTAAGGGTTCCTTAACCTTAAGGAGTTTTATCACCTCTGGAGCATTGTACAACACCCAATCCAGCACAGCTGATCCCCAAGTGGGCTCAACAATAAGCTGTTCTAAAAAGTCATCCCTAAGCCATTCTGCAAATTCTCTCTCTTGAGTTCCAGTACTGGCCTGGTTTCCCAATCCACTTTCATGTTAAAATCCACAATGATTATTATGACATTGCCCTTCTGACACGCCTTTTCTACCTCCTCCTGTAATTTGTAATCCACATCCCAGCTGCTGTTTGGAGGCCTGTATGCAACTGCCATTAGGGTCCTTTCACCCTTACCATTTCTTAACTCAACCCACAGAGACTCTACACCTTCCAATCCTATGTGATCCCTCTCTAATGATTTAATATTATTTCTATACACAGGACCACACCGCCTCTCTGCCTACTAGCCTACCTTTCCAATACACCGTATATCTTTGGACACTCAGCTCCCAATGGCAAGCATACTTTAGCCAAGTTTTGGAGATGGCGACAACGTCATACTTGCCAATCTGTAGCTGAATTTCAAGATTGTCCATTTTATTTCTTATGCTGCAAGCATTCAAATATAACACTTTCAGTCCAGTATTTGTTGCTTTCTGTTTTAACTGCACCACACCTCTATTGCCTTGTAAATCATCCCACTGGCTGGGATTATGCCTCATCTCCTGCCTGTCGTTTCTATCATCTCTGTTGCACGCTATCTTTGATTTATTTCTGTTCTTCCCTTCCACAGCTCTATCACTCCGATTCCCATCCCCCTACCAAATTAGTTTAAATCCTCCCTAACAGCTCAATTAAACTTCCCTGCTAGGATATTGGACCCCTTTGGGTTCAGGTGTAACCCGTCCTTTCTTTTCAGGTCATACCTCCTCCAGAAGAGGCCCCAATGATCCAGGAACCTGAAGCCGTGCTTTGAGAATTTATCCTCAATTGAACTCATGATCTAAAGCTATCTTGTCACACCTCTGTTACCATCAGCTGGCCATTGTATTAAAAATGTTAAAGGAAAGTTGTCAGGATTTGGACAAAGCTTGGTTTTAATTGCAATCATTAAATTTATTTGTAGTTCAGCAGAATACAGCCTCTTTGGCCCACAAAGTTGTGCCAATCTTATAACCTACTCTAGTGTCAGTAATCGAGCCCTTCCCTCCTACATTGTTCTATTCTCCAGGTAACTATCTAAGAGTTTCTTAAAAGTCTCTAGTGTATCTGCATTACTACCATCCTTGGCAGGGCATTCCATGTACCCACCATCCTGGTAACTCTCCTCTGAACCCTCTCGAAAACTTCCACATCCTTCCAATAATGAGAAAACCAGAATAGAACACAATACTCCAAGTATGGTTGTATGAGAGTTTTACAGAGCTGCAAAGTTAACTTGTAGCTCTTGAACTCAATCCCTCGGCTAATAATCTCACACCACATGCTTTCTTAACAACCCTATAAATTTGCATGGGAACTTTGAGGAATCTATGGATGTGGACCCCAAAATCCCTCTGTTCCTCAACACTATTATGAATCCTGCCATTAATCCCGACTTCTGTCTTCCAATTCAACTTTCCAAAGTGAATCACCTCACTTTTTTATGGGTTCAGCTCCTCCTGCTACTTCTCAGCATATCTTTGCAGCATGTCAATGTTCTGTTGTAACCTACAACCTTCTACATTATCCACAATCTGCCAGCTTACTAACCCACCTTTCCACTTCCTCATCCAAGTCACTTATAAACATCACACAAAACAGGGCCCCCACTACAGCTCCCTATGGAACACTACTGGTCACTGACCTCCAGGTAGAATATGTTCCATCTAAACCACCCTCTGCCTTCTATGGACAAGTCAACTCTGAATCCACACAACCAAGTTTCTCAGGATCCTATGCCTCCTGACTTTCTGAAGGGGTCCTTTATCAAACACCTTACTAAAATCCATATGCACCATATCCACTGTTCTACCTTCATCAATATGCTTGTCACATCCTCGAAGAATTCAGTTTGGCTTGTGAGGCATGACCTACCCCTCACATAGCCATACTAATTACCTCTAATTGGTTATGCTTCTTCAAATGCTCAGAAATCCTGTCTCTAAGAATCTTCTCCTATAATATATCTACCACTAAAGTAAGATTCAATGGGCTATAATTCACAGAGTTATTCCCTACTCCCTTCTTTGAATAAAGGAATAACTTTTGCCACCCACCAATTATCAGGTACTACTCCTGTGGCCAATGCGGAAGCAAAGATCATTGCCTAAGGTACATCAATTCCACTCTTCCTTCTCATAGTAACCTGGGGTATATTGCATCCTGCACGAGGGAATCCTAACAGTTTTCAAAAGTTCCAGCACATCATCTTTCTTAACCTCGACACGTTCCAATGTATCAGCATGTTTTATGCTGTCCTCATGATTATCAATATTCATCTCGCTGGTGAATACTGAAGCACAGTATTCATTAAGGACCTCCCCTACCTCCTCTTACTCCAGGTACATGTTTCCTCCTCAATCCCTGATTGGTTCTACCTTGACTGTAGTCATCTTCCTGTTCTTCACATGTACTGTATGTAGAACACCTTGTGGTTTTCCTTAATCCTACTCACTAAAAAATGCTAAGTTCTAAGTAAATTTATCAAAGTACATGTATGTTATCATATGCAGAATATCCTTGAGATTCATTTTCTTGCATAATACAAGAAACACGATCAATGAAAGACTAAGACCGTCTGAATGCCCCTTCTAGCTCTCCATAGTCCATTCCTAAGCTCCTACTTGGGTACTTTGTAACTGTCAAGAGCCCAGTTGATCTTTGCTTCTTCCTTCATCGTGACTAGGAATTCCACATTTTTTGTCAACCATGGTCCCTTCACCCTACCATCCTTTCTCTACCTATCCAGAATCCCATACAAATTCTCTCTAAACAACCTCTACATTTCCTTTGTGCATTTCTGTTATGCTCCCAAGTTCCTGCCTAATAGCAACATAATTCCCTCTCCTGCAATTAAATACTTTCTCATACTGTTGGCTCCTATCCCTCTCTAAGGCTATGGTAAAGGTCTGGGAGTTGTGGTGAATATCTTTGAAGTGTTCAGCAACCGAGAGATCTGACCCCTGACCTGGTTCATTGCTTAGCGACAGATCCATTGTGGCCTCTCCTCTATTTGGCCTGTCTGCATATTGCCCCATCTAAATCTTTTGCACTAAGGAGGTGCCAGTTAATATTAGGGAAGCTGAAGTTAACCATGACAACAATCCTGTCATTTTTGCACCTTTCCTAGATCTATACATTGCCCCCACCAGAGTGATTGCTTCCTTCTTGTTTCTAACTTCCAACCACGCTAACTCAGTAGATAGTCCCTTCACAACATCCTCCCTTTCTACATCTGTGATACTATCCCTGATTAGCAATGCCTCTCCCCACCTCTTTAACCACCCTCCTTTTTGTTTTGAAACATCTAACCCCCAAATTCTTGTTTGACCAAATGTTTTTATTTTTAAGAAATTAGGAACCTTTTTCACAAAAGTCACCCGATCACACAAAGATCAGGCCAACAGTATCTTTTATACAGTAAATGGAGTCAGTATGTACATTCACACATTAGTCTTCACAGTCTCATTTTGAGTGGATTTTGTATTTAATGTACAGACTACATAAACTATGTCTTCTTGCAATAAGTAGCTTTCTTTTACAGGACCTCAGCTTAGGCCGTGGCTCACCTCAGTATTCGATTTCTTTTAATTATATATATATAAAATTAAATTAAATAAGTAGTCTAAAAAGAGAGAAAGAAAATGCTGTGGTAGTATTCATGGGTTCATCGTCTATTCACAAAAGTGATGGTAGAGTGGAAGAAACTGTTCCAAAGTTAAGTGTGGGTCTTCAGGTTCCTGCGCCTCCTCCTTGATGGTAGCAATTCTCCATGTTGCCAGGCTTTCATCAGAATCCCTATAAATCAAGCAAGATGATCCAATAATTAGAAAGAGTATAATACATTGATCATGTTATTTCATTGATTGAAATATTAATCAGTGTATTGTTAATATTCTCTTCCCTTCAAAGATATTGCATGGAAATGCAGTAGATTGTTACACAAATTAGGAGCAGGAACAGGCCATCAACCCTGTTCTACAATCTATAAGAATACAGTTGATCTGATTATCAAGGGTTTCAAAGGTACATTTAATGTCAGAGGAATGTATACAATATACATCCTGATTTTTTTTTGTAACTATCCATGAAAACAGAGGAGTGCCCCAAAGAATGAATGATAGTTAAATGTTAGAACCCCAAAGCCCCCCCCCCCAGCTCCGCCTCCTACCCATAAGCAGCAGTAAAGCAACGATCCTCCTCCCACCAGCAAAACAAGCAACGGTACCCTCCACTGGGCACTCCAGTGTGCAGCAAGGTATCAATAAAGACACAGACTTGTAGTACCCCAAAGACTACTCATATCACAGGCTCTCTCTCTCTCCCTAATAAGGAAAAAAGAGGTGTTCCCATTATGTATTTACAGCTACACTTTCACCTACCTGCATGCACAAACAAGCAGATGTCCCACCTAACATGCAATTGTTATATCTGCATTAGACTATTCTGGGTGGGAGAACACAATCTCCGTAAATTAATTTTTCTTTACATAGAACCATAGAACCATAGAACATTACAGCACAGTACAGGCCCTTCAGCCCTCCATGTTGTGCCAACCCATATAATCCTTTAAAAAAAAAGCATGTTTAATATGCCGTAAGAACAATATGAGAAAGGGGACCTCCTTTGTGTCGGGCACCACTCCCCTACCTGGAGGCCCCTTTTCATGTTTGCAAATTGATTTTATTGAACTAATTAGAGTACATTGTTACAAATATTGCTTAGTGGTCATAGATGTTTAGTAAATAGATCGAGGCAATCCCTGCCACGAATAATACAGCCTGACAGCAGCTAAAATACTGTTGCGAGAAGTGATCCCCCAGTATGGGTTACCAGAAATATTGAGCTCAGATAATGATCCCCACTTTAAATGAGGAAATATGCAATGCCTTATCCATTCAACAACAATTCCATTGTTCTCACCATACCCAGGCTGCATGTATAGTGGAGAGGGCAAATGGTATGTTAAAAACCAAATTGGCAAAACTCACGGAGGAGACAACAGGAAATTTTAAATCTGAGAAGGTGCCCAGATTTGGCTATAACCTGGTGAGGATGTATTGAATATAGATGTCACCCAATTCTGTGTCCCAACTGCCTGTTACCAGCTCTGCTGAGAGCCATGTAATAGTGATAGTGGTTTCCTGGACGATGACACAATGAATTAACATAACCAAGTGATAGCAAGAGCAATGGTAGAATTGGAGAATATATATACAATGCCTATAAAAAGTATTCACCTCCCTTGGAAGTTTTCATGTTTTATTGTTTTACAACATTTAATCACAGTGAATTTAATTTAGCTTCTTTTTGACACTGATCAACAGAAAAAGACTCTTGTGTCAAAGTGAAAACAGATCTGTACAAAGTGATTTAAATTAATTACAAATATAAAACACAAAATAATTGATTTGCATAGTATTCACCTTCCTTTAATATGACACACCAAATGAACACTGGTGCAGCCAATTGGTTTTAGAAGTCACATAATTAGTTAAATGGAAATCTGTTTTTGGAGACCTGTATGTAGTCAAGGTGTTTGAATTGATAGTAGTAAAAATATGCCTGTATCTGGAAGGTCCAACTACTGGTGAGTCAGTATCCTGGCAAAAACGACACCATGAAAATAAAAGACCACACCGAGCAACTCCACGAAAAGGTCAGGAGATGGATACAAGAAAATTTCCAAGTCACTGGAGTACAGTTAAGTCAATCATAAAGAAGTGGAAAGAATATGGCACAGATGTAAATCTGCCTAGAGCAGGCAGTCTTCAAAGACTGGATGGCCATGCAAGAAGGGGACCAGTGAGGGAGGTAACCAGGAGACCTATGACAATTCTGGGGGAATTACAAGCTTCAGTGGCTGTGATGGGAGAGATCACCCATACAACGACTGTTGCCTGGGTGCTTTACCAGTCGCAGCTTTATGGGAGAGTGGCAAAGAGAGAGCCACTGTTGAAAAAGTCTCCCATGAAATCTCATCTAGAGTTTGCCAGAAGGCATGTGGGAAACTCTGAAGTCAGCTGAAAGAAGGTTTTATAGTCTGATGAAGCCAAAATTGAACTTTTTGGCTATCAGATTAAATGCTATGTTTGGCATAAGCCATAAACTGCACATTATAAAAAACACATCATTCCTACCTTGAAGCATGGTGGCGGCTGCATCATGCTCTGGGGATGCTTCACTGCAGTAGGCCCTGGAAGGCTTGTGAAGGTAGAGAGTAAAATGAATGCAAAAAAATGCAGGGAAATCTTGGAGGAAAACCTGATGCAGTCTGCAAGAGACCTGCACCTTGGGGAATTTGTTTTCTGGCAAGACAATGACCACAACCATGAAGCCAAATCTACATAGGAATAGCTTAAAACAACAAAGTTAATATCCTGGAGTAGCCAAGTCAGAATCCAGACCTTAATCCAATCGAGAATTTGTGACTGGACTTGAAAAGGGCTGTTCACTCACAATCCCCATGCTATTTGACAGAGCTGGAACAGTTTTGCCAAGAAGAATGCGGAAAAATTGCAATGTCCAGATGTGCAAAGCTAATAGAGACCTATCCACGCAGACTCAAGGCTGTAATTGCTGCCCAAGGTGCATCTGCTAAATATTGACTTGAAGGGGATGAATACTTAAGAAATCAATTATTTTGTGTTTTATATTTGTAATTAAATCACTTTGTAGAGATCTGTTTTCACTTTGACACAAAAGAGTCTTTTTCTGTTGATCAGTGCCAAAAAAGCCTAATTAAATCTGCTGTAATTCAATGCTGTAAAACCATAAAACATGAAAACTTCAGCGGGGAGGGACAGTTTTAATGGCACTGTATATATATCTATATATATACTTATTGAATTTTTTAGTTTTAATTATGTATTGCAATGTACTGCTGCTGCAAAACAACAATTTCACAACATATGCCAATGATATTAATCTGATTCTGTTTCTGATGAAAGATTAATTCTGAGAAAACTTTTTAGGAGTGTCACAAAGAGGGAGACTAAAGGGATACAATCAAATAAGACTGAAGTAATTGCGTAGTTCCGTGGTAAATTCATAAAGTACTGTGACAATTCTGGTCTTTTATCTTAGAGAAGGTGTAATGGTTTTCAAAAGAGTGCAACAAAGATTTTCACAGAAAATCATGATATATAGGGGGCAGCCTTGTGGAAAAAGTGAATGTAATTAGTGTGGTTTCTGCAGAATTTCCTAGAGTTTAATGTAACACTGTGAAGGAGCTTGCTAGTATGAATGATGAGAGATTATCTTCTTTGACTGGAGAATTTAGCACTTTGGTCTCAGGATAAGGAGTTGAACATTTAGGACTAGGATCAGGGGAAATTTCTTCTTTCATCGCACTATGGCTCCTTGGGATCCTATCCCCCTGAGGGCAGTTTACATTCAGTTGTTGTGCACATATAAGTTTGAGATCAAGAGGTGGGGTTGCAGAATATTAGATATGATCAAAGAGCTGTGTCGTCTATTCCGGTGCTGACTTTTTATGTTCTTCAATAGTTGAAGGCTTTCCTACCAGTGGTGAAGAGTGGGAATGCACAAGCGGTAAGACTTGGAAAAGACAGGTGTGAGTTTAGAGTTCTAGTGAAAGAGTGAGTTAAGGCTGTAGCGATGATAGGTACGGGCAGAGCAGTTTCAGGGAATTTGTTTATGGAGCTTGGAAAGAAGGAGGGCATGCAGGAAAGCAAGTCTGTGTTAGCAATTTGTTTTTTATTGTCATACGTACTGAGGTACCGTGAAAATTCATTACAACTTTGCATCTAGGTAGTCCAAGGTGGAACAAGAGCAGAATACAGAACAAAGCATTACTGTTACAGAGAAAATGTGGTGCAGGAGGACGTAAGATGCAAGATCATAATGAGCTAGATGTTAAGGTCAAGAATCCACCTTTATATAGACGGAGTCCATGGATGGGAGGTGGGAGAGGTGGTTTCTGTGATGTACTCAGCTGTGTCCACAACACTCTGCAGTTTCTTGCAGTCATGCAGAGCAGTTGCCACACGAAGCAATGGTGGGTCTCATCAGCAAGTACGACAAGTCAGCTTACAGAGAGGAGGCGCAGCAGCTAACGGACTGGTGCAGAGCCAACAACCTGTCTCTGAATGTGAACAAAACAAAAGAGATGATTGTTGACTTCAGGAGGGCACGGAGCGATCACTCCCCGCTGAACATCAACAGCTCCTTGGTAGAGATTGTTAAGAGCACCAAATTTCTTGGTGTTCACCTGGCAGAGAATCTCACCTGGTCCCTCAACACCAGCTCCATAGCAAAGACAGCCCAGCAGCGTCTACTTTCTGCGAAGGCTGAGGAAAGTCCATCTCCCACCCCCCATCCTCATCACATTCTACAGGGGTTGTATTGAGAGCGTCCTGAGCAGCTGCATCACTGCCTGGTTCGGAAATGGCACCATCTTGGATCGCAAGACCCTGCAGCGGATAGTGAGGTCAGCTGAGAAGATCATCGGGGTCTCTCTTCCCGCCATCACGGACATTTACACTACACGCTGCATCTGCAAGCAAGCAGCATTATGAAGGACCCCATTCACCCCTCATACAAACTCTTTTCCCTCCTGCCAGCTGGGAAAAGGCACCGAAGCATTCGGGCTCTCACGACCAGAGTATATAACAGTTTCTTCCCCCAGGCCATCAGACTCCTCAATACCCAGAGCCTGGACTAGCAACTTACTGCGCTATTGTCCTGTTTATTATTTATTGTAATGCCTGCACTGTTTTGTGCACTTTATGCAGTCCTGGGTAGGTCTTTTTTTTTCTCTCTGTGTTGTTTTTTATGTAGTTCAGCCTAGTTTTTGTACTGTGTCATGTAACACCATGGTCCTGAAAAACGTCTCATTTTTACTATGCACTGTACATAGCAGTTATGGTCGAAATGACAACAAAAGTGACTTGACTTGACTTGACTTAATGCATCCAGATAGGATGCTCTCTTATATACACTGATAAAGTTTGGTGATGGTCCAAGGGGTCATGTGAAATTTCTTTATCCTTTTGAGAAAGTAAAGGCACTGCTGAACTGTGGCTGTGGCATCTACTTGGTTGGACCAGAAAATGCTGCTGGTGATGTTCACTCCTAGGAACTTGAAGCTCTCAACCCCCTCAACCTGAACACTGTTACGTAGACAGGAGCCTCTGACTCATCATTATTGGAGATATTATGTTGATATCACCTGCAAAATTGTAGTTGGAGTTAGTGCAGAATCTGGCCACATGATCATGAGTACATAGGGGAATAGTGTAAGGGGTCAATATGCATCCTTATGGGGTACCAATGTTGAGAATAATCATAACAGAGGTGTTTCTGTCTATCCTTATTGATAGTAATCTATTGGTTAGGGAGCTAAGGATCCAGTTCCAGAGGGAGGTGCTGAGTCCCAGGTCTAGAAAGTTTAATTGATCATGAACAATGACGAGTCTTACTGGAAAATATGTGCATTTCCCACAATTGTTTTGTCACATCAGAAAGAAAAATAACAATGGCATCAGGTAAAATTACTTGGTTATAGTCATCTACTGATAAAATATTAGACAGAATTAAATAGACAGAGAAACATAATGTTAAGCTATAATGTTTTAGGTTCATAACAATTTAGTAGCATTCTTCTGTAAACTTGTACTGTTTGCTCCCGATTGTTGGATGAAATAGCAGCTGATTCTTCGCATTTAAGAAGAGATATTGCACTTTTGTGATGTTAATGCCAATTTGATCATGCTAGAAAACATGGAAACAGCAGTCTTTTCACTAGTGGCATTTTTGAAATGCTTTGAGCTCTCAGTGTAGTGTTGGAATGGAAGTATCTGCTCGAATTCAGCCTGTACTTAAATACTTCTGATTTGCTATAGAGCATATTTAATGAAATGTTAATTCTACAAATATGATAATGCCTAGAAGTATCTATTTATTTAGTGATACACTGCAGAGTAGACTGTTGCAGCCCTTGAAGTCATGTTGCTCCAGCAACTGAATAACCCTAACTTAATCGCAGGACCATGTACAATGGCCAGTTGACCTAGCTGGTACGTCTTTGGACTGTGAGAGGAAACGAGCACCCAGGGAAAACTTATGCACTCCCTGGGGAGGATGGACTCCTTACAGAATGGCACCAGAATTGAACGCTGAACTCTGGAACACCCTGAGCTGTAATAGAGACATGCTAACTGCTATGCTTTACACATTGCACATTATTCAAATAAATGAGTTATGATCAAAGTTAGTGCTTTCCACTCTGAGTATGAATAGAATAATGCTTGTTGCATGTCAGAAACCAGTACTGTTGGTAAACACAAGAGTTTCTGCAGATGCTGGAAATCCAGAGTGACACACACACAGTGCTGGAGAAACTCAGCAGTTCAGGCAGCATCTGTGGAAATGAATAAACAGTCAATGTTTTGGGCTGAGATTCTTCTTCAAGATTGGAAAGGAATGCCAGAATAAAAAGGTGGGGGAAGGAGAAGTGGGAGGAATTAGCTAGAAGGTGGGTAGGAAAGTTAAAGGGCTGGAGAAGAAGGAATTTGTCAGGAGAGGAGAGTGGACCATGTAAAACAGAGAAGAAAGAGGTGCTTCAGGGGAATACGATGGGCAGGTGAGGAGAAGGATTAAGAGGCCAGAGCGAGGAATAAAAGAAGAGGGAAGAGGGAGGGAAAAATTATCAGAAGAAGAAATCAACATTTATGCCATCAGATTGGAGACTAACTGATGGAATATGAGGTGTTGCTCCTCCACTCATCACGGCAGAAGAGGAGGCTGTGGACCAACATATCGGAACAGGAATGGGAATAGGAACTAAAAGCGTTGGCTACCGGGAAATTGCATTTTTGGCGGATGGAGCAGGGGTGCTTGACAAAACTGTTCCCCCTTTACGCCGGGTCTGATCAATAGAGGAGCTGCATTGGTAGCTCTGGATACAAAAGCCAACCACAGCAAATTCAGAGGTGAAGTGTTGCCTCACTCAGAACTGAATGAAGTAAAGAAGGAGGTAAATGGGCAGGAGTATCTTTTCTGTCGCTT
This sequence comes from Hemitrygon akajei, assembly GCF_048418815.1. NCBI lineage: Eukaryota > Metazoa > Chordata > Chondrichthyes > Myliobatiformes > Dasyatidae > Hemitrygon > Hemitrygon akajei. The sequence goes on from NC_133129.1 coordinate 145,519,624, forward strand.
GCAGTGATATGTGCCAAGAGGGATTACCATTGGTTGCGTAAATAGGGAACTGCTCCTGATAGTTGACAGATTTACATTTTAATGTTGTTTATGTTACAACAGAAAAGAGAACCCAAGGTTCTCTCCCTCAGAGAAAGGGAAATTGTAGAGTAATCTGGGAAACAATGTTGAATACCAAGGCAATTAATCTAGTTACTTTGAGATGACATGGTCTCTTGAGGAGACCTGATCTCCAGAGGACAATGGACTAGCACAATAACTACAAACTAAGCAAATAATTTATCATCTCAAATCTGGTTTCTGTTTCCAAATCTTAACACTTTACAGCACTGATTCTCAACCGTTTTTTGGCCACGGCCCCCTTAGGAGCTCTTCTCAGGTTCCAGGGCCCCCCCTTTCAAATGGGGATACAACACGATAGACAGAAAATCATTTATTATTGAACACCAAGAAAACTTGAACATTCCAACATACTGGACAAATCTTAAAGAAAGACTGTATGAAATTCAACATCTATCAGGCCTAATGCAATCCGTGAGCTTGGTGCTTTTCTGCAAGTTTCATGATATCAGGCTCGTAATTAGACAATGACAGTCGGAGGTCACCTCTTGTTGCGATATCAATTCTGTTCCTGGATCTTATCAAGGAAACTACCTTGCAGATATTATAAATAGGAGGGAAACTATTGACTCCAATGAATGTTGCTGCTTGGGTATTTCATTGGTTCAGTTACAGGGCCCCCATAAATACTTGGGGCTCCCCTTGTCACAGATTTCAGTCGGTGGCCCCCTTAAAATGTGCCAGGGCCCCCAAGGGGGCCATATGGCCCCTGTTGAGAATGGCTGCTTTACAGCACCTAGATGCTACACTTCCTAAAATGAAGTATTTTAGAAAGTGGTGGTGGACGGTGGAGGAGCTGCGTGGCCTCAGTTGTCGTGATGACTGGGCCTCAAGCTGCAGTGTCACCTGTTTACAGCTGCCAGGAGAGAGGCGTTGAAGCCAGTGCGCTCCAGGGGCAGTATGGTGCGGAGTCGGTGCTGCCCACCCCCTCCCACCCCAGTATTCGCTCGGCAGTATTGTAGACAACTGCAGATTTCTGTGGCATTCATGGATTCAGGGCCTCAAGCTGTGGTGTTGTCTGTTTGGGGCCACCAGAAGAAAGGCATTGGAGCCAGTGCGCTCTGCCGGTGGTGGTGTGGCGTGGCATCCAGGCTGGAGTCGGTGCTGCACCCCAGTGTTTGCTGGGTAGAAGACTAAATGAATTGTGATTGACTGCAGATTTCTGTGGCATTCATAGACTCAGGGTCTAAACTGTTTTTGTCATGGCTGTATTTTACTGATACCTTACTTGCCTGTTATCTTGTATGTGCCATGTGTGCTTTGTGCTGTGTGTGACTATTGGTACTGTGTTTTGTACCTTGGCTCCAGAGTAATGCTGTCTCATTTGGCTGTATTTATGGATATTCATGTATGGTTGAATGACCATTAAATATGAATTGAATTAATTCAATTGATTTTTGCTCAATATTTTTTTCATCTTTATAGAATTAAATGATTTCATTCAGACTCCTGGAACTTGCTCTATTTTGCTAATCTCCTATCTGATTGCAGCAGCAGATATTTGCTTTCTGACTATATATACTTGAAGAATCATGGTTTCATCATGCATTGTATTGAAGTTTCAAATCAATTTAAAAACTGGAAGACAGAATTCTGATTTGGAGGTTTTAAGTAAATCCTGGATCTCTGAAGCATATGTAGTTGATTTGGTGCAGTATCTCAAACTAGTGTGTTGCTTAAAAATGATCTTTTAAATTTCCAAGATATATCCTCAGTATGTTGACTGAAATTATTCTAATTTTAAAATTGAAAACAAATGGAGTTCGTCAAATCCAATTGAACTGGTTCATAATTTTATAAATTGCTGAAAATGACCCCAAGTAATCAGTCCTGTACCCCATCTTGAAATTATTCTCTCAGAACTATTTACTAGCCTTTTATTCATTCCTATTTTTTCTATTGGTATGCCATTTGTTAATGTGAATGGTTCATCTGTCTCTACCATACCAGCAGTCCATGCCAGAAGCTTGATGTTTTCTACCTGATCTTTGCCATCAGCTGGAAAAAGTTTTGAGAGGACGGTCATTGAAGTAATTATGTTAATGAAGTTTTCAATAATAGAAAAAAAAAATCCTGTAAATACTCAGCAGGTCAGGCAGCATCTGTGGAAGGAGATGTTTCAGGTTAATGTTTCAGGTGTGAGACTCTTAGGAATTGGAATTGTGATGAAGGGTCTGAGACCTGAAATGTTAACTTTTCTCTTTGCTGAGTGTTTTTATCTGTTTTAATTTCAGATTTCATGTGTAGATTATTATATTCAATTAAGTTTTCAGTTTCTGTCTTGAGTTGTATGTTAGTCATCAGCAAATTACTTCAGCATAGACCCGGAAGTAGGATACAGAATGCTGACAAGCTCAAATCTATAGATACATACTTTCTCTTGCACTTCCCCATTTTTAAGCTCATCTATACGTTCCAGCATATTTAAATATCATTCTATCGCATATTTGCTTAAACATTCCAATTAATCATTCTTACCCTGATATGGTTTTGTGGAAGTAATCTTTCTAGATTGTTGCTACTGAATCCATTTGCTCTCGCTGTTTATATTCTACTAATTTGTTTCGGGATTGTAAGAAAGATTCACAACAGGAAGTCCGAATGGAAATTTATTGCTCATGTTATTCAAACTGAAAGTGGTCACAGGCAAGATGTACAGTGGGTCAAATCAATTTTCAGTTGAGTTTAACAGGGGAAAAAAAAAATCAATGCTATACAATCCAATTTCCAGGTATCAATTCTCTTTGGTTAGCGCACCATTTTTGTGTTGATGCAGAATCTGAATAGGGTTTAATTTCATTGGTTTATATCAAGAAAGTTGTTAACTTTGTGGCAGCAGTACAATACAATACATGATAAATACAGAAAAATGAATTACAGTAAGTATATTAAATAGTTATATTAAAATAAGTGGTGCAAAAACAGAAATAAAAAAATAGTGATGTAGTGTTCATGGGTTTGGTGGGGGAGGGGGGAAGAAGCTGTTCTTGAATCGCTGAGTGTGTGCCCTCAGGTTTCTGTACCTCCTTCCTAATGGTAACAATGAGAAGAGGGTATTTCCTGGGTGGTGGGAGTCCTCAATGATGGACATGTCATTTCTGAGGCACCACTCCTTGAAGATATCTTCTATACTATGGAAGCTAGTACCCACAATGGCAATGACTATTTTTGCCACTCACTGACTTTTATTTCGATTCTGTGCAATAGTCCCTGCTTGCCCTCCACCATGTACCAGATGGTGATGCAGCCAGTCAGACTGCTCTCCACAGTATATCTATAGAAGTTTTTGAGTCTTTCAGGTAACAAACCAAATCTCCTCAAACTCCTAATAAAATGTAGCAGCAGTCTTGCCTTCTTTATATTTGCATTGATATGTTGGGACCAGGTTAGATCCTCAGAGATATCGACACACAGGAACCTGAAATTGCTCACTCTCTCCACTTCTGATCCCTCTATAAAGACTGATTCATCTTCCCTTGTCTTACCCTTTCTGAAGTCCACAATCAGCTCTCTAGTCTTACTAATGTTGAGTGCAAGGTTGTTGCTGCAACATCACTCAACTAGCCAGTATATCTCACTCCTGTACACCCTCTCATCTCCACCTGAGATTCTGCCAGCAATGGTGCTTCTATGAAATTTGGAAATATTTTCTCCGTGATCAACCTTCCTTTTTTTTATGAATGTCTTTTCCCAACAGCACACTGGGGTGGTTAAAATCTGCACCTGTGCTTTAGACACCAAAGTGACACTAGTGTAAGTAAACTTTATGATCTTGTTTCAGAGAATTTTAACTGCAGTGTGCAGAAATTGTTTTTCCTGTTTTAATTATGTGCCACTGCCCTCATGGGTATCAAGAGCACTACACCGTCCATTATTGTGATTTGTTCAGTCATTGTTGGCAGAAATAGGAAAAATTGAAGTGCTGGATTGGTTTAGTGGGGGTGGGATAAAAGTTCTTCTGATGTCAGGGTTGACTAATGGGAGTGTACCTGGATACCTGGATTTAATTAACTGTGTTATGACCTGGAAACAATTGTCAGTGATTCCAGGAACACATTATGCAGAGGTTCTGTGTTCCCAAGCATTAAAACTAATCAGCTGTATTTTTAAAATTTGCCTCTTCTTCATTTTGTACACAACTCAAGCATAAGTTTCATTGCAATTTATTCTCTGCAATTGATGCCAGGTTAATTCTTTGAAAGAATATACATAATAAATAAGAAGAGTGAGTGAATTTCTTTGCATCTGCTTTGGAATATGGTGGTAGTGCACAGACTCAGACCCAAGCAATGTAAGCCAAATATTAAACTGTGAAACTACCTCACCACAGATCAAGTTGCATACAGATTAAATTTTCAGCAATGTTCTTTAACTGTAGCCAACAGGAACAGAAAGAATGACTGAAACAATTTTCCTCCTTCCCTTTCCTTATAGCCTGCTGCTTCTGACAGAATTCAGAGTTCTAGTATTTTTCAGGAGAAAATGAGTAGAGGGTGTATTAGATTTTACATCGCATCCTCCATCCTCTCCAAACAGAAATCCAAAGGAGTTTCCCTCAGTGCAACGGCAGGAACTCAATCATAGTTTTATTTGCCAGCTGCAGTAGGCCAGTTAAATTGGTAAATTAGTTAATTACTGTCACTTGTACAGTGAAAAATTTTGTTTAGCATGCCATCCATACAGATCATTGCATTACGTCAATGCATTTAGGTAGTGTAAGAGCAAACAATAACTGAATGCAGAAAAAGGTCGGACAGAGGCAGTACAGTGGAAGCAGACAATAAAGTGAGGTGGATTGTGAAGCCCATTTTATCGTTAAGCCGCCAGCTGACTTTTGAGCATGCAGTTCTTTGCCAGAGAAACAAATGTGCAAAGGACCAGAAGGCTTCAGCTGAATGATCTGAAGCAGGATGTTGGAGGAAGAGGAAGGCAATTGGAGAACAATTGGAAACATTGGAGGGAGGTAACTGGAAATGGTAGGGAAATAAATAAGTTTGTTAGGGTTGAGGAAGGATTGATTGGAAGTCCATGCAGAGTGATTGATTATGTGGAGGGGGGGATTTATTATAAGGAAACTGACTGCATGTGACCAAAAGGTACAGCTGGAAGTTGTAAGAAAGGAGATTTCAATGACTACTTGGCACAGCAGATTGGGTGGCTTGGTAGGTGAAGGTGACAGGATTTGGAGAAAGTGGGTCCACTTCTAGAGAATCTTCTATTTTTGTTGAGATTAGGGAGAAGACCTAATAGTGGCAATATGATGAAACAGGTTAGTTGTTGCAGGAGAGAAAACACTGTAAACATTGTTTTAAAGATCAAGCATCGTATTGTGCTTCCAACAGGAAGGACAGTTGGATGCTCAATTTATCATCCTAGCTGGAGACAGCATTGCCAACATTGGAATGTTCTCTCTGTACTAGAGTGGAATGCCAAACTTGCTTATATGCTTAAGTGTCTGAAGTGGAACATGAACCCACAAATATTTGTCTTGGAGATGCACTTCTGTACCTGCAGTTTGATGCTTTACAGTAGAACTGGTGCTCGGAATACTTCTGTCAGTGTAACATACATGTATATTTCAGCACTGTCAGGGTCATCAATGGGTCAAACACCCAATGGTACACCTTACAGAGAGCCAAGAATTGCAATGTAATTTTCAAGAACAAAGAAGGAGGCAACCTTTGGCAAAAACATTGCAGAAATGTCTTCAAATGCAATTTTGTCCATAATGTGAAAGCCTTAGACTCTATCCCAGAGAAGTCTATTCGGTCCACCCTTGACTGACCCGATGCAGAAAAAGTCCATGATGCAACTAAAGAATAATGAGACCTTGAGTAGAGATGGTTCCCTACTGATATTTAAAACCTGCTGGTGAAGAGCTTCAGTTGTAAATCCACAATCTTGGCACCCTCATCTGGGAAGAAGAGGTTGTACCTCAGAGATACCGTAACTATGACCATTATCAAAAAAGCTAAGTGTAATTGTCCATAGGTGTCTCCCTGTTGTCAGCCAATTGGAAAATCTTTGCAGGAACTTCCTTAATGGCTTCAGCCTCCTCCACTAGTCAAAATGTTATTCATTAAAATGCAGTGTACATTTTGTCTATCTAGAATCATAAGAATTTTAATATGTGGCAATTCCAACTCCAACAGCTCTATTAAGAATGCTATAACCCCAAAAACTATACGTGATCCATTTTCACCTTTTTTAACCTTCTGACTCCATCAAGCTGATCATGGAATGCTTTCCAGACAAACTCAACTGGGAGTAATTTGCCAACCATTAAAACAGGAATACGACGGACACCATCTCTTTGGCCTATACTCATCTCTGGAAATTCTGGATAGTAATGACACCCATGCCAGTCTATTGTTTACTGTTACCATTCTGCCTTCAATACCATTATTTCAAGCAACCTCATCATCAAATTCCAGAACCTGGGAATCATTGCCTCCCTCTACAACTGGATCCTTGATTTCCTGACCAGTGGACTACAAACAATAAGG